>NW_019172958.1:90000-815867 GCF_001831195.1 Colletotrichum orchidophilum | reverse complement strand
GAAAACTGAACGAGGGATGAGGCCGGCTCGCTGGTGAGCTGGGATGGGGAATTTGCAGCTCTGACCAGGTGAGGGAGGCAAATGATGGGTGGCCGATTGACTGTCTGTGCGCGTGCCGGGCGCGGTGTGGCGCCGAGGCGGGGTGCGGCTGCGGGGCTCCGTCCCGATGAGTGTCGGGTCGGAGGGTGGGTGGGGGGGAGAGGGGCGGAGGGCCGCGGGTGGGGGGGCCCGGCCGCGGGGGGGGGGCGGGCGGGGCGGGGGGGGGGTGGGGGGGGGGGGGGGGGGGGGGGGGGGGGGGGGGGGGGGGGGGGGGGGGGGGGGGGGGGGGGGGGGGGAGGGGAGCAAGCTCCAGGAGGGGAGTTCCCTGCCGCGGCGATGTTTGTCGTGCAGTTCCGATGACCTGCGTTGCGAGTTGCTCAAGCTACCTCTAAGCTTGACGGGTCACGGGTAGCGTTGGTTTGGGTGTCGGGGCGTCGGATGAGGATGGGATGTCGTCACTCGCGAGGGGGGGCAGGGGGGTTGTCAATGGGCTTGGATTTTGTGATTTGTGTTTGGTTTGGTGTCGGTTCTTGTGAGAAGAGCGTTTGGAGGGGGGGACCCTGATCACCCTGACCCAAGATGTGGTGATGGAACGAATGGAAAGGACCAAACGGACAACATGGTGTCCGCGGATTCTGGTACTCAGTCTCGGGACAGATGCAAGCAAATCTGACCTGTCTCCTGCCCCTTTTCTCCCTACCCCTTTCAGATGCGTCTCTGATTGTTTCGACAATACCAAAAAAAAAATTAAAAATTTCTCTCCCTTTTTCTCTTCACCCCTTCTTGGTAAACGAAAAGGGAATTATCGTCTGCTTCTGGAGATGCCCGTGCTGCGCAAAAGAAGAAAGAAGAAGAAAAAAACACCCAATATCTGCAGGGTGTCGCTGCTGCAAATGTCAAAGATGCTGGGTGCTTCCTCCGTCCGGGATCTCTGTCAGTGCAGAGACCGGGGGAGGCCGGGGGGGCCACGGGTGGGCTGAAATGAGATTGTGGACAAGTGACACTAATCCAGCGAATTATTACTTGTTTATTTATTGAATGTGGCATACGGTTGGGGATTTTTGAAAACAAGGTACTCGGATAGCGCTTGTTGGATGGATCTGAGAGCCGCCGTCTCCATTCGAATTTCTCTATTTATTTCTTAATCTCCTCTTCTCTCTCGCTGTGATGGAAATGAACGTGGGGACTTGTGCAATTTTCTTGTAAAGATTTCTCTCCCCTGCGCATCGGGCAGCCCGATGCGCAGCCTGAGATTGTCGATTCTTCTCCATCGTCCAGACCTCCTATTTTCGCCTTGCCCGTGGCTCAGCGGGGACCTTTGCTGTGTCGTGTTGCGCCGCATTGCCTACCTATACGTATAAGTGCAGCCTGTAGAGTGCAAAAGTGCAATAGTTGCAGCCACAGGTTTGTTGTCGGCTTACCTACCTCTCTCTCCTCCACGCACCTGTCGCCTGAAACACCCACCCACCTACCCAGCGGCTGGGCTTCCATCATTCGATCAGGGGAATTTGTGTTTGTCGGCGTCTCTGCTTCGAGAAACGATGCAAACGAACCCCAGGAACCAGGAACAGGAAGGAAGAAGAAGAAAAATTCCAGGAGCAGGAAGTTTGTAACGTCCATTGGGAATTTTCCTCGCCTTCTTCCCCTTTCGTCTACCTCCGCTGAAACTCGCAACCCGTCTTGGAATGCCGTTTGGCTACGGGTTTTTTCTTCTTCTCCCCCTCTCGGACTGTTCCAACTCGACTCTAGGTGTTGTGATGAGGTGTCTCACTGTAATCTAAGGTCAGTACAGTGACAAACCAGCCTTGGGCAGTCCTCCTCCAAAAACATGGAACCTCCTCCCAGTCCGCGGCGCTACGCAGGCAAAAGCAGTAGAACAAAGCGAATCCGGTCTGGCGGGCGGCCCTAGGTCCCGGTTCCATGGTCGGAAGACCAGGAACCCGCAAGCACTTTTCTCCCCCCGCCCCCTTTTGAGACGTTTCCTCGTCCGGGGTTTTGGGTTTGGGGCGTTCCTGAATCTCATACCACGTGTGTCTCTGGGATTGTGTCCTTTGTTGCTTTGTTGTCCACGCGATTGCTCAGTGTTTGCGGACATTGATCGGTGTTCGTTCTATGCATCCGCCCACCCCCCCCCCCCCCGCCTCTGCAGGACAACCGCGTCGAGGTGCGTCATTCACATGGCAAAGCCTTACGACTTTACGATCCCGCCAAAGTTATTTCGATTTCAACGTCGCAGGCAATCAATCAGGCGACGTGCATCCTATGTACTGCGGGAAGACGGGCTGCATGCACGTTCCTGGCGGCACCATCAGATGCAGGTCAGTCCAGCAGCTGGCTGCATATCATCCGCTCGGCATTTTAAAGTGAGCACGTAAGCCAAGTAAGTACCTACTTTGGCTAAAAAAACATCCTCCTACGAACTGCCCCGTCATCGCACAATCAGACGTCAGCATCAAATGACGATGCTGCCCCGTTTCAACATTTTGTCAGATGCCACATCACCCGCATTGATCATGCTCATGCCCCCCTCCCCGTCACCCCACGACCCTCTCCAGAGAGAGGGGAGCAGCTTCAATCCCGTGAAACTTTCCCCGTAGCATCCAAAAAAACAAATGTCGTCTGTTGATTCTGCGTTTTCATGCTCCAACCCCGGCTCTTTCGAGAAGGAGGAAAACCGCCCGGGTGTATCGCTGGAGGTGCTCATCAGTGATCACGATGTGAAGTCCATCCGCCCGCCGGATTTGTCAGCACCGATCGAGATGGCAGCCATCTTCATCTTGCAATCAATGACTTGACGGACATGTAAGCCATTGTAGGCGCCTTCCGTTGAAGGTGCCGACAGCTCGGCTGCTTGGTCGCTTACATTGACTCTTTTCTCGCAATGTTCTTTTGAGACCCCGCAATAAAAGCTGCGCTAGGAATAAAGTGGGTTGGAAAAGTCCCTCCGGAATGGATGGCGCTGCGAAAGACATTTGGATAGAACTACCGTGTGTCACCGGGATCCGGGGGAGGGCAGAAAATCGGCCGCGACTCGGTACCCGGTGAGACACTACTAAACCACAGGCTTGGCACGGCGTCCAGTGGGACAAATCCGGGTCGCGGGGGGAGGAGGGGGGGGGATCTGACTGTGCCGCTCCCCCCGTGAAGGGGGTCCTGCTTTCGACCAGCTGTCGGCCATCGGAGGTCCTCTCTATGGTGGCGTGGAGAAGACGAGCGAAACAGGCAAGCTCATTCTTTTGAACGTCTGCTGCGCCAAGCTCAGAAGGGGCAGCCAAGTCATTTGAGATACCTAACCTAGGGAACAGGAGTATTGGTCGGCACGGGGTCGGCTCGGGATCGGCTCTGGGGCACGATGGAGGAAGAGTTGCTGATTATGAAATCCAATGGGGCCCCGACCCGGCGGCGAGGGCGGCTAATGTACGTAGTTCCAGCCGGGGGCTCGCGCCACTTTGCTCCGATGTGCCGTCATCGGGGAGTTAACGCCGGCTTTTTGAAGAAAATCTCCAGCATTACGTCCTCATTTGGGTACGAGACTGCCGCTGAAGAGCCGTAGAGCGTCGACCGTGAAGTTACCCAGTCTTTTCGTGGTGAAGTCGCCAAGTGTTTTTGGTTCTTCTGCTCAATTTTGCCCGAAAATTCCGACGAAAACTTTCTTGTCAAAACTTTTCACCACTTGGAAAGAATTTTCCCACACTTTTTCCATACTCCGCGGTGAGAAAAGTCGTTCCAGTGTCTCAGCGCATCACCATGAACGGCACAAATGGTACAAACGGGCATTATGCAGTCCCGGAGACGCTCAAAAGAGCCGAGGAAGTTGAGGATGTAAGTATCACAGTGTCGTAAATAGGTGTACGCCCCGGACACCCGACTGACCTGCCCCCTGCTCATAGCTGCTCGATGCCGTCAAAAGCCTGATAGTCCCGTACATCAGAGCGGCTGATGAGGCTGCTAGCCAAAAAGCCAACGGCTACACATCTGTCAACATTGAAGGTATCCCGGCCAATGTGCTGGTCGACACACAGGAGCCTAAGGCGTTGGTTGAAAAGTTGAAGCTCTCGCTTCCCGAGGGCGATGGTCTCGGTAAGGAGGGACTGCTCGATGTCGTGCAAAAGATTTTGAGATACAGCGTCAACACTTGGGACCAGGGCTTCATGGATAAGCTGTATGCAAGCAACACTCCGGTATGTTCGGCATTTTGATGGGCGCCCCCCGGATAGCTCTGACTTTTGCAGGTTGGCGTCGTCTCCGATCTCGTTCTGTCTGTCCTGAACACCAATGTAAGTTCATCTGCCGTCCCCCCCGCGCCCCCTTTTCGGTGCCTTTGCTAAGTGATCAGCTCCACGTTTACCAAGTCTCGCCTGCATTAAGTATAATCGAAAAGATTACGGCTCGAAAGTTTGCAAACTTGTTTGGCTTCAATGGTCCTCGGGCCGGCGGAGTCACTTGTCAAGGTGGCAGCTCCTCCAACCTGACCTCTCTCGTCGTGGCTCGGAGCGCTCTCTACCCAGAGACCAAGGCATCCGGCAACGGTTCGCACGATTTCATCATCTTCACCAGCGCCCATGGCCACTACTCTGTCGAAAAGAGCGCACTGGCCTGCGGGCTGGGCGCGTCGAGCGTGTGGGCCGTGCCGATCGACTCTGCTGGGCGCATGATTCCCGAAGCTCTTCGGGAGCTGGTCGTCCGCGCCAAGGCGGAGGGCAAGACACCCTTGTACGTCAACTCGACCGCTGGAACGACGGTCATGGGCTCGTATGACCCCTTTGAGGAGATTTCAGGCATCTGCAAAGAGTTTGGTTTGTGGCTGCACATCGACGCCAGCTGGGGAGGTTCGGCCATCTTTTCAGAGAAGCAAAAGTCCAAGTTGAAGGGTTCCCATCTAGCGGATTCGTTGACGGTCAACCCGCACAAGATGATGAATGTGCCGGTGACTTGCTCCTTCCTCCTCACGCCTGACGAGAAGGTGTTCCACAAGGCCAATACCCTGCCGGCAGGGTACTTGTTCCACAACGTGGACGAGACCGAGGACGTGTGGGATCTGGCGGACCTTACGCTCCAGTGCGGTCGGAGAGGCGACAGTCTCAAGCTGGCTTTGGCATGGATCTACTATGGTGCCGGCGGGTTCGAGCGGCAGATTGACCATGCCTTCTCCCTTGCCGAGCATCTTGCAACGTTGGTGCAGAATAGCGAGAACTTTGTCTTGGTCTCGTCGAATCCGCCGCCTTGCTTGCAGGTCTGCTTCTATTACGCACCCAACGGCCAGCTTGCAAAGGAACCCGAGGCGAACACAAGACGTACTAGCGAAATGGTTGGGAAACTGATACAGCGTGGGTTCATGATCGACTACGCTCCGGGAGAAAAAGGTAGCTTCTTCCGAGTTGTTGTCAATTGCCAGACCCTGAAGGGAACGGTCAAAGGGCTGGTCAAGGCGCTGGAAGAAGTTGGCAAGGAGATTGAGGTATAAGACCAGGAACTGCTTGTAGAGAAATGGTGCATATGCATCGGAAAGATCATAGAACTATTTGTTAGATGATAGACTTAGCAAAACCAATGCAGCAACGAGTCCACCTGCTCGACACCTGTGCGCGCAACGTGCCGCTAGAGGCATCGATGACACTTCCTAGGATTGGAGCGGGTTTGAGTGGTTAAAGGAAAAAGGCATATCAGAGGAGCTCTGCTGAATGAGGAGAGCCAGCAAAGCCATTTCAGCTATGCGGGAGATGAAAAGATAGGTAAAGATACAACATGGGAGATGGAAGGGCGAGGTGCAGGTATCGTACCTTTGGTGCCTTGAGGTACCTAGTGAGCAGGGGTGACGGATCTAAGCGGGACAGGGATAGAAGTGGTGGGGTTATCGATAAGATAACTGATAAGACGGCGAGGACCAAAAGTTTTTTTCCCACCTCAGGTAGGGTACTCGGCTCTCCAGTGTTCAATGCGACAAACCCGCCAGATTCCCCAGCACAAAACATTACTTCCACCCTGCGACATATAACGCCCAAACAAAATGCCGAAGCCGAGAACGAAACGTCAAGCGATTCGCGACGAGCGAAAGAAGAAGAGGAGGGAGGCTCCTGAAGAGAACCACGAGGCGAACCAAGACGAACGATCATCGAAACGCAGGCGGGTCCAGGATGAGGAGCAGGATGGGGAACAGCCCGCCTTCGATGATGCGAACGAGCAGGAGCACTCTTTCCGTGGCAATGGCCCTGAGGTTGAATTCTTCGGAATGCTCGCCGATGAAGAGCAGGAATACTTCCGCCGCGCCGACGAGCTGCTCGAATTGAACCAGTTCCCCTCCTCCGAGGAGCGCGACGTCTTCTTGCAAAATGTATACAAGGAGGCACGGGGCAAGGAATTGAAATTGGCCAGCAGTCAATCGCTGTCACGACTTATGGAGCGTCTCATCATTCTTTCCAACACGAGGCAGAAGAAGCAGATCTTCAATGCCTTTGCCGGCCATTTCTTGTCCCTCGTCCAGCATCGATTTGCCAGTCATTGTTGCGAGAAACTATTCCTTGAAGCAGCACCCGTTGTGACACAAGAGCTGGGAGGAATCGTTCCGGAACCGACGGGGCCAGACGAGATGGACACCGAGGAGGAAAGCGAGCCGACACCGGAGAATAACATGGAGAACCTCTTCCTCCTAACCCTCGACGAGTTTGAACAACACATGGGATTCCTCCTAACGGACCGATTCGGATCACACACTCTACGCGTACTTTTGGTTGTTTTATCCGGAAGACCGCTAGACGATGCGGCTACCAAGTCGATGCTGAAGAGTAAAAAGAAGGAGTACATTTCGGTCCAGGGAGCAACAGCAACCTCTGACGAACTCAGCCGTCAGCTGAGGGCTGTTCCTGAATCTTTCACTCTGGCCACCAAGAAAATCATTCAGGACGCTGTTGCTGGTATGGACTTTACAGCTCTGCGTGTGCTCGCTAAGCACCCTACGGGCAACCCACTCCTCCAGCTTCTTCTCGAGCTCGACATCTCCCTCAACCACAAGAGCGACAAGGAATCCGCAGCATCGACCAAGGACACCCTGCTGTACAGGCTGTTGCCCGACGCACCTCAATCTCTCAGCGACGAGTCATCGCAAGCGGCAGACTTTGTCAACAGCATGGTGTACGACCAAATTGGATCTCGCCTTCTCGAAACACTTCTCACAAACTGCCCAGGCAAGATCTTCAAAGCGCTCTCTCGCAACTTCTTTGGCGAGCGCATTGCAACCTATGTTCGCAACGACATCGCCTCGTATCCCGCCCTTCGTGTCTTGAACCGTGCCAGCAAGGACGACCTCGTGGAGGCCGTCAAGAAGATCATCCCCGCTGTCCCGCTCTTGGTGACGAAGGCTCGGTACAATGTGCTCAAGACACTCTTTGAGCGTTGCGAGGCCCGTGGCGCGTACGAGGAGAAGAGCGCCCTCACCAGGGCGCTCACTGACGCGCTCGGCTCCAACCCCAAGGACGTGGTGCCGAAGCTGTGCCACTTGGTCGAGGAAGCGCCCGCTGAGGACGAGAAATTCCAGCAATCTGGCCCGCAAAACAAGACCGCCGTCGCCAACCACGGCTGTCAACTCGTATCGTCCATGCTGAAGACCCCCGGAAACCCCACCAAGGTCGCCCAGAAGTCTCTCATTGCTACGTCCCCGGATCTTCTCGTCAAACTCGCGACTACGTCAATGGCGTCGATGAGCGTCCTGACGACAGCCCTCGCGAGCCCCGCAGCCCCTCAAAACGAGTTCTTCCACAAGGCCCTCGTCGGCGCGCTCGCTCCGCACGCGGCAGAGCTCGCCCAGTCGCAGTTTGGTCACAACGTCATTCTCGCCATCATCGACGTCCCCTCTCGCGGCAAGGAGCGGTCTATCCCGTTCCATGTCAAGCAGACCATCATCGGCTCGCTGGCGGAGCACGAGAGGGCACTGCGTGATTCATGGATGGGCCGCAGCGTCTGGCGCACATGGAAGGGCGACATGTGGAAGACGAGACGGTCTGATTGGGTCAAGTGGGCCAAGGAGGTGGACGGGCCGGCCGAGGAGACGAAGCTTAAGCCGTGGGAGAGGAGAAAGTTGGATCAGCAAAAGGGGCTCCAGCCGAGAGAACCGGCTGCGGCGAGAGAAAAGGTTCAGGCAGAGGAGGAGTAAACGTGGCATGTGTATGATACCCGGCACCAAATCATTCAACGAATGTAACCAACTATTGAACTTGCGAAAAGGGCTTCCTGGACACTTTCAAAGCGATGTGCAGGGCATTACTTGTGCCTCCCAGCGAAAATGAGGTGATATTGAAAAGAAGTGAAGACTTTATATTAAACCTAATCAATCGAGGCCGGATATGAAATGATGGTCAGGGTTGTTTCGACCCAGACGCGGGAAAGAGTGGGGCGCCGAGGCCGCCGAGCCGGGCCCGGCCTTGTGTCTGTCGATCCAGATGGGATTCCGGCTTGGCTTCGCAGATGCCTACAACGACAATGCTATCGGATCAAACTGGGATACAAACTTTGCCCCTCGAACTACCCGTCTTCTGCGGTATTTGACCGAAAACTTAGCGCAAGAGAACTAGGAACTTCGCAATCAGCACTCATAGCGCTTCTCGGTCTGGATTGCCGAGTCTCAATTTCCGAATGCCCGTATCTGAAACAAACAGGGCCTAGAAATAAGCCCGGCCTACCCCGCTGACAGATGCAACTTGGACATGACTTGTTGCCCGACGAAAAGTCAAGCAATATCAGTATTTGACCAGCGACAAGCCACCAATCAATCAATCTCTCATCCGCTTTCAACGCTCTTGCTTCAGCCTATACCAAGTCCTCAAAACTCGTGGTCTTTCTGAGAAGAACCGTAATGTTGTGTGCCGTATATCCGTCCCTGATCCCAGTCAAGCGCAGGTTCATGCGCGGGGATAACTCTAAGCTCCAACGTCTGCGGAAGATCTCTTTTTTTTCTCCCGCCTTGCAAGGGCTTAATGCTAACTCCAGGAAACGGGGAGCAATTTTCCATCCAATCACCCTCGGTGGTGGAGCGTCTGAACTCACATTCGTTTGCATACACCCCTTTCGGATTTCCTCCCTCCACCATTGAGGCTCTTCGCGGCCGTCAGCAACCGTTAAGATTAGGCCTCTCCTTCATATCTGATACCAGTCTCATCTCCGAAAGCCACCAATGATCCCGGGCAACTCAAAATTACCCTGAACTTGAGGGTTGGTTCGAGAGCCTCTGACCCGCCGGACTAATGTCACCCTTCCCTCCTTTGTGGACCCCCGAGGACATAATGGAGGCCACGACTCGGGGCGAAGCTTTTAGATGTAGATATGACCCGGCTTGGCTGCCATGATGCTACGCCGTTACCAGATCTACCCCTTCTCAACGTCGACCTCTGCCTCTACATCGCCCCCGTCTGACCTCCCCATCCGGTCTCCCCATCTGGTCTACCCGTCGCCACCATGCTGTACCGCAACCTGCTGCCACTGGCACTCTCTCTCGTGGCCCCCGCGCTCGCTCAGACGACGAAATGCGTCATTTCGCCCTCCACTGACGGGAAATCGGACGCGGCCGCGATCGCTGACGCCTTCACCCAGTGCGCTAGCAATGCTGAAATTGTTTTCCGTGAAGGCGTCGAGTACAAGGTGTACGAGCCGGTTGTCGCCTCCAAGCTGTCCAACGTCGTCATCACCGTCAATGGCAACCTTAGTTTGCCCGAGGACATACCCACCGTACAGGCGCTCGTCTCCGCCAAGGGTGGCACGCTCACCTGGTTCCAAATCGGCGGAACCAACGTTCAATGGATTGCCTCAACAGATGTATGTTTCTGACTCTGCCTGCTCTGATTGTCGCATTGATACTCACAATGGACACCCTCTAGCCCCATGCCGGATGGATCAAGTCCCACGGACAGGCCTGGTGGGATGCCAACAAGCCCGGCGAGGCGGGCACGCCCAACCGCCCCCATCTCATGCAGTTCAGCGTCACCAACGGCGTGATGAAGAACATGAAGTCTCTCAAGCCCATCGGCTGGAACTTTTCCATCAAGGGCAAGAACATCACCATTTCGGACACCGTCATCGACGCCCGCTCCAACAGCAGCAGCTTCCCCTTCAACACGGACGGCTTCGACGTCGGTGCCTCGGGCGTGACCATCACCAACAGCAACATCTTCAACGGTGACGACGCCATCGCCATCAACGACGGCGCCAACAACGTCCTCTTCAAGAACGCTACCATCGGCTTCGAGACCCATGGCATGAGCGTCGGCTCGCTGGGCTCAAAGGTCTCGTCCGTGGCCAGCGTACAGAACATCCGCTTCGAGGACGTCACGGTCCAGGGCGGCTTGTATGCCGCGCGCTTCAAGAGCTGGATCGGGGGACAGGGTTTGGCCAAGAACATCACCTGGAGCAACATCCGCCTCGACAACGTCACCTTCCCCATCTTCGTCACCCAGACCTACTACAACCAGGCCAGTGCCGGCGGCGACAGGCCCAATGACTCGTCCGTCATGATGGAGGACTTCACCTGGGAGGACTTCTCCGGTAGCATCAACACCAACAACCCCGGCGATGGATCATGCACCACGACCGTAAGTCTTGCGCATCATGGAAACTCCGCAACGGGTGACAAGTATACTGACATGGACGTAGCCTTGCTGGTACGACGTTGGACTCCCAAATCTCACCCACACGGAGGCTGTCATCATCGAGTGCAACACCCAGACGTCTTGCAAGAACTTCCAGACGACAGGCATCAAGATTCACCCCCAGGGCAGTGGCGTGTCCAAGCTCATCTGCATGAACGCGACGCCGACACTGAACCCCAGTCTCGGATTCGCGTGCGCGAACGGCACATTCGCTCCTACGCAATGATTGGATTGGTGCACGTCATATACCATAGTACTAGTCACCAAGAAATTGAGCATCTTCCCGCACCCTTGTTATGAAAATAAGATGATTGAAATCTACACCCGACTTCATGAAGCGCCCAAGACACAGTGAGATGATTGACTCATGCCTTTGGAGCTCTGCGCTTCAAGTTGCAGATGACACCCTTTGTCCGGTAAAACCATCGCGAGCTCGTCCACCATTTCTCATTAGGATCCACCAACTCAATCTCGAATCTGGAAATCAGAGAGGGAACAACTTTGTAAATCTCCATCAGACTCAAGTTCCGCCCGAGACAGATCCGTGAGCCACCACCAAAGCCGATATCCGCCGCATTCCACTGCCGCATTCGAAGCTTATAGGCCTCGTCGTCTTCGCCTTGCTGCTGAAGCCAACGCTCAGGCCTAAAATCGTCGGCATCATCGCCATAGACGGTCTTGTTGCGTCCAATGATGTACGGGTTCATGCCGATGAGCGTGCCTCCCTTCACGAATGAGCCGTCCGGAAGAGTGACACCGGACTCGGGCACGATTCGCTCCATCGTCATCGCGACGGATGGGTGGTAGCGTAGGGTCTCTCGGCAAACGGCTTCGAGATAGGGAAGCCCACGGGCGATTGCATAGGGTACAGGCTTGTCCGCGGGGATGTTGGAGACGACTTCGGCTTCCAGTCGTTTCCAAATACGGGGGTTCTTGAGACAATAGTAGAAAAGCGCACGCATAGTGATGGCTGTGGTATCAGCTCCTGCAATCACTGCTCGCCGTGTAAGTTTCTGCAATGCTCTGATTGAGAGAACAACTCACGATTCAGAAGTAGGTAGCCAACAATGGTCCCTTCATTCACAATATCGGGATGTGTCCCCTTGGAGTTGATGAAGTACTGCAGGAAGTCGGGTTTCTGATGGTTGAAGGTCTCGTCTTCCCCCTTGAGTCTTGCAGTCAGGTTCTCGATCGCAATCCTGGTGACGTTGGACAGGTTTGGAGGCCCAAGAGGATAGACTGGGTTCTTGTCCAGCCAGTGGTCCAGCCACGGCATCTGACCACAGAGGCCGAGATAGTCAATCGCTTGGTCGCCGATCGCAAGCGTGCCGTCGAAATCACACCCTTCATCCATGTAGCCAAACTTCCTACTGAACGTGACGAAGCCAAGAAAGTCCCATGCAACTGCGGGAGAAAGACCGGGTTAGCCATGTAAACGAGGATTATGAGCACGTAAGCTTTGACTTACAGTAAGCAAGCCAGTCGCCAAACTCGCAGACTTTCACAGTATCGACGAACCGACGTTCGAGATGATCGCAAAATTCGTCTATAGTCTTGTCCATATGGGGCTCCATGGCAAGTACGCTAGGAACCGAGAAGTGCCGCACCACAGGCCTCTTGAGTTTTGCGTGCTCTTTGTTGTCGGTCTCGCTGAACATGTGGTAGGTGATCTTGCCGTCAATAATGGTGCTGCTGTTCTTATAGAGGTCGGACTGTATAAATCATTGTGTTAGCAGACAGTTGGGTTTGGACTGTTAAGAATGCACTACCTTTTTCCATCTGCCATCAGTACCGTAGATGACTTTGACCAACTCGGGGTAATCAATATCCAGAAGATTGGGCCCGAGGCGAACAACTGGGCCATGCTTCTCATGGAGCTTCTTCATCCGAGGCGCATAGTCCGCTGTAATCACCTGCCAAAGCCTCCAAACATTGGTCCATCCTAATATCATTGAGAATCAGTCCCTTTTTCTATCAAATCATGCCACAAGACAGGAAGGTCATGGCGTACCTGCGAGTAGTGGCCCAGGAAAATTCTTGAGCGGAGATGTTTGCCAAGAAGCAAAGAACCAGAGAAAGCAGCTGATAGCAGGCGTCAGTAAAACAAGACTGGCCATATGTGATTGGGCACTAGTCAAAATAGTTTCCCAGGAGGACGAAGTCCCATTGTGAGGGAATGGCATCGAACCCATGACGCCGATTTCAGCAAAGCGACTTTATTGGTTGGTGCAGGATCACCGAGGAGACGTTAGAGGACGTTTGAAAGCAAACAATCTTTCGGAAGTCGGAAACATCAACCTAAATACCATCAAGAATCTGGATTTAAAAGGCGGTCGCTGGTAGTGGTTGCAACAATGGAAATCGATTGTGACACCCTGGTATCGAGGTAAACCCGTTGGTCGTAACCGCAACGCTCCACGTCCACATGAACCCACTCGATTCGACTCGCGTATCCGTTACACAACGGATATGCATGTGATCTGCCACTTGGCGAAGCGGGGTCGTGACTACAGGGTCTGATAGTTGTGATCAAATGCATTCAACTTCCTACCTTCAGACAGAGACTCGGCCAAAGAAACCCCATTCCACCGAGCTCAGGTAGCGATTGTTGTCTGGACTTGGAAAGCGCTGTCCTTTGTCATACTGCTCATCTTCCTGTAGACATAGATTGAACGACTACTTAGTCAGTAGTTGGCTCGTTTTGTGTCTGATGTTTCCTGCAGAACATCTATGACATACTCCGCCTAGGCTTTGCAAGGTCAACGTTACAATGCATGTCGTCCATGTCGTGTTCTTATGCAGGTTTCTTATGCAAGAATTATCACAAACTAGCCAATGGTAATGACTAGTCTGCAAGCAAGTAGTAGGGTTCGCTCATCGGGCGGCTAGCAGATAGTCCCAAGTCGATCCATGCCCATTCTGATGATAGTGGAAGAGCTTTTCATTCGGTACCTTGTCAGTCTGCTCCTCCTCAATTCAGGCTCTGACGGAGCCTGACTTGAATACGTCGCATATTCGGACAGTGAGATCAGGTTGCTCATTGAAAGGCGATGACAGTCCGTTCCTATTTGAGTCTACCTAACGTCTCTCGACTTGATGATTTCTAGCATGGCCGTAACGTGACTAAATAGCCTCAGAAGAAGCTGAGTTTCAAAATTGGATTGGATGAGGACATGGGAAACACAATGTACACTGTGATGATGGCAAGGGATTAGTTGAGGTATATTTCTTCTTCAACCTGTCTCAATTCACCCAACTTCCTACTAAGATGGAAGAAAAGAAAGTGGCTCCCAAGATTATTCTAATTGATGGACGATCATTAGTGGGTTATGCACACTGGGAAGCAAATTTGTAGACAGTGTTATTGCACAACATCTTCCTGCTCCACAGCCTGCGTGATCAGGGAGCGGAATAAAATCCAGAACACCTCAATTGTGAGAATGCAGCTGTTTGCGAAGAACTCCGAGGCCGCAGCAATGTGCTCAAACAATAATGGTCGAGAAGATAGCAGTTGACGTCAAAGAGACACAGAAAGAGCGTATAGGGTTGCTGGCCGAGCCTGGTATCCGATTAATGAGAAGCTGAGAAGAGTCGATTTGGAGATCTCTGGATAAAGCCGCAATACTTCATGTACTCGAGAACAGGGAGCAGTGATTCCCGTCTTGCTAGAAGAGACAACATGCAAATTAATGACGTCGGGTTTGCGTGTCCAGTCAATAAAAGACGAGTGGTATTGAATCCAAGCCTAATTCTACGGATCGATGGTTTTAATCCTCAGACTCCGAGTCCAGGGATCCAACAGAAACAGAAGACGAGGGAAGTCCTGTAGGGGATTCCGGGCCAAGGATTTATGTCTCCGTTAGTGCCCGCCTGGATCTTGGCTGTCCATGTCTTTTGTACAAGAGTTTCTCGTAGTTACCTAACTTAACTGCTTCATGAATTCTTCTGTGTGGTTCCTCTTTCATGGCATTGCCATCTTGACCTTCAATGTGTCATCATGGGGGCATAGAATCACGATTTCGTCTTTGCCAGCCGCGTCTGATTAGACATTAGTTCCATCAATATACATCAGAAAATGACTCTGGATTCCAGTTTTCAGATGATCTTGACTTATCTATTCATGAACCTCTTCGCTTCTCGTATTACAGCACTCGATTACATTGATACATGTATTCTACTCGACGGTCGAAAACCTAAAGACAGCATCTCAACGTTGATTTGAGGACAAACATGAGGCTGCAGTGACGTGCTGACCTGTTTGACAAGGTAAAACACTAGTCCACGGCCTATGAAGACGACGGGCAAGACTTGAGGCAATTCAAGCTTTTTCTGCAATATCAGGTAAGTTTGGTACCCAAGCACAGTAAATAATGCCACATAAAATGCCAGAAGAACATTACCTCGTAGTCTGCGCATGAGCATAATAGTTTCTCCAACACTTTAGCAGCGATGGATCGCAACCTCTCATTGTGGATGAAGCCGTCTTCGACGAGATTGTGGCTATCGATGAGGGCATCGAGGAACCGCTGCGATAAAAGATGATCGGATTATCACCTTCTCCCATGGCCATGAAGCCCTGTATTACAATGAGGCTGTTCAGTACAGTTCATCCAGTCAGAACATTTCAGCAGATTCCCGAGAGATAACCCCTCTTCCTCCTGTTTAACTTGAATCAACATTCGTGCAACTAGGTAGGACCACTTTCCACACAGACTTCACCAGGTAATTTTCCCTATATAGACCACATAAATCAAATTGAATGCTGGAGCAACAACGTGCTGTTACGTCCCCACTATGTATCCCATTTTCGCAGCCAGTCATATAATTCCCCCCCTTTCGATCGACTATCACTTATCTGCCAAGGCTTCCTCAAGCCGCTCCCTGACCTTCGCCATATATAGTTCCCCGTTTTCAATATTACTCACGGCCACAGTTTTGTCTCTGGACTTCAGTCCCTGCGTGATTGTCAGGTCGGATTTCGGAAGGCCCAAAACCTACAGCCGAGTTAGCAGTTTGTGACAACGGGAAATTACGCGCTTCGGCGTGCTACTGCTGCTCGAAATAAAAATTTTATAACATAAGGTGGTACACATACTCCGCTGAGCAATTTCACGACAGCTTTGTTAGCTTCGCCTTCCTTCGCCTGCGCCGAGACGCACAACTCTACGGTCGCGTCTGTGACGGCCGTGACCCCCTCACGAACTCGGGAAGCGCCAGGTTTCACGTGGCATTGTAGATATAAAGTACCCAAGGGGGACTTCTTAGTGCCTGCTACGAATCGAATCGCTGATGATGCCATGCTGGGTCGTTCGATTGCAGCGTGAGAGAGAACGAGAGACGTGAACATTGAGTGTGGTGGGGTGGGTAAAGTTGTGGAGAGCCAGGTTCGGGTGAAGAAGCCTGATTGGGTCCCAGACGATGTGCCACAGGATGCTGTCATATGTGACATCCAACTCAAATATCTCTCCTCCATATTTTTGTCTTCATGTTGGAGCAGAATTTTCATCAGGGCAGCAAAAGGCTAATCCCAGCCAAGTGGGTTTCGTGGGGCCTTCGCGGGATTTGACAAACAAGCTGGGACAGCGCTGGAAAATGGTTGTTGATTGGTTTTGGAGCTGTCTTTAGCTAGTTTTAGAACTCAGATCAAAGGATACAACGGGAAGCACTCAAAGTAGGGCAGATTTCATAGACCATCAACGAAACTTCTGTGGGTTTTTTTAATGTACCTTAAGGTAGTCTAATGAAATCTCGTTTCAAAGCAGTGTTAATCAAACCGATATTCCCGTCGCTTCCATCTAATTGCGCTATGCTGACTCATGCCCGCTAGATTCAAACAAATTCTGTATCGCTTGCTCGCTTGCTAAAACCTCAACTTTTGGCTTACAAGAAAGCCGGTTGCGTCTGCTGTCCAGCGTTCGGAAAAACTCTACCTAACGTGGTCGCTTGAGAGAGATGGGTCCGAAGTTCCTCCTTCTCGAGAAGGGCAAGGCGGTTCTCCGCATGCATTCTCTTGGTGGTGATTCTCTCAGGGTAGTTCCGCAGGAACATGTTGGTGAAGTGGGTGCCGTAATGAATGCCCTCTTCAGGGGACTGGCCAACGTCGTAACCTGGCAGAGGCTTGGCAACCGCCTGGAAGCTGGGCTCGTGGAAATAGGCGAAAGCAAAACGATCGCGGGTGTTGAGGCCGACCTTGTGAGGAGTGGAGGGCAGATAGGAGTTGGTGATGTACTGCATGATATCGCCAGGGAAGACTGTGAAGACATTGGGAACAGGCGGCACGTAGTGCCAGCGGTCGTCCTCCTCCGCCATTCCTGCTGAGCTCTTCTCCCAGTTTGCGTAGTGCTCACCATCGTAAGGGGGGCGGATGAAGAGACCTGTATACTTGAGTCAGATGCTGCAAGAAGCCAGCTCGTGGATGTCCTCGACTTACCACCAACATCATCTTGAGCAGCAATGACCAACAGACCATAGTCCGTGTGAGACCCAATGCCACGTCCCGCCTTACCCTTGCCATTAGTGTCATGGGTAGGGGGAAATCTAGCGGAGTCATTGTCAGTATAGGATCTGGGGCAACTAAACTGCTACTGTGATTATGACTTGCCTGAGAATACGCATGTGATGCCAGCCGTCCCGAGTCAGGTTCGTGAGGGAGCCGGCGGGAACATTCAGGCCCAGCTCAGCAAGCTGAAGAAGCTTCTCTCCACTGTCTCCAAGGTAGTCCATATAAGTAGTCATGGGCTGTTTCATTTCGTAGTCGGGCCAAGGGGCCGGGCCGTGGCAGGGCCATTTCGCGCGCACGCGGGGCTCAGCGAGGTCTAGATCTTTGGTTACGGTGAAGATCTCAGAGTAATCGGCGATGCCATCTGTGATTTCCTCTCCAGAAGCAATGTATCCCGAAAAACTCTGAGAGTCAACACACGCTGCCTTCTCGTCATGGGGCTTGGCAAAGAATGCCTTGCTGGAGGTCGTGGCTTCGTTGAAGATGTGCTGCTGCTTGTCGTTCATGGAGACTTGGAGGATGCCATCGCGACGCCAGGCATCAACCAGAGCCTTTCCCATGGCGCAATCACCAGGGCTACCAGTGACCCGCTCAGGCAGTGTGAAAGTCTCGAGCTGAGCTACGGTGGCCTTGTGCCCTGGCGGCATTGTGGCGGCCATTCGGGCAACGTTGTGGTCTGTGACGGTTGCCAAGCGACGACTGTGGCCAAGGGCTGGCTTCCGCGCTCCGCGGCGAGCAAGTGTGCTCAAAGACTTTGTAATGGGTGGCATACTTGTAAGCTCGAGTTGTTCTCACCGAATTTTGTTGAAAGACAAGAGACTGAAGGAGGAATGCCGAGAAGCTTGGAATCTTTCAATCACTGCGGCTCACCCCTCCTCTCTTTATACTCAGTGACCAAGTGCCTCTGCCTCATCGCAGCTTTTGTCATGAAGCATTGGGTGGTAATTCATATGCCGTGGGCACGTTTCCGTTGTCTTAAAAAGTGCGGAACCGGGACACAAGTTTAAGCTTCCTGCGGAATTGACGAGGTCTCGTTCATATCATATGCTCGAACTTAATTTGACCACATTTTCCGACAAAGTGGCGGCGCTCCAGAGGTTAGGAAGTATCAAAACATGCCTGTTCGGCATGGAATATCCGTTTTAGTTTGTGCTTCCCGCGGACACCACGGAAGCCATCGACAAGGCTTGGCTCTTTCATGGGCCAGGGCACAAGGTCTCCGGCGGTCTAGAAGTGGAGCCGGCGTTAAGCACTCAAAAAGGCCCATTGTGGTCGAGTCAAGACGATCAGATTGCGCGATGTCCCCTGTAATCTCACATTAGAGACTCTCCACGATGGCCTGTATCCGTATTTTTGAGAAATGCCCAGCAACCCACCGGCAGCTAGTTTCAACAACTGGGATAATGTTTCCGTTAAAGCAGTCCTCGAAAAACGGCAGGCAACCTACAACTACAGTGCCTCCTGAGTAGGTAATCAGAGAGGCAATTGCCAAATCTGAAGTTCACCACGATGATTGGATAAAGACTGGTTTGTGCACTCCTGTAACACTCTGATTATTGGATTCGCCGTTCTTGCCGCTCTTGCGACTAGTCATCCAGAGATCTGGATTGTTCTACACCAGCCGCCAAGGAAAATTTCCCCGGTGTCCCGCGGGGGTTAAACTCTTTTTCTGCCCACGGTTGAAGGAGGTTTGTCCCAGTTGACACGAAACCTTAAGTGATACCTTCGGCCGGATCGGTTGCTGTCGGATCCAGAAAGTTTTGCAAGCGCTACCAGGCGAGTGGTTTGACAGCGTCGAGTCTAGGCAGCGGCTCGAACGTTTTTTGATTAAAATGGGCGAGGCATACGGAGTAGATGAAGTTCAATTCGACGGTTGCCGTCATCTCCGGGCACTTGCCCCGGACACGGACTTGAGACACCCCGCGCGGGCGGTCCAAAGAGAGAGCCGGCCACAGACAATGATTCGTGGAATTGGCGACTTCATCCCTTGTAAATTAAGCCTTGCCTTTTCTGGAATTCTTGTGGGCCACAGCCGAAGATGTCAAGTTGTCGAAGAGGACAAACATCTCCGTGTGATCCGTAATATGGACCAGTCCTTGTACAGGCACACAGGGTTTGCGTAGATTTCAGTTTGAACACACGCTCACTCGCGGAATCACGACATTGAAATGATCCTCGAGATGTGGCACAGTGACAAGTTCAACTGTTCGCATAATTTGCCAATCTGATTGTCTCGAAGGCCAGCCTCAATCATATGCTCACTCGTGTCATTGGTGGTTTCCGTAGCTCAATTTGAAAGTGCTTCAGATGTGTGAACTATACAAGTCATTTATCGAAGCGTCTCGACGTAGGCAGAGGACCTGTTGGTGCGGGCCGTTAGCCAAAGTCCGAGTTGCTCTTCATGGTTCATTAACAACAGGGGTGATGCTGGCTCACATGTACACGTGAGGTTCAGGGTCGTCAAAAGCTTAGACTCCCATGGACCAAGACTTAAGATGACAGGCCTCGCTCATAAATAATTTCACGGTCTTGGGCGTTACTTAGATCACATGAGGTTTTATTTGCAGCGCCACATGTGGCGCTGCTCAGCATACTGCCGAACGACCCGTTCAGTCGCCTCGCTCCGTACGGCATATATAAGGGTTACTCCTCATGGGAGCCCCTTGTAACCGAATAAAGCCATTTATTACTACTTATATATGCCTCTCACTTGATTCCTCGCTTTGTGATAGGTTCACTCGGAAAGTATTGGCGAATTCAAAGAATAGCTCTTGCATATTTCAGAATCTTCACCAAATGATTCGTCCCTCCATTACTGAGAGAAATTCTGAGTTGGACTCCCAGCCCGGGTAATGAGCAACACCCATTACATGGCAGCATGGAAAGTGACTGTAGAGGTGACCAGAGGACTTGATCTAGACACCTTAGTAGCCATAACTAGAAAAGTCGCCGTTTGGTACGATATGTGAAGTACCAGCGGACTTGAAACAGGGGTCACCTTTTGAGTTCTCCAACAGCCCGTTTTGTTTTCTTCTACTGGTTAGAGTCTGGCCAACCTCACGTCACTCTCCTGTGCCCAAGATTGGGAAAGCTTCTATGTATGCTCAAATACGTCATTTTCTACAGCTTCAAGACTCCAGAAGGACCTATATACAAAACTAACGCACTCCTCACTAGTAATGGAACTGCAAGACATATGTAATTAGGGTAGGTAAATTGAAGCCATTCTGCCCTCCACATAGGTCTAAATACTTGGCAGTGTGAACCGAGGGCAGAGACTCCATGAAGGTTAAAAACCGGCACAGGCCGAGATGAATCGCCTTAGAAACTAAGAAGGGTTTTGAATCTTGCCATGTACGCCTTGAACATCCCGGTTGTGGAGCTCAAGATTCGGGGTTACCTCCATACGGCCCTGATGCGTAAATGTTGCACCAGGTCGGTCGTAGGCCTGCTCTCAAACGCGACGACGTTGAAGGCTTGATTTCACCTAAACGAGTCACAACATTCGCGACAGTAGTTGGGGAGTACAGAAAACTCAAAGATTACCCTGTCGGCACTTTCTGCGGCAAGGGCTCGTAGTCAGGAGCTCAATTGCGAGCCTAAATATCGGCAATAGGAAATATTACATGATATGATCTTCTCCTCGTATTCACGCTGGGTCGAAGATCGTAGCCAGGTTTTCCACACTGTTGACTCTATGTAAAACCATGACGGAAGCCAATCGATCTTCCCACTTGTTGATGTATGGGGCGGGGACTTCACACGAATGACAGGCGTGTGATAGAACTTCTTGCGTCCTGATTGTGGGCCCCTTTTGGAAAGCAGAGGCGACTCCGGACTCTTTCGTTCGAGCACAAACTTCCGACAAGCATGATGCAATACAGCTCCAGGGGGACTTTGTGTCCGACGCGATATCCACTAGAAGGATCGGGTACAGGTGCCTTGGACAGCTTGGTATCTATAAAACGGATACTTTTCCGGGTTCGTCGGTCCCTTTTTCCGACGGAACATTGCATGCCATCAAGAAATGAAGAATAAAGAAATTACTGAGCCAGAGTGGAAAAGGTAACTGGTGACGTAGAAAGCTTTTAGAACGCCTCCTGAGTTGTTGGGCTTTTTCAAGGTCTTTTCCAATGGCTGTGGGAATTATCTTCCAAGGAAAAACTGATTATGTGGGAAACAAGTACTTGGATAAAACTCAACGACTGAAAAAATGGTGTCGAAACAGAGGTTCGTGCGGTTTGCCACTGTAATTCTGTGCTGGAATTGTTGTTTTAGAACATGGACTACTGAGCCCAGTGCCCGGGGTTCCAAACTTTTGATTGAGGCGCGTCTCCGGCGGAATTATGGCGAATTCGCACTTAGTAGGGAGACTATGAGTTTGAAATCCAAAACTTGTGAAACAGAACTCCGCGCAGGATATAGTCTAATGAATAGCAGCTAGCCACAGACAATCGCTTTCCCATCTGTCTGCCGGCAATTGATTACAAGCGGTTATCAAAGATGCAGGGGAATGCTGCGCTTACCATAGGGAACGCATCAACGCGCAAAAGATGGAGGGGATACTGAAGATTTTGGTTGCGGAGACAATGAGACTGAGTTCCCAGCTGGATTTTTCCTCTGTATAAAGACAATGCTTGACCAGGGATATCGACCAAGACGATTGCCACGTCGAGCCCAATCAAAGAAACAGGCCGAGGGTTGGGAAGTCTTCCTGCTGAGCTCGCCACGCCCTTACGTTGCGTAGCATCTGCCACTTCTGCACTGACTATGATGCCGGGAGACAATCAGGTCATTCAGACGAAAGAGACAAAGTCAGGGCTGCTGGTAACAAAATATGGACACGTATCGATCATTGTTAGTGGAAGCTCACAAGAACTGGAAGCGCGTGGCGATCTTAGTCCAAAATTGCGACGGTGAAAGGAAGGCAAGTTTGCCTTACGCTGACTGGCTCATTCCGCGAGAGATTGGAAATTCAACGCAGACGTCTCGGGTTGAGAAAATATTGAGCACACAGCTGCACGACCTGGGAGTACCGCGAATGAGGCAAACACGGCAACAAGCCACCTATTGTTAGAAACGAGAGATTGCTCCTCCTTGCTTTTGTCTGCTAAATACAGCGGGCTCAATTTGGCACTTGGATTGAGATGGGGTATGCTAACCTGCTTGGTCCTCGAATATGATATATCACAGTGGAATCATATTGACCTGAGGTCTCTAATTGCCAAAGTCGTTTCTTGACCTGGTTGATACCATCGCGCTTCCATTGGACCAGCTTTTATCTTCCTCCTTAATGGGCCGTATGGAGTATTTTACCCATCCCAGCGGAATTGATTCATGGCGAAACGAGGACCAAAAACAAGCATTAGCCAAAAGAGCGCTTCAAAGTGGAAGAAGAAGTCGCTCCTGTTGTGTATTACTTCATCCTATAGGCCACACGACACAAAGCGTTTTTTGCTCCCAGTGTGCTGAAGGATTTTCATTTAGACGCAAGTTGCTAGGTTTAGTCAACTCTACATCCGGCCGATCAGGAGCAACTCGCATCTGAGGAGTGAAAACTTTACCGTTCAGAAGGTGATGCAGGAACTTGGTACCAAGTTTCCCTCTCGGCACTTTTTCTTGCTGATGGACGGATAGTATACGAGACTTCAATCCCATTGAAAGTGAACTAATTTCCCTTCACTGCTATGACTGCTATGACCACTATGACTACTATTACTACTATGACTTCTAGTGCTACTTCTACTCAAGACCGCTTATATCATATAGCGCCGACATAGTTCGGATGGACAGGCGGTTGAGTCCTCTCCACACTATCGGGCCGGCGCCGCTCTGTATGGACGCTTAAAGTTCCCATTCGAGCCTTTCGCATACGCAATGGGTAGGAACAGACCGACTGAGAGTTATTTGAAGCCAAGGCAGAACGACTTGTTTCACTTGAAACAAAGCATTCAAATACCAGACGTCAATTCCTCCCTCCTAGTCGCCCACTGTCTTCTCTATCGATTGCCATGTCACCCTTCTGCCCCATCGATGCCGCGTCGAGGACTCACCGCTGTTTTCATTTCACTTGAGTTTATCGTTGATTAAACTCTAAGAGTTCCGTTCATGGGGGCCTCAAGGTAGCTGCTCACGGCTTGGTTCCCCAAAGAACTAAACGAGGCCACAGGTAACTTTCCTACTATGTCCGTGGTCATCCATTGACCCAGCACCCACAACAAGCAAATCTCAATCTCTTCTTCCTAGAAGACTTCGGCATTGCAAGCAACTCTACATAAGACGTTGATAGTATCAGCTCCAGCTTAGCCAATATGATGTTTGCAATGTGATTCGAAATCGCACATGCACCAAAGTACCCTCTTTACCTTACCATACACGAGTGAGTCGAAGATAAAGATTCTGGCCATGAGTATATTCGATGCTGACATTCAGATTCTCCCACTCATAAGACGGCAACTTCGCCCATGCGTTGTCTCGTTGTGCTACATCATCCACTTAGCATTCCTGCCGAGCGAGTACTAATCTTTTGCTAACCGAATGGTTCTACCTAAAGAGATATATAAAGAAGCCTTATCTCAATTGAACCAGACTTCAAAATGACCGCCTATAGCTGCTTACATAACACCGGCATTGACGTAGTAGCTGTATTACGCTTTCAAAATGCTCCTCGGCCTCTTTACCAATTGCTCCAGGGTGAGAGCTGCTGGCACTGCCTAAATGTTTTTACGAGGTAGGATTGGAAATAATTTTCGCGATTCTCTTACTTGAAACTGTTCTCTCTGTTCCCGCAGAGTCCGCTAAGCGCTCAGAGTTCTCAACCCATATCAATAAGTCTAATAGATATTGCAAAGGCGGTCGCTAGCGGGTGGAAAACCAAAAGAGCCCCACCCCCTCTGAGCGCCTCCTCAAAGCATTCGGTTCACAGGATGGCAACTTGGAGCTAATTGCTTCTTGGTTCCAAATGGCAATCAAAGCAGCAATCAATCGAGAACCATGGTCATATCCACGAGCGCTTCAACGGGACTCTTTGTCCTACACCCAAGGTTAGTCAAAGTATTCGCAAGCGCAGTGTAAATAATTTGACGCATCGGATTCGGATCAGCCGCACAAGAATCTCATGTTGATTTAGGAGTAAGTATAACATAGACTAGACAAGTCAATAATCAACATAATCTTCTACTCCCCACCTATTTCACTGTCTCCGGCGTCTCTCTGCAAGGAGCGGTGCTTCACTCAGAGCAACTCCGACGACCAATCAACTAGCCAATCAAATCAATCGTCAGTCAACCAACCAAATACTAGCTCTAAGTTGTGTTGACTAATTTGGCCAGATAATAATCATAATATACCCCTCCGGCCTTTAGAAGCGAAAAGGAGCAGGAGAAGCGGGGCATTTAAAAAATCCGGCTCCTTCGGCGCCCCTCAACCAGCCAACTATAGGGCCAAAGTTGAGTTAACTGCTTTGAGTGAAGCGCTGCCAAGGGAGCCCTCTGGACCTCTTGTGAACTCAATTTCGCTTCCTTATGTCGTTCCTCCCTCGCCTCCCTCGTCGGTCGCTGGTATGAGTGACAAACTTGACCATCGTTCGCTTTCATTGGCGGTATTCCCAATCAGGGTTCGCTCCCTCATTTCCATGCTCGTCCTCATCTTAAGAACCATGAACGTGATGGGCGAAGGCCCGGTCCGCTGTTTATTTGCCTCAGAAATAACCTATATCTGGTCGAAGATTTAGAATGTATCGGAGGGCAGCCGCCAGCGCCGCAGGGAAACCAACACTGGCCCTCACATCTCACTCTACGCCGACGACGTGAAGCCTGACTAGAGTATTTTGCTCCCGTTATACCTCCAACATCGTAACCTACGTGGTGATTACTTTCTCGATCGTAAATTACAAGTAGCTAAGTCTAGCATCAGTAGAACATACTTCCTTTAGGCGCAAAAGAAGATAGCTACGCTATCATTGCTTGGAGGACTACATTAGAGGCTGGTTCCAGGTAGCTTTGAACCAACCAGACCACTTTCGCGTGATGTCCCTTATACTGAGAGGCAGATTAGCGAAAAATGATTGCTTCTCTTCTTCATTTCATACTTTGTTGGTTTAACTGGAGCTACATAATTGGCAAGTAAAGAGCAACATGTGAGAGGACCTCCGATCACCTTGTTTTATCCTCAATACAAGTAGGTGCGGAGGCTTTCGACACTTCGAAACTTCGAAGACTTTCTGATTTGAGTTTTTTGTCATCGTAATACGCCAATGGCTGAAACCCTACGTCTCAATAACTGATATGGTGTTTAAGTAATGGTTTGCTTCCTGTTAATGGGCTAACTAGGAAACGGCTCCCCGGGAATTGCAAGCATCTTACACATAAGCAAGGTGAAGGATTAAAATTTTATAAGGAGTTCTCAGAAACTCTTTGCTATTACAGAACTAATCCAGAACACAGAGCATACTTAGGTAAAGATTCGTTGTCTGGTCCACTCTTCTATAGCCCATCCACTCAGTGAATCTGGAGGGAGCAGCATCGAGTCGGGCAAAATTGCGCTTTGGCATCTAAACCAGAGCCGAGTATTTATTTAAACGGGCATGGAAACACGTGTTGCAACCAGGTTTATATATCGGTTGTCATGCCCATTCATGTTACTCCTATAGCAACCTGGCACACTTGATGAAACTTGAAACGCGCTCGTCTTTCGAGTAAAAAATGTCCTTTCAAAGCATACAGGAAAGCTTAAAGCAGACTTGCCTGGTGAAAGGCCAAGATAGCTTTTGCGCTGCCATCGGCCTGAGGTTCTTCCATGGGAGAAGGTGTTGAGAGACCGAGATGGCCATACAGAATATCAACCGCACAAACAATCTGACTCACAGTCACAAAGAAGGAACAAAGTGATACAAAAAAGGGAGAATATTGAGTTTCCGTCATCCCTTAAAGTTTCGTTGAAGGGCGGTTCGGCGGAGAATAACATCTTTTCTAGCTCGCCCTAGCGCATCCGACCGGTGAAAGCATAAGCCACCTAGCAGGAGGCATACGTAAGTTCGGACGGAGATCCCGGAAGGTTTGTGCTCAGCTCAAGCTTGTTCCATCTAGGAAATCATCTTGGCTGTAGCGTTTCGTAAAGTGCACGATTCAGTCAACGGTATTTCGGGCGGGTTCATCCCAGCGAGTCAGCCCATGCCAACACAGCCTGAGTCCAGCCGCAACAGCCGCAATTTCCGACTCTACCAAACGACCATTTTATACTTTCTTGATATATTGAAACCCCACTGCTTTCCACGATGCCTCGCAAATCGCAGGAACTGATCCCGCTTCGCCTTCTTACTTGGCACCGCAAAGTGCCGCACTACCGCGTCTACCCGCGGATGATCGCCCCTCATGATCCACTCGACGCGACTACCCCCCAATTTACTTACCTTGCCAATGGGCACTCGTTACGGTTGCAAACCTCTGAGAAAAAGTCCAACCTGGAAGTTGGCTCTCTCAAAATGCCGGCTTGTGGGCATCGGCAATGTGCGCCGGGTCCCGCCAACCGTGCAACTTTTGCCAATACGAGATCAGGTGCCTGCCCCTCCGATAGGGGGCGAGCTACTTCTACTTGATAATGTGCAGCATCTTCCTCTGCCCGCGCGTATATCGGATGGTCTTCCTTTCAAAGCGCCATTACGCCTTTTCAATCACTCATTTACTCTGACTTTTCCAAGCACTCGTTGAACAACCGTACTCTTTTCTTATATTCAAAGCATACTAATAATGTTGTTCCGTTCTCTCGGCCTGGCCTCCGTGGCTGCCGTGGCTGCCCAGGCTTCTTCCGCGAACACTACATGCACCGGAGGAACCGGCGCGGCTCCTCGTTATGTCATGTACTTTGACCAGTAAGTTGATCCTATGAAAAGATGTCTTGGACATGTTCCTGACAGAGCTCCGTGTAGATACCACACCGCTGGAATTCCGGACAAGTCTATCATCTCAGACGTCACCCATGTAATCACCGCTTTCGCAAACTCGTCCCTATTTGCCTCGAAGCCGGCTGGTGAATATAAGCCCTTCAAGCCCCTGAACGAGATCCGTGCTTTGTTCAACAACGGAACCAAGGTCTGCATGGCCATTGGCGGATGGGGAGACAATGATGGGTTTGGTCAAGGTCTTGCCACCAACGAGAGCCGCTACAATTTCGCCAAGAACGTCGCAGATACCGCGGTCGAACTTGGATACGACTGTGTCGGTGAGTAAAGAAAGAATTTAATCCGCCTTCAAAGCTAGGAAAATTGAAGCCTAAACAACTGGGCACAGATATCGACTACGAGTACCCAGCAGGCAATGGAGCGGATTATCGCCAGAAGCCAAACAGCCAGAAGACGTCAGAGATCAACACTTTCCCTCTGCTCTTGTCTGCCATCAAGACGCAGCTGAAGCACCACAAGAAGGAGCTTTCCCTCACTGCCCCGGGCCTCGAGCGCGACATGATTGCCTTCACCAAGCACCAAACCCCCAAGATCAGCGCCGCTGTTGACCACTTCACCGTCATGACCTATGATTTCATGAACCGCCGCGACAACATTACCAAGCACCACACCGACGTCAAGACCTCGCTCGAAGCCATCGACAACTACATCGCTCTCGGCGTCGAGCCCGCCAAGATCAACCTCGGTTTCGCCCTGTACGCCAAGTGGTTCACCACCGCAAAGGGCTACAACTGCACCCAGGGTCTCGGCTGCCCCACCGAGCTCCTCGAGGCCGCCGACGGCACCGATACGGGTCTGTCCGGCACCGTCACCTTCGAGACTGCCAACTTCCAGAGTGCCCCCACCAACCTGACCACGTCTCTGGACGGTTCCTGCGGTGCTGGCACTTTCTACAAGTGCTCCACGGGTAACTGCTGCTCCCAGTACGGATTCTGCGGCGACACTGCTGCTCACTGCGGCAACGGCTGCCAGTCTGACTACAGTATTTGCAACGGCACCTCCACTCTCTCTTCCTTCCATACTGCCATTGCCAACAGCAAGACCGACGAGGTCAATGGTGGCCAGTGGTATTGGGATGCCGCCGGGCCTTTCTTCTGGAGTTTTGACACCCCTGCTCTTGTCACCCGCAAGTTCAATGAGATTGCCAAGGCTCGCGGCCTCGGTGGTGTCGCTGTGTGGAGCTTGGGCGAGGATTCGTACGACTTCAGCCTTCTTAAGGCCATTCAAGCTGGCGTGAAGGCTTGGTTCTAGAAGGGTTACTTGGAATGTGTCAGCGTGCCCAGCGCGGTTAATTACGGTCTCAAAAGCAAATAATTCAGTCTCATTTCTAAGTACCACGTTCTTCCTAACGTGGTTCTTTCGTGACAGCTTAACTATCCATTTCATGTAGAGCAGATTTTCATGTGCCCAGCATGACTAATGGATCAACCGCTGTGCCCCCTTTTTTTAAAAGGGGTCAGGTGCACAGACTAGACAGGGCAGACTCGATCGTTCGTCAATACATAAAGCTACCTCTCGCTGGTCCCTATACGTCTCCCACTTCTCACCGACGTCCCTGACATAGAAGTTCTGATCTCGTGGTTCAGAATGTCTGCACTTCCTGCTGTGAATCTTAGAATTCAGCCATCAGGGCTGCTCGGAGAGACTATATTTAGGGTCATGAGCTGTGTCCCGCTCAGTCAAATTGGAGCAAAGTTGTGCTCATGGTCGAGTCATGAATCTCGATCGGGCGCTGTTAAATTACTAGACCCGCTGGAGTATTTCCGAACAATCCACTCATGGGCATGCAGGTGATTGAAACTGTAAAAAGTCATAGCACACTTTGTGAGTTTCCCTCGAGTCATCGTCCAGTATTAGTTCAATGAATGGAGGCAGCTGTACTAGGTGTTGTGTGGGAATGAGTGAACAAAAAGATGAAAACCCTTAATTTGATCAACTGTACCAAGATTCTTTCTGGAAAACACAGTGATAATGCTATTGTCTCGATGACAAAGGCGTTTTCACAATAGCTCAACGTCATGCCCGACGCGGTGGCAAAAGACATGAATGGACTAGTGTGCGCAGAATGGCCTTGTCTGCGCAATCGTACCCCAGGAACGGCCAGGAACAATCTTTCAAAGACCAGAAAAGCTGGTGTGGATGCATAAAACCTGCATACGCCTTGATTCAGTGTCAAAAACGAAGTCCTCCATTATAGACCACCTCACTAGCCGACACAGTCACCAACGTTCTTGAACCCCAAGGCATTCAACAAAACAGAAAACCCAAAAGTCCAAATTGACGTTAAAGCTATCAACGTCTGCTGTACGCAGACTGAAAGCCACGAAACCTAGCATCTTGTCCCTATAGAGAAACTGTATGTCTAATCCATCAGTCCACGCAGACCTTCGGGCTACGAACGATCCTGGCCACTTACCCTACGAGATCTTCCTTCTCATTGTAGACGCGATGATTTCAGAGGCTTACGAGAAGGCTAGACATGAAAAGGTGACCTACATACTCCAGTACCGAATCATATGGAATCGAGACGTTCCGGATAAGCAAGTCTACATTAGTGTGGACAGCCCAGGCTACGAGACGCAGAAGTGGCGACTGAACCAGATCCGAACCTTTCTCCAGATCGATAGAACCAGTAGACGCATGGTAGAACGAGTCTTCGTTCCCACTGACTTGTGGAGCTATCTTTATAACCAACCCATGCGAGGCCTTTGGCATGACCACAAGGTGTCTGGATGTGTGCTTCCGGACGTTGACATTTTCGAAGCCATGCCGACCCTGGAAATGACACCACCAGACCGAGACCTTCGGTCTACAATTCTCCATCCCAGCACCGAAGAGAAAGACTTTTTCCGACTCATAAGAAGGGTCCAAGGGGATTTGGATGACTTTGTGCCATCTTCTGATTTCTGGCGGCCGGGTTTTACGCCCGAAGCGCTGCGGTCATTTCCCAACTTGAAAGAAATCCGGCTCAAAGCCGAACAGAACTTTGCTCGACTCGACCCGAGAGTATCATTCCACTACTCACATGAACACGACATGCCCATAGATACCCAGATTTTTCCGCTGCTAGAGAACTGGAAGTCTAGGTACGGAGAGGCTCTAGAAACGCACTTGCGGGTTGCTGAAGAGCGAGAAGTCCCTTGTTTCATCATGACAGGCAAATTCTGGAGGCCCCAGATCAAGAAGGCAAGACTGCTGTTAAAGGATGGAGCCGTTCGCATGCAATTTGTTAATCCGGGCTGCGATTGCTACTACCAGCTATATTCTGATTTGAATGCTCGTGGCGTTACTCTGGAGAGTGTCATGCAGCAGCAAGAATAGTCTTGCAGAGGACTTGGAGTAGTTGAATTCGGTTTATTCTGATGGAATTCTGAGATTTCACGCTTTACTTGTTCATTCCTAGAAGAAGTTGAGCCGTTGACATCATTGGAAATTGTTTTGTTAAATCATTTACTTGAATCCTGATCTTTAAAGTTTTCGACACGTGTTGCAGCTTGAGGTCTTTCGATTACATGGACTATGAGTCTGTGATGAAGGCCACAAATCATGTAGTATGCAAATGCTCTCGCCACAACCGCAAAGACGAAAATTCTGGGCAGCAATTGATACTGAACCCTTGAAATTACATCTTCAGACCTCCAACTGTCAATTGTCAAACATATTGAGGATATATAAGCCAGCTCCATTTCGAGAAGACGTCTGTCAGCGACTACATTTGGGTAGTTGCTCGTCATTTCGCACTTGATCTGTTTTACTTGAGAACCGCGAGGTGGCAAATTCAACTATTTCGTCCGAACGCGAAAGAGCCAACTCTGCATCTGAATTACGCGCTCAAAAACATATTGCAGGCAATACAAGTAATATAATAATGGCATAATACATCGTGCCCTTTGGCACCTTAAACAGGTAGAAAGAGTAGACTGCATCATCCTCGGTCAATGATGACTCAATGAGACAAACGGAACTTCTCAATTTCTTCATTATCTCATGAAAGAGACCAAGGATACAGGCGGTCATCCTCCCTTTTCGCCCGCTGTAATCATGTTCTCCCGATCTTTTGACCCTGTCGTCTCCTCACAAAAGCACGGCAGATTTATCACAACTGCCATGTTGCTCGGGCATCTGAGCTTTGTCAAAAGTGTACACGGACTGACTGCTGGACTATTTGATAATACATGTAGGTAGTAAATACAAGGTCTTTGTCCGGACAAATAACATATATCGTCAGGACAAGTTTGATCTACGTGAATCAGAACTTGTTATTCATCGACTTGACGGCATGCCATCACACCACCATTGATAAATTTCATCACCGGGCAAGCTTATGGTTCTACTCAGTTCCGCCTAGTACCGTCCCATGGATGCTCTGAGAACTCTTTCTTCTCGGCCTCTTCGAAGCCAAGAAAAACTTTTCTCTCTTTCAATCATCGCGGCCGAGGATTTTACTCGACCTTCAGCTTGTTTCCTCGAAGGAAAGCAAGCGCGTCGCCCTCATCTTTTGCCTTCCAAGTTGTTGACGAGGCACGACAAACACTTCAAAATCGACGCTGATCTCCTTTTCAGACCGGCACGAGAGGCGATAATTCGAAGCAGATCATCAAAACAGAACAACGCGTCCCAAGCTGCGTCGCCATGTCTCATTCGAAGAATCTGACTTTGGCTGGGCCTTCCCGCCGCCTCCCTTATGAGGTTTTCCTCGACATCATCGAAGTCCTCATCGCTGAGGCAGTGGATTCAGTCGAGCCACTGACGTATATTCTTGAGTACAGCTACGAGAGTGAGGCCAAGATTATTATCAACGACGCAAACTACAGCCCGTATATCAATGGCACGTCGCAGCGCGCTCGATTCCGTCAGATTCGCAATATCTTGCAGATCAACGCCAAGATCCGCAGCATGGTTCACAACCACTTCCGCCGTATGCCGATGGCCAGTCGTTTACCGATGATTATTCGCAGGGGTTTTGGATCATTCCCTGTCTTGGGATGGGTGTGCCCGAAAATCGACGTCTTCACCTGCTTCACCTGGAGCCTCCACGCTGCTCATCTGTTGGCCGCGATCCAGCTTCCCACACCCAAGGGTAATGAAATCGTTCAGAACATCACGGTCTTCGACGGCTTCACCTTGACCAGGTTCTTCGAGATGGGCCATGAAGACTTGGTCAACACACTCGCTTCGCTTCCCAACCTGCGCAAGATCATCATCAATATCGGCCCGATTGTCCAATTGGAGGCTGATGACGGTCGTCCTCACTCTCATACAGAATTCAGGGAGATCGACGGGCACCAGTTTCCATCCCTAGCAGAATGGGAGCGAGACCACGGCCATATCGCTCGCAAGCTTGCGCCTCAATTCAAGAAGAAAGGTATCTCCATCTTCGCCGAGAGAGCGCAATTTACAACAAGGCTGAAATTGGAAATGGATATCACTGAAGAGGCCATTCGCGTCAAGTTTGTCAACCCGGTCTGCGACTGCTACCTCGACACGGACGAGTAAGCTGCGCCGCTTCAGTCGTGGAGGGTTCTTGAGGGCTTTTCTTTTTGCAGGATGAGACAAACAAGGGAGAAAGACTGACAGAGCATGGATATGGATGGGGTGGCCAAAATTTGGAAGCTGAGCTGAGAATACATTGCCAACTGGGGCCGGACTGAACTCCATCAAAGCACTATTTGGCTCACCTTGCAGCCGCCTGCTTTTGCGTCTCGTACGTGGGAAGAGAAATCGAGGTTGTGGACTTTCTTTGATTTGCGTAGTATGACAAGAGACAATGTACTCAGCTCGCGAGACGCGGTTTAGCAAAATGAGATGTTTTTCATCAATGTGGATCAGGAGTGAAACGCGTAATATTCTCGCTCAGTCTTTGGATGAACTGGGCGAGCTACACCAGGCGATATGTGTGAGAATGTGTGTTTGTCACCCTAGGCTGTCGACATCTCCATTTCTCCATCTTTTCAACTTTCAAGTATGTTAGACATCATCTTTACCCAGATGACTTCTCGAGTAAGCTCTTTCGACGCGGAAACCCATTCTTCATTAACCTGTCTGATGAGACGTAAGTGATGAGGCTTTAGTATGCCTGGAGCTCGACAGCGTTGCCCGACCCATGAGCTCTAAGAGCCTCTTCGGATCACGAGAGAAAGCCAAACCCCCAAAAAAAAAAAAAAAAAAAAAAAAAAAGTCGGAACAGCCCCCTTCTCGAGAAGCCGATCCACACAATTCCAGTCTCTACTGGCAGAAGCCAAAGCCAAAGCAGTCTGTTTTACTTTGTCACCTAGCCACTTCACGTTGCTGACGCTTACATCGTCCAAGCTCAAGATATACCCGGCCAAAGCACGCCGTCTGGAGAACGAGACCAACCGCTTTGAAGCATCTACACGCTTTTGGCTGAGAAATTGGCTTGGCGACCATAGGCTGGTTGCCAAACGAAGCTTGCTGCAGGCCGAATTGCCGGACAGCGTGGCTGGGAAACGTCTCCTCGACGAAGACCTCGACCTCTTGTACGTGACCAAGTCGACAAGGGATGTAGAAATCGAATTCATCGGAGTTATCTGGATTCAATTTTCCTCTTTTATTCTCATCATATTGAGGTCGAGATAGTCTGGGTGGGGATGGTGGCAGCTGCTCAATTGGGCCTCGAAGCCCCGAATTTCGTCCAGGAGGACTTGGGGTGCTTCGTAAAGCGGGCGTCGATTTTGCTTGACGTAGTTAATACACCATCTTGGCCACATGTTTCGTTCAAGAATATCCTTGGTTGCGGTTTCTTCCATATTAGACAGTAAAGAGTCATCAATACCACCGACCAGCGCAGAAAACTCCATACCGTGGAAAGTTTGTGTCATGAAGGCAGCTTAGGGTGCTACTGGGTTTTGAATTTCAGACCTTGGATTATCTCGGAGAGCATTGGGAACCCGTAGATTTAGTATTAACTACTCAGTAAATATCCATCGCAACTCGAAGAAAGAAATTGCTGGAAGAGTACGCAATCAGAGAAGTAGGGAGTGAAATAGAATGACAAAGCAGGGGGAGATGGGCAATCCGGTCATACATTCCTTTCACTTTCAACAAACGTTCTTTTCTTATATTTCCTTTACTACTTCTTTGTTCTCTCTCCAACTTCCTCCTCTCACCAATTCTTGCCATCTGGGTGGTTTCTGCCATGTATTAGTTTCCAGGGACAATTGGAGCTGTCATGAGAGGCTGATAGCAACACCGAAGCTCATCTGATTCAAAAAATGACATTGAGATTTGCTCTAGCTACCTACTTAAAGATCGTCTACGATGCGTTTCGCACACTGAAGCGAAACCTCAATGTAAGGTATGAAAGGAAAAGTATACTGTACGAGCTCTGACCGCGCGGCATGTTAGAAATAAAGGGAGCATTATTGTCCGAGACCTGCATCCCTTGAAATCCAAATATGAGCATGCTTTTGCATTCTCTCTTCACGTTCTGCGCCGCAATCAAAGAACTGACGTTGCGTGTTTGTCTAACCAACAAAGTCATCTGCAGCTTCCATAGGCCGCATGGTGGACTAATGTCAAAGGTCTTTTATTGCAATGACGACAAAGTCTATGACAGATCTGTTTGCATTAGATACAGGAGGGATGGCATGGTACCATGTCAACCCAAGTCTGGAAGCACAGGTCTTACGCTTTCAGTCATAGTCATTCCTTTCGTCAAGTCTGCTGGCGATTGAAAAGCCTGCTGTGTCTTCTCTAGGTTTGCTTTGCTGCGTTGTCAGGCATTTTCGTTTCCATCAACCCCTTTTCATATGTACACTATGCCGTCAAAGTCTAGGTTTACTCAATTCCTGGGCTTGTTGCTTTTAGCTACATGTAGTACTCAAACCGGAGTGTCTGCTGGAGCGCCACATGACAACGAGCAGAGCAGGAGCCGGATGGCGCCTTGGACAACCATCTACAACGGTAAGTCTTTGATTCTAGCAGAGACACCGCCTCCGCCGCCGCCCAAAAGTTCGCCTAGCTCCTCCTGGTCCCCTTCGCCAACACCATCCCCATCGACTCCTCAAACTTCTCGTCCGCCTCAGACAACCAAGACAAGCCAAGAGACTTTCAACCCATCGGACGTGCCCACGGTCTTCCCCTCATCGACGTCCGCGGCCCAGAAACCGGGAGCTTGCGGCGAAGACAGCCATTGCAATAGCCCAAACTACCAATGCGGGCGCGACCAAAAACCAGCCTGCAATCAAGCTGCCAATGTCTGTCATTGCCTAGCCCTGCCTAAGCCCACGTCCAAACCGACTTCCACTACCACGGCGGCCAAGGCGACCAAAAACACCAGCAAAGCGCCATATCCCATAGTGACGCAATGGATAAAGGACATGAAGATCAAAGTAGGCAAGCAGAATTGTCATGCCAAGGGCTCCTGCGGCGAGAAAGAGGTCATCGATGGCCCAGAACTCCTAATTGATGCCAAGAAGATCTGCGCAGCGTTGAACGAGAAGAAGGTGCGACTGTCGCCCGGCGACAAAGAGTACAAGTCCAATGGCCTAGGCGGACATGGTTCGAAGCATCATTTTACGATATCCTGGATAGAGGGCTGCACCTTCCCGAGCAAGGACAGGACCAAGTATGGTATGAGGCTCTTTGATCCAATGGAGACCCGTGAGGAAGTCATGGGCGTGAACAGGTGCGAGAATTTGCTGATTGGGAATTGGAAAGATTGTGAGTAGAGTCGTCGTCCAGCTGCTCCATTCGCGCCACGTGGATTTTTTTATACCTTTCCACACGGAGATGACTGTGTCCACTGACCGACCACACAATACAGGTGTTCTAACCAACGTTGGCAAAGGGGGATCCCGAGATATAGGCTGCCTGCGATACTCTACGGGGCCGGGAGAAGAGGGGAACGCGGGCACTGGGATTGGGATCCAGGAAAAGCTAAAGGAACTTGGCAAAGACCTGGGACCGTGGGAGACGGTATTCTGAAAGAAAAATTATTACTTTTCAAGGTGATCCTATAGATGTGGCTATTCTAATCTTCGCTTCTCAACAATTCTATAGCAAAAGGCTCAATGGCCTTCTTTGGGTCGATGCCACATTCCAAACGCCGTATATGCTACGTTATATCATTTTGGAGGACAAGAGGGGGTATATAAGTCCTCTTTCTAATTCGATTCGCAGGAAACGCGTCATCCATTGCTCACACGCCCCTTTTTTGGTGGTTCGGCAGAGGATAATATACCTCTTCAAGCATTCTTTTCGATATCTCTCGGCTCCGTCTGCTCCTCGCTCGCCAACACGCCTGTTGGCTTCTCGCTGTTTCCGGCAGGAGCAGCAGCAGCCTCCCTCTCCTTTTTCCTCTCCAGACGCGCCAGCTGCTTGGCCCGTTTGCTCTCATTCTTCTCCTGGTCTTCCCTCATCTGCCTGATGACCGGACTCTTGGCACGAATCTTTTCGCCGTAGCGCCAAAAGATGATGGGGATAGGGATGAGCGCGAGCTCGAGCAGGCCGCACAACGTGCCCGCCCACCGCGGCGACATGGCCGTGTACATGGGCGTTCCCGCGAGCGGCAGCGTGCCGCCGAAAATGGAGCGCATGACGGCGTTGCCGGCCAGGGCGGAGGCGGCGTAGATGCCGTAGGCGCCGGCGAGGTAGTTTGATCCGTAGATGAAGGTGATTGTGTTGCCCGCTCCGAACGGGATGCCAAAGGCGATGGGGATCGCCCAGTGGATCGTGGCGGGGAGGCAGGTCCAGGAGATGACGAGCTGGCCGATGGGCGTGAGGATGGCGCCGATGGTCATGACGCGGGCGGTGGCCTCGGGGGGGACGCGGCCGGTGATGGGGTCCTTGGGGTGGGAGTTGATGATGCGTCGGAAGATGGGTTCGCTGACGATGGCGAGGATGGTGCCGATGCCGATGCCGACGAATGCGAGACCGGAGAGGCCCGGTCCCCAGCCACGGTACTGCGAGAAGACGATGGGGTAGGCGACGAAGCACAGGTAGAGAATGCCGTAGACGACAGAGATCCTGGCCGTTTTGTTAGTCCTCTGGCTATCTCGCCGAAAGCAACACGTCAAAGTCTTACCAGAGATTGAAGAACCACAGAATAGGCTCTGTGAGACTCAGGATGAGGGGACGACTGAGGTTCAGCTTGATGAGGTGAATTTTGGACACCTTTTCATCGTAGCGGCACCACCAGCGCGGGTCGTCGGTTTCTTTACGCATGCGAGCCGCCTTGCGCTGGAGAATAGTCGGTGCGTAGGTCTCACGCAGAGTGAAGAGGAGTGCGATGCCCACACCGGCGATGATGAGAACGATCCAGTTGGCCCATCTCCAGCCTAGATACTGGTACACGAAGCCACCAATAATTGGGCCGGTGACTGGTCCATTCAAAGGCGCAATGGAGTAGAAGGACATGGCAAGGGCGCGATACTCCTCATCGGAGATATCCACCACCGTGCCTGGGCTGTTGGCAATCAACGCAGCTCCGAATAATGCGCTGCATGACAGTGTCAGATGCTTTCAAAGGATTCGGGGGGGAAGGGGATCGGCAGGCTTACCCGAAGAAGCGAACGACAATCAGGGTCGTCAAGGACTTTGCAAGTGCGCAGGGTATAATCAATAGAGATGAGACAGTGAAGCATCCGAGGTACACATATTGCCGGCCATACAACTCGCTCATCGGGGCAACAATCAAACTGCCGGTAGCCAGCCCGAGAAGGTAGGTAGTCACACCCAGCGTCGTAACGACTTTGGTGGAGTGATACTCCTCGATGAGGCCGGGGATGGACGCCGTATAACTCGTGCTATACAACACGACAACCCAGGTAGCGAATGAGACGACGAAGATGGTCCAGCTGCGGTACCAGAGGGGCCAGTTCTTGGGATTCTCGGGGTCGTCCGGCTCGAAGACGACCTCGAAATCGGGAGGCCGTGAAGCGGTGCTGCCGATACTCGTACCGGTACGGGTGTACGTGATGGGCTCCCTGGCGAAGTGCTCGGCCTCCGTCTCCAGGTCGGGCGTCAGGGCATGCTCGAGGGGTTCGAGGGGATCGGTGTCAGTAGACGAGTGGGATGAGGCCCGACTCCGGTGGCTCTGCCGAGACTCGACCCCCTTCAGCGGGTGGAGTGGCGGCGAGTCTGGGCCGGAGCTGGTTGAGGTGGCGGTCGCCGCGTCGGCAGCCGCCGCGTGGGATGTTTTCCCAAAGTCGTGTATAGCGGACATTGCACGTCGATCCAATGTGCCGAGCCGAGGTTGGTCCAGGTCTGTTTAGACGCCGGGGGCAATGTTGCCTTGCACGTTGACACAGAGTGAGATATGCTGAGAATGCGGCTCTAGGGAATGGGACGGTGAGCGTAAATCAGGAACAGCGCGCCAAGCCTCGGAACAAGAATTTTTCTTGACCGTAGTATCTAACGGCATTAGCCCAGGGTGTAGCAGATCCCGTCACGGCTAGGCGCAGTTGACAAGCGAACCGAGATGAGTCAACGGGGGGATTTATAGATGAGCGGCGCCGAAGAATCCTTCAAGAGACTGATGAGCAGACAAGACTTAAAGACCGGGGGCGGGGAACAAAGTTTTTGCAAGCTTTCAATTTTCCAACGTCCCCCTGGCGGCGCAATGCCGCCATCAAAGGGGGCGAGTGAGAAAAGGGCCCTGGGTCTGGGTGTCTGGGTGTCTGGGACTCTGGGTGTCTGGGCCATGGAAGGGAGTGGGTGGGCGGCAAGTTGCAACCCGCATCCGATCCACCGGCGCGAAAGGGTCTGCCATCTAGTGTTGGTGTTGGTGGGGGTGCGATGTGGGTTCTCCAAGGTTATACAAGGCACGCCATCGGAGCAGAATGGGTGAGGGAAACCTGCCGAGGCCTGGGTGATCGTCCTTCAGGCTTTAACCCCCGGGGATAACAGCGGAGCCAGGATCTCATCGCCTCGGGCTAGAATGGCCGCCGTCTTGGAGGCCGACGTTGATGTGTGTGTGTGTGTGTTATTGTTGTTGTTGTTGCTGCCGAGAGTCCTGGACCTGAGACACGCAGCCTCTCTCGAAGTACCTTAGGATATGGAACTGTTCTCCCCCTTGTATGTCAATCCCCAGTTTCCTCCGCATTGGAGCCTTGCAGCAGCTGCAGTCGTGGACGAGGATAATAAATCCTCATGTCAAATCCCGCGTTTTCTCTTATCAATGGAGCGGGAGCCATCGTTGTCCGGTGAGATGACTATGTGGGAAATGTGGATCTCAGCCGAGGTCCGTCTCGGCTTGCCCCACTTCTTATTGTTCCACCCTAAGAGGTTTGAGATTCGAGAATAAGCACTGAGGCGGGTGAGAAGTTAGAACATAGTACGGATAAGTCGTGTCCATAGCGGTATTGCGTGCGAGTGACCACGCCTCTTACTTCTCCCAAAAGGGCGCTAGGGTCGATGAAGTCATGTTGTGTCATTACTCTCCAAGAAAGCCATTGGTAGAAAGTGTATCCGTCTGCTCTGCAAATTACGTTGATCGCTCTGGCAATAACTGACCCGCTACGCTATCTCTATCTGCGTTTCTGGCAATGCGGATCTGTCACTGGAAGGATGAACCTGGAGGAGGGTAATTACATACATAATGAACGTCTGAAAGATAAGCCCAAAATCGGCACCGGTGGTCAGAGCTTTTGGTCAGGGCTCCCTCCTCATCCGTTTCTGGCGTGAGTGGGACCGCGGCTGATCTCGGCGAAAGCGGGGCTTCGGATGTCTGAGATCCACTTTCGGCTCCGATGTGCGGAGATGCAACTGCATTACCATTCCCTGTTGCTCCATCTGACATGAGGTTGTGATTCACGTACTTGATACACACTGCAGATATCGGATCGTGATGAACATGTCACGGCTTGGGACAGTATGAGTGTGCAGGTGCAGCCTATCAATAAGCCTGGGCGCCATCAAGAACAGATGGAGCTGTTCAGACGATAAGAACACAGGCCAGTCCGCAGAGAGTCATGATGACTAGAATGTTGCCCCATTCTAAATTCATGTTCAACCCGCAAAGTCACCCGTTGATGACCTTATTATATTACTGCATCCAGTCGTTTCAAAATTTCCATCAACTCAGGCGCTAAATCCATGACACTTGAAGGCAGAGCTGAAGCTACCTGTCCTCCAGGTCCTTCGACGGCATGGCTTAATGCAGTGGTGAGAGCATCCGTAGATGAATATCGGAGATTTAAGACAAAATATATAAAAGTCTTGTCCCTGTAGTAGAAATCTTAAATGGGAATGATCCACGCATCCAGAACGAACTTGTTGAAGCGAATCCAGATGGTTGTCGATGAAGGAAGTCCTAACTTTCCAGTGAACTGCAAAAAAGCCAAAATGACACTCACGTACGAGATACATGTGGATTTTCTTGAAGGTCTTAAATGCTGGACTGGATGAAATATGCTTGGGCAGCTCGAAACAATTGCAACCAGGCCTGCCAAATTTCTTTCGGGTCTGATGCGACCTTGAATTAGAAGAGGCTCAGAAGAAATGGAACAGGCAATTTCTTAAGATAAAGATGTAGCCCGGCAAAGAGATTACGATAGGTTTCAACTTTGAAGGGGAACTCAGTGCTCTTCGGGGAATCTGAGTTGAGGCTGACATTGTAGTATCATTTCAAAATATTCCCTCGCATTAGATATCTAAGACAAGGTTGCGGCGATGCGAAAGGCCTATGAGCATCCTGGTTTGACTTATCATCGGTCGAAATATCTCATTCATGATCCACACTTGGCAAATAAGCTGCTCATCATCTCAAAGGGGCTGGGAGATGGTCTTAATTATTATTCTCAAACATTCGGAAAAGATCAACGCGAGCATTTTCACAGGCTCTGACCTCCTCTTAGGTCTCAATGCAGACCGGGAGACTGTCGAGCGATATGCAAGTGAAGACACGCATGGCTTCAGGACTTGATTGAAGTGAGAAAACTCGGAGACGAGTATGATATACAAGAGGATGGCTGCCATGGACATCCTGCTTGAATCATATTTTCCATCAACTCAAGAAAGGAATCCTCGATTTGAGAGAGACTTGACTATAGCACAAGCACGAACAGTTGAGATTATTCCTCCTTCCAGCTTCGCACTGGATGTTTCACAGCTCCTTGGCAGTGAAACCCAGCCAATCACTTCAGCTAGTATCGTCCGAGATGTGCAACCTCATCGAAAAGTGACAGGGGGTCTTGCAAGTGCTCAGCCGCAGTGGCTGTGCAGAGTAAGCAGGCACGCAGGCAACGACATTCAGCGCGCGAAAGAAACAAAAGTGAGGCGTTCCTCGCTACACGTCAAGCGCATACTGGCGCGAAGGTTTCTTTACAATTCAGTGCAACATCGTTGCGCCTTTGACCTATCCGCGCCTCATCAGACATCGCGAGATCCCCAACGGAATGGAGACCGACTTTACGGACCCAAGTCACGAATGGTGGGCCCGGCCATCGGACGGCTGCTTGGTTCCTCTGGTGCTTCAGAGCGGCCAAGAGCCAGAGGTTCTGCCCGAGACATCGAGATGGTCGCGCCTGGGAAAGCCGTCGTCCCGAGTCTCGCCACTTTTGCGCGTTTCTTACTGGGCCGGCTCATCTTTGTTTGTTCCTGGCACAAGAACATACAACATTAGCCCCCACACCCTGGCGTTGACAGCGCTGAAGCTGCTCATGGCTTGGCCGATACTTTGCATGCTGGTATGAGAGACGTGTTCGCTCCGAGGGCCTGGCTGATCATGATATCAAGGTTTCCTGGGCGGGTGATTTTGGGACGACCGCACAGCAGCTTATCGATGCTCGCAACAAAAAGGACTCACGTTACGACAACGTACACGTTCTTTCGGAGGTGGGCAATGCCCCGAAGAGATTGTTCTCAAATCGACTCGTGGTAGATCATGATGACGCCTTGCTTCCTGGTCCTTTGCAAGAACCAGGGGCTCCGCCGTCTGAACAGCCGTATACCGACAACATCAGGTTGAGCGGGTCTCTGCCGCCTTCGGGGCTACGGCCCGTCAATAGCTCACCAATTTCTCTTCGTCCAAGGTACCTATGCTTCGTTAAAGACTTTGAGAAAGGCATTTACGAGACAGTCAAAGTTTCCGAGTACCTCGATCAGCACGGCGACGACGTAGATTTAGAATTCGTCTTCGTTTCCTACACACGGCTGCAATTCAGAGTGGCTACCGAGGAGGAACTCAACAAGCATGACTACCCAGATGAAGCTACCAGGGACGCTAACAAAAAAGTCGCACGAAAAGACCGAGAGATCTTGGCCAAATGGGGCATGGACGCCGCGAAGAGGGTGGGAAAGAGGGCATTCTGGCTAGACTTTGAGTGCGTCAGGAACGACGACGGCATCGCACGATCGACGAGCAGCAGCCAGGACGTCTACCGAATCTGCGACATTGTTCGTGCGGCCCATTCCATGATCATCGCCATCGGACCATCAGCCAACGACAAGGTCACAGCAATCCTTGCTAGTTCTGGACCCCCTACGTATAAGCGCGAGAACGTGACCCCTTGGCTACGGCAGTGGGGATCCCGCCTGTGGACGCTGCCGGAACTTCTGCTTTGCCCCGCGGAATATCGCATACGACTCTACGTGTTTGGAGATCCCGCGGAACCCAAAGAAGTGGCCAAACGGAACTTTGCTGAGCGAGCGTGGGACGACGCAGAGGCCGTGAAGGAACTCGTGGACCACTTTGAAGGATCCGCAATCCTAACCGACCTCCGGCTCATCGAGGCTGCTCTCGCCTGTTTCTCAAGGCGTCAGACGGACCAATTCAGCCAGGGCGACATCGCTTATGCGACCATGGGTCTCTTCCCTAACCGCCATCGGCCTCCAGTGAACAAGGAAGACTCCGGATTCCAGGCCTTTGCCAAGCTCTCCATTGCCAATGACAGTGGAGCCTTTCTGAGCAGGTTGATATCCCTCTCTCCACGAGACGGGGCGCCATGGCACCAGGTAGAGGATACCTGGGGTGCTAGGCTCAGTGAAATCTCTCCAAGTGTCAGTATCTCTGGCGTGGTTGGCTCCGACATAGTCATGCTGGACAGGGTCCATGGTGCGACGATCCATTGGGACAATCTCGAGCCAGAGCCTTGTTTCGACCGGAGCTTCAATATGCACTATCTCACCTTTATCGGCACATGCTACTTCTTTTCCTTCTCCATCCCAATGGCGTTCTCTCTTTTTATTGGTCTTGCCAGCATATTGTCCTCGAGCGCCATGCGAATAACAGTCTGGAGAGTCTATGCGTATGGCCTTCCTCTGGCCGGGGTCTTTGCCATCTTGTTCCCGTTAGTTTTGATCTCGACGCGAGGAAGGATCAAACAGCCTATCAAAACCCGGCTCATCGGCATAGAGGGTATTGTCGACTCTGCAAGCATCGAGAAGCACCTATGGGGTTTCAACCACGGAAATCTCACCTCTACAAACCCGCAACAATATAGCGATGAAGGTGATCTCCGAGAACCCCAAACATCGATACCGTCCCCCGGTCCTCCATGTGGAAGCGGCAGTTTCGCCTTCACTCTGGTGGATACACACTTGATGACGGTGACGCACTTCCACTGCCGTCTGCCCCCGGTCGCCATACTCGAATGTGGTTCTGAAGGCGGTTTGCAGCGAACGCTCCTCTGCTCATACGACTGGCGGACAAACACCTTCCACAGACAAGCTGTTCTGAGAGTGCATCGTCGGGGGTTTGAGCAATTGCATCGGATTGATCAGGTTCGATTGTCATTGGTACCCCACCCTCAACTTAACGAGCAGACCCCTGACACCATGCACGATGCATCGTCATCCTCTCTCCGTAGTATCAATTTGGACCTCTTACGAGCACAGAACAGCGTGACGAAGACTCCTAATCTCGTTGAGGGTTGTCGCTCGTGGAAGACGGAGTTTCTGTTTTTCGCAATATGCCTTGTGAGTCAACCCCTACGGCCATGGACAAATAACCAATTTCTCACCCGTTGCAGGCCGGACTGAACACACTCGGCCCAACTGATTCTACCAAGGCGAACGCATCCTTCATCTTTCACGTGTGTTTCCTCGTGGGTCAAGTGCCAGGCTTCATCCTGTTGCTGTACTTGCCACTCAACCAAGTTTCCATCTGCACTTTCGCAGCGAACGGTACTCCTACATCCCATAGTTCTCCCTTTCAAGTCAGAAACTAATAGTCAGACAGTCCTCGTCAGAATTGCCAGAGGCGGTGGGTTGGGTAGCGATACTGCCATGCTACTTTCCGTGGTCCACGGTCTCCTGAAGGGCTGTCTCGCGTTGACGCTCATCAAGTACATGGCATCATGGTACCCAATCAAGGAGTTACCACTGCGTTTCCTCTTTTGGAAGGTCGCCAGTGCAGGGCTGATTAGCTTGCTTGGTTATTTGCCGACTCTCACCTTTCATGACATTTCCTTCGCTCTCGACATCAACGGCGTCATCTTTTTCGCCAACATCATCTTGCTCTATTCCACCATACAGTTTGGCTTCTCGAATGTTCTTGGGGGGCCTAAGGACGTTACTTGGCTCACTCCGTACCAAAAACTCTACTACTCCCGGCATGCGGCTGCTGAGTCGTTCTATGCCAAAGAAGCAGGTGCTGTTCGGTGGATTCACCAGGTTCGCTAGATGCTCACCTGATGTGGTCTCTCATATTCTAATGTCTTTGCCAGCAATCACTCTCCAAGGCTTTACAGTCATTTCTGGTCTTGGCCATTGCCCTGACGACATCTCTCAGCTCCCTGGGGGGTGTCGTCCACGAAGACCCGGTCAGCGGTACGGGCGCTGTGCTTTTAAGTATCCTCGCTGGCCTCTTGATCTACAAATTGCCATCGATGCTTTGTAAGTAAACTTTTTCAACTCGAAATTTTCACACTGTGCATTATCTATTTCTCCCTCCACCCTCTCCGATCTTTCCCGTTATCTTGAAATGCCAATTGGGGCAACGTTACGGCGCGTGGTGGGAGTGGGGTTATGCTGGAGTTGGGGGGAATACATGAACGTAGCTTCCTGCTGACTTCTCCGATTAGTCGTCGTCCTTGTCTCGCTTGCGGCAATATCAGGCCTCTGGAGTGTCGTTGTCGTTTCCAACTTCAGCTTCGACGAAGCTGGTACGCTCCGGATCCTCTGGCGAATCCATGAAGCCGTACTTCCTCGTAAGGAAACCCCCGAGCACCTTTTAAATACTCGGCTGACACTCTGGCAAGTTCTTTGGGCCTTCATCGTCTGCCAATCGCCGACGTGGCCCGGAGCGCTGGGCCTAGTGGCCTTATCGTGGATAGGCTGGGCAGCCGGTCAAATCATCAAGAATTACACGGACAAGGTCTTAACTCTTGCAGCTCAACTGCCTTTACTCATTGGTCAGATTATACTTTGGGCGCTGTTGTGGGCTTTGCGTGGACGTGAGAGTAGAGTCAGACTGCCTGAACAGCCACAGGGCGTTTTTGCGGCGACGGATAGAAACATTGAGGATCAAGACATTGAGACGAGAGAATAGCCAGTAGTTGGAATAAATACTTGGAGAAAGTCTTTAGACTTTTGGAGCCCGATTAATTTGACTGTGCAGTCTAGCTAACGTAACTACCTACTAAGTAGGTATGTGCTGCTGCTGCTGTTGAAGGGCCCCACCACCACTACACCACTGTCATAGCCACCTTATAATAGAGAATCTTGAAGCGGAAATAAGGTTAAATAAACCCAAAATCTGGTTATAGATACTAGATCACAAGTATAAGATCTCTTTGACTGTAAGTTCTTTATAATTATGATGTGTATTTAATTCGTTCATTGTTATATTTATTCAATACTATAGGAATAGCATTTGGCCGGCAGTTGTGGTATGCCTGCCATGTATTGTGTTCATTCCGAAGAAATAAAATCCGACCATAACATTCATTCTCCTCCATAGCTCAGCGCACTGTAGTCACATCTCCATCTGAATAGCGACGGCACCGAGATGGGCGCTAAAGCTTTACTGAACCCCACAAGCTCGGACTCGGCCACTCTAATGGATGGAATAACCGCTCGAAATAAGCGCGCGCTCTTTGTGCGCTTCGCTCCTCAACATCGCAAACAGCACAGCCTCCGAAGGCCACCCTTTGCGACCCCAACAACGATACCAGTAGCTCGAGCGGGATGATATTGCGCCATCCTAATGGCATCAAGGACAGCAATCAGTTTCCAAAAACTGCTTTCGCTTCGACGACCATGTCACAGCAAAGTTGCACTGCCGTCAAGCCGCGGATTGTGCCACCATCCAAGCCACGACAGAATGTCACTGACAAGAACCGAGCCTTTCTTAATTGGCGAAGTGCTCCATGGCCAATCAGGTCAGAGATATAGCATTCAGGAGATTCTTTCCGAGCGACGGAACCCATTGCTGTGTGTTTATCGGGCAAGGTGCGTACACATAACTTGAATACTTGATTCAGACAGACGGCTGAACTATGCGTCAAGTACCGGTATAGAAAGTTTTGTCATCAAAAACATGATACCGGGCGAGTTTGAATACCAGCAAGAGTTACAAAGCTCTGTGGCTTTGTCCCCCAACTTGCGGACAGCAATTGACACCATTCCTGCTTTTGAGCTACTCATCTACCGTTTTCTCGCCGGCGACCTCCTTCAAATTAGCCAGAAACCTCTTACAGAAACGACAAGAAAGTTGATCCTTAAGAGTGCTCTTGAAGGACTGGTTGAGCTTCATGAAAAAGGGATTATCCATACTGGTAAGTTTGTTTTAGGCGACTGGCACTCGAGTTACTAAACCCAACGGTCTCATAGACATCGAGCCCAACAACATCCTCATCGACTACAAAGACACTACAACAGACGATATTGTGATCCAGAGTGTTCAGGTCTCTGATTTAGAGGATGCCGTGCTACTTCCACCTGGCAAGAACCTCAAAGGCTGTCTTTGTGGGAACCAATTTTGGCGAAGCCCGGAGTCGTGGGCTCGAGCTCGGCAGAATACACCATCCGATGTCTTCTCCTTCGGTGTGGTCGCGATATACGTGATGCTCAATGACATGATCTTCCATGTAAGCCCTGACGAGCTAAGCGATGAAAATGTCTGGCGTCACATACTCCGGAGGCATATCTCGTATTTTGCAGACGAGACTGGTTTCAAGGGTCTCCTTCAGCATATCGGCGACGATAATCCGTTTTTTCAGCGTCTTATCGATCTCGCGGGCGACTTTGATGCAGACAAGCCAAGGAAGCCTTTTGCCATGTGGCATTATGTGGATGTGGAGTTCAGGGATTTGATTGCGAAGATGACCAACTTGGATCCGGCAAGGCGAATTACTGCGCATGGGGCACTGGAGCATCCTTGGTTTCAACATACAGATCAACAGTAGAGTACATGTAGTTTCGGCATGGGAAAAGGTTAAGCCGCCAGAGGCACAGAGTCAACATACCCAGACTGCACAGTCGAATGGATTTCAGTCATGTTTTGAAGGTCGACGATGTTCATGTGCCCTTGTAGTGGACTATGTGGATATGAGCTCTGGGCACGATCGTCCACTACGATGAGTAGGACCGGTTGGCCAGACAAGATGAGAATAATGCTGCAGATTGTCTGCGTTGGTAGTCCAAAAAACCTCAAATTTCGGTTCAGACTATTTTCAATCCTCCATTCGGCCTTCCCTGGGGAGAAGGCTACCAGCGACTTTCCAGAAAAGCCACAAAACTCAGCTACGTCGTGGTTATCTGCCTCCCAAATGTCTCAGAACGCCACAAGCCGACGAGACGGCTTTCTTTCGGGGCTGAAGTTTTAGAGGCCTTCCCCTCCATCTCATTGGACAGTGAACGATACTTAGAGTACCGTGGCAAAGGCTTAGCTAGGTCTCGGGCCGGACCTTGTGATGAATCGGAGGCCTATTTGCTATCGCCTAAGGATCTATTCTCGGCCACGCAATTGGGCGCGTCGCTGTCGCCTTTATTCTCCCTGTCTCCATGACCTTTTTTTTTTTTCGAAAAGCCTAGTCTTCTCCAAGAGAAATACTCAAGGAAGATCAAGAAAGATTCGATGGATGTGAGACTAGGTGACTGGGTGCGAGATACGAGAGAAAATCGGATCGATAGAGCACAATGTATCTACTTTCCCCACGTGATAGTCAGGCGCAAAAAACCTCAAGTACACTAGTCGTTGCTAGAAGAATCCCCGCACGCGATTCAGAGATTGGCGTCTACTGCCGGCTCTCCTCGTGTAGAACAAGTGCCCATGAGGCCACACTTTCGCCGGTTCCGTCGTCCACTCCGCTCCCCCAAAATGGGGATTTGAGACATGGCTGATCTTGAATTCTAATCTCGCATGTTTTCAATGCGGCTGAAGATGAGGAGAATGCGCAAAAGAAATGCTTCGAGAGATGAAGGCGGTGGGTCGAGTAGTATCGCATTCTCCTGAGAGCAGAAAGGTGAGCATATTATCGGACAGACTTTGAGCAGGTATAAAGTCCCAGCAGAGTTCACGAGTCCTTGTGGCTCATCTACTTGTGTCATTGCATCGACACTGGTGAACTGACAAGCGCGGCGCTTGTTATAACAACCAAGTCTTCAAATTGTTCATCTACCAAAATTTCACTCCAGTCATGACTTCCACATCGAAAGCGTGGGACCACTCGGTCGACGAACGAATCGGACACATTGCCAAAGGCCTCCTCGAATCTCCTGATTTCAGCAATAAGGAAGTCCCTGGTCTTAAGGACCTTCTCGACGACTACATCAACGATGATGTAGACGTCGACTATGTCCAGTTCCTCCGAAGACTCCTCAAGGTCTTCAAAGACTCGGAAACCGATAGAGCGTACTCTCACATTCTGCTCAAGCACACTGACGATGGCAAAAGAGGATCAAGAGATTCCTCGCGGGCGATGATCCCAAGTAGGTCAGCAACGGCTTTCACATGGGCCCTAGCCTGGGATGCCGGGAGGAGCTGGCGAGATTGCACGAGGCAGACTGCGTCATCCAGGTTGGTGCGCAGGGCATCAAGAAGCTCAAAGAACCCATCCATGCGCTTGCCGCCAAGGAGAGGGCTCTTCTCCATAATACGTTGGCCAAGATGGAGGACTTCGTCGAGGGTAATAAGGATGAGCTCCGGGGAGCTGGTATCGTGGTATGTCTTCGTTTGACTGATTCATCCTGATATATGATATGCTTATCCAGTCATCAGGTATACTACAAAACTGAGTTCCAGAATTGGGGTCTTACGGTGAAGAACATTCCGGCGCTCACCTGTGTGCCAAAGACATCCCAGGAAGTTCAGGTCATTGTCAAATACGCAAAGACACACAACATGGGCGTACGATGCTCAGGTTTTCGTAAGCTTCAACATTATTCACCTCTCCAATGCACGCTCGCTCAATCTCTAATTCTATCATAGGCCATTCCTGGTCTCCAGTATTTGCTGAGAACGGCTACGTTCTTATTTCACTGCTCGGGCTTCATGAGGTCACCAAGCTGCCCAACATCACGGCCCTCCCATTCCCAGAGTCCGCCGCCAACGACCTCCAAACGATCAACATGGTCTCCGAGAAACCCAACGAGAACGGAAACTACTTAGTCAGAGTTGGTACCGCTTGTACAAACGAAAGACTCCGTCGCTGGTGCATCGAAAACAAGACCGTCACCTTGCCCATGAACGTCATCATGGTGGAGATCACGCTGGGTGGCTCGAATGCCCCAATCTGCCACGGTGCCGGTCGCCGCCACCAGACCCTCAGTGACCTCGTCCGTCGCATCGAGTACGTCGACTGCAACGGAGAGCCGCAGGAAGTCACCAAGCCCGAGCACCTCCGGGCCGCGAGCGGGTGCTTTGGACTGATGGGCGTCGTCACGCACATCACTCTTGAGATGTCCCCAATGACCTACGCACGCCTGAATCCCGAAAAGGTCTCCGTCGCTCTGGCTGTCCCTCCGCCTGCGGACCTGGACCTCTCTAAAGTCCCTGCCACACTTGCCGACCCATGGCGCAAGCTCACCGAGGGGGAGAAACGGGGATATCAGGAGATATTTGAGGACCGGGCCACCAACGACTTCTACTCTGAATGGTTCTGGTTTCCGTACTCTGACAAAGTCTGGGTCAACTGCTGGAACAATACGACCGATAGCGCTGGTGTCGTGAACTTCCCCGACGATTTCCATATTTTTCTTTCCTTCCTGCAGACGTTCACCATGAATGTGCTCCAAAACACCACACTCCTCAACAAGCTTGTAGACCACTGCTTCACCGAGGCGGCCGTCACACTCATCTCTCGCTTTGCCATGTGGGCTCTCCCCGAGAAAGAGGTCACCACCTACCTCCCCGACGCGCTCCACTTCCAGCGCGCCATCCAGAATGTCCGCGTTCGCGACATGGAGGTCGAGATCCCGCTTGTGGCCAAGGATGGAAAGAAGTTCAAGCCTGGCGAGCCCGTAAAGATCGACTACGCTCCTATTCAGCGGGCCTGGTGGGATGCAATACTCACTGCGTACACGGAAGAGAACCGGGCAAAATGCCCCATGCGCATGCCTCTGGAGATGCGAATTATGGGGGGCAGCAACGTTGTCATGGCGCCCCAGAGAGGCAACGAACTGGGGACCTGCTCGATCGAGGTTCTCACCCTTCAAGCGGCCTCGGATATCTGGGTGCCGTTCGCTCAGCAAGTTCTCGACAAGTGGATGGCGCTCAAGGACCCCAACACCCAGCAGCTGCTGAAGACGAGGCCTCACTGGGCAAAGGAGTGGGAGGGACTTACCGTCAACGGCAGGCCTTGGCTCGAGAAGATGAAGAATGAAGACTACAAGTCTGAGATTCAAGAGTTCCTTGGTATTATGGCCGATATTGGCGAGGAGGCAGGGTGGACCCTGGACGATTTGAAGACCCGGTTTTCGAACAACTTATTTGACCATCTCTTGTTCAGCAATCTCCCTCGGAAGAAGGCAAGCGTCACCAATGTGCTGCAAAGTCGAAGCGTGAACAAGCTGCCGCAGGTTCGCGCAACTACAAAGAAACACAACCTTGAGTCCGCTGAAAAGTTGGTTTCCTTGTAGCTAGTGGAGGCATTAAAGTCACACAAGCAAGGTCTTGAGGCCAAAAAATGTAAATGAAACCTGATCGAAACTCGATCATGACTTCATCCTACATTGATTTGCCCATCCGTCTTTGTGAAATGCCACCGCCTCGATGCGTCAACATGAACGTCCCTCCCACATGCACCCTTGACGCTCTCAATGTTTCCATATATTTCCTTTGATCCCATGCCTTTTTCCCACCACACCTTCAATCTCCTTCCCTTGGAGATCCTCGTCTTGATCTTCGGCTTTCGGGATCCATTGATACAGCAAACAAACCACGTCAACTCCCACCACTTCTTCGGCTAACTGAGCGTCTCAACAGATCAACGGCTACCGTTTGCGAGGCGAAGGAAAAGAAACGTTTTTCCTTCATCTAAATACTCGATAAGCTTCCTTCCCATCGATAGCTCTGTCTTTTTTCCATTCCTTTTCTCTCGTCTCTCCTCATTCTCCTCCATTCCTCCTCTCCTTATCTTTCACACGCAACCGACTCGGGTACAGAGGGAAACCGCAAATCGACACAGACGCCTTAAACCACTGCAATGAGTGCTTCTACTTCCGCTTCCGCTGCCACGATGTCGTCCACCGACATGTCGTCCCTCCGCAAGGCCCAACCGGTCATCAAGAGGCCGAAGAACCCTAAGTACATGGTCCCCAAGTACGTGGTCTTCTAGTACGTGGTCTTCGAGCTCGTCTTCGACCTTCTCCTTGAGCAGGCCAAGCAGGAGACCGAGTCGATTCCCTTCTCGATCGTCTACATCCCCAACGATTCCCTTGTCATGAGATGTGAACCGGTCGACTACGCCAAGCTCGGCAACCGCTTCCACCTCGTCGGTAACCTCTGCCAGATCGATCGCCGATCTCGCGTTAAATTCAAGCTCGTCTTCCACCCTTTTGAGATGGCGTTCAGCCGGATGAAATACGAGGTCGGCTTCTGGCGTATCGTCTGGATCTGCCCCACCGTGGACCACTTCCTCCTCTACACCGGCGAGTACACGATGAGCCTCCCGCCCATTGTTGCCCACCTCGATGTACCTCACCCCATGCAGTGTGCCGTCACTCACTCCATCCAGCGCGTTGGCCTCTTCGTCACTAAGCTCTTCGACGACTACATCTACCGCAGCCAATTCGAGGTCATCCTCGAGCTGCCGAGCCTTAAGGAAGTCGTCATCTCAATGTTGGCACCTTGTCCACTCCTTACAGCATCCCCAAGAGAGCGCGCCACGATCACGCCGCAGACCTCACCATCGACGCGATGCTGTTTCCCGAATTGGCCGCCTGGGAGCAGAAGTACCACGAGACGATGAAGCCCGTCTGGGCCAAGCTCAAGCAGAAGGGCATCAAGGTCTTGGGCTGCGAGCCCGGAGCCGAAAAGGGGGACATTCTCGAGCTCATTCACACCGAAAATGGCAGCGTCCGCATGAGATTCATGGATCCGGTCTGCAACTGCTACAATGTTGCGTACCGTCTGTTAATGCTTGTGAAAGAGGCTGCCAATGGCGGTGCGCACTACATAGGTAAACAACAGCACTGATCTGGCTGATGGAAGTAGAATCACCAATGTTTAGTGCTGCGACTGGCAGGGTTGTGGATGATTGTCATTGAAGAAGAGAGATGGGCACATAAATGTTCTACCTGCTTGCTACCTAGGCAGTGGTGATACCCAGAGTGCCGGTGTCGTAGTTGCTGCTTGATGCTACACTATGATTCTCATTCAGCTGATGTGTTCGGATGGATGACGAGTGGTAGACCTGAGGATCAGATAGCTGTTCTAGATGAGCTCCTCAATCATCCGTCTCAAATTGTTTCCAACCCCTCTTCTTGGCAAGATCATTGTGCATTCTGTTTTATCCTGTCTTCTTGATTGAGTTGTCTCGTCCTACTATTCTGTCCAGCGCTTCAATCATTATTTTTGTTATTTCCTTCTGCCGCACCACTGATAACATCATGAGTAAATGCTGGCCGAAGATCTCGGTGGAGTTCGTCTTGGAGATGTTAATTGCTGAGGATGTAAGCAATGCCATTCTTCAAGCCATGGCGTTACAGCATCTGCTCTGATCTACTCCATCAATTTATGGCAGTTTGCGCAAGTCTTGGCTGGATGCTTCCTGATGTGGCCCCCGTCTCGCCCAGCCACTGTCGTCCCTCGCCGTCCCCCTCTGTCCCTCATCTCATGAGCATAAGGCACTGAATCACATCCACAACTTTCTCTGCGCCTTCCTTTGCAGCTGATTCGTACCTGCCTTTTGAATCTTTGAAAATATCTCGTTGCTAGGGTATAAAATCCTTGCCTGCTCGTCCCAATCCTCTCTCTCTCCCTCTTCCCCTCGCCCTCACCACCACAATCACCACTGCCAACGCAACAACAACAACATCACAGTGGCATCACTCGCCAACTGTCGCCGCCATGGCCCACTCTCCCACCTCTCCCCCTGCGGCACCCGGGGTGAATAAGAAGAAGAAGCCCTTTATTCCGTACGAGGTCTTTCTTGGTGTCGTTGACCAACTCATTGCCCAGGCAGAGGAGCCTCACGATATCAAAGTCTGGTCTCTCGGATATGAGCACAGCGTCGCAAGCAAGCTCGTCGTCCACGACACCGATACAGCCGACTTCAAGTACCAGTCCATCACTCGCCAGCGCTATCAAAGACTCCGTCTTGTCTCGCAGATCAACCAAAAGTCCCGAAGAATGGTGGAAAAGAGATTCCCGCGGCTGCCCATGATGGTAGCTAGCCCCTGTAAGCGCAGGCGTGAGCTCAGCCCTGTCAGCGCATATGTGCGCCATATCGACGAGTACATTCCGTTCTTCACGTCCCTTCAGCTTGGACGCGAAGCAGAGCAATTCATCTACAACCAGACTATTCTTCTGCCCACTCCTGCTGGTTACGCCCTTCTCACCAGCGTCGAGCGCCTATACCTCCCCAGAATCGACTACCTCGTCACTCGGAATGCGGCGTGCATTTCGACTCTTGTCAGATTCCCAAACCTCAAGGCAATCGTCGTCCATGTTGGTTCGTGGACCAGAAAGCTTCGTGAGGGTATTACCAAAGGCCTCCACAGCATCGATCCAGCCAAGTTACCAGATCTCGCACTTTGGCACATGACCAAGTCAGCCGTATTTCGAAGTATCTGGGCCGACCATCTCCACCGCAGACGCATTCGATTGTATGGTCTCATTGATCCTGGTCTTGGACCTATCATCGAGCTGTTCCCAAGACGCAAAAGAATCAGATATCGTTTCTGTCGCCCCGATACAAATGAAGCTATCAAAGCCCTTATTGAGGACACCCGCGTCATGATACTTTGACTTCAGTTTGGAGGATACAAAGGGAACGTCTCAGGCTCTGTGATGAAAGGATTGGGGCCCGGAAAGTGATGGAAGGGCATGGGCTCAGGGACTGGGAAGAAAGTCTAGCACAGATATGCACATGGGGAGGTCACAATACGAACGATCCGACAATGTCTTTCTCATAGGTAATTCAAAAAAGGTGACGCTTTTGAAATTTTCTTGTTCATTGTGTAGCATGATGCTTGCCTCTAACTCTGATACTCAGAGTCTTTCACAATTGAAAGCTTCAGGATGTTTGAGATGGAAGGTGATAGGACATTGATCGTGGTCGACCGTGGACCTGATCCTGCGCCTCAGGTCAAGGGTGAGCATGCAGGCTGACAAGCAAACACAACCCAACATTACGACTAAGCGGCCAGTCACATGAACCTCTTTCTCTCACTTGACAGGGTTTTCTCTTCTCTGACTTCGATTTAAAACCTTTTCTTCCTATCCTACCCTCTGCACCACTATTAAGATTTGGGTGTTGAGTAGGATTCCCAAAACATATCGCGAGACCTTCAACTTTGGTGGTCGAAAGGTATGCGGACTACTTATTAACACCACACCTACTGTTTTCATTTTCTAAACTACTCATTTAGTTGAAAAAAAAAATGGCGTCTAAGACCGCTCCTTCGTCTTCGCCAGCGGGTCAGTCGATTTCTGAGAGAGATAGTGGTCAAGTTCGCCTCGGTCCCGCCGACCTGCCTCGCGAGGTCTTTCTCAACATCATTGACGCGATCCTTGACGAGGCCCTCGCCGACAACCGCTCAGTTCTCTGGCTCCTCGACTACCACCACACCGCCCCGACCAAGGTCGTTCTCCGCGTAAGAAGCCACCAGATAGGCAGCGAGCCAGTCGAGATGAGCGAATGTGAACGCTTCCAGAGCATCCGCCTGCCCCTACAGATCGACCAAAAGACGCGCTCCATGGTCCACCGCCACTTCCGCAGAATCCCCGTCAAGGAAGACTCCGACTACATCTCACCCCTCTCGACTGTCGACGCCTGGGTCCGCCCCGAAGTTGACCTCTTCACCCCCGACCACAGAGATACGGATGGCACCCGGTCCCTACGCGAGATTCACTGCGCCATGGCCATCCAGCTTCCCACTCCCTTGGGCTACGACCTCCTGAGCTGTGTCCAGCACATCTTCCTCCCGACCCTCCGCTTCTTCCAGGTCAACAACAAGGTTGCCGTCGCCGCGCTCTCGACGCTCCCGAACCTGAAGACGGTTTCCATCATCGCCGGCTACTCCGTGCCCATGTACGAGGACCCCGATCTGGAGGCGATCCACCCGGGCTGGATGAAGATTGAGGGCCACCGGTACCCGGACATGAAGATCTGGGAGGAGAGGCACGGTCGTGCGTTCCGGAAGCTGTGGGGTCCGTTCAAGCGTCGTGAGATTGAGCTGTTTGCGTTCAGGGATGATATTAAGCCGGCTGTTATGGAGATGAAGACCACCAAGCAGGGCATCCGCGTGAAGCATCTGTTCCCTAATTGCTCTTGCTGCCCTCATGATACTGAGGGAAAGATCTAGCGTATGAATATTGAGAATTACCCATTGTATTTGGGTCTGGGTGCTTCCTTCCTCTTCCTCGTCTCTGAATTTAAATACAGCATTACGGGCCAAGAAGTGACAAAGAATTCAAAACTACCGATACTTGACCCCTCGACCACGAACGTGATATCTGTTCCGCAAATTTTGGATACTTGTCGACCGAAACCTTCCCAAAACGCCTTCCATTATCTTGTATTGTGACCCCTAGCAGTTGCCTCGTACGAATAAACCACTCACTTTAGTTCTGGAGGAACTTTGTCGACTTCGTTGAGCCACGATTCTGTACCTGGTTTGCTGGTATCTCCGAATCCACCAGTTCTACTATGTAATGACCGGATTTCTCCCGGAAAACGCTTAGAAGTTTGGGAAATACAACAACATCGGAATCTTCTCGCTCAACAGTCACTCGTACTCCAAGACCTCCAGAGCGGAAAATCCCCCCCCCAAAATTAAAAATGCAGCAAACCACAACAAATACAGCAGAGGAGGGCCATCACCTCCCAACCGAGATCTTAATTAAGATAGTCGAATCTCTAATTGCAGACGCCGCCGCCAAATGCCTACCCGTCAATTGGAAAATACACACGGGAGCCACCCGCAAAGATGAAATCACAGTCTACGAAGCACCCGATGGCCAAAAAGCCACGAACCTAGTGGCTTCCTTGAAACGCTTCAACAGTATCCGGCTACCATTGCAAATCTGCGCCTGGACACGGGACCTAGTCACGCAAAGCTTCCCCCCCTTGCCATTCCGTGTTCCCTATCACCAGTATGAACCCCGCCGCCGCAGGATGGAGACCTACGTCTGGACGCGGCCAGACATTGACATCTTCTGGCCCCAGCGCAAAGGCCCCAGCTTCTGGTGGCCGAGGTGGACAGACTACATGTACGACGCAGACGACCACCGCTTCTGCCTGTCCGGCTCGACAAACGACCTCCGTCACCTCCAAATGGTCAGATTCGACTGGCTTCGCTCTGGACTGGGAGACGGCGAGGACCTGGACCGGGCCATTTTGTGGTGCCTGTCCCTCCCCAACCTCAAGCAGATCGGCATCCACACGCACGACACGAACCCCAGCCACGCAGAAGAGTTGCTTAGAGGCATGGGATCGAACCAATGGACGCCCCAGTATCTTCACATGGTTGGTCTATCTTCTTCAATTACTCTGGCGCTGCAAAACCTTACGGAGGAACGCAACGGGCAGTGGGAGGCGCTTCGGGACAGGGGAATCTCGGTTGTTGTCTATGACCGCCAGCATTCAATCGAGAATGCTCTGCTAGAGCTTTTCCTTGACGATATGGGTATCTGCTTCAAGCTCCTGCATCGGTAGTTCTTCTCGCTACGAGATTGAACATGAGGGGTTCATTAAGATGGGGTTGGCAGAGAGGATTTCGACGGGAAAGAGACTAGGCAAAGCAAAGGGGTCGGGATTGAGCCTTGGTTCCGGTACGGACTATAGAGCAAAGGAACTCACGGGTGACAGTTTCTGATGACGATGACAATGATGCCGATCATGAAGATTATAATTGATTTTGGTAGCACTGGCATTCTCCTACATTATTTAGTACCTAGTTAAGTATAGTAGGTACTGGCTTGAACAGACTTACATCCTCGCCTCACATCCTGCGTGACGCTATCCATTATGAGACTTCAATGTCGCTGAACTGAAATTGAGATTTGGGATAACTCAACACGTTCATCCACAGCTCGTGAAAAGACGGTCATGACCATCATACGTAGGGTGCCGGTATCCCGGGAACAGGATTCCAGTTTGAAAAAACCTCAAACCGCACCCTTAAAATCTGACACCCTTGACACCATTTGGTAGTCTCCGACCACCAGGTGCTCTTGGGACGGCCCAGAAACCACATCACGGCCCGCGCAAGAGTGACGTGTTCCCTCTGGATCCTTACTTTGTGCCATGAAATCTGCAAGCCTGTACTACCTCAGGGTGCAGAAGCCAATGCCGGACTTTCGGCAACCATCGGTTCCGGATGAGACAATCCTCTGAGATATCCGAGACAACCTGGGATAGAAGCACTTTACTCCTTGAGAAGGTAGCTATCACGTTACCGACTAGAGTTCCAAAGTAGAAATGACAAGACCGGAAAACCAAATTGATAGATGACACAGTCGCACACCTTACCTCGCCTTTTCCCGTCGCCTCTCCTCAACAATCTATCAGATCGCAAACGACACTCAAGTCGATCCTTGACGACATAGCAACGCAAGGAAAATGGGCACAACGCCTGCGCAACAACATCAACCCTTGTCATCCATTCCCTGTTCATCACGATCCCAGACGGAAACCCTTCAAGCCCAGCATCCATATCTCGATTCGATCCGATTTGATGCTGTAGAATGAATCCCATAGACATCTACGACTTTCCCTCTCGTCGTTCCCGGTGACGCATCCCGCCTATCTCAGATTCCGTCCCTCCATTGCGATGTCGTTATGTTTTTCTCGTTGTTTCCTCATTTTTGTTCTCGTTATTGTCCTTAATGTCCTCGTCGTCATGGATCACGTCCAGCATCGGCCGAGTTCTCCCCCTTTTTCATCCCGTCCCGCGTACAACCCCCGACGTAAAAGCCAACTCAATCATAATCACATCCGAATATTCCGCCCACGTAGAAGGAAAAGAATTCATCCTCGAATCGAATCGACCGGGTTATTCTTCTTGTTGGTCGCAATTCCATCCCATCGTCGCTCAATCGTTGCCGTGTCGTATTCCCACAAATCGTCAATTCCCCCCTAATGTAATCCCTCATCCATCACCTTCCGAAGCAAAGAATTCCTCAAGTCGCACGAAAAGAATAGTCACAAAACACAACATGACAGACAGCCATAATTGCAGGAAACATTTGGGAATTAATAGGTAAAAATTCAGTCTCCCTTGTGGCAAGACGCGGCCCCTCGCCTCCGAAACGTCGCGGCGCTGAGAGAAACGGGCAATGACGTACGGCCGATCACCGCCGATCACCATCACCTCCTCTCACCTGAAAAGTAACCCCCCAATCCATCATCTGAAATCATTCCAGTCTCATTTCCTTCAATTCATTGCAGTGGCAATGAAAATTCAGAAGAAAAGAATAGGAATCGACAAACAGAACACGCCGTTTCGGAAGGACTGCAGAAGCTTTCCCGCGTCCGGCCATGTTCGCACACCCGTGTCCATTGAGGAAACCACGCAAAGAAGCAGAAAACACCACGATTCCCCCGCTTCCTTCAAACAGCCGATCTGCAGATCTTCGTCCTTCCTTCGCCGTCAGAACCATCAAGGAGAAAGAACGCCACAGAGAATGGATTCCTGCTCCTGTGCTCCTCTCTCTCTCTTCCCCCAAACTTGTGAAATGTTCACCACCCACAGAATTCTGTCATCCCCAGCCGACCATGGCCCCCCATTTCAATGAACAGCCGTTCACCCCGGGCCCCGCTCTCCAAAATGTATCCGCCGATCCCCGCCACTCAACGTGCCCTGCCGCCGCCTGTCACCTTCCCCAGAGAACTATGAGCTTGCAGAGCTCGGGACGAGGTGTTGGAAGCAAAAAAGAAAGGCTCAATCTCAGCCCTAAACTCAATGCCACTCGGCATACTTTGACAGCTGTCCCCTAAAGGCATCTCTCCATGGCGATCACGTTTCTAGTCAGTGCTCCCGCCACAAGATCACCGTCGCATTCCAGATAACAAAGGTCGCAGATCTGAAATATTATTCCGCCAAGCAGACCTCTCACAAAGTCTCCGGTGGTTGAAAGTTGCCCATTGTGCTGTGGAAGGTTGCACTCTCCCTGCAGATCACGAAAACGAGCCAGGGGAAACTACCACCTCGCGTGGCAATAGTTCGCCGCCTGGCCACCTGCCCTTTGGCCAGTGAGAACGCTTGTTTCCACTGCCTCATGGGCTTCTCAGTAGCTTCTCACCTGTCCTGCGGGCAGCAAGACCGCTTGTGGGTGGCATTCACCACTGTGGTGGGCGTTGATAAGTCCCGAATGGGAAGTACTTCCACCCAAAAAGGGCCAGCTGGCAAGCGAGGATCGCCGTCTCGGCTGCTGGTCTACAAGGGGAATGCCCTCACGCAGCATACTACAGGCCATTGGGTGGCGATGGAGATGCGAATCGCAAGATCCTGCAGCCCTAGCCCCTTCTCGCCTACGGTTCTCTCACTGCTCATCCACGCTCGCATCCCCCACGCTCCCGCCCAAAGGCCAGAAAGGGTGTGGGCGGGAAACACCGCCACGAACTCGCGATCTTCTCTCGCAGGAGCGCTCTGGGGTGTGGCAAAAGCCTCCAAGTTACCGCTTCAGGAAACTGACAGGCCTCATGTGTCGTCGCCATTGGCTCACCGTCGACGTTCCAGTGGCAAGACAAGCGCACTCCGCTACCGAGCAGAAGAACCTAGTTTCTCACTGTGGCTGGAGAGGAGGTGGAGGACGAGATAGGGAGAAAGGAGAAAACAATAGTTGTCTTAAAGAAAGAACAGCATAATGGAACAGATCTGAAAAAGGCAGTGGTGATATAAGAATCTGGAAGGAGGGGCATCAGCAACTCACCTCACCTCCATCAGTCCCGGAAGCCGAATATAATGGCTTGCCATGGGGCGTCGTCGTCTCTTATCCTCTTCAACTCGGCGAGAGTCCCTTGTGGCTGAGCGCCAGGCGTCCCTCTTCTGATGGAACCCCTCCGCCATATCTCCCGACTCCCGAGCCCTCGTGGCACCCCTATCCTCGGCGATCCCAACAGTCTGGAATCGTGTAGGGATGCTGTCACCCAATGAGCGGCCCCGTCGTTGGCCTGATAGAAAGTGACTTCTCCCTAACGAGACCCCGAAGACACTCACCCCCGGGTCGCCCAATGCTGCCGATGGCTGCACGAGCCGCACCCACGCACGAACACCATTTGTTCCCCTTCTGTGGCCCTTCAACTGTGGCGAGTGCGTCAGGCCAGAGCCAGTCAGAACTCGTGCTTCATCCACACCTGGCGCACGCCCCAGGGAAGATGCAGGCGCTCAGCCACTTCAGCCACGTAATTCTCCACACAAATCGGTTAAACCATCCAAGTGTGGCTCGCCTCCAAGACCATATGAAGCAAGTGATCGACATCTTGTCTGCAAAGTGTGGCGGACGAGGTCGAAGCCGAATATGAGGCCTTAGACCTTCCGCTAAAACCACTTGTTTTACGCGAAGCGAGCGGGCTGAACCCTTGGCCAGCTGAGATGTTATGGTCCTGAGGAATCTGACTGGTTACTTCCCCTGAAGAATGATGCGACTCTCAGATATAGTTTGCAGTGATCTTCATGCCGCAGAGGATTTTGGTGCTTGCGTGCTGGATTATCGACGTGTGGCACCAACTGTGGCTAGTAGCCGCGCAATCATGGCACATCTTGTCTCGTCACAGACGGACAGAGGTCATCTGGAATGCAACTGCCCTCCTTTTCTCTGCATGAAAGTATCTTTCTTTTCAGTAGACGCCGTAAAGAGAGTATGACAATTCTGTCTCTCCTAGGTCTTTCCCATGGCTCCTTGGGTCCAGATTCCGGTCCTATCGGTGCCCCCTCCCTTGTCGATGATCAGCGTGTAAATGATCCATTTCGGGAAGCCATTTGAGCCACTACCTGAGGACAAAAGGTCCCAATCTCTCGTATCTTGGGCCATTCAGAATCGTCTGCTGGACAACTTGGGAGCTGCATTGTGGCGAGTGCTCTCCATCACTTTTGGGCCGCGGTTAGCCCTCCCTTTTGTGAATGTACTGGTACTTGAGACTTGAGGCTTCACTCACTCACGTAGACTTTCATGGTCCACTCGTGCTGCTGCGTAATGCAGGACCCTAGGATAACAGTTGCGTTCGGGCGCAGGGTCTTGCGGCCTTGTTGCAGGGACACGGAATGAGACGCGTGGTCGACGTGTTTACGACGGCTTCTCTCTTCTCGACCGTGTGACTGATTTCATGTGCACAGCACCAGCTTGCTGAGCATCGTATGAGGAATATGAGGAATATGAGGAATTTGAAACTTTTTTGGGCACTGGTTGAAATTTGGGCCTTCCTCGGTGTATCCTGACGCCTGTTTCGTCGACAATGAGACATGGAGTTGCATTCGACTGGGGCCGAAGGTGTTGCTGCCACCGTTAGCCGCAGGACATCGTCCCCGTAAGGCGAATGCTCCCTTTCCGCATGCCAAGGTCGTTTCCTGACCCCAAATTCCCCGCATATGGAGCCCTTCTTCTCGCAGACACACCCCACGGAGCTCTCAGAGCTCACAGAGGAGCTCAAGGCTATCGGCGGAGTCCAGCTCGAATTCTTGTGTAACGTTATGGTATTTTCTGTGTTTCGCGTCTTCCGGTGACAATCCCACATGATCTGATGACCTGTCAGTCACAAACCCTCGCCTAGGCATTCTGTATTATCAGACTGGACGGGGCCCGGGTTCCGAAAACATCAGACCAAAAGATCAAGTGCAAGACCCAATATTTCCCATGGGATTCAATCCAAGCCGTTGAACTCTGTGCATAGAGTGAGATCGAGAATCTCATTTTATGGCTTTTAAATTGGCATCGTCCGACAGAGCAAGTTTCGTGCGACAATCTGGTTTCGCTGAGCGCGCTGTCATTCCAGAGGTTGGTCTTCGACCCCGCCGGGGTTCCTACCCCAAGTGGCCTCCATGATGGACCCCTTCGATCCAGGTCGCAAAGGGGTCAACCTGGAATCTAATTCGGCATCGCATTTCGTGAAGTGATTGACATGTGCTCAAAATGTAGGGGCGCGAAAGTTTGACCGCCAAGATGGTTGTCTGTAGGCACGCTGGTGTGGTGGTATCAATATCTTCGAGGTAACCATGTGTGTTGCTCAGAAAGATCGACAAACAGCTTGCTATCTACCAGGAAGCCACAAGTCGTTTGATGTAGCTGAGCAACAAAAAAAAATCCAAGTAGGCTCATGATAGATCATTGTGATAGTAACCTCCCACTCGGTTCGGTTGGTCTCAAAGATGTTTGTTCCTATCGTGTGTCGCTTGCGCCACATGTGGCTTCTCGGCCTGACGGCACAGATTTGCGTTGGTTGTCTTACTAGCTTTGCCCTCACAATTTGACTCATGTTTGGCTCATCAGATCAGAGGAAACATCTTGGAGCGAATAGGAGAGGAGTCCATGGCGCTTCCAGACCCTCGAAACACGCAAGCACTCGCCACATCACCAGTGGCTCGTGAATCTATAAGGCAGTAAAAGACGCCGATCGCTGTGGCTTGACGTATAGCACTGATCGGGGCAGTTGGGCGGCCTCGCTAAGTATCTTGTACTGCGCCGATCGCACGGCATAGCCGGAACCCGGCCGGTCTGATGGTGTCTCGCCGGGGCGTCGGGGGGATGGTCTGCTGACGGATCGGATGAGGCAATCAGTTGCCCCGCTATTCGCCAGTCGGTGGCCGCGGAGGTACCGACAGTGTAAAGGGTCGCGACAACGCATGAGCATCTGATGTATTTGCTGGAAGACCGTACTGGAAGCTTCGGCAGGTTATTGCATGTGTTTACCGATTCGTTGATCAAGGCATATTTGCTGGGTGGTGAACATTCCCGAGTTCCAGCATTTTGATGGGAGGACGGCAGCACCATGTATTCAGGCAGTTGAATGGACGGGCGCCAACAGAATCGGGTCGCCAGCCTTATTGAAATTTGTCAACCCAACCTTTGTTTGCCATGCGGCCGCCCATTTTTGCTCATTGGGAGAGTCGCAAATAAAATAAGCTCCGTTTGAACCCGTCCCTTGAAAATCGACTTTCTTCCTCCGGTTGGCTAGGAACGGCGAGCAACATGGCTGTGGGGGTCAAAGCTCGTAGGAATCGGTTGATGCTGTCTTCACGAGCCCGGCCAGCGCGGTATGATTGTAAACCCCAAGCGAGCCTCGGGCGGGTTCGAGGGTACGAATACGCCCGGATGCCGCCGGCGCGGCACGGCGTCAGGGCGTTGGAACGTTGTTCTTTAGGCAGGCCGTAGTGGGACCGATCGGACGGACACACACGGTGACGGCGTGTGGCTGGAGAGCGACAACCACCATCCATCGACAATGTCGTGAGCTGGGTTCAAGGATGACCCCAGACACGGCCGACTGAAGGTTTGGATCCGTCCTTATTGCGAGGGGGAAGTCTCCCGCCCATCTCATTCAATTGTGATGGAGCAACCGGACCCGCGATGACAGTGGTCTGGACCGTTGATGGCGCTAGTCAAAGTGTACATCACCAGCGGTTTCAACGCCTCCCAGCGTCGAAATGAGCGCTTGCCACGCGAGATTGGCCACAGCACGGCCATCTTCCAATCATCGTGCATAACGACCTAAACGGCCGCTTCTGGGCCCCAGTAGTAATAACCGCCTTGCATGACTTATACGCAACCGATATGAGCACTAAAGTCAGCCTTTATTTCTGTGGATCAAGCTGTCGAGCCTGGTAATCTCCATTCAAAATGCGCCTGATGCATGCGCTGCGTAAAAAGTGCAAATTTGTGTAAATGCCGTTAATCTCTCTGTTCCTGGATACACCAAAGGAATCAGTGGGTATGTTGTTATGGTACAGGCCGCAATGCAATGCGATACAGGGGGCTCGTCTCTGTCAATGGTGCACTCTCTTGCTTGCATTACTTCGTCGGCCCAAACTACACGGCTCCTGGACGCGGCCAGGCGGCCAGGATACATAATGTACTGCCTCGAACAAATGAAAGACAGAGAGCTGGCTACCAAATAATATGGTAAAAAGTATTGGTTCGAGAAAGGGAAGAAGAGAATGAAAGAGGTCGCATCAGAGGCCATTGGCAATTTCGAAAAGCCACGGAAGTCCGGGGTGTCTTTGAAGTTTTTTTCGCCGTGTGTCTGCCCGTCGTGCTTCCAATGAGCCTCTCGAAAGTGTGCCGAATGGCCCTTGTAGAAGGATATCTTGTGATTTTTGCTGCCATGATTGCCCATAATGACCCAGATCTAAATGCCCAAATCATAAAGTCGCCCACATCTTGTGCGGCTAGAAGCGTTGAAAAGAAGAAGCGGCCCATCCAGGGACTTGGTATCTCAAAATCAACAACGCCTTCGGAGCGATATTCCAACCATGCGTGTGCGAGCGCGTGTATGCCTATGCCACCCATATCCTAGTGGCCTCCCTGGCGACGGGCGGGAAAAAAAACGTAAAGCCCATCCCTAATTTGAGTCCCATCCAATTGTTGCTGAAGTAAAGTTGGATCCAATTATGTGATATTAAAAATTGAGGCGCAATTCTAAGCCGCCTTGTGCAGATGATTGGTCCATGGCGTCACCATCGCTCGGGTCAACGGCCATATCCCATTCGCGTTTGGGCTGGACAGAGTTGTCGGGCAAGATCTCCTTGATTTCAAGCATCATGTCTTGGCCTTCTCTGAGTTCTTGGATGACATCGTCGTCTATTTCAACCTCGAGACCACGATCAAGGACGTGGACTGTCCGCAGGATCTTCGAAGGGTCCAGGTTCCATTTTGCAGCCACGCGGTAGTTGAAGTCTTTGAGATTCCTCTGGGCCAAATATATAGCCCGGTAGTATTCCCGTTTCTCCGGCTCCAGAGTGTTCGGTCGAAGAACGTAGAAGCAGGCCGCGGGCTTCAGCACGCGCTCTGGCGGAGGACGGTAAGCTGGATCCACACCCAGTGCCTCGATCCAGCCGCTCAAGTTACCTGCATCGTCTGTTTTGGCGACCTTTGTGGGTTGGTCCGATCCTTGCCGGGATGCAGGTTCACCAGAACCTTCGCCCTCGAAACCTGTCCATTGCCTATGAGGGACCACTGACGCCTGGGAAGCTAGCGATAGGGAGCTCGGCGAAGGTGACACCAGAGACGAGCCGGCAACGGAACTGCGGCCACTCCGTGCTTGCCAGGCAGGGCCTTCACGGGATTCCACCTTGGCAAGTTCGCCTTGTTCCCCGGGGAGAGACACGGGGTGAAGGTCGGGATCATCGAGGTCTTCGCCGCGCAGGTATAACACGCTCACAGGTCGGGTACTGGTAAACATGTCCTGCAGGGTTTGAAGCTTGAAGTGCAAGTCTTCCTCGAGAGGAGGACGAGCTCCGCCACCAGCTGAGCTGGTTGAGGACATGGACCACGTTCGCTTGTGCTTCTGCACCTTGCCAGGTCGCTGGTCTGCACCCTTGACTTGAGCTGCAGCGTTGGACCTCTTTCGTTTTCCAAAATCTTTCATACCACTCTCCGCTTGGGTTATCTGTTGCTTGAGCTTGTCGATTGTCTTCTTGACGTGTGCCACATCGTTGGAAAGTTTGCGTTCGGCACCATGGTCGCGGAACAGCTTGACCTTGCAGAAACAAATCTCTGGATTGGCGTCGGCTGCTGGCTGCGCAGTGTCTATCGGGAACGTGCTGGTCTTGGTGCAAAGTCTCACGGGAATGCCCTTGACACCCTTGGAGTGGCTGAAGTCGGTTGACAGAAAGTTGAAGCGTACAGCAATGTTGCACTCGGGGGCGCCGTTGATGCCGGGTGTCCAAACCACTGAGAAGCCGTCAAATGAAGACGTTTCCAGTTCAACACGGGTCCTCTTGTCGTCGCCTTCGGTTGGCTGGCCTGCCTCGACGTACTCCACGGCCTGCAATTTTCCACCTCGTTGATGGGCTTCGTTTGTACCTCTTCCCTCTTTCCATAAAGCCCAGCATACACCGGGTTTCTGTCTCTGCTGCTCGTCTTCGAAAGAGATGCGGACGAAAGTCCGAAACTTGGTTCCCGGGGCCACGGGCATCGTAGCATTGGTGTCGACAACGGAGAGGGAGTAGGCTTGGCCCTTGTTGAGATACGTGACAGGAATCTCGTCCGCGTGTTTGATCATGGCGGTGGGGGCATTAAGAGTAGCATGAAAACGGAACTTCTCGGCAGATGGGGGCAAGACCGCGGCCATGGGCATGCCTCCGAATTGACTTCCCTGGAAACCAACCATAGGTGAGTTGTGAAATGCGCTGTCGATAGAAGCCATTCGTTCTTCGGATGGATCAGAGTTCATTGGCGATCCGTCTTGTTCCATAGTCTCGTATCCGGTGTCTTGATGGACAAACGATGAGGGAGCAAAAGATTGCTGGTGTGTCGGATGCTGGATGAAGGGGTGAAACGGTTGCTGGAATTGCTGAGGGTGGTGCATTCCTTGCATTCCCTGGAACCCGGCAAGATCCATCATGGGCTGTCCGGCGTGCATTGCGCCTTCAGACGTGGGCATCGACAGCGGAGTCCCGAGCCCCATGCCGAGACCCAGGGTGGGCGTGTGCAAGTCACCAGCTTGGGGATGATAGATGGTGTTGGTGCCTCCCGGTGTGGGAGTATAGTAACCGGGCGGCGCATTGGCGAAGTTGGTGAAGGAGAAAGAGTTGGGGTCAAGCAGCGATGGAGTGAATCTCCATGGCTCATTCGTGGCTCTAGGTGTTGGGTCTTGGTCCCTGAAAGCCTCATGGCTGAGGCTGTGGCTTCTACAAGAAGTATAACGTCAGCCCCGGAGTCGGATAAGTCAAGAATCTTGTTGGGAATGATTCTGCAGATAAGTCCTCTTGATCCACAGATGGGTTAGAGTACCCCGCGTTTCTGCCTGCTGGACTCGTCCCGGCGGGTGTGGCCGGGTGCCGCAGAAGCAACGGCAAAACTCTAGTGAAAGCTCACGGTGATATTTGGTACTGACCTTTCTTGCACTCCCGGGATGGACGGAACCATGCCCGTGTTATCAACAACGGCGGCGCTCGCGGCGCCGACTGGGCCTGTGGTCGTAACAGCTACCTCGGGGAACTGCTTTCGAAAAGTGGCCAGCAGTTCATCGCCGGGTTTTTGGGCGCTTGTTCTGTGGAGAGGTACACGAGTCAGCTCCAGTCCGGGCAGGCGCAAAAAGGTTTCGAGATGGCGCAACGACGCGCGCATCTTGTGCGGGGAGCCGGGTTGCACTGCTATTGTTGTCGGCGCATAACGACAAGGCATGGCAGAGCTTACCTTTGGCGAAACATCTGGATGGCAGATTGCGCGCTGCCTAGTGACAGCGATGCCGAGATGGTGTTCAGTAGTTATGGGTGGTCACCTAAATCCAGTTTTTTTCTGACGAGCGATCGAACGGTCCGAATTCTCGCCCTCGTTTTGCTTGCTTACAACGCTTGTCTCTTTTCTTCTTCTGTCGTAATTCAGCTGGACGAGCCTGTGCTTCCTTAACGAGCGTAGGTCAGGTGGGGGAAAGCCGGGCTTTGGCGCCTCATAGAGCGGTCGGAAGTAAAACGAGCGAATGGGTCGGTGATAGCGTCGCCCGCGGTCGTAGAGCCAAAGGAGGGGGACAAAAAAACCCGGTGTGAGATTGATTCTTCAAATGGTGATGTGCAGAGTCGAACAGCCGCTAGCAAAAGTCGAGAAGTTGCAGGTCGAAAGGAAAAGGCCGCTCCGGTATGACGTCCGTGGGGAGAGGGCGGTATATTAGAGGATGCGGTGGGTGCCTGGCATGTATATGTGTGAAGCAAGGTGGACGGACAAGGGTGCGCAGCGGAGCAACGATGGCCTAGATGCGCCGTGGGCGTTTCTGTCGATATTGGATCTGCTTCACTGAGGAGATGAACCGGGTGGATGTAGCGTCTTGGTCAAGAGGCGCGAATGAGTAGGCTAAGGTGGCAGATGAAGACCATGTGCGCACGAGAGGTAACAGCAAGAGGCTAGTCCGTTGGTTCGCCAAAGGGTCTTGAGGTTTTTGGTGTGTGGTTTCGAGTGCGGATGGTGGTGGTGCGTTGCGTGGTACACAACCTATTGCTCGATGTGAGTAGATGGACGTTGAACGACGCGGCGCGTAGGTGACCGATGTATGCGTGTTGTGTTCAAGGGAGGTTGAAAGCCCGCGCAAGAGCGAGAACAGGCGCGGTTACGATGGGAGGTCGTTGCAGACTTCAAGCAAGACATGTAGGTAGAGAATCCAAGTGAAGAGGGATGGATGGGATGAGCGGTATCTAATGTATGTATGTGTGAATGCGCGCTTGTAAGGCAGGTAAAGAGAGGTCAGGTAAGCATGGGGGTGTGCGCGCGGGTTGAATGAAGGTGCAGCGTGCCTTTTGGGCTGGGTCCTGGGTTGATGGGTATGAGGATGGATGGGTGGTCCTGGGTCTGGGACCTCCTTGGAGAGAGAGAGACAGAGAGAGAGAGAACAGGGGCCTTTGGGGCCTTGGGTTGATGCTGGTAAGGGCATGGGTGTGTGGAATATGGAAATGGGTGTTGGAGATGGGTGAATGGGCATGGGTAAGGATAGTCGGGGATGGGTACCTTACGATGTGCTTGGGCGAGACGGCTAAGACAGGTAGCTGAGGGTACGTACCTTTCTTTTCCCTCGTTGTTCTTCCTCTAAGAGCTTGTGGTTGCGGTTGTGGGATGGATTGTGGAAGTGAGGTGAGCTACCTGAGGTAGGGCCACAGCAGCTGGGTCGAGAAATACTAGAGAGGCGGAATGGGTGGGAAGTATGGATGAATAGATCAAGTTGGAGACGAGAAAATAAAAGAGGTGAGGAGAAGTCGGGTAGGAGGAAGAAGATGGAGGAGCGGTCTGGTATATGGGAGAAGTCTGGCGGAGGATATGAAGAAATCGCAGTGGGGTGTGTTTGCGATGTATTCAACGGAGGATTTCCGGCAGTAAGGTTAGGTATCCTTTCTTGCCTTGGGTGAAGTGGGAGCTGAGCCGAGCGATGATGCACGGCAGAGCAAAGCAGCATCGGGTGAAGTAAGGCGACGTCAAAGTATCCAGGAGACGAGAGGAGAGACGATTGGTAGAGCAAACTTGAATCGGGCTGAGTCGAATAAAGTACCTAGAGTCGATTATGAGGAACAGCCGCCCACTTTGGGTAACTGCACCGCGAGGTATAGAGGACGAGTTGGGCGGCGGGGAGAACTGGAAGGAAGAAGACGATATGTGCCATTTGTGTGATGTGTGAGGTCGGCCTGCTGCTGGCCTGCTGCTTGAGCTGCTGCTTCCGCTGCCACTACACAGCTGGGCTGGTCTTTGTCCCTTGTTGGCTTTTCTGATCGGGTCGGGTGGACCTGTGAGGTTACAGCTACTTCTGATCTGGTTTGAGACATATGGGAAGTTGAGGTAGTGATACATGTCTTGGAAAGCGGGACTCGACTCGAGTTACATGCGTGCTGTTGTTTTCCTTCCTGCAGACCTCGAGGTGGTCTGTACGGATACCGCGATTGTCGTGTGTGGACAGGGGCAGGGCATGTCCACTGCGGCTTCCTCCACTCGATCCCCCCTCCCTTGCCTGGACCGTCCATCTCGAAAAATAATTGTTAGTGAGCGACAACGAGCATTGTATCGCACCCCCCCGCTTGCTGCCACCCCGGGATGGGATGGGTCGACAAGGCTCGTCTATGCACACGCCCCTCGTGCGCTGTAAAAGGAAAAAGACTGCAACGGCTGTACCTATGTCTCTCTCTGTCTCTCTGGCACCAAAGTATTCGTACGGATACGTACCCAGCATCACTCAAATGTGGGAGGATGGGCAAATGCCCTCGCTGTACTGCAGGCCGAAGAGAGGGGAGGCGAGGTGAGGTGAGGTGAGGCGACGGGCCAACCGAGTCGCTCTCTCTCTCTCTCCGTGACGCGCAGCTCGGTGGCTCCATCAGAGAGATCGAGGTCAAGTCCACCCATCCATCCAGCTTTGAGATGCCCGTACCTGCTGCGTTGTCTTCGGCCTCCCAGCTTCGAACAAAGTCAACACGTTATGCACAGGGGCGCTCGCATTCATCACCGCCAGTCAAGCCCAAGGCCGAAGAGTGTGGCACCTCAATCGTGGCTCGAGCTATGCACTCTGCACTCTGCACTCTCCGAAGCGTTTCTTATTTGGTACCGAGTACAGACGGCATCGCGTTTGCAGGCTGTTCTAGGTGTTCTTCTCTTTCCCCTGCACAGTCAGCCGACACTCGTTCTAACTTCAGTAGACTCGGAGGAGAGAGATTTGGAGAGTGGGGGATAGACAGGGGACCAAGCCGCACTACCAGCGGCGACCTTTCCCAACTGACGTAGTTGGTCTAGCTGACCACGCTCTGACAGAGCCGATTAGTATGGCGGATTGATCGGGATTGTGGCTCGGGGGAAACTCGAGGGGCAAAAAGACGTCGTCAGACAGTCAAGAGCAGTGCTGCGCAAAATGCAGAGGGCCACAGACTATGGATACCACGAAGGCCTTGCGGATGCTAAGGTAGTCGGTCCCTCACCTTCGGTCCTTGGTGTCGTGGGTGTCTCGTGGTCGGGAACTATCCTCGCCAGGGCTTGAGCAGACGGGACGGGGAAACGCGCGAGTCTTGTCAGATGGCAAGCCGCTTCTGGCCCGCTTCTGTCTGGTTCGGGCCTGGCTTCAGACCGGTGTGGTTTCCCCTCGTGCGTGTGCCTCTTTCGCCTTACTCGGCACGATGTTTGGGGTCAGATTTCGGCGCCGTCGCCGTTGCCGTGTGTCCCATCTTGGTGCTTGGCTAGCACTGGCGGCCATTGTTGGCAAGTCGTCACCCGTGGGCTCGACGCGACAAGACAGCTTTCCTTCTCGAGCCGATCTCTTGTCGCTGACGGGGAAATGGAGATGGAAATGAACGGAGACGGAGACGGAGGCACACAACTGGCCAAGCCAGGTGCCTTTCCGGAAGAAACATGGCAACATCGATGGATATACGGATATACGGATACCCCCCAACTTGCAAGGAAAGTGTCGCGGTTTTCCCCATTCGCACTTCGTACCTGCTCTGCCGCCCAACCACCCTCGCTCCTCCCCGTACCATCAGGGTCGCTATTGATTAGAGGCAGTTGCCGCGGCTTACCACTTCAGAATACCATATTGCTTACTACCTTAGGTAGGTAAAGTACGGTACATGGTAGCTGCCTCTTTCTTCCTTTTGTTTACTTTTGGACGAATTCGGTCAAAGAGCCACGCACGCTCACGCCCTCTTGCCCTCTTGCCCTTCCTATTCCCAATGCACATTACTTGAGCGGAAATAAGATAAAAACTGGACGGTAGCGCACCAGTCAATTGCTCCCGCTTGCTCTTGCGGTCTTCTCAAAGTCTCTCCTGGCCTTCTTTTGCAGCAACATGGGAAAGCGGAAACGGCCTTTGCTCAAAACAGAAACACCACACACGGCAATGGCTGGCCGCAGTGTGCGATGGAGGACGCCTTACCGAAACTTTAATCGTCAACAGGACACTTTAAACGGCGCCTTCCTCACACCTTATCGTCGAGCATGGAAGGTAGTAGTCCGCATCAAGGTACCTTGCCTGCCTCATTACACGTCGTGACATTGTCTCCCTTACAGTATCCGTACCTTACCTTTGGTACAAGGAACTGAGATGCTTTTGCGCCAGTGTGTTGAATCTCTCTTGTTGCACCCTCAGCTCGACTCCTCAATCGCATCACCTTGCCGCACAAGGTGGCCTCCCTTCGCCCATGGTACCGCCGCTGCTCTCGTCCTCCTGCTCCATCGTCAAGGACAGAACCCGACCTGCCAGCCCAACATCATCTGTGCCAATTTCAATTCCGCGTCCATGCGCCTTTTTGCTTTCCCCATCCTCGCTTTGGCATTTCCGTGTGCCATGCTCCCTTTGGCCTCATCATTCCCATTCACCCCGCCCCTTGCCCATCCTCCGCTGCCCTCTGCCATCCATGCATTCACTCTTATTCTTGTCGTCCACAGGCCCCATCCTTCTCCTTCAAGTCCCGTCTGCCAATGCGCCTACCGTCGCAGTACCAAGTGGGCTCGGTGGGTATCGTCTGATTAAGGCGCCGCCTCTGGGATCGGTCCTTTCTTGCGCCATCGCGCCTCTGACAGCTGCATGCTCCTTGCCTGCGGCGCCGCCCCTAGAAAAGGCTCAACATTGGCATTAAGCGCCGGAGCATTGTACAACTTCGTCTCTCAAAATGCCTTCCGGTGGCATTTTGTGTATTTTTTACACAACCCTTCTCTCGCGCAACCAGGCTCTCGGCCAGACACCTAGATCGCGCCTGTAACAGCCCTCGCCTCGATTGATGCAGCCTTCCAACTACCTCGGCTTTTCACCAGTCATTCCGTTGACGGACACTCGCAATTCCCCGTCTTTGCTTCTTCGATCAATGTCATCCGGTTACTCAAGACAATCTGCCAACACCCCGTCACCTCGTCCGAGGCTTCAGACGCACTCTACGGATACAGCATGAACCAATGCCCCCTTATCACATTCCGTCAACTCGGTCTGGTCATCCACAATTACCATAGAAAACACAGGTGGCCAGGGGATGAAATGCTGTGCTTCTCTATATCACCACACGGCCCGCGGGCTCTCAGAGCCTGCAATGCCTTCTATCGAGTCGTCAAACCTTATCCGCGGAACGCCACCTCGAACTGCACGTTCAGGTACGGCGCTTGGCAAGGTGTCACCTAACTGTTCCCGCCAGTGTGCAGAAGTTGCTTCTTCGTCGACAGCAGTTCAACAGCCTAGCAGAAACATCTGCCGCCAAAGAATCAAGTCATCTTGTACCAATACTTGCACAACGGAGCTGGCTTGCCACCTTGCTTGCCACCAGACCCCTGGACCCTTAAGCTGTGTGGCTGTGCAATCTCCGTTTTGCCCCCTCATCGAAGCGCCCTACACTAAACAAATTGGAGAGCTGCCGAATCCCAATCGAGACGTGCCAGGACGGCTTGTGTCCGAAGACAGAGACTTCAGGGTCATTTGACAGATCGCAGGATATCCGTACACCAGCACGGTCATACCTCAAGAATGCAATGCTGCTGCTGCTGGAAGGACATTGCGCTGACCGTGGCACCCATGGGCACGTAGACCAGGGTCTTCGGGCATGTTGGTCTGAATGCCATCCCGAGAAATGGGCTGTGTCCGCTCGTTGTCGGCCAACAATGACATCCTCAGTGCTCGTTCAGTCGATCATCGCTTCGACGGCTAGGCAGGCCGACACAAGTCGCCGGCGACACCCCACGCCGGCTCGCCCAAGGCTCGACGAAGCCGGGAAAAGAATCAGAAGCGGCAAGAGTCTCGGATCGCATAGTGCAACAACAGGCCCTCGGGCTGTCTCCTTTTTGCCTGGCGGCGATTCAATGTATACACTAGTGATTGCAGATCGCTGCCTGGCGCGCCGCACCGCTTTGATTCACGCAGGCTTCCTGACGTCGACCCCGATTCAGCAATCATCAACAGGACGCACAGCGCTTCCCTACTTTTCATGATTCACCCCTGACTCTCCCACTGACGGCACCGGGTAGGTATTAGTTCCAGTAAATTTCGGTCCTGATTCACTGACACGGGCTTGACTCCGGTTTTCAACCACGTACGGTATACTTCTGCATACGGTGCAATTTCTCTGCGAAGCTGTAATGGCTGCCACTATGCAGGTATGCTCAGCGTTTCAATTCCACGTCTTGCAGGCCGGTTGATTCGACGTCCTGGGTCGCTCGCTAAACGACCGCTTCGGGTCTGACTACCTATCCTATTCCAGATGACTGGGCTTACCGACCGTTGCGCACCGTCTAGTGAACTATTAGTGGCGCTATCACAACGTCGCCAACGTTCTGTTAGCCTGCCGCGCCGTTGTCGCTACTCGAGATGACGACTATTACCCGCGCGGGACTCGGCACGTGGCATAGTTCCCGTTCCATTCACACGCGACAATTGGTTGCTATCATTCTCGAAGGCAGATTTGTTTTGATGCCATCCCGATAGTCACTACATCCGATATCGTTCAGTTCACTATTGCCGAAGACTTGCAGCTGCACAGCAATCATTGCTATGGCTGGACATGATGGGGGCAAATTGGCTGCCACCACCGCGCCGAGGGATCGTCCTGGTCGGGTCTTGCTCCTCCGCAACAGGGAAATGCACGAACGGATGTTGTGCAGGAGACTTCAACACGGCTGCGTAACAGAGACAACATTTTTTTCGTCGCCGAGAAACGATCTCTATTCATGAGTAGGTCTATTGCGAACGGCAAAGCGTGTTGAGAATACATGTTGACGTCATAATTCGGATCAGCGAGTTTCCAAATGCACCTTCGAAGGCTCTCTTGAGTCAGCTCAATCTCCATCTTGACATGCAGCTAAGGCTTGGAATTTGGGAGACGAGAGTTGACGAGAATTCTTCCGGGTCGTCGTCAAATCCATGGCACAATATTTAGTCTCTTGAGCATCAAAATGACCCGAAACACTAGCAGACTCAAAAGGTCCGGTCGCTACATAGCCCGGCGTGGTATTTTGAGACGACACGGCATTCTTCATGGCCATTTCGGGATGCCGACCCGTCCAGATTTCAATGCTTTCAACTCATATCGAATCAGAGCAATGGAGTTCTCTTATTCATCAATGGATACCGAATTGCTTACGACTCCTCTCATTTACGCAGTACACACCCTCGGGAGATTAAAAAGACGACTTCCAGGGATCCATGGAGCGACTCTTTTGCAAAGTTGGGCGTCGACTGATCATTTCCGACTAATCCAGAGGAGCCGTCAAAGGAGGAGACTGGCGCTGCGATCCTTGTTTCATCTAAGCTTATTCACTTGACCGCACAATTCATCCACTACCAGGCCCTAAGGCTAGAGTGCAAGGTCATCTCGTCACTGCTGTTCTGGCCAGTACGTGTACAACTTTGAAGCCTGAAGGACAACACGAATTGCGGGCGGAGTCAAAAGGTGAGTGAGAGATTTTCCGAACCAGGGGTTCCGAATCGAAGGTCGTTGGATACTCATTTTAAGTCACACTGAGGGTGCGAGCTTAAACGATGGCCCGACCAGAGCGACTTCTGCAGAAATGGCTGCCGGCCACAGCATATCATAGCACGTCCCAATAGTTCGGTGGAGGCACTGGATCCGCCTCAAGTCGTGATAGCTGCCCTTGCAGATAGGATCGCCGAGCTTGCAATTCGTTCTAGACAGACGTCAACGAAGCTAGCTCGGAGGAGTATCTTCAATGCAGTACGCTAAGATGCATCCCATGGCAGCTACTCTCAGTCCACAGGGGCTCGCCATATGCACCGCACTGCAAACTGCTCATGCCGAAAACTTCACGACAGGCCTCGACTTGGAGAGGTGGTTGAGGAGGGGCCAGACCGTCTCATGTCAAGTACAGCCCCATGCCTGGGGGCCGAGTGCCTCGCGCGGCGTGCCAAATTACCAGGGCGAGGCGGGGACGACGAGGAAAAGCTCTGACGTCATGGCGACCCAGACCCATTTCCTTACCCACAGGACCCACAGGCTAATGTCGAGAGTTCGAAACTCATCAATCACGGGGCTGCGACAACAAGCGCGATATTTTTGACTTCGATATCCAGGAGCCCGGAGCCTCAGGAGGAAGGGTCTTGTGGATGGTTTGCCGATTGGGTCGAAACTGATTGGTGCCAATGACTAACGAATGGCTAACGTGAGATCGAAATAGACGCAGAGAGGTTGTCAGGAGAAGGCCGTTGCCAGCCCGTTTCTGATGTCGATCTTCGGTTCAGGACGCTGGAGAATCTGCCCTCGAGCGTGGTAGTTCATCCCAGGACAGCTTTCAGGGGGAACGACGAGCGAATCGCCGCTGGCCATTGTTATCAACTTCAACTCAACGGTCGTCGTTCCTGAGCAGTGAGCACAACATCCGTTCGCCCCGAGAAGAATTGGCGTTGAGACTCGGACATTGGGCCGAGTGGTCGGAAACGCCACACTGAAAGAATGGGGTCGCCGACAGCAGTCGCTCAAGTGAGGCTTACTGGCAAAGTAGCAAACCCATTGCCTCTCACTCATCCGTACCACAAAGCATGCGATGGCGGCCGCCCACAGCATAGAACAGGACAGCGTCTAGAGACAGCCAGAGTTGGATGCCAAAGGTTGGAAGGCGAGATCTTACAGGGATAGACCCACTGCAGTCGTCGCAGTGCGAAAAACTCGCCTCAGCATCGGGATAACAGTGCGCCAACGTAAAACCACATGGATCATCTCGCCGTAAGGCTTCTAACTGAGACCCAGAAACTCGCCAGACATCGGTAGTTCCCAATAATTTCCAGCTGTGCGGTTCACGTCGCACACGCCTGCCGTGGGTGAGCCGAAGAGAAAGGCGATCCCGGCGTTGCGGAAGAAGTGTCTGAAAGATGCCGCAATGTGCACCAGCGCATGGAACATGGAAGGGCAGACTTTGAAGAGAATTTGCCCCCTTAGCGTTGCCTTGTTGCCATAGCGAGATGGCAAATGCCTCACTGACGACGTTGGTGGCCAGTCAAAATGGACCTCGCAGCTCAGGCTATGGCTTTGATGGTTTTGTCTGGTGCCACTCGGATGGATACCAAGACTGAAATTTTCCTCCTCATTCCCACGGGGGTATCCGACGTTGATTTGGCGCAGGCTCGCAGCGAATCCAGATGAAGAGGATGGCATTGCAATGCGCCGTATGTTGCTTGTGACCCGGGGCCTTTGGGGAGAAACAAAAGGCTGCGGGGCCAGGACCCGACATGCGTGTGCTCCATCTACATTCAGTTTCCATCTCCATCTTGGACAAGGATCGGGGATAGATGTTGAGTTTGGACCGAACCCACCACCATGGAAGAATGATGTCATGTTGCGTCTGCCGAAAGCAAAAAAAAAAAAAAAAAACAGTCTTCGCTGAGGGCGGGTCTCCTTTTTGCACCAAAGTACGGATACATTTGGAAAAGCGGTGTCGGCTCCACAAACACCATCCTACGATGCCACAAGCTCCATCCCCTCCAAATGCCCCAATGAATATTCGAGTCAAACCTCACATAATCCAACTCCCCGCAATACAGCACCATTGTGAGTTGCAGCGTGTAAACCTCTGCGCCGCACTCTTGATTCGTGGCACCGGTAAAGGCCAGAGTTGCGATGTCGCGGTGGCACTTGCATCAACGAGTGTTGCTTGGAGAGATGAGACAGACGTCGACTAGACATGACAGACATGACCCATGGTTCTCTGGGCCATTGATTGAGCTGCGCGGGACATGCTCGAAACTGGAAGCCGTGCCATCTGATGATGGCACCCTGATCAGACCAGCTTCCAAAAAAGGGAGCACGCTGACCAGTCCTCGGTGCAGGCACATTATGTGCCATCCAAATTGGGATGCTGTGATGCTGCGAGAAACGTCATACTCTCTGCGATGGGGCCCCCGTTTTGGCTCTATTCGGTCTGACGATGCATCGAAATGCAGGGGGGTCACAGTCTCGGCGCCTCATTCTTCCCGAGACGCGGCAGCAATCACCATGTTCTGCCCACTACGGATACAAAACATTTATATTGAGTTGAACTTGGCCGGATAATTCGCCGAGTGGATACGGACATGGTGGTGCCAGGCGAGATGGCAGAGTACATTGCCAGTGGGTATTGGGAGACGGCTCCAGAGTACAGCAAGAGCTCCCTGAGCTTTACCCCGGGATCTTGAGCTCACCCAGGGATACCATGTCCAACCCCAATGTGAGCCCGCACTCAGCACTCAGCACTCAAGAGGCCGACGAGACTCGAAGATGCCGGCCCGGAGACCGCTACTGTCATGGCATGATGAGTGTATGTCAAATGCCACGCCCCAGTGGCTATTTCATGTCCACATCGCACTAGTAAGAAGCGCACGGAGCAGACAGCATACTGTGAGCCGATGCCCGCAGATATGACCGCTGAAGCCAACTACCAACGGCCTCGCACGATCAAATGTTATCGCGAGCCACAAATATCGCCAAGCTTTGGAAAATGCGACGCTTCGAATAAGCCAGTGTGGGCGGCCGTGGCAGAGCCTGGGTTCATGGTCGTTCTGAGCGCGTCAAAGTGGGAGGGCTGTCATGCATGCTTGCGGAGCCCTTGCACATGTGGCTTCGGAGCACGCACTCTTGGGGCAAGAGGATTTCAGCAGGGCGTTCCGTATGTCTTCACGCGCGCTCAATGTCCGCATGAGATTGTGACAAGTGATGGTGTGCATCCCAATCTGGGCACATGGTTGAAGCCATCTTGGGCCATACCGCGAAACGGCCCTGGGGTACAGGAGGCTAACTACGAGCCCTTCCCAGCGATCGATACCGACAGTCGTTTGCTCACTAGTATGGTCCCTTCAGGGTCCTCGCACTTAGAGCCACAGCAGGGAACTGACTGCCCGAGTCTAGTTGGCCCTTGATCGCCGATTGAGAAAACCAATCATTTTTTTCCTGCTTCTAAGGATATGCATCCAGCGCCAACGATACCCGGTATTTGGTTGAGGGCCGCTGCACCCACGGTGGAGGTGGGGGTGCATTGGAAGCTCCACGGATTCATCGTTCATCGAAATTGCTTCCTGGCTTACCTCGCGCGGTCAGCGCAAGGTAGGATAGGATTCCGTGCCTTGCCACTCTGCCGTAACTTCAATAGCTTGCCGAAGCCTAAAGTCTCCGATTTGCAGAACGGCGACCGCCGCTCAGACTGTCTATGACGGAGATTCGATAATATCGCCCGCCACCAAGTGCCAATTATAAACCTGTCAAGATACGCTCCCATCATAGTACACGAGTCAGTTCTAGCAAATGAACCAGAGAGGACGTCTTGATGGAAATCTTGATGGAATCCTTAGTCACCAAACAGAGGGGCTACCTGCTAGTCGCAGGCCCTGGTCCATCATCCTGGAGCTTAATTCCAATCTTATCACACTACGGATACCACACGCAACGTTGGGATTCGATGCAGGACACCTTCGGGGCATGATCCCGCAGCCGGGGGAGTGCCATATGGGTGTAATTCGGGCAGTGGAGACGCAAGGTTTGCTGTCCGACGCGCCGGTGATGAGAAGCTTTCGTCAACCTGCGTCAGGGCAATAGGTACCTATCTTGTAGCCGAACCGGTTGAGTTCGCCTGCTTGGGTTGAGGTCCACCTCATGTTGCACTCGGAGACCCGGGGCACCAACATGCGCTTTGCCGGACATGGGAATAAGGCCTCTAGGGACCGTTGTCGTTAACCCCGGAACGTGCCCTTCTCTCGGTACTAGGAAATGACGAAGCTTAGGGTTAACTTTGTAAGCGCCAGTCGACGAGGGTAGCTGGGCGGAGGTTGCAACACTAACGGCGGCAAAAAATATAGGCGTGCTGTGAGCAAAGCGCAGGTACAGTACCTTACTGTTTGTTCACTTACACCACATGCACAAGCTTCATCCTGCCAGGGGAAAACACAACAGGGGCACAGGAGAAGGAGTAAAGTTCAGCAGAACATATTCGCTTCTTACGGATACAGTAGCGACGGTAACCCTCATCCTGGTGTTGCGGATGGGTGACGGACCTCGAGCGAATCCAACTTCCAGCAACTTGATTGGAAACCCCCGCCAGTGGAGGTGACTGTTTGCCGTAGCCCACCGTGGTGGCGCGGCACGGCATTCACAGACGCTGACGCTGTGGCATCGGAGAGCATCCCGCGTGCGCCCTGTGGCCGGCCGGGATCAGGGTTGAGGTGGTGGATTTGCCTTGGGGATGCCTTTTGAGGGTCTCCACGGACGCCGCCGGGATGCAGCGATTATTGACGGTCATGGTTGCCCAAGAAAGAAGGTTTGCTGTCGATCATGAGGTCATTGTCAATGAGAGGGAAGGAAATTGTTGGAGGAGGAAAAAAAACTCTTCGATGGACCCTTCCATGGCGCGTGGGTCTTGCGGGGGCACACGGGGACCCGGGCAAGCGCTGCTGCGGTGCTTGGGGGCACAAAACAGATGGCAGATGGTCCCTGACTCCGATTCCATGATCAAGGTTGGAACGGACAAGGTTTGCACTGCGCTTGGGAATTGAGGACGGCGGGATGCGAGAAGGGGGGGGGGGAAGAAGCGGCGATGATCATTTCTCGACGAGGTAGGTTTCTCGATGGGCGGAAATCAGTCAATGGAACCCTTCATCGCGTATCCCACCCCCTGAGAAAATCATTGGATTTCTATGTATTTATAGAGGGCTGAGCCACGATTGGGGCAACTTGGGGAAGTATTGGAGGGGAGGCACTGACGTTATTCGCGTACGATTCTTGCAGATACCAGACATGGGGAGAAGGCTGGCGCGTCTGGATAATGAAAGCAGAAAAGGGGGTACCGGATATGTTTGGTGGGTTGGAAAAGACGTGAATAGCAACAATGCCCCCCCGGTCCCCCGAGACGCATGTCCGACGTCGAGGATTCAGCAGAGAGAGGCGGCATTTGGCAAGAAGGGCCGTGAAGCCCGGGCTCCTAGCCTCCGGTTGACCACGGGACTTTGCCACGCGTTGATCTCTCGTGTTCGGCCGGAATACCGGGGCATTCCCACCACAAAGCAACCGCCGGGAGAGGAGTCTTTCACGATAATGGATACACGGCGGTGCTTATTGGGCGGGGCCTCTTTTTTTTTTGGTCTTTCCTTGTCGATGAAGCTTGATTCGGGGGGCGGCGCTTCGATTATCATTGTCGGGTGGCATTTTCTCTTCCTCTTGCTCACCGATGCGATGCAACCCTTCAGGTGAACCTGTCCATTGGAATGCTTGGATGGGAAAACGGTCAGAATGCAGATCTTCCAAGATTTCCCACAGCGCCCACAGAGACCCTGAAGTTGGCAGTTGGAAGAGGGGGATTCGAGGAGGGAAGGAAGGAAGAAGCTATACGAAGTCCAAAGCAAGGTCAAAAGTTTGGAGCCGGGTTGGTGGGTGGTTCGGTGAGTCGAATGCCGAATGCAGGTACGGGCCACGGCCTGCGGATGCTGGACCGGAGTGGAACATTATTGCATTCCCATGGCTTGACACCATTTTGATATTGGATTTTTGGGGACCGGGAATGTGTAATGCTCGGGGGAGGGGGGTTCTACTCGGCCCTCCTTCTTTGGAGGCGAGGAAAGAGACAGCATTGATTCTTTTCTCGTGAGATGTGACGATCAGTTGCACGAAGAGTAGCATGTAAGACGGGGTGACGGGGAACAAACGCCCCCCCCCCCCCCCCCCCCCCCCCCACCCCCGTGCCCCTCCGGCCCCCCGGGCGCGCGTGCCTTTTTTTGCTGGTTACTTCACGAGGGGTGTGGCGCGGCGGGCCCCCCCCCCCGCGGCCGGGGGGGGGGGGGGAAAAAACCCCCCCCCCCCCCCCCCCTCTCCTCGAAGCCCTTGGCTCCTTGGGCCCTCGAGTCGAGTATTGCTATTTTCGGTGTAAATTCAATGAGGAGTCTGATACCGAGATACCATCGGTACAATGCCGTTGAGGTATCTTTCAATCTCTACACCTTCATTTCCACCCGAACCATTCTCGCTCCTACTAAGCGAGAGATGAAGATATTAGTAATGGAAGAATAATTGAAATCTCGGAGGTGGCTGTACCCCCCCCTCCTCCTCCCCCCTACGGATTCCATTCGGACCAACACAGACGAACCTTGGACGGATCCCTGGCAGGACCCTGAGATGGCCTGAGATTAGGGGTTCCTGAAGATCTGCAGCAACAGTAGCAGTAATAGTAGCCGCAGCGGAGGACGACGGCGGGTACTGTCAAAAGTTCAATATCGAAAGCTGCTTTCCGGTGAATCGTCGGGAAGGGTATAGGGAAGGTTATGGGAAGGTTTTGACGGGAATAGGGCCAGGGTAAGGGTAAGGTAAAGAGAGTCACAGCCCTTTTGGGATGGGTAGGGGAGAGAGAAGGGAAACGAGGTAGAGGACGGGGGGAGGAGGGGGGCGGGAATGCAGCTGGCGTAGATTAGGTGTAAGTGAGCTGTGGTCTCGTGATGGCTTCACGAGATGAGGTCACGGGATACGAACGGGGCGCGCGGTTTTAGGGGGAAACACAATTTTCAGACTGAGGCGCTTGCTTTGCTGCGACTCTACTGCATGTCGTCTGCACGGTGGGATTTACCTCGTGACTTGTTGATTGGGAAGGCCGGAGGGTCTTTGCGTTTTGGTGCCCGCTAGAGTAGTTGGTATGCTGTAGGTTGCAGATGCTATTTCTACTTGAGCTTGACACGCAAGGTCCGAGGTTGGCTGGTAGGATTCAGGTCTGGAGTGCAGTGTGGTTCATGTATCGATGTGGCTTGCTTTTCGTCAGTGCGGTGGGAAAGGCTGAAGAGGAGAAGTGAGGGCTGGGATGCGGCAAAAGGTATGACTTGGAATTTTCCCTCTCACGAGCTTTTTTTTTGTGCCAATTCTTTCGGAGCTTGAACAAAGTCTTTGTCCTCGAGGTCGAACGGAGTCGAGAGCTGTCGCGGGTGGCGTTGCTTCCTCGTGTCGGGGGGATTTATGCAACATAACTTGGCTGTACCTTAGGTACAAATAAGGATACTCAAAGAGAAACATATTCAAAGAAGGCGTTCTCCAGGTGCAAGCAATTTTCCCTGAAGCACGGGGTGGGTGGTTTTCGAATTGAGGCAGTAGATCCTGTGCCAACATGGCTTGAGAGTGTTTTAAACCCCAAGATTTCTACTGGTTTCTTGAGCACACTGCGAGCAGAAAGCAGATGCCGCCGCAGCCTCTCATTCCTCCCATGTGCTTTTTGTGCCTATGTCTGTGCCTGTTTCCTTCCCCCATCCCATCTTATCTCACTATCGAAGCGGACGTGTTTGGAGGGGCTATTAGGCATGAGTCAAGAGAATTGGTCCCCAGCAAAGTGCGAGAGAGAGAGAGAGAGAGAGAGAGAGAGAGAGAGAGAAGCTTGTGATGGCGGTTGAATTAGACATGTGCGCGGATGATTGGCCGATGTCCGGCCCTGGCGCGCGAGGCTGCTTTGCTGTCTGCGGCGGTCCGGACGCGGCCTATGGAGGAGCGTACCTATCTTGACTTGGTTAAGTGGTAAAGTAAGGACACTGGTGATCACCGCAGGTTTTTTCTCTCAAGTTGAAGAACATCTTGTCTTTGTTCTCAGGCAACTTGTTTGTTCGTTTCTTGATGCCAAAAAAAAAAAAGGAATCCTTAATCAAGAGCTCCTTTCAGCTCGAGCCGTTGCTAAAAGTCAGAGGTGCAAGGCCCCTTCGTTCTGAGGTAGCGTCAGAGCGGGGCGGAGACGTCTTATCGCAGCTCTTATCTGACTCTTTCTTCTGACAGATGTTCTGGAAGGAGAAAGGACGGTCGTTGCTACCTTATACAGCATCTGAGACCTGCGCAGCCGTGGGTTTCGAGGACATTCAGACAGTGCGATTCGTTATCGGATCCAGCTGAGGGGCCGGGACAGGATTGATCTTGTGACCCATCACGTCATTTTTGGCACTGTACACTCAAGTACCTCCCCCAAGGCACACCCTCAACTGAGCTACACCTATTGGCTGCTTGACGCTGTCCATCCTCCCGCTCCTCTCGTCGGGATGCGGGTTTAGCGCTCTCGGTGCGGCGTCACCACTTGCCTTCTCGCCCCGATGTATGGAGCTCTGTTGCTGGCTGCTATTGCTGGCTGCTGTTGCTGCTGCTGTCTGCTTGCTGGCTGCTCCTCGTCGTTTTTGGGGTGCCGTGCATGACATTTTTACACACCTTTTTGGGCCTGGGTTTTGCGTTCGTCTGGCTTTTCAACCTTTTTATCCACCGCCATTTCCAACCTCATTTGCAGGGGGGAGAGACAACGTACCCAAACCGAACCAAACCTACTTCTCCCTCGTCCGGTTTGCAACTTTACCTTTTTGGTTCATCTTACCAGTTCGCACTCTATCTCCAACACGACAACGTCCATCGCAATTTATATACCAACTACCGCCCGCCGCCCTCTACTCTTCCGACAGGCAAAGGAGGGAAGGCATTCGATTCCTCCGCCATCTTCCATCGCATACGTACGCTGCGGCGCGCTGCGCACGAGTCGGACGACTGAAACGAAACAGACACACGCGCGCTCACGCATTGGAACAGCTGGCCTAGCTGTCCAAACACGTACCCGCACCACGGTATCATAACGCATCACAGCAGCAGCAGCAGCAGCAGCCTTCTTCGACCTGGAGTCGAGATCCAAACACATTGCCCTCCCTCCACCTCTGATTCACCTCCGAATCTCTACTACAACTCTCGACTGCTACCTTGAGTGTGTGTGGTTACCTGTCACTGTGGTCTCTTTCCTGCCGTTTCCATCTCGGCTTCGCAACCCCGCCAGCCGTTCTCGGCACCCCACCTTATCGCAGCAAAGCCGCTATTTTTCGCCTGGGCGATTTCTTGGTGAACAGTGTATCCGTAGAGCCAGCCCCCAACCAGCAAACCTACCACAGGCGGAAAAAAGGGAAGCGTCGTCATCGGTGCTAAACTCACTCCGAAAACCCACCGACCCGGCCGGCTTGATTGAATCTCGCCCATCCTCAACAACCAACCACTCGTCCACAATCTCGATACTGCAACCATGGCTGCAGTAGCTGCACACGATACGCCTGAGGAGCATCAGAGCGATGGCTCAAAGCTCAAGACCTTTATTGGTATTCTGAAGAAGTGAGTCTATCCCGTGTTGGATCTCCGCCTGGCGGTCTGTCTTGCATACGCCGTTTTGGGAATCAGGAGTCGAGCTTCTCTGCCTCACGGGCGGGGTGCGCTGGCTGATGAGCGATGATCCCTGAAGGGGTGAAAAGCGATCAAAAGCGATCGTCACCACAGTAGACTTTGAGGAATCTAGAGCCAGACGAGACAAGAACCCTCAAAAGGCGGACTTCTAACTGACCTGCCGCCTTCTTCTTCTAGGTTCATTGGTGTTGCCGACCTTGCTGCCGTTCGCTTCTCTCTCCCGTCCCAACTTCTCGAGCCGACGCCGAACCTCGAATACTGGAACTACCTCGATGCGCCCAACGCCTTTGTCGCTATCGGTACCGCAGACGAACCCCTCGACCGCATGCTCGAGGTCTGCCGGTTCTGGTTCACAAAGGATATAAAGTACGTCAAGGGAAAGCCTTGCAAACCCTACAACTCGTGCTTGGGAGAGTTCTTTAGGGTGAGTTGCCGCCAGCCCTTTGTTTGCGCAACATGCGCCTGTCATGGCTTGTGATGCTGATTGAGGACGTGACAAGTGTAATTGGGAAACCGAAGATAATGCCCCCAAGATCAACACTACAGCCCTCGGCAGCGGCACGGGCAGCAGCTCATCCAGCTTCAAGTCCGCCAAGGTAGACCAGAACGCCTCGGCCGTTTCCCTCTCCGTCCCGCAGCACGGCAGCGCGACACTCGAGAGCAAGCCCCTCCGTATCTCATATCTCACCGAGCAGACCTCCCACCACCCCCCCGTCAGCGCATTCCACATTAGCTGTCCCGAGCGGGGGCTCTCCGCCCGCGGCTTCGACCAGATCACGGCAAAGTTCACGGGGACTAGTGTTCGCGTGTTGCCTGGCGAGCACAACCTTGGCATCTTTGTCACGCTCGAGAAGCGTGGCGGCGAGACGTATCGTCTCACGCACCCCGCGGCGCATCTCGGCGGCATCCTCAGGGGAAGCTTGAGCGTCAGCGTCAGTGAAATGGCGTACATTACGTGCCCGCAGACCAAGCTAAAGACGATCCTGCACTACATTGAGGCTGGGTGGCTCGGCCGCTCTACGAACCGCGTCGAGGGTATCATCTTCAAGTACGACCCCGAAAACGATGACAAGGTCAACATCAAGGACGTCCCTGAGGCCGACATTGTCGCTCGTCTCAGCGGTCCGTGGCGCGAGAAGATTGAGTTTACCCTCGGCCCTAAGCCACTGGTAAGCACCACTTCCTCCCCTTCTTTCCCCTTCATCCCCACCTGCCACAGCAATACTCATGGGGATACATAGAACTCTCACCCTGCAGACGCCCGCTACACAATCATCGATCTCGCACCCCTCAACGTAGCGCCCAAGGTGCTCCCCCCGAAGGAGAAGCAGCTCGAGAACGAGTCCCTGACGATGTGGGGTGGCGTCACCGAAGCCATCCACGCGAAGCAGTTTTCCAAGGCGACGCAGGTCAAGGTCGAGCTCGAGGAGCGGCAGCGAGAGCTTGCGCGTGAGCGCGAGCGCACAGGCGAAGTCTTCAAGCCCGCCTTCTTCGAGCAGGTGACGGACACGGGCGGCAAGCCCGAGTTGACGGAGAAGGGAAGGGAGGTGCTCGCGAGGGCGCAGAAGGGGGAGTGGGACATGAGTGACATCATTGTTGAAGAAGCTCCGGCGAGCAAGTAAACGCCGGATGGGGGAGAAATTAACTGGATTAGAAGGCATATTGAGCGCCTGGGAGTTGCATCGGGCCATTCCTCGTTTCTTTCTTGGACCTCTTTCCCTCTCCTGTTGCCTCTTGTTGGGTTTTCTGGATTGTTTGGCTCTGTTGACTATTGACCTTTACCTGAAGAGCTGATGGCATGACTGTCATATCGGTTTCCGGTATTTGAAGGATGCATCGTTCATTTGCTTTTACATGTTTTTAACTCGGTGTTGCAAGTTTCTTTACTCATCATCCCTCGCTTGAAGAATTCTCGCATGCATCATGAGGGCTGGAGGTTTTGCGTCGTATTTGCGCAGAGGGGAGCAGAGGGGAGAGGACTTTGTATTGTTCACTTTTGGTGAAACATTGCACTCTACATTATACATTCACACAAACAGACACACACAAGCCTTCTATCGAAAGGCGGCGTTGGGATACTAGATGGTGTTTTTTTTGCTTCCAGTTCTATAGTAATCTACTCGATCAACACTATCTCGTGAGGCTTGGAGGCTTTCGCTTTGGTGAATTCTACGGTTATAAGAAGGTTGAGTTTGCAAGAACAGCTTGACTTCTCGATGTTGCCTGAACGTCAGGGGCAGACACAAGGTTTATAGGAGCGGTCGGTCCATGCTTTGTGATGAGATGAGCGTTTTTAAGGTTAAAAGGCCAGAAAAGAAACCTTCCATCCGATCAAGCATTTCATCAATAAGTGGAGGGATAGTATTGGGGTTAAAAAGGCAATTCTTGAGATGAGTAGTCTCAACCTTGCCAAGTGCTTATAACTCTCTTTTTCTTTTCTTCTCTTTCAAGAAGAACTCTATCATTATTGACGGGGCACGGGAAAACCTTGCTCGTGTGGGGTTGGGACGGCAGTTTCGGGTGGCGGAGGGGAACGTCGTGGTTGTGCGCCGAGTGTAACCAGGCTCGGTGCGGCTCGCCCCCGCGTCTGGAAGGGGGGAATTCGGGGGGGGGGGGGGGGGGGGGGGGGGGGGGGGGGGGGGGGGGGGGGGTGGGGGGGGGGGGGGGGGGGGGGGGGCCGGGGGGGGGGGGGGGGGGCGGGGGGGGGGGGGGGGGGGGGGGGGGGGGGGGGGGGGGGTGTGGGTAGCTTGAGGACGTCGGTTTTGGTGGCTCCGGCCGGACTTCAAGGCATAGATACTTGGCACTACATGATACGCGGAGCTGCTGAGACTCGCTTCGATAGCACTGCCATGAAATATCATGACTGGAGTATTCTAAACCACGTAGTGCGATGATTGCTCGTGGAATACAAGGTTTGGGTTATTCCGTTCTGTGCCGAATGGGCTACTACTTTATCTGGAAGAGTGATACGGCGATCCTGCTACAGATTCACAATTTGCTGTATGCGGGAGGATTCGAGACCGAGTATTGTGTCGGCGGTCTGCAATGGAAAAAGAGGAAGAAGAAAGGTATCAACATGGGATTTGTGACGTTCCCATCCGCTTCTGTGGTCCGCCTACCCGGCATCACCCAGCGCAGATTATCACCCCTTTGACGCGCATTTTCGATATTGAAGTTGGCCATAATCCTTTGCAGTGATCGAGACCGGGGGAAGAGTGCATTCGTCTGCTTCTTCGCAATGAAGATTCTGCTTCAGATCAAGGATGATATTTAAAGCTGACCTCATCTAACAAGGGGATGTAGTGGGCTTCTTGCCTCCTCGTTGCAACTACTGCTGCAAGATGGTTCCAATATGAATCAAAGATGTCTGAGAAGTGACAATAGATAATGATTCGAGCAGCATGGCTTTGTCGATTGACCGATACAATGGAGATCAACTTATCTTAAAGGAGAGGACAACCAATCTGTTTACAAGACTACAAAGGCCAATGTCGCTGGTTCACTTTTGAAAGGGTTTTGAAGACGACGATGAAACGATACATAGAGCTGAGGAAATCCAACGACGTGAAGTTTACAGATTCCTACAACGCCATCGTCTTCTCAGGTAATGACATAGATCAACATTCATTTCAATATCCCCGTTTGCATAACGACTTCTAACTCATCAGGACAGGCTGCCGAGTTCACTTCACCTTTGCTTCACCTTCGACTTCACACTTTGGTTCCACCTCCGCATTCTCGTCTTTTCGTCACAAACTTCACTTTCTGCTCGTCAAGATCTTGTCTTTCTCCCAGCCGCCGATCCGCAGACACTTGCTACAACAAGTCTTTTCAGTCTGGATTCTTCCAAACTCTCCGTCTAATACAGCTTGGAATCCGAATTCACTTCTAGATCATGGCTGATCAATCTCAGAACCAGGAACTGGCTGCTGTCAACGGTTCCAACCAACTCAAGCAATCGGCCATCCCCTTGGAGCTCTTCCTCGAAATTGCTGAGCACTATGTTGACTTCGCGTACGCCAGGGCGGCAACCGACATCTCGACATGGCGAGTCGAAGGGTGCCCAGACGCCCTCCACCCAATCTACATCTCCGACAACCAAGCCTACGACTACGCCTCCCAAGTGAAACGCTGGCAGCTCGTCAGCACCCTCACCAACCTGTGCAGCAAACGCGTCTCCGACATCGTCCACAAGACGTTCTGCCGATTCCCCCGTCACCATGACACCCGGGACATTGTAGAATGGGCGCAGTGGATGGGGCTGGCAGTCGACCCTCCCAAACACGCCTGGGTCCTCCCAGAGATTGACATCTTTGTCCTCGACTTCAAATCGACACGGTACAAGGAGGACGGCGAGAGCCTCGAGCCCCTCGAGAGGGCGATCCTGCAGCACCGCCCGACAGGGGAGGCCGCAAGGGCCCTGGGCCTCATCCAGAACGCCATGTGCAGCCTGGGCAGCCTGATGGCGGCGACCGAGACGCAGATCCGCGCCCTCGCCTCCCTCCCGAACCTCAAGCGCATCCAGACGTGGTGCCCGATCCAGAGCCCCGCGCTGCCCAACGAGCCGCACGACCATAGGGGGATATTACTCGTCGACCCAGGAATCTTGCCTGATCTTGCTGCGGAGATTGCGGTGAGCGAGGTGCGCCTCGTGTCGATGTGGGAGCCTCTCTTTGAGGCTGGTGTTCAGATTACCGTTCAGCCTCGTTATGCTTTGCGAGGAGAGATTGAGCTCGTCCGCACTGTTGGCGGTCTGCACATGAAGTTTCTCAGGGACGAGTGTAAGTGCTATCGGATGGAACTGGATGCGTGATTGGAGCTCACGGCCACTGTACGTCCAAGTCTTTGGAACTAGCTTGGCGTCTGCGAGCATTGTTCACATTGGCATTAATAGTTGGTGTAAAGGGGAGGTTTAGCTAGCGGCTAGGCCTCGGTGCTATGTGAGATACCCCTACTTTTGTGGCCGATCCTTCCGTCCCCTGACTCCTATTCTAATAATTTAAGAAAGCTTTCGGTTTGATTCGAGAACGGCTAGGGTAAGACGTAGAGAACCAACCCAAATACAAGATAAAGTGATAACACCTGCTAAGCTCTGAAAAGACTGAATGTGAAGAATTTCACAGGCGTGCCTGGAACAGTCACCAATCACCGCTTGACAGGTATGTATAGATGTCGATTATTGCTTGCCAAGCACGTCCTCGCGGCCTGGGAATTTGCCTCAAGTATGTGCGTAGTTGTGACTGAAGTCTGGCATGAAGGACATGCATCTCGGAACAGACCCACGCTCATGGTTGCCTGCGGATTGTTCAATGCCCAATTCGTCTGGATCATCTATTTGGGGAGCCTTATGAGAAATTCTGTTTCCCAAGGGACTAGGGATAAAGTTCTTGAAACTCGAACCCCCTCGTAAATTGAGCCGTTTAAGAAAGCACTACAGGATTTTTTTGCGTTAATTTGAGGCTCAACTTAACAGGGAAATTGGATGTTGTTCGGTAAATGAAAACTGCTGCCTGTTTCCATTTAAGCTCCAGGTCCATAGCAGTGACTGAGACGGGTGTAATCGACTGTGTCTCATAACTGGCTCTAGTGAAATGCATCCGCTTGAAGTACAGCAAATATGGCGGTAGTCATTTAAGCAAAGAGTTCGATGGATTTTTCGTTTCAAGCATATTCAACGCGGTTCTCAAGCTTGCTTGTTGAGGAGCGTCGGAGGTGGTAGTCGGCACCGGTGCTCCTTGGTTTGGGGGCTGGAGAACTTCGGGCCGGCTTTTCGGGCGTGCTTCGCTTTGAACTGCTGAACCCCAATGAGCGTATTTCAGATGAAGGCGTAGCTGCTCTGATGGGTGCTTCATGGTAATTGCAAACCAAATCCATACACATCCTTATTCGCGGTGCAGCGACAGGAGTGTAACCGCAGGGGCTTGAAGGGTACTAGACTTTGATCAAAGACTGTCAAGCAACACTGCTTTTCAATTTTCGAGGTACTCAGGGTATGTAGGGTTAGACTTTCCAGTCTACTTTCCCCGTCCGAAGTCAAAATCTCCATAGAAGAGGACATTTAGAAACAGCTTGCTTCGCCTAAATCCTCGGGACCCAACTTGAAAAGTATGATAACGCCACGAACTCTATAGACGTCGCTGTCGTGCGCGATATAGGACCAAAATCCAGAGATCGCACTCCTCTTCTCATAATCAATGCAGCTCGTTTCACCTCTACTAATATTTTCTCTTTTACTTCATTGTCTTCTATCACGTCCCTGTACATCAAACATAACCCCGCGACCCGATTCATTCCATTCCTCGTACGCTCTATCTATACCTGGTATGATTGCATGTACTATGCGCTCGTATCTCAAGCTTCGCAGCATATCAGCGCGGATGAAATGTCGAATTAAAGGTACAACTCTCCCGGGAGGGTTCCTTCCTTATGAACTATGGCTTGAAATTGTCGATGCTATGGTTGACGACTTGGAATCGACAATCAAACCCATCTCCTGGATCTTGAAAGGAATCGAGTCCGAGCAGGGGAACGATGGAATTCACTACCTCCTGCTCGACCAAAGGACACACCTCTGGTTTAACCAAACTGAGTACATTCGGTTTGACAAATCCAACAACTGGAACACGGTGAATTCCATGCGTCGATGCCATGCCCTGGAACCACTGCAAAACCTCATGCTGGTCGACCGCGGGACTCGACAGCTCGTCAACAGACGATTACCACGGTGCAGCTTTTTCCTAGTTGATCCGCATAGAAAATTTGCCGTGCCTAGATACATACGGATCGTTCCCGGCGTTGATCTATTTCGTTACGATATCCACCGCCGCATTCCTCAAATACAGATGGACGCCGTAAGCGCTCTGATCAAACCCTACGAAGACACAGATGCTCTGTTACATGTCCATACGATACTTCTTTCTGCGACAATACTTGAGCCCAATGATGGGCAACTGCTCAAAACCTACTTTCGATACTTGCAGAAGATGCCTAGATTGAAAAACGTTGAATTCAGAGGACTCCTTTCCGACGGCCTACAAAATCCCACCGCCTATTTTGTAGAGAATACTCTGCTATCCTTTTTGGCCAAATGTAATTATGCGGAGAAGGATGAGATTGTTTCGATATGGAGGCCGCTCAGAGACCGAGGGGTAAAGTTCACCGTTAATCTTTCCGCGCCTTTCTAGTCTGTGTATGGTAGCCTTCAGATTCTGACTGAGTAATTCGTCTCAACCATGGGCTCGTCTTGAAGATTTCTGGAAAACGAGGTGCTTTCTTCCTTTCTTTATGGGGTTCACCTTTGCAGAACGGAACGGGTGGTGAAGCTAGATATTGGAGAAAACGGATCGGGTATGACATCAAAGAAGTCAAAGTAATTAAAATGTAAAAGCATACTTGAAAATGTTGATAATATGTGCTTCCAAATAATGCAGTGCGTATCTGCTCTTGAGCCTAGGTGATCTGGGCGGTAACTTGAGCCTGCCATGGAATCTGGAGTTCGAGACGAGCAAGCTTGACTGAGAAGATATCAACATAGGCTAGAACGGCGCAATTACTCGGAATCCTAGTAGCATCCAAAGCAACTTGGAAAAAAAAAAGCCCTCAATTTATCGCCCTCGCCAAGCTGTTGCCATATGTGTAATACATACAGAGCTCAAACGACTGCTGCCTATGCGGATTTTGACAAACTGAATCTAGATCAAGACTCTTCGCGTCAATGGTCTAGGTCAGACTCGTAGCTACGGGGTGGGGAAGGGGGGAGGAAAAGATGCCTATTCAGCGAAATGAACAACTGGTTAATAAAATAATCGATGTGAGATCCGGGCGAAGCCACTCGATTCAGCCGCACTAGATGGATACCGCTGCCTGCAGGATCACCCGGGATAGTGGCTAGGTCCCTCTCGCGGTTGATTCAGTGTCTACGCGTCTCCTCGCCACTTCGCTTACTGAACACTGATTTGGATTCAAGATTGGGATGCCCGTGAGGTGACTGGCGGTGGAGTTGTACCTGACTCGCCGGGTCTTTGAAGACCCGAAGTTGCGGAGAGGCCAGAAGCGGAAGTGTTTTTGGACAGCAGAGCTCTGGAGTTTTTGGAGCTCATGTACGAGAAACAGCCCAAATCCATGTGTATAGATTTCCGTAGGATCAGTAAAAAAGCCAAGTTGGAAGCAAAACGAGGAGCTCAGATAAACGACGGTGGTTTCCACATTGACCAACTGGTCGGCCAACCGGGTTCATCGGGGAAGCAGTCGAATCGACGAGGACTGTGCGAGTTGCAAAAGGAGATCGTGCTGGATAAATGGAGACTTGTCGAAGCGAAGAGGCAGAGAGGGGCAAAGTGACACCTTGGCTAAACTCTGTGCCGGCGGGATGTAACCAGGGTGAGTCCGGCCATGTTGATTTCGCATTCTCGGAGGCCCACTTTGGCGATACCATAAAGAACGGCATATGGAGGACGTGGTGGAACTCGACATGGACGGAGAGATTTTGCTATCCACAACAGTCAACTCTAAACAGCTCAGTTGAGAGATTTGTCGAGGTGGTATGAGAAGTACACGTGCGAGGGGGAGAGACATCAGACGAACTAGTGTAGGGAAAGGTCTGGGCCAGGTTTTTGCATGACACGAACCACATCCATCTCAACCAGTACCGAGAAGCCGAATCCAACGGCGTGGGAGCGTGGGAATGTGGGAACTCCAGCCAGGCCCGTGCAAGCCTTTGCTGCCGTCACGTCCAAGCCTCGGCGCCTGACAAAGACATTCATCGTTCGGCGGGGTTGGTTCGACCCAAAAGGAGCGAAAGGAAGGGAGGGAGAGAAGGAAGCAAGGAGGTTAAAAAGGAGGCCCAGGGCCCTGGCTCTGTCCGACGATGTGGTCTATGGCTTCTATCAGTGACAAAGTGGTTGGCTGCTTCTAGTGCTGTTCCAGAGCGATCCAGAGCGAAAAGCACCGACAAAGACTTTGTGTATTTTACCCCTGAATGGAACGCAACCGAAGCTAGAGTTTGAAGTTGTTTGACGAGGGAACAAAAAAGCATCGTGCAATGGTTGATTGGCTATACCCCGCACCAGCAGTTCTCGCCCAGAAAGCAGTGGCTGCCTTCCATGACGCCTTTTTATCCCACTTGACGGGATGATCGAAGCATAATTAATGATGTCCGCTCGGTTGCAACTTCATTAATTAGACGAGAAGAGAGTGTCAGAGAAAGAAATGATAGGTGGGGTGCTCCGACTAGTGCGAGGCGAACGAAACCAAGTAGGGTTCCTCGCACAGGTTGACAGGTTGGGTTCTCACTTTTTCCAATGCACCCTCGGACACCGAGTCAACAGAGGAGTTGGATAAGGCGGGAAGAAAGAGTCAGAGAGTACCGCAGTAAGGGAGAGTCTCAGACATGAGCGAAAGAGAGGAAAAGATGATGTGGGGGACTGGGAGTTAAGGAAGGATACGTAAGTATCGATGAGTTGAAGAGTCGAGAAATCAAATGGCATCCCTGAGCGGATTTCGTTCTGGACCGCTGCCTGGACCACATGCTCGGCCCCACATGGGGTCCCTTCCATTTACCGGCAGCCGCTAAATCCACTGATGTGACATAATCTGGTAGGGCTATCCGTACGTCCCAGAGAAATCCTTGGGAGATCCTGGGGTGGTGGTGTGAGACATGCCGACAGGGGCAAGTTTGTTGGTGCCCGGTCGAATAGAATCCACTCATCTGGGGTCGTTTCCAAGGTCAGCGTATCCACTGATACAACAGACACATTGTGTTTTCCAACTTGCGCGCTTCCGCGGTCTGTTCGTAGCAAAAGAAGGGGAAGAAATTGCTGGACAGACTTTTGGCAATAGTGCTGTTGTGGGGGCGCACTACACTAGATACCAGTTCCTTCCAGGCTCCCCCGATTCCCCTAGTCCTGTCAGGGTGCAAAGGAGATTCGATCATTCGTCAGCGACCTCTCCAAAGAATTGGGAGGATGAGACACCGCGTTTTCCATTTTAATATCTCTGATGTGGAGGCTTGCATACGGGAGATCATCGCTCGTCTCAAGTTGAACACCGCCAGCGGCAAAATATTCCGATATCAGCAGGACCGGGGGCAAACAACTCTAACCAAGTAAACAAGATGCAAAATATATAATATCACGGGTCACTCGTGTCCCCTTCACAATGCTTCTCTGCCTCTCTTCACCCGAAATCGACTTTTTGCGTCCGTCACTCTTTTACACCCTAGCGGTACTCATCGACGCCTGGGCAGGTTCCATCCTCCGTTCACTCCTTCAGATCAAACATTCAAGAATCCCGGTGATTTCCAAATTCCTTTCAAACAAACTATCAAAATGCGTTTCTCCGCGGTTGCTGTTGCCGCTCTCGCCACCCAGGCCGCCGCCTGGAGAGGCCAGGGCTCCCCTTTCGGACTCTACTGGGGCTGGGGTAATGACGGCGTCGAGCCCTGCAACACCGCCGACGACTGCAGCGGCGCCGAGGTGACCTCCACCACCACCATCACCCTCCCTGCTCCCACCGCCACCCCGAGCGTGACCCCCCCGGCCGCCGTCCCCGTCGAGGAGGCCGTCAGCCCCACCCCCTCCGCTGCCCCGACCGCCCCCTCCGCCCCCTCCGGCGGCTCCTCTGGGCTCACCTCGGACCAGAAGGCCGCCCTTGACGCTCATAACGCCGCCCGCTCCGACGTCGGCGTCCCGGCCCTCGAGTGGGACGACACCCTCGCCTCCGACGCCCAGGAGTGGGCTACCCACCTCCTCTCTGTCGGTTCCCTGACGCACTCCCAGGTCTCTGACCAGGGTGAGAACCTGTACATGCAGTCCTACAAAGACAGCCCTTACGTCAACGCCGCCAACGCCTGGATCAGCGAGAAGTCTTCCTACCACGGCGAGGCCATCTCCGAGTCCAACTACATGGCCTTCGGTCACTACACTCAGGCCGTCTGGAGGGGCACCACCAAGGTCGGCATGGCTATTTCCAGCGACGCCCAGAGCACCTACGTCGTCGCCCGTTATTCACCCCCGGGCAATTAGTAAGTTTTGATTCTTTTCATCAGGATAAGGAATTCGTTGGGGAAATAAAAAAGACAGACAACTAAGAAGAGAAACAGCATCGGCGAGAAGCCCTACTAAACGTCGACAAAGGACGCCGCTGCTAGCGCGGGGGTTTTGGGCATGGCAAATGGGATCACGCAGCAACAACAAGGCAGGGAACCTGTTATGGTAGCTACGCTGGCTGGGCCGAACACACCAAACTCTTTTCTTTTCCATTCTTGGACATTTTTTTGTGAACTTGGGGTTGAGATATCTTCCACGACTTGATGTCGGGTCCATTCCAGGTCAAGGCAATCGAGAACGGGAAAAGGGGGTAGATCCTGGGTCATTTTACTTACAAAATCACACGCCCTTTGGCGAATTTCTTGCACGACCAAGACAAGACATGGCGCAAATGCCTCAATATGCAACTCGAGTATATCCCCAGCGATGTCATGTGAGAGTCCGATGATAATTGGGATGTATGGCGTCTGTTAGCTCGGTGAACGCAAAGTCCTTGTTCTTGTTGGGATTGCCGAGTCGCTAGCCGAATTTCCTGACTTTCCGCTTGTCGATGTTCGAAAACAAACCACCTCGGGCTACACAGGTCCTGAGAGAATCCCTTTTTCCGTTACAATGCGTTGTCATATGCTCATAGCTGTTAAGCTTTCGCCTCGGGAAGTGGAGGAACGGTAAGTGGACGAACGGACGGACCCCCGCTCCATCAGACTATGACGATGAATCCCCCAGACTGTCTACCGAAGTGCTTGGATCTAGTCACGGACAATAAATAATCTGGATACCTTAAAAGAGCTTCTTCTTTTTTTAACTTGAGAGTGCAGGATACATACATCAACATCCACTGGTTTCATTTCAAGCAAAGTCTTGCTTCACGAGTAACTTCTACTGATTAGAATACCATCTCGGATTACACTCGCCACGCGATAGCTCCAATCTATTCCACTATCCTATAAGTATCTACCATAAATTAAACACAATGACTTCCTCTGCTAACATTACTTTCGACGGTAAGTCGACTCACCGGGCTTGACTACTCATGATGCGATACTCACGAGCATTCTAGACTACCTCGGGCTGAATGCATGCCTCTTCGAGTGGGCCGACAGCTACGATACAAAGGACTGGGATCGACTTCGCAGGTGCATCGCCCCTAAACTCCGCGTGAGTTCATCACAACTCATGTGATGACAACAATCTAATATCTCATGTTTCAAGATCGACTACCCCTTTCTCGAAAAGGTCTGGGAAGCTATACTCGCGGAAGACTACGTCGCCATGATGAGCAGCAAGTCCATGCTCGGCAGTCCGCTACTCAAGACGCAACACCTGGTCGGCGCAAGTCGCTGGGAAAAGATCTCCGACACCGAGGTCGTGGGCCATCACCAGCTTCGCGTCCCGCACCAAAAGTACACCGATACGACTTTTACCCGGGTCGCCGTCAAAGGCCACGCGCACAGTAGCAACACGCACTGGTATAAAAAGGTCGATGGTGTGTGGAAGTTTGCGGGGCTGAGGCCCAAGATGCACTGGTCCGAGTATGACTTTGAGGCTGTAGTCGCTGAAGGCCGCGACTCGCTTGTGGCTGGGAGGAAGAATAAAGTCTAATAGAAAAAGGATCTCGCAGGACTTTTGTGCGCTTGAAGTTACCTTTGTACACTTCGGGATTCAGTGTAGAAGTAAAGTAGCCAGTGACTGAATGAGGAGGGGTTTCGGGGAAGAGAGATGGCACAGCTGAACCTCTCGAGGGTAGTCCATCGTGAAGCTTCGCTTGATCACTGGGTCAGTCTTTCGCAAATGGAGTCTAGTAATCAGCCAGAAGTATGTAATCCTAAACCGATATCAAATATGAAAATCTCAACCAGTCTCGGGATATGCCCGCTTGGTGTATGCAAAAAATTGACAACTTCTCAACGCCCAACCCCGCGGTCAACCTCAAGGCGATGACTAGCCATAAGAACAGCAGAAAGAAGCCGGCCCAATCACTTTCAGCAACAGATTTTGAACGTTGGAACGCGGCAGTTATAGACATCCAAACAAACATCAAGGTTCGGGACGAGACAAGGGATGGTGAGCAGGAGCCAACACTAAATATTGCACCTCTCAGGACTTCGGAGGGGCCGTCGCTAACCCTGAGGCAACCGAGTCGCCAAGGTTTAGCTGCAAGGAGTCCATAGACCTCATGGTTGTTTGCAAGATAGATCGCGGGCTCGATAGATGAGCATGGGCAAGTGAACTATTCCTTACGGGGAGGTTTTTCGTCCACAATGTATCTTGCAGGTGGACGCTGCTCGTCTCCCTCATGAGGGCATCCTTGAGAAATGAGTGATGTGTACTGGCTATTTCCTAACAGAACGGTATAGACTCGAGGTCGTGGCAAGGACCGGCATAATCTTGCCGAATTCTCTTTCAAGAATTGGACTTCCCGAGTTTCCAAGTCATATGTGACATTGTTCATCAAAAAGCCGCCCTTGCCCATTAGGATGGTGGATGGGAATGGAAATAATCGCGCCATGTATATGCGGGAGAATTTTGTGATATTACAGTTTCTTATGTCGGCAACCGGCATGCCAGCCAGGCCATGAGTTGATATGGTACATCGTAGAGTGGAAAACAGCTATAAAACAAGCCAAGAAGGTCCTTTTCCAGGGGGTTATCGTATCATCTTACACTTTGCGCATGCGCCCCGCCATCATACATCGTCGAGTGTTTCCTCCCTATGATTCTTTTTCATCCAGACGAAGTCATCATTTATTTGGATTTAGGCGTTGACGAAGCCCTTGACATTGTTCAACCACCGGACGTACTCGCGCTGCTCCTTGACGTCAATGTAGTCGGGTGCGAAGACGGCCAGGGCCTGGGTGATGCCGCGCTCCTCGAGGTAGCGCTCCATCAGGATCTGCAGGTCCTCATCAAGGCTGCCGAAGGGGGGGCCGGGGTAGATGTCGCTGCGGGCGTGGGCGACCTCGGCGTTGGAGGCATGGGCGAGCTTGCCGTCCTCGTAGTAGAACATGTTGTCGACAACAATGGCGCCGTCCTGGGCGGTGGCGTCAATGTTAAGGGCGCCGGGGGTCTTGCCGGGCTTCTCGACGACGATGCTCAGGCGGCAGGGGGGCGCGGCCTCGTCGAGATCGCCCTCCTCCTCCTCGAGCTGCTCTTCGGCGTTGGCGGAGCGGGCGCCACCCGAGGACTGGACATCGGACTGCTTGTTGGAGTTCTGGACGTCGGACTCGAACTCCTCGTCCTCGAGGGCGCGGTCCTGGTCGTACACCTCGGGGTCATAGTTGGCGAGGTCGGCAATGGAGAAAGTGATGGTGATCCTGGGGTTCTGTTAGTTTCGCAATTCGTGATGTTGGCCGCTCGATGTCATTGGATTGCAAACTCACTTCTCCTCGCCAAACTTGCGTGTAAGCTTGACCTCCTCCTTGCCAGGGATGTCGTGGAGCTCAAAGGGGCTGTTGTCGATGAAGTCCTTGACGCTCGCCGGCAGCTGCTCGTTCTGCTTCACCTCCTCCTCGAACTGAAGCTCGCTCTCGAGCTTGGCAACGAGCTCGGCATCGGTCTCACCGGTGGCGGCTTTCCTGAAGGCGGAGCTGGAAAAGGCAGATGCACGCTGGGTCTGGACGGCAGCGCTCCATGAGGAGGCCTTGATGAATGCACTCGGGCGGGCGGCCTGTCTGAGGGAGAGGCGGGTGAGGGCTCTGGGCGCAGAGCGCGCGACAGATCTGATGGAAAGCATGGTGGGTGGTGGCTGAAATGTGGTGTTGAGCTGTCGTGATGGTCGGGTAAGAAGAGGTGCAAAAGCTTGTTGGAGGAGGGTGGAGGTGGATTGGCTGCATCTAACAGGTAACAAAAAAGCTTGGGAGAGCTCCCAAAATTTTTGACATCAGATCAGACATCGGCGAAACCTTTTGCCGGGCTGCACTGGCACTGGGCGGATGGGCGCCGCGGCGGAGTGGGACCAACAGGGACGAAGGGGTCCATCTGCAAACACTTCTCGCATTCAGGCACCAGATGGCTACAACTCCACTGCATCTGGAATGACTCCACAGTATACTTAGCACAGGCACTGAGCTAAGCTCTATAGAGTATCAACAGGGTCTAGTCGCCTCGATGCCCAGATTTCGCCACGTGAAGCCGCGAACTTGTCTTTGGAACCAACCCAAGGAACAAACAACACTTTTCGAGACAAGAGGTAGGAAATTTTTCGAGCTGACCCGCAGCTAGGCCTGCCATGCAACGGCTCTATAGATAAGGTATTTGTTTCTCATCCAGGCTACCCCTCCCTTTGTCTTCCACTCAGTGAAGGCTGATGTGCCGCGACGTTGGCGATGGTCGAGGAATGCGACGGACTCTCTCTTTACATTTCCAGCAGTGATTTCGGGTACTGCTGCGGTCGCTGCCAATACCTGCATCACAACTTCCAAAGACGCCATTCTTTTTGGCGAGGAAGCAGGGCCTCTCCGATATGAGCACCGTATCTTGTTGACTGCAGACATTGCAGACACGGAGGTGTGTGATATATTTGCACATTTTGGGCTGCTTGTCTGTAAAAGCTTCTTCTGTCGAACAGCATCAGATGCGGAGACGTGACTTGCTTTGTTGAGAGGTAGAACTTGAAGACTCACAAATCAAATCATCGAAGGGATGGAGAGCAGCAGGTATAACGAGGAAGATCGGCGAGACAGTCAGGCCACTGAAAAATGCAGCAAATATGAGCTTTGACGCGACAATGGTGGTAGACCTGAGGCCTGAAGACGAGGCGATCTGGCCAAATCATATACTCTTAAGATGACCGAACGATCCTACGTGACGGGAATACCCCCCGAGATCCTACTCATCAAGAGCCTGGCCGCCATCGTTGTACCAACAGCATGATGCCATTCTTACGTTAAGCGCCCAGCATCCTGATCCTCTGTCTTGCGACATTCTCAGACGCCGTTCACAACATCTCACTATTGTGTGAAGAGATTTGGATCGAGTAGAGCAAAAGGGTCCATCTCTGACCACAAGACTCTGCAGGCGTGTAACCGTTGAAAGCCTCATAGAGTAACAGACCGGCGGTGTAATGTAGCACTTGGAAATTCGAGGGAAATCTGGGCTCAAGTATGGAATGAAATAATAACGATTCGCGAACAACGTGGTCCCAGCAGCCTGGGGCAGGAGGCTTGGGGCAGATGGATGCATGATCTGGACTGCTTGGCCAGTCTGGGCATGAGAAGACGACACTAAGCAAAGGCGTACATGGTGGGCTGTCGGGTCAGGACGTTCGGTTCCCGGCATCATCGTGACTACCAGCGTGCAACATGGAGACTCGCTGGTTGGCGATCCGGGACGAAGAGGATCATATAACATTAGGCTGCAAGGTTTTCAGGTAGCGTTGCCGAGCCTCACCCAAAGTTTCGGAAGTAACTGTTTCATGCAAAACCGCCACGTTGGCTCTTTACATGATTCTGCTCGGTCTCTGCCGCCCATCTTTGCAATCCTCCCAAAAGGTCGTCGATATGGCGCGATGCCCACGGAGCCACATGCTCTCCACGTTTGACCCTTTGCCGAACACTCTTGTGCAACGGCACAGGAGAGTCATGGCTCAGAAGCCGATGAGCCAGTGATTTGATCATGCGTGGTCTGCTGTGATCCGAGCATTGGCCTTTCGCACCTCAACATGCATCGTTGCTGTATGTAACCGGAGAAATTGTCTTTTGGCCAAACAAGACTCCGATACAGTGCCTGCTTGTCTGAGACATCTCCCGCGAAAAGCTGGCCCTCTATGGTGGCACCGTACGAGGACCGTAAACAGAATTTGGAACCGATGATGGATCCCCTCCTTCTCACAATGAAATCATGATGTTGCTTCAAGACCCGACTTGCTGGCGGCCTCGAGGTCCCCCCAAACGCCGAAAAACGCCATGTTCATGCTGTCAGCTCCCCATGATCTAGCCCTTGGGAGGAAAGCTCGAGGTTCTGACATTTCCGTCGCTCGTGATCTTGACCCAGGCGACGGAGGTGAGGTATGCCCATGAACCCTCCCAGCGGTCGAGGAGGGTGACGTTGGACTGTGTTGTGAGGTCAGGGAGGTCTGCGAAGACGTTAGAATGACAAAAACAGAAACGATGGAAAGCCAGTCGGGACACTACTGACAGAACCCAATCCTATACTCTTCTTCAAGGTTGGAAATCCTCAACTTCAGCAAGTCTTCCTTGGCACTTGCAGGGCGGCCGGCACGGCGGGTTTTCTTGACCTCGGCGTACTCCTCATCGTACTGGTGCACAAACCTTCTGATGTGTCAGTGTTTGCTTAAAGTATGAGGGCTTTTCGACTTCTGAGACGTACTTGCTAATGAGGTCCTGAACGCCGGCTAAGTCGAGGGGTTCAGATCCCTTCTCTTGAATAGCCTTCTGGAAGTACGAGGCACGGTCAACTACCAAATGTAAGATCTCTTGCGTCTAAATTTCATGTCCTCAGGTTATGTGTGGTATCTTACTCATGGGCTGCTCCTTCTTGTTCTTTGAGGCGTGGAGCTTTCCTAGCCTTTGGTCTCTAATCGAGGCCTTGTGAAGGCGCTTGGAGTCTCTGGAAAACTCATGCAGGGCCAGGTCGTGGCCGTTGCGCTTCTTCGCAATGTGCTTGCGGGCCTTCTCTAATGTTGAAGGCATCTTGGCGGTATCTCAATTCCGGAGCGAATGAGACAGCGGGAAGACTTAGTGAGATTTGCGAAGATCGAAGATGCCCAAGGCTGAACGAGACGCAGATTGAGATTTGCGATGGCGCCGGTCTGTGAAAGACGGTCTGTGCCCCACCTGATGAAAATCCCATCCGACTTTGCAGTGCGTTTGCACAGGCATGGGACTGAGAATGAAAAGAGAACGCCCCCACTAAACCGAAGAAGGGTCCAATGGTCTTCAACCAGATCCGGACCGAGTGACGTTGCTCTGGGTGCGGTAGGCTTTACACGCTAAACTCCTTTGAGGAGATGCTCGGCCTGGTCCTTGCGGAGGAAAAAAAAAGACAGAGAAAGAGAGAGTCGCGATATGAGCCTGACGCGGTGCGGTATGTCCACCCGCGTTCCAATATAGCAGGACCAGGTCCCCCCCCGGCGATTCCACCGTCCCTTTCCCGTGCAGGAAGCCGTGATTCACTCCACCTGCACACCTTCGCTCCTCCGACCTCAGCATCGTGGTGAATTTCTGTCAACCTCACTTTCCCCCTTCTCTCAATTTCCAACCCTGCGTCGCGTGTGCAAGTCGCCTTTCCAGAATCGTCAACCTAGCGCTTGCTTTGTTTACATTTGCCTCCGGATCACCTGACTTGGCGCTCCGACTTCCGATCCTTACGCGAACGTCTTCACTACGCGTCATTCTCTCCCGACGAATGGACTGAGCATTGATTTCCCCTTGTCGACCCCGGCTTCTGGCCTGTGAATCGGATCGGAAAGAGACCTAGCAAGATCTCGGGATCTCCAGACTTGCCGACTTCAAAGGACCTGCGAACCGTTCGTGAGATCAACCATGGGCGTCTCAGGTACCTTTTCTCTCCCTTGCTTCGGGTCTGGTGGACTTCCTTGCTCACCAACCCCCCTTAGGCCTTCTTCCGCTGCTCAAGTCCATCCACAGGCCAACCGAGTTGAAGAAGTTCGCCGGTGAGACGCTCGGCGTTGACGCCTACGGATGGCTTCACAGAGGAGCCATTGCCTGCGCCGTTGACTTGGCTAAGGGCAACCCCACCCGCAAGTGAGTGGCCCTAACTAAGCATGAGCTCCGCCTGGCGCTTCCCAGCTATGCAAGCTATGCATCCGTTGATTTGAATGTCTAACACTGCATCAGATATGTCGACTTCGCCATGCACCGGGTAAGAATGCTCAAGCATTTCGGCGTCACCCCGTACTTGGTCTTTGATGGCGACTTCCTTCCCAGCAAGGCCGCCACCGAGGGATCCCGCGCCAAACGCCGTGAAGAGAGCAAGAAGTCTGCCATGGAGCTTCTCAGAGCCGGAAAGTCGTCGCAAGCAGCCCTCGAGTTTCAAAAGGCCATTGATGTCACACCCGAGATGGCTCGCAATCTCATTGACGAATTGAAAAAGATGAACATCTCGTACGTCGTTGCACCGTACGAGGCCGATGCGCAGCTCGTCTACCTCGAACGCCAAGGCTTGATCAACGGCATTCTATCGGAGGACTCGGATCTCTTGGTGTTTGGTTGCAAGCGGCTCCTGACGAAACTCGACCAGTACGGCAATTGCATCGAGATCAACCGGAGAGATTTCTGTGCGGTTCGGGAGGTTTCCCTCACAGGATGGACGGATGCAGACTTTCGCCGCATGGCTATTCTGAGTGGTTGCGATTATCTTGAGGGCATCAACAACATGGGTCTAAAGACAGCTTACCGGATGATTCGCAAGTACAAGACTATCGATCGATTGGTCCGGATGATCCAGTTTGAGGGGAAGCACCGCGTTTCAGAGAATTACATGTCTCGTTTTGCCCAGGCGGAGCTGACCTTTATCCACCAAAGAGTCTACTGCCCAACGATGAAGAAGTTGGTATGTTTGGCGGAGCCTGAGGAAGGCAAGGGTGTGGAGGATATGCCTTTCATTGGTGGCTACGTCGACCCGGCGATGGCCACGGCCATCGCACTCGGAGATGTCAACCCTATTACTAAGGAGATCATCATCCCTGCGCCCATGCCTGGCTCCAAGACAGATGCGAAAAGAAGACACTCTCAGTCTGCCGAAGCTCTTGCGGCTGCCTCTGCATCGTCGACCCGCACGCGACAACCGACCAAGCCGATTGATTCGTACTTTAAAGGCCACCAGCGTATTCCGATGGGTGAAATGGACCGCAACTGTTTCTCTGTCGACCCAGCAAGAGTCGCCGCTCTTACTCACAACGGACTTGTCCCCAGGGTCTTTCCTCTCCCCAGGCCATATGTCCATGGCACTTCATCATCACAGCCAACCGCCAGCTCTCGCCCCACAAGAACCGCCCGTTCCAATACCTCCCCTCGCCTGTTGAGACGACGAACCGAGCCCATTCAGGACTTACCGGAACATCATGCCCCTAGCAGCTCTGACGGGAGCCGCCGTGTCACCGTTGGTGATGCGAAAAACACCCTGGACGACATTGATGCACTGATGAGAGGCGGTTCCCAACGGCCTCCCAAGAAGGTCCGTCTCTGTGCAGACACGGACGTCACCGAAACGAAAACTGAGGAATCCCAAAAGAGCAAGTTCTTCTCCAGGGATGGAAGCTCAAATAACAATAAGAATAAGGACAGCTTCCTGTTCTCTGATGACTCAATCGACGAGGCACTACTCAATCTTCCGGATATCGACGGATGGCATGCCCCGAAGCCCAAGTCAATCGCGGTCTATGAAGAAAGCCAGAGCACAGATACAGGCACGGAAGCGACCACCGGCACGGACAGCCAGTTCAGCAAGGACGAAGAGAGATCAGCCACGCCGCAGACTGATCTGTCTGAAGTAGATGAGACCGAGCCGACCAAGCCTGCCTCGTCGCTTCCAGAAAAGAATTTGAGACGTGCGTCTCTACAGCGCTTCGCCTTCAGTTCTCAGCCGAGCCCTGCCGCATCAAGCCAGCCCGACACGCCGAGCACCATCGCCTCTCCGCACTCTTCAACCTTTACACCCTCGACCGCTGCTCCCTCGACTGCAGCATCATCAATCAACTTTTCAGCCAGCTCAATCGCAGCTGGTCCGTCCAAGAACACTCCGCTTCTCACCCCGCTGCAGCGGATGGGTGCCCGTGCCCTTCAGCGCAAGAACCCGCCTGCCCGCCGGCCCCTGTCTCCTACTAAGAGCACCATACAGCGGAGCCCCAAGCGCAGTCCCCGGAAGAGCCGGCTGCTCAAGTCGTTCCCCATCAACCCGTCATTTGTGCCTCTGCCCAAGGTCGATTTGGCCGAGGTGGAGGCTCTGAACGCGCCGTGCGGGAGCGAAGACCAAATCATCCCCGATAGTGACGGCGATAATGACGAAGATGTCTTTGCCCCGGGCCTTGGCGAGAAGGACGGAGAGTCTCAGCCCAAGGCCCTGAACCTTTCTCGGTTTGTATACAACTGAAACAATTACCAACAAGCACATGTCGATGCGATACCCAATACGTTGTGTCATTATTTTGTTTTATCCACTTTGGAAGCAGGCGTTAAGAGACACGCATCATTGAGGCGCAAGAGGTGTGAGATATAAGACCTTGTCCACCCATGGGCAAGAAACGGCTGTCTACCCCTAAGCACCTCGTCACGTCATTTCCTCTTCATTCACAGAGAAGTATGCCATTTCAAGAGTGGACGACGGTATACAATTGTCACGAGTGACAACGAAGACAAGGTCATCATGGACCTATGGGGCGTATGAGGACAGAAGAGCATACAGCTTGTATCATTATTTGGCATGAGACAGGGTTTCCAGGGCCCACAGAACATGAGAAGCATGCCAAAAGTCGAGAGTGATGGTAAGCCGGGGTTTCTTGTATGTATTGTTTGTAATCACAGGAGGCTACGGAGTTTTTAGTAGTAATGATGGGAATATATCATGGCCGGAAGAACCTTTTTTCTAATTCTAAATGAAACATTTGCCCTGCTAGCCAGCCGTATGCATGGGTTTTTTTGACAAATTTTGGCAACTGCCTTGTGATCAAATTGCAGAATCAATGTGCAAAGCTATGAATTCCAGATCTTCCACCCAACAAGCTTTGCTTCCGTTCCTGATCTTCAACACTTTTTTGCCCCTGCATCACTGGTACGGCACCTTTTAGGGTGGTAGGGAAGGCAGCCCGGTCCATAAAAACAGACGGGCCGGCTCAAACCTTTTCAACCCAAAAAAAAACCTAAAGGAGAGGGAGAAGAAAAAAAAAAGTTAAATCCAGTCTCTCAAAGCCTTGGATTCTTGACTACCTGCTGTAAAACACGTCTCCGAGTTAGTCGTCCTGATCTTGACCGAGAACTCACGTTGCTTGGTATCGTATCTCAACTCAGCTGTAGGTTTAACCACAGATTTCACAATGCACGGGTTATTGACACGACCGGGACCAAAAAATGCATGGTTTTGCCCAAAGAAAAAAGAGGCGCGATGCATGAACCCTAGCCCGCCGTGCCTGGGACACTCACTGGGCGTGTAACCTGAAACCTATACCATACACAATGCTCATGATGCGAAGCAGTCCTCCCTTGCCTCCTTTAAAAAAAAAAAAAATCACCTCTATCAAATTTGGAACACTGAAGTGATGACCATGAGGCAATTGCCAAACCTCCAATGTTGTTTCCGTTTCTGGGTCTAATGCCTTCTTCCAAGTTTCCGCCTCAACCTCCCCCAACAGGAATCTTCCGCGTGACTCTCTCATCTGAATCCGGGCTTCTGTGAGCTATGCCAAGCCCAGAATGCAATTCACGAGTCTCCCGACTCACGTACTCTCGGCGCCATCGGTCATGACGCTGATAGGAAACCAAATTGTTTAATGTAGTCGCTGCTAGTGAAGCTGCGTCCGCTTTCGCTATCTTCATCGAAATCGCGCTCTACCAGGCCCGCGTCATCCATGTTCTCCTAACGACGACTGCTCGTGGCACCGGCTGGTGAGGGACCGTGAAGATCCACGTTAAAGGTCCAGCGTCCTGGTTGGGTCAGCCTCTAATCGATCCGGTTCACATTGCTAACGTACCATTGGCGAGGTTGTCTGCAGTGTCTTCAAGCAAGATAATCCGTCGCTTCTTGCAGTATGACGTCTTGTCCATGATGTCCACTTTTAACTTCCTGTCACAGAGCTCATTGACAGGCTTCTCAAACATCTCTGACAAGGCCTCGACAGCCATCTCGAGATCCTTCTGGTTATCTTCGAAAATTTCGGTCAAGTTGTTGCGTGCCAAATAAAATGCGAAGGCGTAAGTCCACTTAAGAGTCTGCCGGCAGGTTTGCAACGTTTGTGAGGCCTGGTTCAGGTATTGAACCTCAATCCAAGACATGCCTGAGGCTGTCTGAAGTTGCACCATCTTCTTCTCCGTCTTGTGGTAAATGTCCTTGTCGAGCTTAGCGGACTGTTCGTGGTTGGCGTAGCGGTTGTAGTAATGCAGGTAACGCTCCAGCGATATGCGAGATTTAGCCTGCGCATCGCGAGCGTCTGTACCACTTTTCTCCTCGAAGCGATTACAGTTGTACCAGCTCGTACCGTGCTCCGACCACAAGCCCATGCACATCCAGCAGAACTCGTGCTTGCACTTTCGGCATGTCATGTGGTTGCAGCCGCCGTTCTTCTCGATTGTCGAGTTGCACTTGGGGCACTCCTTGGTATTGGCTGATATCCAGTTGGCAGTCTCCGAATCATCTGCACACTTCTTGAGCCATCTCTTGACGAGCTCGCAGGGGGCGGGCTGATGATCAGTCAGAATGCAACCAAAGCAGAAGCGATGGCCGCAACCGCAAGCAACTGTGGGGACAATCCTATCCAAGTCCTTCTTCTTAATGGCGCACTCGACGGCGTTGGGACAATCAGGAGCAGGGCACCACTTCAGAGTTTCCTTGTCCTCCACATACGTCCGGTTCAGAAGCTCGTGATATCGGGAGTTGAGGTCGGATGCAACGAGCAAATCCAAGGACTTTGAATCGATAATGCGGCCGCAGCCCTCGGCCGGACACTGAATGCGAGCAGCCTCGCCTTCTTCGCGGATCTTTTGGGTGAGGTAATGGCGATAGCAGTCGTGGCAATATCGGTGACCGCACTTGAGAGAGAAGGTCTGGAGACCCTCATCGTCCTCGCAACAAATATCGCACACGAAGCCCGGGATAGCTTCAAGCTTGGGCGGGCCAGCCACATTCGAGCCAAGGCCAGCAGCCTCCAAGACCTTGTTGGGAGCGTCCATGTAATCCTCAATCAAACGTTCTTTGTTCCACCTGAAGTGCCGCAACAATATCGCGACGTCCTCCTTGCGGATATTGAGAATCATGTTGACCTCGTCGATCATGTCATCCTGCTGACGTTGAATGTCCTTTGGCTCATAGACCTTGAATGAGATGTCATAGGCCACCTTCTTCTTGCTATCGGAGTCCTTGATCATGCCTAGGTCCGCGTCGGGCTCGTCTTCGAAGTCATCTTCGTCGAAATCTAAAGAGGAAGCATAGTCGTCAGCCGGTGGCTTCGGGGCTGTGGAGTCCCGAGGTGGGTTAGGGGGAGGGGGAGGGGGTGCAGACATACCATCCGGGCCAGACATGTCCTCGCCGCTGTCATCCTGCATGATCTCGTCCTCGCTCGAGGGAGCCGACATGAAGTCCTCCTCAGAATCCATGCCGTTGCTCACGGTGGTGACGGGAGTTGGGGGAGCGTCTTGTTTGGCAGCCGAGGCGATCCTCTTCTTTGTCGCGGTGTCTTGGGTATTGGAGGATATCGTCGCCTCAGCGGCCTTTCTCTTCCGCGTAGTGGGAGGAATGGTGCCGACTGCAGAGGGAGGCGAGGGAAGCGTTTCCGAGGGGGCGGAAACGGGTTGGGTCAAATGGTTACGTGAGACACGGAAGATGAAGAGCGAAGATCACATCCAACGAGGGTTGGGTGTCTGCGTGCCTGGTGGGCGCCGGTCGCGGTGTGGGAGTCACGTTACAGGTGGAAGGGTAGACAAGTTGCAGGTTGCGATGATTCAACGCTGAGGCAACAAACGAGTACAAAGACTGGGAAGAACCGGGGAGGTTTTAGGTGCTGGCTGAGGTATCGGAGGAAGGGTATTCGAGGTCGGGCGGATCAGGACCAGTGAGAGTGGTAGGCGGCAAAAAAAGGACCTGGCCTGGTTGCCTGCGGCGTAGAATGCCGTAGAGTGCAAAGGTGGTGGTGGTCTATGGGTGGTGGGCGTGGGCGTGGGCGTGGATATGTGGATGTGAAAGTGGGATTAGAATGCGTTGCGGGAAAGGCGAGTGACTGAGCAAGTCAGCGTGTGGGATGTGGGTGGGATGGATGGGTGAATGGCGGGCGGGAGGGAGTCGGACGGTTTGGCAGTCGCAGATAGGTAGTCAGAACCAGGCACTGGGCAGTGACTTCCCAAGGTGATCCAGCGGGTGTTGGATACAATGACATAACCGAGACGTGTTGGTTGGACGAGTGCGTGATGTCGAGTGACTTGATTACCGGTGTGCGGTGCCGGCAAAATCAAAGTATCTCGACTGGGCGGGGGAACCAATCCCCCCACTGCGCTGGCGCGGGCTGCACCGTACATACCTTAGGCCGGGGCAGGCCCAAGGCACTCTCACTATCACAAACTCATTCTCACGCTCTCACTGCCGGCTCAGTCTTGCACCTCGAGTGTCACTGGACAGTCTGAGTTCAGCACCAGCACTATCGACGCTACGTTCCAATGTGCCTTCCCCGTGGTCTTGGCCTTGCAACACGCAACCGGGGAAGACGATGGCAAAATCAAGTCACAAGATGAGCAAGATGAGTAAGGCGAGAGTACCTTACCTTCGGTAAGTAAAGGTGTATGTAGTAAGGAGGAGCGGGGGGAACTACCGTAGGTCACAGGGTTGCAGATGCTTCTATTTTGCGCTTCCAGCGCTATCTTTACATCTACAGCCCAGAGAAAGCGATCAGGCACTGATGAAGAAGACGGCTTCAGGCACACGACGCGGCAAAGCACCTCTCCTTACGCTCTCCAATACCACCGGGAAGGAGGCCAGTCCTCAAACTCCTGGGGCCAGATGCAGCCCCGTGCCAGTGTCATTGCAATTGTGCTGGCCAGTGACCGTCTCCGACGGCGGGCAGGTGACTCGTTGGGCCTTGCGGTCCTTGCTCCGGGCCGGAGTTAGGCGATGAGCAGTGGGAGGATGTCGTGGGCTTGGGCTTCATGCATGGCATGACGCTGGGCGACTCACAAAGCTGCCCTGAGCGCCACGGTTTGCCTTCGAGACAATCGCTGTTTGTCGCTCGTCGCTCAATAAGCAGTGCGGAACCTGACGGAACCGCTCTTCGCTACCCTAGGTGCCTTGCCTTAGTCATCTGTTCTTATCGATAGCAGTCGTGCCTTACCTTAGGTGGTAAGGTACCTTACCGACATGGATTCTATTGTTTGCCCCTGCATTTGTCAGGCGGGAGCGGCCCGGCACCAAGAGCCTCCGATATCGCCGGTCGTCGGGGTGTCCACACATGCCCGGATCGGACAACTTTTGTTTCCCTCGCACCGGAACTGCGGGCGGGCCTGACAAATATGATAGTCATTGTCAACTTTGACTTGATAGCTTTGCAAACATGCAAGATAGTGATGTGCGAGTTCGCTGTGGGTCCCCGAGTCAAGTCAGAGACATCGTTTCTTCTAGTGGCTGCCAGTCAGGGGATTGGAGGCACGATTTCTGGATTTGTCCTTGAATTCAAGCTGGTATTCGCAGTTCTTATTGCATCTTTTTTCAACTCGCATGCACCTAAGCCAAGTGTTACCCAAGCTTCCTTTCCTATAACCCGTGCTTCATGGCTCCGGCAATATGGCAACTCAACCCAGGACCTTGTCGGCCAGGGAAACTGTTCGAACTGTTAGCTAGCCCTCAAGAATGTTTTCATGTTCTTAAATCTAACCTGCGGTGCCAATGTTATCGGGTTCGACGTGGGCCTCCTTGACCTTGCCGTTCTCGATAACGAGGGTATAACGCTTGCTGCGGTCGTTGCCAAAGATGGCCTTGCTGTCAAAGTCGACGTCAAACGCTCTGGTGAACTCGCCGGACGGGTCTCCCAGGAATCGGATCTTTCGCAACGTTAGCACTCCATCATGGCCGTGACGCAGGGGAGGAGATGGGAATTCCCCGACATACTCCAGTCTGGGCTGCAGGGTCCAATTGGTCACCCCAAGCCTTCATGCTACTCGTTGGTCAGCATCACATGCTTTTCTTTCCCACGCGGTGCCTCAGGGGGCTGTGTGCCTCGAGACTGGAGTAAACGTACACAAAGGGGTCGTTGACGGAGACGACAAAGACGGAGCCCGCCTCCTTGAGCTTCGGGTGGTTGATGTACGAAGGGATGTGGCTCGCGGAGCACGCGGGGGAGAAGGCGGCTGGCACACCAATAATGAGGCCGTTGGTGACCTTGCTGAACTCCTCGGCCAAGTTGACCTTGTTGCCGGGCGAGCTCTCGACGAGATCGACCTCGGGCACGGCGTCGCCGACCTTGACGAAGGCGGCGGGCGTTGAGTGGAAGGCCCGCGCCGGCACGGCGGGGCGGGCGAGGGAGAGTCTCCTTGCGGCGAAGCGGAAGGCCATTGTGTCTGTGTGTGTATGTGTATGTGCGGTTCCGTGGGTTGAAGCAATTTTACTGCGGTGCGAGGTGATTGTGGAAGTCTGATAAATTTCGAGAGAGGGATCGAGGTTGGATAATGTGTGTTTGTGTTGAATTGACAGAGCTTCTGTTCCCTTGGGGAGAAGAGCTTGGGGGAGCTTGGTCTTTTCCCCAGACGCTGGAGCTGAAAGCTTGAGAGGGGCTGCACCCACTCCCCCAATCCCAATTGAGACATTTGCTTGGCTGAGCTTGCAAATTGCCATGACATCAGACCAACGTCCAATGGCAAACGTTCCCCCTACGTCCGGCCCTTTCCCCCCCTGTGAGACAATCAATCCAAAGGTCCTCCTAACGCGGTCGCGTTGGTACGAATGCAGACTTGTTCCCGAGACTGCAGTGACTGCCAGCCAAGCGTCCGGCCGCGCGCTGCAACGCAAACTTCCAGGTTGTCATGCACGGCACCAATATCGTCTGCATCTTAGCAACCTCTACTTTCTTTTTGTGCTTGCTTACCGAGTGTTTTGAAATCCGTACCACACGCGTCGGTCGTTTGTCATTTGATCGATTGGGGTATCATTCATCATTACGGGCGTTCAACCCGCGGCGTTGCCACCCAGCTCTTACTCTACCTCTCATGACCATCCATTACCATCCATTACTGCCTCTGTTCTTCCGTTGCGCTCTTTCTCATACACTGGGAGCCCTCAACTCCTGCCTCAGACTTCCATCGGCATCTGGAGGGCCTACGTTGTACCGCTTCGACTCAAGACTATGTATCCCGTGTCAACAATACTCAGCAAGACTAAGAGAAGGGGCAATTCGAGACTACAAACCTCCAGGTCAGATTGCCAGTGCAAATCGTCTTGAGCGTCGCAGTCACCCCCCGAATCGCGTCAGCGTCCGTCTGGCTCTGATTGACCAATCTCCGCTCGCAGACGTCGAGTTGCTTGACAGCCTTGTCGATTTCCTCCACGACTTCTCTGACGGCACTCCCCAGGTCACTGCCGCCCTTGCCGTTCCAGTAACGCACCGGTACCGCGTTGAGTGTCCGACCTTTTTGCTGCTCGAGTATTAGTTTCTGGCTCACCTAGTATCATACTTTACGCGAGTATGCTCACTAGTTCCTTGTTCAACGAGAGCAAGTCATTCGTTCTGTTGTCAATACCCGTCAGCTTCGGCAGGTCTCCATTGAGCGGGTTAGGAAGGGCAAAACGAACAGGCCAATGATAATGCTAACCGACTCCAATATCATCTTATACGGCTGCGTGTGGACGACGTGCGACGGCCACTGCAATCCAGAAGCGAACCTACTTCCGTCAGCAAAACTCCTGCGCCTTGGAGTGAGAGGCTCGATTCTTACTCTGCCAGGGCGCACAGAGGGCCAGCGCCCCCCGTCTTCTTGCGAAGCTTTTCATACGACAAGGTCGTCGGCGCTTGTCCGTTCTGGATATACCGCATCTCCTGCACGGTCGAGTCGATGTACTCAAACAAACTGACCCTCAGTCTCCTACGCTGATCTATCATCGCCAGATGAACATAAGTCCTGGTTCGCTGCTCATATCCAGGCGCCCAAGAACAATAACTTACCTTGGTTATACTGCTGGCAAATGACTCTGGCGACCGGTTGGAAACCTGCAATGACGACGTTCGTCGACGCCTCCTTGGGCCCCTCCGAAAGCTGGAGATACTGCGCAATGTAGTCTTTGGCTTTGTTCCGGAAATCCTTGGCCTTTTCCGCGCTCTTGTACTCTAGGCTCTCAATGTGGTCATCGAGTCTGCCTTGCCAGAGCACCATCAGCGTCAAGGTGCCAAGTCTTTCTCTTGTTGCGCTCGGCCAGAGGCTGTCACACCAGTCATCAGCAAGTGCTGGTCATGTGGTTAATTTGGTCATCTCACCATGAGGCTAGGAGAGCCGGGTTGGCTTCCAGGACGTTGGCCATATCTTTTGGAGACGCATCACTGTATGGTAAGCATATCGAAACATCTTTCAGGGCCTGGAGCAACTCACCTTCGCTCGAGGAGGTCGTTGATCAACATCTCAACCACCGCTGCATGAACATTCTTCCCAGACGGCCAGTGACTAACCATTCGGCGCAGGTCCGGGATGACCATGACCAGTCCATCGAGCCGACTGGCCAGCTGTGCGCTCTCAGTATGCGCAGCCATGTCGATGGTATAGTGACCTCGAGATTTGAGCTGGGCGGTATTCAAAGGGGTCGGCTTATCGAGATTTGATTCTTTTTTCGGTCTTTTCTCTTTTTTTCTTTTAAGATTCAATGGATGTCACCTGGCCGGCACTTAGGCTAAAATAACTACCCCCTCAGTTCCCCCTACTTTTCGTTGGCATGTGCGTCTTTGTTTATGATGAGGGTCGACTCTGCTTGCTGGGTTCCTTGGTGTGGAGCATTGCGAGATTAAGTCAATGCCACCTACCCTCGAGGGGGCCTCTTATGGGAGCTTTCGAGAGAAGAGAAGGGGATCACTGATAGTCGAACTTTATTCGCCTCCAGTGAATCATCCGTCAAACAACTTGTCCCGCTGGCTCCTTTTTCATTGATAAATGGGCAAGCGACCGCGCCGTTTGGGGATGGGGGCATGCGGGCTGGCCCGCATGGAAGCGGCCAGGGGTTATAAGTGACAGTTGACGTTCCCGAAACAAGCTTACTTTCCTCACCGAGCCCAGTTTTGTCGGTGAGGTCCAATGAGCGACGGGAACTGGGTACAAAGGGTGGATAGGTATTGTCAATTTCGAAAATTCGTCCACGGGAACCTTTTATCATAATCGAGCATGGCAAGTGCGGTCTACGGGATCAACGATTTCTTGCAGCCGATAGACCCGATGCAACATCCCTGAACCATTCGGCCTGTGTTTGGAAACAAATCCTACCATCCATCCATCGACAACACCATCATCCCCCCCCCAAATGCAACGCTTGCTCCCCTTCGTACGACCGAGCAGGCCGATGCGTGTTGCCCAACATGAAGGGGTTCCCAAATGATCACCGATATCTGGGTTGAATCGCGCCGACGGCTACTGTTCTCTTATCATCCTAGCTAGGAGAACTAGTCTACACATGCAAACACGGCTACCAGTGTTTACTGAAAGCCATCAAATCCAACGGGTATGCGGGTGGTGAGCTCTAAGTGGCAGTTGAGTGATTCACTGCCAAAATAACGGTCAAGCATAGCGTAGCTGGGGTGTGCGCCGGATCACATCCATCCATCCCATCCCATCACGAACCGGCCTGTCGGCTCAATTCCGCCGCGTCCTCCGTCGACACGCCATGTTTGACAATGCAGAACCATTGGCCTTCATTCTTCCAATCGTTTTTATAAACACTCTAGATGTTCCATCACACCCTTGATGCTGTAAGTGTGTTATATATGGATATGCAACACGGAGTATTTGGCCCTTGTGGGGGATAGGAGTAGGCGCAGGTGTGCCATCGCACCGTACTTCGAAGACCATGCCATCTAAGCAGCCCCAAATCATATACAAGCTTGGTCTCGGTCAGGGGCCACAATGCAAGCGTCAATATCGCGACTGGTCCTGGTATAGGGCCAACAATCATCAGATGTCTCACCGTAGCTATATAGTCCACTCGAAGGGATTTTTCCATAGCGATGAAGGCGGACGAGCTCTGTTGGTCTGTCGTGTCACGGACTGAGTGTTTCAACACCAAACGAGAGGAAGGCGCAAGTAAAGCGTCGAAGGGGTTGAAGTAATCACCGACGACTTCTCTGTCATTCACAAGACTCATACGGAGGCCTCCTGCTTCGGAGCAAAGACTCGCTCTGGGAAATCAGTGGGAAGAGACGCAGAGCACCGACTATCCACCCTCCATTGAGTTCTTCGCTTGAGGCTTGCCTCGGCAGAAGCCCAGGAAGGGCCGTCCTCCCTTCTCCCTCGTCTACTTTCAGCAATACTATTCAGAAGACTTTTTCGCGGTGAGTGTTATCGTTCGGGCCTGTAGAACAGTAAGCCGGTCAAAGCAATTCCATCCGCGGTATCTCCGCGGTGCCGTTTAAAGTTATAGTTTCTCCTAATTACGCCCTTCTCAAGCACCGCATTCTCGACATTGGACATCATCCTGTCACAGAGTTCCCAAATATACCCATTCAGGAGAGAGCATACTGAGTAGACCAGAATAATAAGGCCTGCCACCTCGTTACATTACTTGCGATCTACAAAAACATTCTTCATAACCAGACAACACGGTTCACGTAGCTCTTTTATCTCTTCCGGAATATATCGAGATCTGAAGGCTATTCTCACGTCATCCCAGGTGAGAGAATGGGGTCAATGTACATGCTGATTGGAGCACTTTGGTGGCCAAAAGCACTGCAATTTTAACCCACCCCAAGCTCTGTTAACGGCCTTGGAGACATGGCGTCCCCCCCCCCCCCCCTTTTTGAATTGCATTCATAACTCATCTCAACTAGGAAGTCCCACGGCCAATCTATGCAGCCTTCTTGCAAAGCAGGTCACGGGCCGGGAGAGTTGAGTTGTCTGGCGCCAACGCAGTCCTAGATCGCTTCATCATGGGAGCAGACGGAAGAAAACTGCCTGTTTCCAGAAAAAGGTGGCCATCGTTACGACTTTGTATGCTCTCTTATCGCTCGAGATCTTCCAAACGCAGCTGGGGATGGCAAATGGGCATACACAACAACGGGTCCACGTGAAATGCAGGGGGGTTCAACGTCATCAAGATACAAGCAAAGGCATCCAATAGTCCAACCTGAATCTAGAATAAGGGCGCTCAAGTACAAAATGATAACAGTCTGCATCTTGGGAAGACGCTCCAGCATGGTTGCAGAGGTGCCCCTTTATTCCAAGCTCTGCTTCACTCTGAAAGCCACGGAGGCGAAGGGAAACGTCTCCAAATCCAGCCATGTCTTCCGATTCATTATGTAGGGTGAGCAACAGGAAGCAATATTGCTCGCTTCTGTAAAAGATTCCAGCGACTTGGGAAAATCCTCTAGACGCATTCGATCGTCTGGGATTTAAAGAGCTACTTCTCATTCCGCACTCCGTCTGTGGATTCGATATTGATGCACGGCTTTTCATCGATCATGGAGTGATGCTGGTCTTGGTTGAGAGGATGCACCATCCAAAAATAAGTTCCCGAACCCCATCGGAGATCCGAATCCTTCAAGGCAGGTATCTTGATCTTCCTCACTTCAATCATCCCAATGTGGCATATTGGCAAAGCGTAGTCGATGTGGTTGCATGGAACTTGGCCTGTTGAGGCGCCATCGACGAGGCAACCATCCATCTCACGTTCAAAACTGGCTTTCAAAACTCGGTGTCAGTGAGCAACTCGTTCACGGTCATCGCTCATCTCCTTCTTCAAGTCTGGTTTCCCTACAAGCGCGTGCAGAAACAGCCACATGACAGAAGCCCAGTACACACTCACAATTAGCAACGTTTTGACATCCCTGTAATCAACCACTGCCGGCTTGAGATACCTCAGGAGCGCCGCAGTGTCTTCGACATCCGTCGTCGACTTCTCTTTCCCATGCCAGCGTCGAATTGTGACAAGTAGTGGCATTAGATTAATACATTCATGTCAAATTCTCATAACCAGAGCGGGTGTTCATCCTTGGGTGTTTAATTCATGCGTTCCTCTTTACTTCTGAACAGATCTCAAACTCTTTCGTTACTGTACTACATTCTTGAGCCCCCCGCCCCCCAGCATTTCATCTCTCCGCCCAGCTTCATCCAGAGGAACACCACACCGCAAAGTAATGACTTTTAAAAACCTCATCAGTAGACATGATGCTCTCCGTCAAGTCTTATCGTCTTTGCCCAGAAATATGAAACTCTCCCTCAATCCATAGTCCAGCCCCCGCACTCGCCAACTCAATCTCATCCACCAAAGCCCACGACTTACACTCTCCTCCTGAAGACCACGACGCAACACCGCCACCGAGCTTAAGCGCGCTTGTGTACAAACACAATAAACCTCCCAAGTCTCATCACACCACCACGGCCCAACCGCCCATCCGCAGTCTTCTTCGAAAGAAACTTATCAATTCAAAGCCAATAACTCACCAGCTCACCAGCTCACCTCAGCCTCATCTCAACTCGCCTCCCAAACCGCCGCAGCACCCGAACACCATTGCCCACTCTCCACAAGGCTGTAACACGCCAACCAAACCCAATCAAGAGCATCGTCACATTCAATCCCCCCCCCCCCCCCCTTCCCATCCCCTGTTGGAACATTTACCCCTACCCCTCCCGTAACTGCACCTCATCTTTTTCGCGTCAAACCAGCAAAACACCACGACACCTACAAACGCCCCAGCAAACCATATGCAGCATCAACACCCACACATCAACGCCAAAGTAACTGGGCTGCCTGCCCCCTCTTCCCCTACAGGCCAGGCCTGTCTCCCTCTCACACACACACTCGGTAATATAAACATACTACCGTACCTATAGCATGCCATCTATACCACCACACTTGAAACACGAACACAAGAGCGACGCCGCAGACAACGTGGCAGGCAGACTCACGCCATCCCCCTTCCTGAGCTGTTACTCACCACCCCCATCCCATCTCTAACCACTACCTACGCCCCTCAACCTCAACCGCAGTCATCGGATGAAGTATGGCTGAATCGGAAGCCCTGCAGAGCGCAACTTTACAACTGGTGCCTGTGAACGCGCCATTCTTCCACAGAAACAAAAAATAACTCAAAAGTGAACTGAGCTCGTTGTCGGGAGGGAATCAGGAACCATTCGAAACGGGCATAACGAACCGCCCCTCCGGCGATAAAATCATCGTTCAAAGTAAACCCCTCATGGACCCCCTTTCAAACCTTCTTGTGGAAGTCAATTCTTCCTCGTATGATATCGTCACCCATCATCTACAAGTCTTCACAACGAGTCAAGCACGCGATACATCATCACGAAAAGTCAAATTGAGAGAATCATCCACCTTCGTTCATTTCTTCTCGTTCATCTTCTCTACCGTTTCATTTAAAACATGAAGTACAAGGGACAGGACATAAATTCAAAGTCGCCGGACCAGCCGAATACAACTTGCGCTGTCATTGCGCATCAGGACGTGGACCAAATAGTAAGTACCAAAAGACATGCAAAGTGCAAAGACAGCGTAAACCATGAACTTCCTGGCGCCGGCCGCACAAGATAATTAAAAACGACGTAGCAGGTGTATCAAGAGGGGGAAAAAAAGGAAGACTCCAAGCCGTACCGCCGATTCGCCGATATGACGTGGCGCGCAAGGCCCGAAGAAAAAACCAAGTTCCCATATCCACGGTGGTAATCTCATACGTGACCCAGTCCAGAGAAAGCTGCTCAAAGTCTCGGGCATGCAAACAAGATCTAGGCGAATGCGAAAGAAACAGGTATAATGACGCCGGTATGCGTATGGATAAACGAGATGGTCGAGAAGTGAATTAAAGGCGGCCGTGGCGAGGAGGTGTTCATCAGATTGGATTTGGGAGAGCGGATAACGCATTGATGCATGCGAACGCGAGAGCGGAAGTAGAGGGCGGTGCGACGATGAAGACGAGAACGTCGTGGTATCAGGTTTCAAAGAGATGCCGAGAACGCCTAATTTCATGAAAAGCCAGTCGAGGGTATCTCTGGGACGAAAAGTTGTACAGTCGAGAGTTGAGAGAACAAGTACTGGCGTTTACCATCCCTTCTTTCTCGCGAATCGCTTGTTCAACAAAGTGAGAACCTTGGTGACGTTGAACTGAACGTATTCCAGATCCAGGTCGTCCTGGCCATCCTTCTGCATCTCAAGCAGATCGTCAAGCTTGAGATCCAGCTCAAGGAGACCACGGTTGCGTCCTGTGCCAAAGTCAGTAAACCTTCGGTGCGTAGTAATCGAGAAACGTACCCTTGTAGTGGAGAGAGATAACAAATGTACCCGGCAGAGGGCTGGTAAAGTTGAAGTAAATGTTAGCCCTCCGGTTGTCCGGAACGTTGCTTTTTTGAATGACCCCCTCCTTCTCCAGTTGTTGGTGAGTGAATTTGTAAGGCCCGAGAACCTGTTGCTTCTGCTGCTTCCGCTTCGTTCCCTCGCTTTGCGATCGCACGTTATGGAGGTAGCTCTTGTACGTTTCCAGTTGATTAACGAGGTAGTTGTTATGGTCGCGAATGGTCTTGTAAACCTCTTCCAACTTGCCAGTCTCCTGAATGACACCGTCCTTGAGTGAGCCGAGATGTTGCAGCTCCTGCTCGACTTCGTCACGCAGCAGGCCGAATTGATCGCTCTTATCGATGACTTTCAATTCCTGCAGCTGTGACAGCAACTCCATCGCCCTGATACCCTTGCGGACCATCACGGCGTCGTTTCGACTCGTTGCTGCTGCGTCGGCGATCCTCTCGAGTCGCAGAGGTCTTCGTGCGACGCTGCTGTTGGATGGGATCGATCGCATGATTTGCACAAAGACGGACTTGGCTTCCATAAAGTACACTTCCTCTTGCGTGATGTCGAGCGCCGCTGTCAAATCGTCGATCGCCGTTTCCCATCGGCTGAAGAGAGGGAGGTTGATAGCGCGGTTCTCCTTGCGAGGAACCTGCGCGGGTGCGCATCCTAGCTCTGACATGATGATGCCCAGGTGTGAGTTGTCATCCTTGCAGAGCTCTCCGTTGTGCTTCTCAATCAGGCCATGCATAGCATAGATTTCGTTCAACGTAATAGATAGTTCCAAGTCCTTCTTCGAGAGTGCGACATAGTTGTCCATTTCCAAGCTCTCGTAGAAGTCGCCGACTTCACACAAGTCAAGCATGAATTTGTTGATGCGCTCCTTGTTCTGGTAGATAAAAGGCTGCAGCTTGGCCATGTACGGCTCTTTGGCGTATGAGGGCTTATTAGCAAGATTCTGCAGCATCTTTGCAATCAAAGTCAGCGTTCTTCTCGGGCGGTCAGCCGGCTGACCGTCGATGAGCATGTATGACTTGGGTGTCACGATTGCCGGGTTGATGAAGCGCAAAAAGAAGAACCCGCCAATGAGGGTGCAGATAACCTGGTCGTTGGCATCGGGGTACTTGCGCTTCGTCAAGCTGCGAATCTGTTTGCAAATCCACCGAATGCCGTACGGCGCTTCGTCGAGTCCGTCAATGATGGTCGTCAAGAAGCCATTAGCAATCTCGGTGAGCATCGTCAGACGCGGCTCAATGATGGCCTGCACTTGGGGGTTCTCCGCAGCCTGCTCAGCAGTAACGCCCTTGGGCAGCGATGCAGGCAGACTGCCGGTGTCCTCTTCAATCTGCTCAATCATGCGTTCGTAAACCTTGAGAGGGTTGATCTCCAGGTCAAGGTCCTTCAGCTCAATCAGACTGTTGATTCTATCAGCGAGTACTGACTTGAGGAAGCTCTGTCCTGGTCCTCTCCGCGTGTACGTGGTCATCATTCGTGAGACGGGCGTGTTTGCGCGCAGGAGTGAAGAGTATTCGGGGGTGTTGTCGAATTGGTATGTGAGAACAGACTATTCAGCCAAGTCAGCTTGCAATTTCGCGCGACGGCCGCGGGCCACAAACCTGGAACATGGTCAAAAGAAGATGTTCTTCGCGGCTCTCGTACTGGTTTCCGTAGATGGTGAACATGACCGTCTGCAGCAGAGAGTCGATCTCCGACATTGACACCAGTCGGCACAAGTGTGCAATGTGCCTCGGCTCGGATTGCAACAAGAACATCAGGTTGCCATACTTCTGCGTCTTGTCGTCGTTAGGGAAGGCGCCCTCTTGCATATCGGTCGCGTCTTCCAGGTGGCTCGCGACCTCGTTCTGTTCTTCTAGAGCCATTCGATTCTGGATAAGGAGGGCGATTCGCGAATCGAGATACCGCACGTCTTTTTCGAGGACAAAGTTCTTCTTGGATTGCGACGAAATCTTGGACTTGAGCTCTCTGAGAATCTTCTGGGCTGTAGAATTCAACGTCAGTACGGGGGTTTGGCAGAATACTGCAGGTATTGTAGCGCCTACCTTTGGCCAAGTCATCCTCAATTTCTAGATCAGTCTCGTTCGCTGACATGGACATGTACAGCGCGGACATGGAATACCGCTTGGACTGGCGGGCGGACCGCGACCCATCGTAGGAAGACATTGTGTTTTGGCGAGAAAGGGGTTGGAAGGAGGAGGAGGAGGCGGTGGAAGCTCGAGAGGGTGTTTGAAGCATGACGGACATATTGACGATGACCTGAGGTGATGGTTGCGCGAAGCAGGCAGTTCGCCTAAGAGAGCCCCTTGAACAGACGGGGTCTCGACGACGCCAGCGAAGAGGTTACGACGGCCGACGCTGGTGGATCGGTAGGTAGGTGGACGGCGAAGGTGCAGTGCAGCTGCGAGGTTGGCGATTGGTAGAGCAACTCTGAGAATCCAGCGTGAAAGTAGGTCGGTCTGCCGAATGGTCCAAGGATGCAGTTATTGTTACAAGACCGTTGCGACTCCAGAAAGAAAGGGCAGTTTGTCAAGACGTGGATGCGAGGCGGAGATGGAGGGGGGGTGGCAGTTTTTGGGGGGACCGCAACGGAAACTGGGTCGGTAAAAGTGGTGGGTGAGTGGGTGAGTGAGTGTGTGTGCGGGCACAATTGGTATGTCGTCCAGCGAACGCCTCGAGACAGTGATTGGGGTGAAAGCACAAGAGGCTGCGAAGTGATTGAGTCGGTCTCAGAGAACCCAAGATGGCAGACTTCGAGAATGTGGTGTTGGTTTTTTGTGGTGTTTCGAGCGAAAGCTTCGTCGGGGGGCAGGCCGATGGATATTGCTTTTAGCACAGCTGATAGGGCGGCACGACAAACAAGGGCGCTGTTTTAGCTTTGGCAGGCGCGGCCGCAAATGTGTGGACGGCGGTGATCAAATTAAAATCGAGCCTAGGAGCGGCGAGGTTCCAGATCCAGTCAGATAGTCGGGGGGTTATGCTGGGTTCGGTGCGTGGGTATGGAGAAGCGTGAGCCCGTTCTTCCAGGGTTATTTTCTGGCGGGGCGCGATGCTGATGCCTGGCAGAATATTCTGACTGCCGGTGTCAAGGAGCAAAGAAAAGAGAAAGGATACGATTAAGAAAGCAGAGCGGAGTTGAGAGAAGAAGAGTATGAGAGAGTGAGCGTGTGTCTGGTGTGTGAATGTGCGTGTATGATGGTTCCGTGTGGGTGGAATGAAGACCGGGGGCAATTCTCTTGGGGGGACATGGGGGGACAGAGAAATAGGCCTGTCGCTCAGGTGGAAAGGAGGGGATGGTACTCCGTACAGAGTAAGGAACAGCGAGGTAGGACTGCGTAGGGCGGCGGTTCAGAACGTGCGAAAGGAGGGACAAGCACCAAGCTGGACAAGAGTGCGACGGGGGGGGGGGGGGGGGGGGGGGGGGGGGGGAGAAAAAGAGAAGGGAGGGGGAGGAGGAAGGGAAGGGAGGGAGGGAGAAAAGAACGAAAGTAGAAGGAAGGGCGGCGGCGCTGGGACGGGGAGGAAGGAGGGAGGGGGGGGGGAGGGGGGGGGGGGGAAAAAGAGACAGAGAGGCAGAGAAGGAAGAGAAGAGGGACAGGGAACAGAGACAGTACCTTAGAGAGAGCGTCCAGTCTGTGTCCAAGGTAGGCACGGTACGGTAGGTACGGTAGGTAGATTAGGTAGGTCCTGACATGTTGGGGTACGTACAGTTAGCCGTCGCGGTGCATACGGAGAGATTAAGGTACGGATGGATAGGATGGCTGGATGGGTCGCGAATAAAGGGGCATGGATCACTCAGGGTGTCAGCAGATGGACAGGCACAAGGCACATGGCACGGACACTGAGTGAATACCTCCCAGGTCTGCGGCGGGTTATGAAAGCAACCAGGAGAGCAACCAGAGTCCAGGTAGCCCGAGGTAGATGTTGACGGTCAGATACTGGCAACCAACTGGTTAGGTCCGGAGGGCCAGGGACAGAACGGAGCCAGATGCAGCGGAAAGGTTGCACAAAATGGTGGGATTGGCTTTATTAGAGGGTCAAGGTTGGATGGGCAGGGTGGATGGGTGGATGGATGGATGGATGGATGGTGGTGTAATGCGTGATCACTGATGGCTCGTGGGAGGAGGGCCGGCCTGAATATCAAAGTTGGACCTGATCCGGGACGATGAGGACGGGGGAGTCCCTGGCGCTGTTCGGTACTCTGTACGTATTCCTGAGATGGATGGATAACCTATGTTCTTGAAGAAGACGACGCGAAAAGCGCGCTGAGTGCCACGGAAAATTGCCGTATGCAGGCAGCTAGCAGTTGAAGAAGAGTGGCTTGCGTCCGAATGAAAAGTGACTGAGTGTGAGTCTGTGGTGAGTAACTACGTTTGAGAGTGAGGATGAGTAGGGAGTATGAGCGACTGCCTTCGAATCGGTGTATCGTGTGAGAGAAAGCGAGCTTGTACCTTGGGATGAGGGAATGAGGGAGGGGATGGGGTTACTAAGAATGGAGGGTGGGGAACAGACCCCTTGCCTCGTGTGCGCGATGCGGAGCGGTTCCTGGCTTCAGGCGAAGTGGGCGGAGTGGGCGAAGTGGACGAGTGGGCAGAAATTAGTTACGTACCGGAGTACATGGTTGATCAAGGCAAAGATACATATGGGCATCCAGTCGCCGACGACGCACTTACTGCAGTAAGGTAGTAGGGAAACCATCAAAGCCCAATGGAGAGCCTCGCCGAGTCCGTTAGCGGGCGTACTGACCGAACTAAGTGACAACGAGCTGCTGCCCAACTAGTAACGCGCAACGGGCGACGGGTCCGGCGAGAGACAAGAAGCTCTCGGAATTGCCAGTTTGATTACACGTCTGTATCATGACATCAAGACATTTAGAGGTCAACGCAGTGTTAAGAATAGGAGAAGGGGGCCGTTATTACAACATCACCAACAGGGGGTTCAAAGGAAAAGGTTGCGAGGTAATACAGGGTACCTAAGTAGAGTGGGTTGAGAGACTCTCACACGAATGTCCATGGCTACGGAGTACAGGTTGAGAGAAAGAAAACAAGCAACAATCTGTCAGAATTCGTGTGAGCCGCCCCGAAAATGCAAATTGAAGCAAAATGGAGCAATGTGTCTCTTGCGGTAGTGTCTTAAGCCTGGATATGGCGGTCGTGTAACCTGGGCTTATTGCGTTGTTTCTCATACCCATCCGTCTCCTACATTGTACACAGGTATCCGTTCTGTAAGTCAACAAACCTGTTTCAGTCAGTTGACAATTAGGAACCATCATCTCCCGAAGGAGAAAGTGCCCAGTTTCCATGTGTGAAGAAGACGAAGGAGAAGATGAACAAGATGAACAAGAACCCCACCAAGAAGAACCTTGGGAACAGACAGAAAAAATCAAAGTGTGGGATGGGACGACGATGACTGGTTCCGGCTTGCTGTAACGCCAAAAATCTGTTTGAGAATCCTGCAGGGGTTCCATCGCTTCCTCCTCTCCTCCAAAAGGGTTGCTGCTGCACCTGCGCCTGCACCTGCACCTGCACCTGCCCGCACTTGCGTGAGCCTTGGGCCCTCCCAGTCCAATCGAGGTGACGGGGTCATCCCATAGTTGCCAGTCACACCTTCCTCACCTTCCGCGGTATAAGGTACCTTACAGAGTAGGTAACCGGGAATTGAGAAAGAAATGCACCCACTCCGTCCTGGGATCTGTATGCTATAGTACATAGTAAGCATAGTAAGGTGCCCGTATCGCGGCTTACATTTACTTCCAAGGTTCTGTAAAGATTACGTACCGAGGTTCATCTCCGTCTGCCATCTACGTACTGTGTAGTACAGCTTCTCCAGTCTACACCAAAGCACCTTTTTTGACCTCCTTCCTCGAACAAGGCACCGTGTTGTTCAATGACACTGCTACAAAACATCGAACATGTGCCCACACCATTTGAGACTGCTCGCCTCTTGCCGCTACACACCGCATCCCACAGCCTCGGGCCCTTTGCCGTCAGATATTGGCACTCCACCTCAAACCCCAAGACTCTCAAAGTGTCCGCAGGTACTGTACGTATGTATACCTTCGAAGTTACCTGAGCTGCGTGGTTGACAGCCTAGTCAACCCATTCGCTTGGGTTCACTCCCTCCATTTCGGCTGAGCTGGCAGTTTTCCTCACCAGTCCGTCCAGACTTTGCCAGCCAACCGTCATTCGTCTGTTCTATTTGGTCGCGCGTCATTCCTCACGAACAGACAGCCCCGTGCGCGCTCCTTCGCATCGCACTCGCCGAGCTATACGGGTTTTGCAAACTTGCTTCGTCTGCGTCCAGTCTCGATGCAAATGCACGAAAAAATTTGACCGGACATGACTGCAGATGGATGCCACTACAACTCGCCCTCCTCTATCTGCAAGGGGTGGAACAAGCGCGGTCAACGGACGACGTCCTACCGTCTCTCTGAGTTCCAACGCGAGGGACCGTCTGCCTTGCATCCATCCTGTGACACACTGCCTTAGTGATCAACTTACCTAGCCGCCGGGCGGGCTGGAGAAACCCACGAACAGGCAGAAGAATCGGATTCCAGAAACCGAGAGTCACAATATCCAACCTTCGCCAGACATCATCCTCATCTCTCATCTGATAGTGTCAGGATCTTTCACCATCGATGGTTGCATTGTTGGCGGCGGCACCTGCAACGTATCGTCACCGAGTCATCCTAGCAGACATGCGGAACGGATTGGTCGTGAGCCGTTCGTGTTCGGCTTGTTGCTCGCCCTTCGCGTCCATTCAGGCATCTACCTTTCCGACCGAGAGCTGCCAAAAAACTGAAATCTTGCCGGTAAAGAGACAATGAGAGACTAAAATAGGTTCCCTCGCAATGAACTCTAGAAGCCTGATGGAACCGTTGCTCACAGACTCCGGATGCCACACCGCACTGAACGACTCCGGGCACATGGCTTCCTCTTCTTTCAAAAGAACGGATGGGCGAACCGCAAAACATACAACATCGGAGCCGGGTGGGCCAAGTCCAAGGACCGAGGCCAATAATCGTCGCTTGCCGCTCTCGCCGTCGTTCCTGGTGCTTTCTGTTGGAGAAAAGTACCGACCAGACAGGAGCAGAAACCTGCATGACGCTCATCGTTCATGCAACCAGGAGGCGCAGGCCGGCTTGAAACCGCTGCTTTTTCCGCTGCACATTTCAGTTCTGCGCGCATGCTGCAGGAAGAAGAAAGGCAACCAAAATCGACTCTGGCTGTCAAACGCACAGCAACATGACACCGTGTCAGTCGTCAGCAACTCCTAGTCTCAGGGCGCCTTCACTAGACGAGCGGTGTGACCGTCTCACGGCTACTTGGCTCACCGTTCGGAGTGTCTGCGTTTGCGACAGCGCGCAACTTGAAGATTCATGCACACCTGATATGATCGGCTCCCCGACCCAACTCAGCATTGATGAGCCTGTCGGCGGCCCGTGTGGTCATTCAAAATTGGCGCCATCGTCAACGACAAACAAGTGGCATGTCAGAGAGCGCCACCCCTCCTTTCCCTCGGTATGCCTCTCCATGTCAACATCATTTTTGACTTTGACATTGCCAGTGTCTGCACCCCAGAGACAGCGACAGGGACCGAATTCAGGAACAGAAGTGCGCTTGGCCAAATCGGGAAGACCCACATGCCCGTTTGGAGAGCGGTTGGGCGGGATGTGGAATAGGGGAAAGCCAGAAAGAAAAACAAGACCTCGACGGATACTCGGGCGCGTGGTACGGTGGTCCCCGGCTCGTCTAGGAATTCCTGCATCCTCCAATCCGTATCCCTGGCCCCGTTTCCCCATGATCATCGCTTCTGTTCGGCTTCCGACGCGGACATTGGAGTGTGGAACGGACCTCTTGCACCCTGCGATGTTCCAAGCCACACAGCAACTCGTCATCATCTTTTACGAACCGCGCTATCCGTCCATCACATCTGATTTCTTCGGCGGGCTTGTTTTGTTTCGAACGGTGAACACGAGTGCGGGCGTCCTCTGTTGTATTATCGGACGGAATACCGACCTACTGATGAAAATCAATACAAATAAATATTCCCGGTTCTAACTTTCGAGTCCCCTTGGGTATACCGGCCTTGGGATGCTGACCCTCCCGCGGGGCCCTCGCAGCGGCCCGTACGCGTTATTAGGGGACTATCGTTGGCGAAGCATAATGCCTGCGCCTAAGTCTCAAAGTTGACGCCGGTAGCCAGATTTCTGGAACCTTTCATCATCCAGCTGAACCCGCCAGCGGTCCATCGCCAAGGATGCCGTGCTCTCTTAGATTAGTCGATGTGAGACCGCTTCACTGCCGATCTTCCTTGTGTCACCGAACTGCGAGATGCGCAAGTCTGATCTTCAGAGTATGCGCCCCTCTCTGCCACGCGGTCAGTCGATATCTGCCTTGTCGGCTACACACAACTCAACCTTTAGAACCTCGAGTTCACAAGTCAGGGCGCTGTGGGCGCGTCTACGTCGACATCTAGCTGAATCAGACGCGGGTTCGACGCAGTCGGCCGCCTGGTAGCGCAGCCAGCGAAAAGGGGTCTCAGCCGCCCGGGTGCAGACAGTCCTGACAATGACCTGGGGACCGATGCCGATGCCAATGCCATTATACTGCGGCTTGCCTTGAAGCATGTTGAATGCAAAAATAATCCTTCCAGCATAGAACAAAGGCCGTCAAAGCAGCAGGGGACTGTGGCTGGACTGAAGCCTGCACCGCCTGGAGCTGGCCCATGCTCTTCATTTCCCCATGCCTGCGACACGTGGGAGGAAAGGATGCGATTTCATAAGGATCGCCCCCTCTAGGGAGTTCCGGCAACACCTAGCTTCAGTTCGGCTTGTTCCTGACCTTGTCCAAAAGAGACCTTGGCTCGTCCGAGGAACGGCGAGGACATGACACGCCGCGCGACAGATGGGAACATTGATCCACCGCCGTTCGACGTAGTTCTCGATGCCCCGCCTGCGCGCAAAGTTTTGCTAGATATAAAGTGCGTGACGCGCAGAAATCGTACGCGACGTTTCTTCTCCGGAGCTAGATTGGTGGACCCATCTCCACGAACCATCGTTCGAAGCGTCCGATGCACAGTCCAGGGCCCCGTAGCTGTCGCCATAGTCAGGGGCTTTTCTCTACCACTCTAGCCCTGCTGGGTCCAAATGGTCACGAGCAGAGCATTCTTGGCCGGTATGTCATGAACAAGATTTCCGCTATTGGCTGTTAGCTTGGATTGCTTTGCTAACTTTCCAGCTCGGCCGGTCAATGTCAACGGCCACCGTCCTCCTTTTGATCTGACGGCGTTGCTATAACGGGCAATCATTTCCCCTTTTAGCCCACCTCCTCCATCGTAATGGCTCGAGAGGGAGGGTCTCTCCGTTCGACACCAGCATGACTTAGCTGACAAGACGTCCATCATTGCAACGATGCCGTTGTGACGTCCCAAGACGCTTCTCTTATCGTTAATGAACCAATCGAATCGCGCCAAGCCGTGAGCGCCCTTGCGGATCTGCCTCCCGCGATGTCTGTCTGTCTGTCCGTGCGATGCGAGCGAGGACTGAAATGGGCAACATGAAAGCACCGCCCACCCGATACAAGGTCCAATTCAAGATCGAGATTATCCCGTATTCTAGTACAGAGCGGCACCCATTTAGTCTTTAGAAGGTTTCTTGATCCAATCAGCGACTTAGCCACGGAATTGTCGGAGTCGTCGGAGAGATACAATCCGTATTCTAGCAAAAGTTTCACTCGGTGGATCGTCCACGCTCTGCGAGACGAGGCGCTAGTTCTAACTTCTGAATAGACGATATATTTTTTACCAGACCACCATTCCCTCAATGGCACACATGATTCGGTCGTCTCGCTAAGCCTATTCCAATAAGCTCACAAGACTGACTCGCTATCTTGCATTGTAGTCTCTTGTTGGGTGGAGCTGCGACTACCGAGAGTCCTGAATCAAATTCCAGGCTTCCTAATGATCCATCAACGAGGTTCAATTTATTCGCTTGTCGCCTCGCTTACACTATGGCAGGTGAAATGTCCACAAGAAACGAAACTAGACGAGTTCCTGTGTTCGGCAGTGCCATCAGTTTGTTTCAGCCATGGATTGCCACAGCTACACGGCATTCCCGCTCTTCCTCTCGAGGTACAGACTTCAGAGTACAGGGTACAGGAACACAGAAACCGCTATTGTCAGATTGTCAACATCTGCAGGCATCCGACGTCAAAGCTCTCGCCGACAGCTGTCACTACCCGCCCTACCCCCGGAGAACCCTGTAGGAGGGGCCTTCCCTAATCTCCGCAGATGTCGTCGCGTTTCGTGCAGATCTCTTAAGGAAGCGTGACTGAGCCTGACTGAGCATCCGTAGGTACGTGGGCTGGCTCTGGTCCGATTGCCTAGCAAGATAATTTCGCGCGATAGTGAACTGTCAAGTAGGCTATCATAACCTTTGCAAAAACGGGTGGCTGGACGGAGGACATACACCTCTTTGAACCAGCGCATGCGCAGGGTTATCAGCCATTTCGTCACCTATGGCCAGCAATGGCTGCATGGCAGAGGCGTCTTCACTTCAGGTGGAGCACCGTGGGGAAGCAAATCGTAGATCTTTTTCCACAACCTTCACGCCTCCTCGGCCGGTCGCCATTTACGGCGGTGGGGTACGCGAACCTAGGGCAGAACGGTCAGCCCACCAGCCTCTGATAGTGAAGAAACGTACTCATGCGGAGGGCGGGAGCTCTCTCTGCTCGAGAGGCTCAGGCTGTCACAATCTCGCAGATAGCGAATGTCAAGATGATGATGGTCAGAGATTCTGTTACGCGTGGCAGAAACCACAGAGCCTGGGGCTCTTGATCGGCGACATGGGTTTAGTCCAGCGACAAGCCAGCGTTGATAGGGGAGGAAATTCTCCCTCCCCCCCTCCTCCGACCAGCTTTGTCTCGTTTTCTGAATCCGTATCCGTAGGTGTTTTACTTGGTCTCCAAACTGGAGAGTTCTGCTGTTGGCTTTTACTACAGCGTATTGAAGTTATTCGCATAAGCAGAGGAGCATGGCGCAAAAGCTGGCGATATCTTGAACGTAAAACCCCCCCTCCCATCTATGGCCTATGATCTACGACCTTTCCAGAGGTTACCGAGATGACGGGAAACGACACGGCAAGACCAAGTAAAGAGTTACATCTCGCGAGATCGGGGAAGCACCGGCGAGATGACATGGTTCTACGAGATTGGCGATTGGTGACTGAGACAAGGGGCCAGGCCAGGAGATGGCTATTCACCAAGATGCCCCCATCTCTTGTTTTCTTCCCTTTTCTGTTCAAGAACAATGTTGTCCCCTTCTTGTACCATCTTCTTTGTTCACCTTCCCTTGCTCATTGCTGATGGACCAGGGGGTGGGAAATCGTATCTGGGACATTTTGGGGTCTTGGGGGGCGAACATCGGATAGGCGAGAATGAAGATCGGTAAGTTTTTGGGTCTACCTTGGCCGCACCGAATCGAGCTTTTGCATGGGTCGGTTAGTGACTTAATATGGGGGCAAGGAAGTCACTTTTTCATGGGACTTGACTGGAGAGAATACTGTATTGCGGAACCTGTCGGCTATCGAAACGTGTATAGGCGAGACAGTGCGGTCTTATAGACGAGAACGAAAGATTATTCTCCTTTCCTGTCCAATGGCTGAGAGATTAAGTCTCTTGGGCTTAGTATGTGGGTGACGCGTGTTATGAAATTACAGTGAGATTGAGGACAATCCACCACGATGCTTGAGCAGGTCGCAGAAGGCGGGCTATTTCGCGATGTTCGGTCCAAAGACAGAAGGGATGTGGATCTAGTATTGAACGGATCGTCCGATGTGACTGAAAGCCTAGTGAACGACTCCTCTGTCGGTCTTGAACAGTTGATGGCCAGGTGAGGACATCGATTGAGATGAGTGAGGCGTGTTTCCAAAACTAGATGTAAAGTATAGAATCATACCCGCAACTGGCGACCTCGGGACTAGACTCTTGACGGCATTGAAGGTATTCAGTACGGTTGGACTATGTGGCGCATCTTTCATTGACATTGTGTTGGGTAGGACTTTTGAAAGAAGGTCATGGCTTCAGAAATTTACATCCAGTGAATGGTTTCGGCGATGTCGATGAGGGTTGTTTATTGGCTTCAGCTCAGGGGAGCGAGATTTCGAAACTTGCAAACGATGTTGCTCGTTAAGATTCAGATTCACGGTCGATGTTGCTTCTCAGTAGACGCTCATGCTTGCTCTTCATGAGAAGGACTGCTTCCTGTTCATCAAGTAGAAGTCTGACTGCCGGCTGATACTGACCTTTCATGGTAAAAATTCAGCCCCTATGAGAGCGTAACTTGGCCAAACTTTGAATGAAAAGTTTGTTTTAGGGAATAGCATGATATCACTGGAGATGTAGGACTTTGTGTTGTTCTAGGAGGTCGCTGATGATAGGTAGTAAGTCAGGTACTGATGTTTCATTGACTTCAACCCGGGCTCACGGGTAATGTCAGTATGTGAGCATCGCTTTTAGCTCACGACACGTTTTCAAGACACCAAATTTCTCTGGAATCAAGCTTCAAAGACGTGTTTGAGGCTTGCCGCCTTGTCAAGAAGTTGGGTGATATTTCCCTCAGCCAGGGCGGGCATACCCTTGACCACGCAGGGACGGAAAAAGCCTTTGTTTCTTCGAGCCAGGCCATCATCCTCTCGAGGTTGACGACGCCGTATACATCTTGACAAGACACTGCCCGGTACCTGAAGAAAGCCAGAAGATTTCCGTTGCGTTCCCTGATCAACTTCTGACATAAGCCTTTGCGGTTCGAATCAAGGTCGTGGAGTCAATTTATCAAATATTGGCCTTTGCGGTGGCATTGCTTGTCATGCCAGCCAGACTGGCGACAGGCTGATGTGAATGCACCCATCACGAGGTGCTAAGCCGCGGTTCTCACAGTCCAGCTCACAGTTCAGCCTTTTTCTCAAGGCAGAATGGAATTTATCAAAGCAACTCTTTGCACTTGGCTATCGCATTTGCCCCTACAGAAAACAAGGTCTCCAAACGTACAGGCTGGGGTATCTAGCAGCAACAAAATCGCTCTCGGGATCAAACAAGTTTCAAACATTTCCAAACACCGAACCGTCGCTTTCCTTACCTCGTTCACGCTCATTCCTACGAGCCCCAGCCTTCCTCACCCACGTCCACCAGCCCAGAAACGAATGAAGCAAGCCCACATCCTTGTCATGCTGCTTTTGCCGCGGGGGCCGCGTCGGCAGCGCCGGCGGCCGACGACCCGTCAGCCGCCTCTTCCTCCTGGGCCTCGTCTCAGCCACAGGCATGATGACGGCCGGGGTAAATTGCTCGTCGGGAACCAGGTCCATGAACAGCCGGAATGGCCAGGCCAGCGCGGCGAACGTGTGCTTCGCGAGCGAGTACCCGGCGCGCGTCTGTAAGAGGATGAGGGCCACAATGAAGGGGACGCAGACGCAGACCATTGTCACGGGGAACCTCCAGTCTTGTGGTGAGATTGTGAATTCTGTGATCCCAAAGACTGACTGTAGAGATCCATGCATCAGTATACAGACATGTAAACAGAAGGGAAATGGGGAAAGAGGGAGGGAAGGGTTCGTCTGCTTACAGTCACAAAAGTCAGGGGTAAAAACACCATGGACCCCAAAGTTAGGACCTTGATGTTGTCCCCCTGCTCAATCGCCCTCCTCGACTCCTTGATCGAGCTCCCGCTGAAAAGCTGATCTCTCAAATTCTCAACCTCCTTGCGCGTCGCAGCGTTCTTGGCATGCACCGTCTCTAAATCCCGACACGCGCGCTCCAAGTCGGACCTCAGGAGCACCATCTTGTCGCGGTACGCCACCCCCTCGGGGCTCTCTGGCGCCGGATGCGGCCAGAGAGTCTGATGCCGACCGTCCCAGAAATCGTCAGGAAAGGTCTCCCGATAGGCCGCCAGCATGGCGCGCAACCCCTCGTTGACGACGCCCAGCGTATTGTACGCCCAAAAGTACCGCCTGATGTACGTAAAGTGCTTGTCCTCGAAGAGGAGCTTGTCGCGCAGGCGGGCGTCGAACATGAAGTCCGTCGGCGGCGTGATGAGCTTAGCGATGCGCGCGTGGAGCGCCAGGTTCCGCTTCGTCGCGTCGCGGTACTCCGTCACCAGGGCGTCCAGGAAGGCGTAGGGCCCCGAGGAAAAATTCTTGTGCGCCTCGGCGTCGCCGCCACGGAGTGTGTGTTCGTCGTCTGGGAAGGACTGTATCGACAGCAGGTGCCACGGCGCAAAGGTGTCGAAGAGGAACCCTTCCTGGGGGCCCTCACGGCGGCGGGTCTGTTTCACGGATTGCCGTGGCGGGCCTGACAGGGAGAGGGCGAGGATGGAGCTGCATTCCGCGATGTCGATGTGGTCTCGCGAGCGGCGGTCCGGCGGGCGTTTGTCGTACTTTTGAAAGGGGGCCGGTTCGAGACCCTCGCCTACTACGGTGTAGTACTTGAAGACGAAAAAGAAGCTTCGTTGGCGTAAGTGTAAGGCCGAGGGGTCCCTTGCGAAGGCGCGGTGGACGTAGGCTGTCGTTTTCCCGTTATTTCCATGGTCCGTGATGAGATGGTTGAGGAGCTCCGTCATGTCGAAGTAAGGAGACATTGTCATGAATAGGGCGCCGAGCATCAGGGCCGACGGTTCTTGCAGGATGGTCACGAGACCTACGGCTTGGCCGTCGGCGTGAATCTCCTTGAGGGCGTTCCACACTGTTGGGGCGTCGACGATCTGTGTGGGAGATGGAGCTGCGTCGGCCGCGGCGCCTCGAGGACGACGGTCTGGGTGTTTGCCCACGGGTCTGGGTGAACCTTCCTTGTCGACATCGTACAGTTCAAAGGTTGAGCTGACGTAGCCCTGGCTTTCATACGCAGCAAATGTCTCAAAGTCTGCATTCTCGTCAATCTCGGCCTGTCGCCTGATCACATCCGCAAGCCCGATAGCTGCGCCGCCGGTGAAGTCAGCATACTTGAGATGGCGTAGCAGCTGGTTGTCCGTCCATGATACGCGCTCGACGAGTTTGGTGGCAGGAGCAGAAAGGGCCCCATCCGAACTGGTGGCACTACGGGGGCCTGCGATGTCAAGCAGGGGGAGGTACTCAACATCTAGCTCGGAGTGGATCGAGGCCGGGACATGCTTTCTCTCGAGGCCGCTGGGCAGTGTCCGCTTCTCGATGGAGTCTGAGAAGGTTGAGCGGCGGGCACGGCGAAGGGCAGGCTGAAAAGCCGCTTCTGACGAGAGGGCAGGACTGTGTCCTGGACTTTGGACAGGGCTTAGGGATGGCTGGAGAAGAGGTGACGGCTGGTGGGTGTTGTTGGTCGTTCTGGTATCTGATCTGTCCCTGGCGGCACTGGCTAGGGAGTCATGGAGACTTCGTAGATTACGGAGATATTGTTCATGGCTTGCCTCCACTGCTCTGAGCAGCTCTTCGGGGCTCTGGGTTGACATGGTAATGATTGACAGCAAGTCTCTCAAAATTGGGATACTACGATGGATGAAGGGGGCGACAATGTGAGTGTAGTAGACCAAAGGAAAGAAACGAAGGCGGTGGGCAGTCGGTCCCTTAGACTGCAGCCCTTTTCTACTCACTCACTTGCACAGCCTGCCTTGCCTTGGACCTCCGACAAGACGGCCGAAATCAGGATGTTGTGCCATCGGCAAGCTCCAGCTACACCACAAGCACTAGCCTAGGCAGCCTCGACGTTCCCCTCTCTCAAGAAGATCGACCCCAAATGCGGCTGAGCCGCGGAAGTCAGGGCCCAAAGGAGCGGCGTCTTCGGTGTGTGCGTACGCGGGAGAACCGAAGAATGGCAGATGGTTGTACCATCTCGACGTGACTCCATGGCCGGAGGTACGTGCGATTATCGGCCGACATCACCGAACCCAAGCTTTCGGCCACTGGACCAGATGAGTGGGCACGGATGCGTTCCCCGTATGCATCTCTGTACGCCCCGAATGTGTGGTGTGACGCAAGGAGACGGAACTTGATTTTGAATGCCGGGGGAAAAGGGAGGTGGGGAGGAGGAAGAAGAAGTGCAGGAACGCGGCATGGGGTTGAGTGGGAGTAAACACCGAGATGAGGTTTGAGTAGACTTGGGCAGCAAATCTAGAGTCGTCGGAGTCGATTAGCGATCACCAAGAAAAGCAGGGCTGTCGGCGTCGTCCGGCGCCGGCCACCAGGGCGGCTTTTCGCGGCCCAGTGTGACGGAGGCTGATTGGCGATGGTTGCTGCCTCGGCAGTTGTGAATGGCGTTGCGCTGCTGACAGATGAATGCGCCGAAAAGAAATCACGTGCGTACAGATACAGAGACAATTGTTCAACCCAACCTGGAAGGAGGGGAAAACGAGGGGTGGGAGAGGCAAACTGGTTGCCGGGGTGCCTTAGTGTGGTTTGGAGGGGAATCCGCATACCGTTTGAAAATGTCTCAATCCTCCATCGCATGATGCAGACAAACACGCTAGATTATCTGGTGTGGCTTCGTCGCATGGAGCTTGGCACCCACGGTCTTTCACCGAGCAGCAGATCGGGTCGAAACTCCAATATTGAAGTAGAAAAACACTCAGACCGGCAGCGCACCTTGAAGAAGAAAGAGAAAAAATCGCCAATATCCACAGTAAAGGTATCATTTGTATCTAATTACTAGGACCAAGTCCCTTCTGCACTTGGTTCCTCTTCAGACCACACCATCTATACTGAATGGCTCGGGTACCTTGTGCAATCATCATCCAGGTCGTATTCTTCGTGTAAACCGCCATCCTGCGCAATTCTAGTGGAATAACCTCTGGTTCGGCAAAACATTCGGGGTATGGGCAAAAGCTTCAAAACATCTCTCGACAGGCGTCACCTAGTGAGTAGCGACCTCCTGGGCCTTGCCGGCAGCGGCAACGGGCTTGTCACCGGTATCGACGTCCATGGCATCGTCATCAGCAGCCTCGCCTTCGCCCTCCTCCTCCAGCTCGTCCTCGCTCTCGCCTTCGATATCGACGCTGCCGTCATCCGACATCTCGTCCTCCTCGGCAGGGACAGCCTCTCCCTCGCCGTTCTCGACGCCAGCCATCTCCGAATCCTCGCCGGCAGGCTTCTCGCCGTTGGCAGCACCCTCGAGGGCAGCCTCGGCCTCCTCCTCCTCCTCGCGCTCCTCAGCGCCGTACTCGTCCTCGTCAGCCACGAGGTCAGCCTCGGGCTGCTCAGGGGGGAACTCGGCGGGGGCAGCGGCATCGTTGTCCCTATGGCTCTCGGTTAGCTCCACTCTTCTTTGGTTTCTTGATTTCCCCTCAGCGCTGTGACAACGTACCACTTGATGGCGAAGCGGGTTACACGAGGCTTCTCGGCAAGAACATTGCGCTTGACTCGCTCAATAATAGGCTTGGAGGGGGGCTCGGCATTGAGCTCCTCAGAGTCGTACTCATTGTTGACATAGTAGCCAACACGAACGAACTCGCGGCCGTCGTAAGCGCAGGTCAGGAGGATCACAGTGACACCCAGAATGTCGGCGTCGGGGATTCTAGAGGTGTTGGGCGCATCGGCCTCGAAGATGAACTTGTTGACTCCGACGGGAACAGGTCCGACGAGGAGACTGTCGAGCTCTTGATCGTACTGGTCGCTGTTTTTCGACAATTAGCGAATGGCGGTGTACGAAATGAAAAAAATCCACCTCAAACTGACCTGGTAGCAGAGCCGACATAGGTCAACTTCCACTCGAGATCTAGTGAAAACTTCGTTAGTATAATGGCATCTGATGGTACTTGGTAGGCGGATTTTACCCTTCTCCAAGGACTCCAAGCACTCAAAGGTGATTTCGAACTCGTACTTGTCCGTGAACTTGGCGGGGTTATTCAGAACCTGAACGCCCAAAAGCGAGACGATCGACATCGTGAGATGTAGGCGATGGGGTTATGGAGTGAGGAATTGGTGTTAAATGTAAGAAAAAAAGTCTGCGCGACTTTGGATGAAGGAGAGTTGAGAACGAGGTCGCTGTGTAGACGTCCGTCCGAGGTGATGGGTTGAGTAGGTGTCTGTGGAAGGTCAGAATGTTTTGCGGCGAGCGAGATGGAAGAAGCAGGCTCGACCGGTCAATTGCTACGGGACAACGGCGTGGACGTGGGACGCGCCTGCCTCCCCCTAGGTACCGCGAATTTCGCGTAAAGTGTTCTCCACGCTGACGCTAGCCCATTTCGGCTCTCGCGCCTGTTCGAGTGCCTGCTCAATTCACCTCAGCCCAGCCACGCAAACCGAAGCTTGGTCAGGTAGCACTCGACACATTAATCACCTTGAACAGAGCAATCCAGCAGATACTTCGGATAGCGAGACCAATGTGACGAGCCATGTTACTGAGTAGATAAACTCCGCAAACGCCCAATTACCTCGAGGTGGATAATAGGATCTTGGAGAAGCTGCCACCGCGTGCCATCCTTATCCGATAAGATTGTCTTATCGGTTGTAGCTAAGTTCGGCCGATATTTAGCCAGGTCACCGCCAAACCAAGCTAGCCTGGTTTCGGCGTTTGCTCTCCTCCAATCTTTCAATGCCAGCAAGCTGCAACCGTTCAATTTTGCGACCCGTTCATCTTACAGGCAGCCAACACCATCAGCTTCACTATCCCTCGCAGCCATCAGAAACCTTCGATAGCCGATTACGAACGACGCGCTTCTTGACAAATTTTGCTTTGCGACCGTTTATTAATCTCGTGCGAGCCGAATTACGCCTTCCACTACCGGGCCTACAGCGTCTTCGCGCCCAGGGCGACCCATCAGCTCATAGCTACCACGACCGGTGCTACACTGCGAAGCCCATTGGCCTTCAGGTGTTCGGTCGGCTGCATAGCATTGTGACCTTTGCGAAGCTTTGCGACAAAGATTTGGCGAGCCCATCATCGCAATGGATCCCGAACTCCCGCAGAGTGGCCAACACTTCGAGGGTGCGTCTTGGGGAGAAGATGGATATGAAGAAGCAAATGATATACAGCATAGCGACGAACAAAGTCAAGATCCTGCCTTTCCACTTGATCAAGCTGCGAATGGTGACTCAGAAGATGCTGGCGAATATGACCCAGAGTCGGTCACGATAACTTCAATTCCAGAGACCGCAGAGCCCAACCCCCCCACCGATTCAATCCCAACTCCTACCACGTCCACAGCCACCAAGCCGAAATCAGGCAAACCCAAAACACAGGGAGGATTCCTAGTGGGAGACTCCGATGACGAGGAGGAGGATGCGCCCACTCCGGCCTCAACCGCTGTTCCTGCTGCTCCTGCGACACAGACTCCCACTGCACAAAACCCCCCCTTCCCTTCTGCGTCTACTCCTCTTCAAGGCCAAGTGAGCGCCACTGCAGAGCAGGCCAACCATGGGGTTGCCGTACGAGCGCCAAGTGCGGCATCGAGTGCAGCGCAAGCGCCGCCCCTTCCAAACGTGCAGCCTGTCCCGAGCAGAGATCCAAATGACACTTTTGGCATTCTGGAGGATCGTGTGAAGGAGGACCCAAGAGGGGACATGGATGCCTGGCTCGCGTTGTTCGCCGAACACCGTCGCTACGACCAGTTGGATGAGCTGCGTGCTGTCTACGAGCGATTCCTCCAAGTTTTCCCCCAAGCTGTAAGTACAATTTTGATTGTGGACAGTGAAGTTTACCCTGACACACATCCAGGCCGACATTTGGGCCGATTGGGCACAGCTCGAGCTGGACTCCAACCGCTTTCAGGACGCCGAAGCGCTTTTCAGCCGTTCACTGGTCAACGTGCCCAATGTCAAGCTCTGGACCGTATACCTCAACTATATCCGTAGACGATACGATCTGAACAACGACCCCAATGGAGAGTCCCGCCGGATTTTGAGCATGTCTTACGATTTTGTGATTGCTTCCGTTGGCATTGATCGGGACTCAGGTCAACTATGGAAGGACTACGTCCAGTTCATCAAGAGTGGTCCGGGCCAAGTTGGAGGCAGTGGCTGGCAGGATCAGCAGAAGATGGATCAGTTGCGCAAGGCCTACCACCGTGCAATCACAGTCCCAATGTTTGCGCTTACGGATTTGTGGAAGGACTACGACCAGTTCGAAATGAGCCTGAACAAGACGACCGTAAGTTCACAGTACCGCCTGTAGAGATTTGCTACTAATGACATTACAGGGTCGCCAATTTATCCAGAAGCGCTCACCCGCCTACATGACAGCCAAGGCGGCAAACTCGCAGCTCGATCGTCTGATCCCCAGGCTCTCGCGAACGTCACTTCCTCGACTTCCCCCTGCATCTGGCTTTCATGGCGATCAGGACTTCATGGAGCAAGTCGCTATCTGGAAGAAGTGGATTCAGTGGGAGAAGGACGATCCGTTAGTTCTTCTGGACGAAGAGCCTGAAGCCTATAAAGCTCGCGTATTGTACTGCTACAAGCAAGCGTTGATGGCTCTTCGCTTTTGGCCCGAGATGTGGGTGGACGCAGCAGAGTGGTGCTTCGCCAACAACATTGCCAAGGATGGCAAGGAGCTGGGTCTATCTTTCCTGACAGATGGCATTGAGGCCAATCCCGAAAGTGTTTTGCTGGCGCTGAGACATGGAGACCGTGTGGAAATGACCTATCCTGCCGGAGACGACGATGCGAGCAAGGCTGCCCGCGTGAAGGCAATAAGGGAGCCGTACAGCCGCGTCCTCGACACGTTATACGCCATGTCCAAGAAGCTTAAGGAGCGGGAAGAAAGAGAGGTTCGCAAGATTGAGGAAGTCTCTGCCCAAGATCCCAACATTAAGGACTCGATCGAACGCAATGATGATGATATTGGTGGCGATAACCAGCAGTCCGGTGAACTTGGAAAAGAAGAGCGCATCAACGCCGTGAAGCAGGGATTCTCGGTGCAGACGGACATGCTGAAGCGCACTATCTCATTCGTATGGATCGCGCTTTGTCGAGCTGCTAGGAGGATACAAGGCAAGGGCAACACGAACTCAGGCCTTCGGCAAGTGTTCATCGAGGCTCGAGGTCGCGGCCAGCTCACCAGTGACGTCTACATTGCTGTTGCGAAGATGGAGGCTCTCATCTATAACGACCCAGCTGGTGGCAAGATCTTTGACCGCGGTGCGAAACTATTTCCCGAAGATGCTAGTTTCATGCTTGAGTATCTCAAATTCTTGCACTCCAAGGGTGACACGACAAGTGAGTTCTAGTCCTTTCATACTTACTTGGTTCATACTGACCCATCCATAGATGCTCGTGTCGTTTTCGAGACCTGCGTCAACCGTCTCACTCAGAAAGAAGATAAGAAGGACCAGGCGAAGCAACTCTACTCATACTTCCACAAGTACGAATCGCAGTTTGGAGAGCTCTCCTCGATTGCCGAGCTTGAGAAGCGCATGTCAGAACTCTGGCCAGCCGATCCCAGGCTTTCACACTTCGCCAACCGGTTCTCGGTAGAAACGTTTGACCCCATCGCCTACCGCCTCATCATCTCGCCGGCTGTTCAACTGCGGCCGAAACTGCTGATCCCAGCCATCGAACAGCCGACCTCGGTCCGCCAAACACCGATGGCCTTGCCGGTCCGTCAGACGGCCAGCCCTGGCCCGCAGTACGTGGGTGTCACAAACTCTCCCAAGAGACCGTTCGCAGGCGATGATTACGAAGAGCTCAATCGGCCACGAAAGCTCGCCAGAGGAGAATCGCCTCTCAAGGGTGCTGCTGGTCGTCGCCTTGACCAGCAAAGACGCAACCAAGGAGCACCCCTTTCCCGAGACATCACTTTCCTCTTGGGTATCTTGCCACCGGCCCATGCCTATGCTCACTCGCCCAATGCATTCCGCCTGGTTGCCCCCAACCTCGTTGGCCTCATCCGCGAGACCCCGGTGCCCGATTACAGCGCGTGGAAAACCCAACAAGAGCTTGGCGCTCGACAAAATAATGGTATGCAACCCCCTTCCCATAGCCGACAGGCATCCGGTGATTACGTTGAATACGGAAATGGCGGACGGAACTCGCCCCAGGGGGTCCTCAGTCCATACGATGGGTCGGGACGGCGTCTGGCATCATCCGGATACAGAAGCTCCCCCCTCCGAACTGGTTCCAGCGGCGGAAATGCTGAGCCTGCTGCGTACCAAAATGATGTGCTTCAGGAGGGGCAGTACCCACCAGCGGCTCCCATTGACGGAAACGCTACCTGGGCACCGCAAACGCCTGCTGGCTACGGCCAAGCACCAGCACAACAATATGGCAGATATTTGTATTGATCTTGGAACTGACAAAAGGATTCAGGGGCGGGTTTCCGAAGGGGTTGGCCCTAATCACGATGCCTGTCACAGACTTGGTCGACGAACACATAAGTCGGCGTCTCAAGGCTCGCCAAATATTGGACTGGGCTCTGTACGCTCGGTGTCTGGGGAACTTTTTGTTTGTATCGAGCCCACCTTTGGTTCATGAACTCGAGGGCATTCTTACTCTTCCGTCCTTCAAGGGGACATTGGCCGCAAAGTCGACGACATCAATGTTCTGTATAATAAAAAAATTTCAAGGGGCTCCGCATTATGGGGGGGCGTTCAGGGCGGCGGAAACTTAACTCGCGCTGCTGCTGTCGCGAAAGCAGCATGCATTTTTGGTCCAAGCATAACTATGGCATTGCGTTCCGTGGCTCGTTGGCGAGACTTCGGGGAATGAGGATGGATGGTGGATGGATGGTGAATGGATGGTGGACAGCTGCGTGGGATGCCGGTACTAAGGTGTCGCCTACTTACCTTAGTTTGGCTAGCTGCTCGAGTAGACGAGGAAACTGCTTTTGAGATACCACTTGCTTGTGTGTACTTTCCAGTTTGTGATTGTTTCGTACCTAGTGCGTTTTTCTGGTGACCTCCGTGTTGAGGATAAGCTTATATTTTCAGAGCAGACGAACACAGCAGTTGCGCGTGTTGCAGACAATCTGGGGGGCCTGAGCTTAACAAGTCCACTATGCTGCCCACGATGCGAACCGATGCCCTCGGACAGGCTTGGAAAGCCGTTTCATACGCCCATATGCCAACCTGGCTTGAAATGATTCTGGCGATGCTCATGGTGATTCAGACCTGTCACTTCGTCAACTGTTGGACCAAGCCTTGAGTGGCAAGAGCTTTTCAGTGAGCAATTTCCCCGTCTTTTTGTTGAGTGAGACCCTGGGCGATGTCATCTAGAGGAACTACCATCATATCGCCCTTCACCGGGCACCTGATTAGCTCTGTTACAAGTGGCAAGCCGAGTATTTTCATATGAGATACGTTGCATTTCCTAGGATATAGTCTTGAATGATTAGTTTGTTTTCGAATTCGACAATATTATAAGGTGGTCTGAAGCATATCCGAAACAAGCAGCGTTCACCTCATGCTTTCTTGTCGTACCTTCTGAAATACAAGGCCGGCGGCACCTTCCAGCCCACAGTCGGGCGTTAACGGTTCTGTATGTCGCCTGAAATGATTCTATCCTAGGTAAGTGCAAATGTTGCTGGTGTTTCGAGAATCTCGAGCCAACTCCAGCTAGCTAGCCTTCTCACAAGCCTCGAATCCTCTTGTTCCTGTCACTGGTCTCTGATACGTAGGATGGCTTGATGTGAATGCTTTATTATATCATTATTCACGGGTTTTATTCTCACTTTCATAGCTGTCCCTAGCTTCATGCTGATCACACCTTCTGTTCTCATAACTGATGCCCATGAAACATTTGGGTGACCTTCATCGCCCACGTATTCCGGGGGTCCATCCTACCAATTTATGCCAGCAGAGTCACTGGAGACATCATCTGTAATATCCTTGTCTTCTATTTGACCATCACCGTTTGTGTTGGCTCACCCGTGTGTGCTCTAATGCTATATAGATATACAAACTCCCCTCTGGAAACGGGACGTGATAAAATGACCTGAATGATCCGCTCAAAATGCCTCAATGCCTCTTCTTGAAGATTTGCCTTTCGTAATCCAACCTATCCAATTTCTCTTCAAGGAACTGGCATTCTTGTTTCGTGGCTTCCAAAATCTATCATTCGGCCTGGCTCTCGATCCTTCTTTCCTATTGCTGCTCCTTCCCGCAAACTGTCAAATCGATCTCCATATCTCTCCGTTCGGAATCTATATAAACCAACTCTTTGGCCCTCCAGCCTCCAGCTCTTCTTCTTCTCTTCCACCACCTGTCCACACGCACAAACACACACGCATACACACACACACACACACACACACTTCAATCGACTTCAATAATACAAACTCAGGTAACTGGTTCAACACATCCATCCTTGACCTACCTTACAAATCCGTACAAACACTCATAAGATAAGGTACACACGCGCAAACAATGTTCCCAACGTTCCTTCCATAATCCACAAACTGTCTCCTTCCTCCTACTACGATACTGAATTATCTTCCACCTGGTCTACAAAACGACATCTTCCCTCCACTCACAACTCACTCTTTTCTTTCCTTCCACACACCTACCACCACGCCTCAACTTTGACCAGCCTCGACTCAGACAAGGTACCTTGCCCTTCCATCCTTCTTGCATCTTCACTATTCACAATTATCATTCTCTACACTTACAGGATAACTCAATAGCAACGGTATTTTAGAACCCCCAAACCAGCAAGACCTCACTTCCCCAGAGCGACTAGGCTCTCCCTGCTCCTTCCCTCACCCATTTCCGTATTCCACATTCGTACCTTCTCTCCCAATTTCCTCCTTCCTTGAAACTCTTCTCCAGACAGCCACAAAAGGGTCATCTTCCTCCACTTCAAATCTCCTTCTGTTCCTCTCCTTTCACCTGTCAACATCATCTACCTGAGCGAGAAGCCTACGGATACTGATCACAAGCCGCAATAGCGTTCATTACGAATCCTCGTGGACAACATCCACAAGCCAACTTCAACAAACACACAAGTTATTTTTCTCCGAAACACATCTCAATCTTTCCTTTCCAATTACTGAAAAGTGTTCTGCGTAGCATCACAGCTTCCGCCACCGCCCAGGATGTCTTCCACCGGTCGCTCCCCTACCCGTGGTCCTGCCAATCCCGGCAGTCCTGGCAGATCTCGCTCGGGGTCTCAGTCCTCCCAGAAGCCCAAACATGGCTTTGGGCCTTCCATGGGCTTCGACCCGGCGAAGCCCGAGGGCGGTCCCAGCAAGGATCACATCAACTCGCGCATCGACCCTCCTCCCGAGTCGTATCTTAATGCCGGCGAGACTCCCTTCATTCGGAGACCCGGTTTCAATACGGCTGGTAAGCAAGTCAACTTGGAGGTCAACCAGTTCCGCGTGAAACAGTGGAACGACAAGATGACCATTTACCAATACGATGTGTCCATTTCTCCTGTGCCCTTGAAGTACAACGTCGTCTTCAAGAAGGTCTGGGACTCTCCACCTGTTCAGGCCATGCTGAAGAAGTACAAGACCCTCTGGTTACAGGACGGACGCAAGCTGGCTTGGTATATTTTCCCATTTCCTTCAATTTTAATTCTCGCTGACATAGATACAGGTCCTCGGTACCCATCAATCGTGGCGAAGAACGCTTGAAAGTGGACCTTGATGAGGGCAAGCCAGTCCGTCCAAATGCCAAGCCGCGTGATAACTCCTTCTTCTTCGTGATGAAGGAGACGAAGAAAATACACCTTGCAGCTCTTGAAGCATACCTCACTGGCAAAATGGACTGGGACAACTCTGTTCTCGAGTGCATGAACTTCCTCGACCATTTGGTCCGCCAGTACCCCAGTGAGCGCCTTCTATCGATTAAGCGCAACTTCTACAACGAGCGCCAGAAGAAAAGCATGGATCTAGGCGCTTGCTTAGAGGTCGTCAAGGGTGTCTACTCTTCCGTTCGAATGAACCAGTCGGTTATGAATAAACTTGGTCGTGGACTCGGCTTGAATGTCGACGTTGCCAATACGGCATTCTGGAAGGGAGATGTTCAGTTGCATCACTTCGTCAGAGACTTCCTGGGTACTTGCGACCGCAGATGGCAGGGCATGGCGCCGAACGACATCGCCAATGTCTTGAAGCCAGTTCGCCAGCAAGATAAGAGCGGCAAGACAGTCTACACCATGTCGGATGCCTTCAAGCATCTTCGAAAGCTAGCAAAGCTTCGTTTTTGCCCCAAGCACCGCGGCAAGGAGAACTGGGACAAGGTTTACACCATCAAGGGGTTTGCATTCAACCCAAGTTATGGCGAGAGGGGTGCTACTACTGACAGCATCGTCTTTACCAACAACGGCGAGGAGATGAATATCACGCAGTACTTCAACAAGACCTACGGCTACAAGGTTCAATACCATGACTGGCCTGTTGTCGAGACTGCGAAAGCCGGCTTCTTTCCCATGGAGGTCTGTGTAATTGCTGCAATGCAGCGATACAACTACAAGCTCGACCCTGACCAGACCTCGGCCATGATCAAGGCTGCTGTCACACGTCCGAACCAGCGCAAGGGCGACATCATCGACGCGAAGAACCAGCTTGCGTGGAAGGAGGATCCCTATCTCCGCCAATACGGTGTTGTCTTCGAAGATCAGATGGCCAAGACCACTGGCAGCCTCCTTGAGCCTCCCAAGATCCAATACGCCAATAATGTGATCAGCCCGATGTTCTCTGGTCGCTGGGATCTGCGAGGCAAGAAGTTCTGGGTGCCTAACCGTGCTCCCCTCCAGTCTTGGGGTATTCTGATTCTCGAGAATGCAACTAACAGGGCCAGCGCCCAGGCCTTTGCGCAGACGTTCAGGCAGACCTACACTGGGCACGGAGGCAAAATTACCAAGGACGCCATCGTCATTGACAGTGAGGCCCGGAATAGCAACGTCGCCGACGCAGTTGCTAAGGCGTATGCCCAAATCAAGGCCCAGAACAAGGCCGTACCGCAGCTTCTGTTCTGTATCTTGCGGTTTAGTAACGTTGGCTCTTATGAGCGCATCAAGAAGTCCGGCGATTGCCGCTTCGGCTTGCTCACCCAGTGCGTTCTTGCCCGGCACGTTGACAAGAACCAGGCCCAGTATCATTCCAACGTGGCCATGAAAGTCAACGCAAAGCTGGGGGGTATTACCTGCCGCATTCCTCACCCGTCTGGTCCTTCTAACAAGGCCCCTGCCTTCTTCAAGGAAGTCACCATGATTATTGGTGTCGACGTCTCCCACGCTACCCCCGGAATCGACGCTCCCTCGATGGCGGCGATGACCATGTCGATGGATCAGGATGCTACCTTCTACTCTGCTGCCGTCGAGACCAACGGCTACCGCGTTGAAATGCTCTCTCCAGTGAGCGCCCGCACCTTCCTCGGTCGTCTCATGCCCACCTGGCACAAGCGGATGAACTACCCAGCGCCGCCTCCCCACATCGTCTACTTCCGTGACGGTGTCAGCGAGGGTCAGTACTCACACGTGTTGGAATACGAAGTCGGAACGATGAAGAGTATCATCAAGAGTATATACCCCAACGCCACGCAGCCCAAGTGGACGGTCATTGTGGCTACCAAGCGTCATCACATTCGCTTCTTCCCGCAGCAAGGTACAGGTGACAAGAACGGAAACCCCCTTCCGGGAACTCTCCTCGAGAAGGAAGTCTGCCACCCCTTCTGGTGGGACTTCTACCTCTGCTCGCACGTGGCTATCCAGGGCACTGCCCGTCCCGTGCACTACACCATTCTGATGGACGAGGCCAAGATGGGTGCAAACGATCTTCAGCGGATGATCTATGGTCAATGTTACCAATACGCTCGCTCGACGACCCCCGTATCACTTCACCCGGCAATTTACTATGCCGATCTTGCCTGTGGCCGGGCTCGTGCACACGAGAACATTGCCACGTCCCAGGGCTTCCGCTCCGGCCCCAAGGCGGCGGAGATGGTTGACGAATACGGCGCTCGCGGCCAGAGCATGTTCGAGGGCGAGCGTCCCACCGAGTCCCTTTCCCTGCTGCCTCTGGGTGGCAAGGGCCCTGACGCTGACCCTCAGGCATCTGAGATGTTCAAAGGCACCATGTGGTACATCTGAAGGTGCAGACCATGGATTCTGGCGGGTGGCGGTTGGATGAAGTGCGACGGGATGATGACGACGAGGGACGCAAGCATTGTTGTTGGGGAAGATTACGGGAGAATGAACTTACTAGTTCCGGGTCAGTCAGGAGAGGAGTTGGCCTCAATCGAGCGAAAGTAGATAGGATTACCTGGGTGAGCAGGCCCTGCTCTGCCGAGCATTGATAGTGAACGTTGTCATTCCCGAGTTACAAAGTCTTTTCAGTTGGTGATTAAAAAGTGTTCTGTCGCAGCAAAAACTCACTGAGGCGACAGCCTGCGTGTATCTCTAGCAAGCCAAGTCTCAACCATATCAAAAGTATCAAAAGTCACACCACATGCTGCATAAAAGGTCTAGGTGTATGAAAATTTTCCCTCATATCTTGGTATAGTAAGCACTACATGACCCTCATAGACCGACGCTGAACAACAACACCCTACAAGTTGCAGTGAAAACCCCGGTCAAAACGCTTCCCTACTTTTCCTCCCTATACGCTATACGTAAGTAGCTACGAACAGGTGAAGCAAACGCCACTTGCTCGTATTCTCGCACGACGCTCTCGGCTGGGTTCCGACGTGACGTGTCGAAAGGCTCCACATGAGCTCTCCGCTTTCTTTCCGGAAGCTCTGTCCCGTATGAAATCGATGCAAATCCACCCCCGCCATGGCAACCCACCTCCACCTTTCCGATGGTTCGGAACACCAATAGCTCGGCACATCATGACCCGCGACTCGGACGGCTTGGTTTCTCAAGAGCACTCATGCGACATCACCGCGATAAAAACTCGCTTATTTCGCAGTGACAGTAACGCTAGGGATAGAAAGATTCTCGCCCTTGCCCGAGGCGATGGGCATCTCGCGGGCCTTCTCCTCGGAACCAAAGTTGGAACTCGCGCGCCGGCTGAGCGTGAGACCTGCCGTGGAGCGCGCGCCCGGGCCGTAGTTGATGTTGCTCGCCTTGTCGAGCGTCTCCTTGCACATCCGTAGGAAGACGGCGCCGAGTTCAGGCCGGTGCAGGGGGATCAAGCTGAAGAAGAGGGAGGCGGTAATGCGGAAGAGGGTCTTGCGATGCAGGCGCACGGAGTACGTCTCCTCGAGGAAGGTGAAGAAGTGCTCCTGGAGGCTCTCGAGGAGGTCTGAGTCGGCCTCGTCGAGAAGAGGCTTGTCACTGTCGAGAGCGTCGCGCAGGTCGTAGTTATTCGCGCTCATGAACAGGATGTGGTCGTAGCCGCAAAGCGACTGGAGGACCTTGCCTAGGTCGTAGTGGATGTCGCCCTCGGGCGTCAACGTGTTCTCCAGCTGGCAGCGCACGTCAATAAAGCTGACGAGCTTCTCGTCCTTGGAAAGGATCGCGTTGCTAAAGACCGGGTCACCGTGAATGACCTGAGCATGTACACCCTTCTCCTCAGCCTCGTACGTGTCGAGGAACTCGTTAATACGGGCGAAGAGAGAGGCAGCGAGGGGACCGAGCGCATCATATTTGTGCTGGTCCCTGTAGTAACGGCTGCGCAGTTTCGAGCCGTAATTTGCGTAAATGTTGACGCGGTTGTTTGCCCGCGCGAGTGAGTGCTCCTCAAACTTCTTCTCCAGAGCACTGGGGATCTTGAGCGTGGCCTTGTCTGTGCTGCCCGTGGTGTGGACGGTGTGGAGGGCCTTGAGAAGGGAAATGAGGCGGCCCTTGGTAATAGACCGACCGACCAGGAGGTGAGAGAAGGTCAGACCACGTCGGTTCTCCATGGTGATGTTATAAGTGGTGGTGTCGGGAATGTAGTCTACGTTATATACGGTGGGGAAAACTTGGGCAATCTCTGAGGGCATGTGAGAGTAGAAGAAGAGCTCTCCGAGAATGTTCTCAGACTTGCTCGATTTGATCACCTTGTCGCCAATGATTTGAATGGTGTTGAAGTCGCGTGCGGCAATCATGCCGGCCTTCTTTGCGTCGTCACCCGTCGCAGCATCTTGTCCGATCAAGGCAGCTGGGTCCTGCTCATCCAAAAGCCAGCCAATTTCCCGCATAGTGTCGAGGTTGGCGTTGACAGCCAGGTCATCGACGTAGACATCGGCGTAGGGCTTGCCGAAGTGGATATCGTGATATGGGATCTCGTACTTGGCAAGCTGTGCAAAGGTGACGGGACCGACGTCGGCCAAAACTGATCCCAAGTTTCCGTGATGTGTGCGCATCCGGCGGGCCGTTTGCTATTCGAGGGTCAGTGGGAAGTCACGGGATAAGCCAGGAGCCATGATCTGCTCCTTGCTTGCCAAGCGCCATGACAGGACTTACAATGATGATGTAATGACCCGCGTTGTACAATTGCTGCACAAGGCGAATGTTCTTCTCGATGGGAGGGCAGGTGGAGTAATCTCCGGCCACGGCGGGCACGCCGACTAAGGTCATGTCGAGATCGAAGCAGAAGCGGCGCTTCTTCAGCTTGATGGGGAGGTTGGAAGTATCGGTCTTGAGAAGCTTCAGGAGGTCTTTCAGCTGCTCGGGTGTGCCGACAACGCTGAAGTCCTTGGTGCTGACGGGCATGCCCAGGTAGGGCACGCCGTTTTGGATCATGAGGGCGATCATCTGGGAGGTGTAGTACTCGCCCACTTCTGACCCATCGGGCCTCTTCATATCGAGGTTCTCGGCAGCCCATGACTTAAGCTGGCCGGCGGACGGGAAAACGTATGCGCCCGTGTTTGCCTTGTTGGAGATGGCCTTCTTCTCCTGGATGTCGACTATGCGCTCCAAACCGTCTCTGTAGCAGCGATCTGTCAGACTTGTCTTTCGGTAAAGGGAAACTCGCGCGCTTGGCTCCCGTTGGTCACTCACTTGGGTTCCGTCTTGATGTAAGAGAAGATGGGCTTGTCGCCAACGTCGGGGAAGTAGAAGCAGCCGCCGTGACCCTGGGGCATGTTGCGAATATCCTGGAGGACATCGGCCCAGTAGATGGTATCGCAGTCGAGAGAGACAGTCTTGCGCTCGAGGTGCTTCTTGGTCATGCTCTGGGTGACAATGTAGAGCTACGGGGGGGTCCGTCAGCGATGCGCTTCCGAGCTTGGCTTTGCCCCTCCTTGGGCGAAATGCGCAAGAGGGGAGAGGAGAGAGAGCGGCTGAAAGAGCCGGAAAGATTGCAAGAAAGCTTGGTGGAGGGCTTACCGTCTCGCTGGCACCCTTGGTCTGGTGGCGCAAGCGCAGGAGTCTGAAGTCGATCTTGGGAAAGGTCTTGCTCACGAGCTGGCCGATTCTGAACTCGTCGTCGACCTCCTCGTTGATGGCCATCCACAGGGTGTCGCCAGGCTTGAGGCTCAGGTTGTCAATCAGCCAAAGCAGCATGGGCCGGCCGACAATGTTGATCAGGGGCTTTGGGTAGCGATAGCCCTCCTTTGCGAAGCGTGAACCAATGCCGCCAATGGGGATAATGACATTGATGGGTTGGTGGTTGACGTCGCCGTTGGCGGCCGCCTTGGTTTGGGTGGCCATTGTATCGGATTGCTATGATCAACAGCTGAAGCTCTGCTAGGCTGAGATGCAGTTCGCCGTTTGCGAAAAAGAGAGCGGTGGGACGTCGACAGAGGTGTCGCAAGGCAAGGTCTGAGGGATCGAGGGAATGGCAGATTGTTGTCGCCAATGACGGGAGTGTCTCTCCAAGCGTTCGGGTGTATTCGTGGCGGTGAGACTGCAGCACCACAACCAAAGAAGAGAAAGACGGTCTGCTTTGTGTTGCGGGAGGAAGGAAACGAATAAGTGAAGAAAGGCAGGAAATGCAATGCAAATCAACAAGTTCCAGTCCAGCACGTCACAGAAGGCAAAGGAAAGAAGCGATGCTCAGGATGGAGGGTTTGCGAAATGGAGCGGGTCAGGCGAAAGGTGTCCCTCTTTCCCACCTCAGTAAAAAAGATACGTACACACTGCAGACAAAAGGTACAAACCTCCAGGGCTCTGCGGAGGGCAAGGGAACTGAGGTACTCTGTACCACTGTACAGTGAGTGCAAGGTAGGGGTCGTGGAGACAACATCCCGGTGCAACAGCCTATGCGCGACCTCGCCCTGTAGAACCGACCGTCCGTCCGCCCAGCGAGGCCCAGTGGAGAGAAAAGCTTCGGGTCCTTTTCGCTGCCAGGGAAAAAAAAAAAAAAAAAAAAAAAAAGTCGCGTTTGCTATTTTAATTTTCTCCAACTCGAACAGATCCATTGCGGGTGGTAGCGGCCCCCAAACCCATTGGGGGACCGACCTCGCCCTCCACCTCTCCTCCCTTGTCTTCGACGCCCTGCACGTAGTTCTGCCCCTCATCCCCTTGCCTCCTAGACTCATTTTGGTAGCGTCGGACGGAGAGACGACAAGGATAAAGGGGCTTGCTTTTCAGGGGTCTGTTTTCTTCTTCGCTTTCTTTTCGTTGCTGTCTCTCCTGCCGGCCTCTCAGCCATGCGGCCTATCTTTGTACGCTGTAACTTCCACATAGCTGACGATAATGGTCTGGAACTACCGTATATTACACAATCTCACCTCCTACACTCTCCCTCGACAGCTCGAGCGTAAACCCCAGCTCACTGACTGACTGGTTGACAGGAGACAGACAGCCCCGAGTAGCCTTTTCAAGACACGAGGCGACATGTGGTCCGCTGGACCGGGTTTGCTGTGCCGCGTCGTGACGGTGGATCATTGCCCGTGGGACGCTTACCTTCTTACTTCTACGGATGTTCTGTAGCACGATTCTGAGCAGCGAGCCGCCTCGCCGCCAATGGGCGCTGCCATCTGGGCGCCGCCCGGGCGCGATTGCTGTCAATCGATTGCGGGAGTGGAGCCGGCCGACGCCCCGGCTGGAGACAGTTAGCGCCCGACCGAGTTGGTACTGTGCGCTGAACCCCTGCCAGGAGCAGACAGACGCCCGGGCCAGCCCAGACTTTCGATGTGCCCCTCTAGAATCCAACGCAACGCGCTGGGTGTAAGTCGATCCACAGATGCCCTCGCCTCATCTGTCATTCGCACGATTTCGCTCATCTCCTTTTGCTGCTCACTGATCCTCGTTACTCTCGAGAGATGCCGCTATGTTCCGATTTCAGTATCTGGCGCAATCATCATACTGGTGACGGGGGCCCCTCTGTCGGAAACCCATGGCCCCGTTTTCGCAAAACTTTGGTCGGGGCCAAGCCAGGGATTCTCTCCTTCAGGAGCCAGCCTGATCGACCATCGCTCGTCCCAGGCTCCCAGCGACGCAGTCATACGCCCGGCCGCTTATTTTGCAAATGTGAGGAATAGATACGATAAGAAAAGATGGACACGTGTCTTGGCCATCGGATTGGCTTGCCAGAGAGGAGTAATTGCGTAAGAAAGCGGTCTCTCAAACAAAATTGTCCGCTTTGACTAGTCTGTTAAGCAATTTTGACATCATCACGTACTGTACATCAGCCGAACCACGCCTCTCGTTAGACTCCTTGCCGACTCGTCATTAAGCAAGTCCTGATTTGGTCGTATAATCGCGCTGTCTTAGTTCTTGGCGTGAGTTCGTAATCATCAGCGAATCCTGCGGGTAGCAGAATGGTGAAAAGAATCAAGCATCATTGGCGGTGCAGCTTGGCAGCTGAATCTGCCCGCCCGGCCACATCACAACCATCCCAACAACGTTTGGTCAGGGTGTGTCAAGGATAGGCAAATAGAACAGCTTTGCTACTGCTGTCAGCCTTGCGTGGCATCCGAGGAGACGCAGGGGGAGGGGCGAGCGACATGGACGACAAGGGTTGTATGCTTGTGTGTACGTAGTAGGAGGATGGCTTAGGCATTGGCATTGTCATTGGAGGTTCAGCGTAATCGGCGTAGGCACAATCCATCGATCAATGCCCAAGCATCGATACTGTGCTGCGGGCAATTGATGAGATTGCGGCATGCAAACTGCGCTATATATTGATTGCAGTAGAGCTGTGCGGCTGGCCGTCGGTGATACTGGTGTTCTGTTCAGGGGCGGCGCTCATTTCAACTTGTTGCTCTCGCGATGGACAAAGTTTGATGGATTGCATATCGGATTGCCGGTCCCATTATTGAAACTTTCTCTCCTTCTAGCGGCCCGCAAGCCATGAGAACCTTGGGTTGCGCCAAGTGTCACTGAGGCCGGTCTGAGTGTATCAACTTATTATTTGACCGAAAATAGCAATCCACAACCCTGAACCCAACACTGTCGGGAGGCCGAAGTCTGTTAAATTGCTGGCCCAAAAGCCTGAGCGAAGTGACTCACGTTGCGGATGGCACTCTGCCGCAGCACGATACAAAAGACTGTGTGAGATGCTACATAGTACCTGCTAGCGTAGGATGGGAGTACGTCGGAGGCTGAGAGACGACTAACTGGCCCATGGTCAATGTAATAAGGAGTGCCTTCGGAGTTGGGTCAAATCTTGGGACAAAGGTGATCTTGAACAAAGGATATCAAGGGGAATCCAAAAGGAAGGTCGGATGCCGTCGGCGCACGCTCTGAAACCGCTGCTTGACTCGTGGAGGGTTTGGTTTATCTAGAGACTGGCGAGGAGCGGTGATGAGCAGAGCATAGCACCAAGCTGGGTGCTCTTGGCGCTGCTAGGTAGGCCGGCAAGTTGGTGACCTGACAGGCGGTGACCGACAGTAGGGGAGACTTTGTACAGTGGTAATGGCACCAATTTTTGTTCCCGAAGCTACCGAGCGATGGGTATCTGATTGAGGGAAGATGCTGGGAGAACCCGGGGAATGCAGCGAGTCCTTGTCCAGTTAAAGTTTTCTGAAGTGTTTCATGCTCTGAGCTTCTTGCCTCACTTTTACTTTCTATCCTCTCAGAGGTCGCCCGTCCGTTCGTCGTCGTCGTCGTCGTCGCCACTCGACAGCCGCCGAGATAAAGGTAGCACAAATGCCATTATCTCTTGCCCCGCCAAGACACGCAACTTGGGCTAGAGACATCGTTATTGAGGCGATGCTGACGGGGACAACGAGACCGGCGGCGGCCAAGGCGGGATGGAACGGTAAGGAGAATTAGGAGAAAGAGAGGACGAACCAGCCGTCCGAGGTTTGATGCACACAGAATGAGGCTCCAACAGATAGTTCCAGGCCCGGGGTAGCAGACCTGGTGTAGTAGTTGCTGCATCGTTAATCGTCTGTCTGATGTCGGGACTGTGCTGTGCATTGTTCTCCTTCTCGAAGCACAAGAAGACGTCTGAGAGAGCGAGGGAGGGGGGAGAAAACAGAAGCAACCACATTAGGTTTAATCCGCCGGGACGGTAGACTATGCACTCATGCCACGCGTTACCGGGCTGTGCTGGAGACGCGTCTCATTTTCAGCGTGTCCCGCAGTTATCACCAGAGCCTCGGGCCGTTTTTGCTAACGTGGTGGCTTTTGGTCGATACAATGGTGTAGGAGTCTTGGTTGAGTTTGCGCAGGAATCCCAATTAGATGGTAAGAAGTTGCACATTTGCAGTTGGTGGGGGCTGGTGTCATCTCACGTCCTTTCCACCACTCTGCTCCGTACCTTCCTTTGTACCTATCCCTTTCTTACGAGCTGGCCAGAACACATGCAGGCAGGGGCTATCAGGCGCGCCCCAGTGCCCGGATACGAACTGAACCTTTTTTCCCCCCTTTTCAATCGGCATTGGATGAGGTTCAAGCCAAGAGGAAACAATGTGTACCATAGTACAGACTGCAGACTATAGAGAGCGGTAATACCGACATTGACAATCAAACTCGCTGTCCCTAAATTGAGCGCCGATGCAGCAACGAGATGTTCATTATGCCCGTTCCTTTTTTCCTATAGCTTATCGAGTGCTGGCCTCGCGTCAGTGAATAATAGGCAATTCTTCAGTCGCTTGTTGACCGCATCTGTACGATCTGACTTGGCTCTGTGTCTTATCGCACATAATTTCCAGAGACAAGGGGTGGGTGGAATTGTCATGTAATAAGCATCTCTCGCAGCCCTACAGGCTACTGTCAACCATTGACAAGCCGTCGTCGCGCCGAGAAAACGTGTAATTGGCGATCAATGATTGCGTCAGCTGACGGACACGGAGGATTCACCAAGTCCACCCACCTTCCGAGATAATGTAGAGTCAGGGACCGGAAGCCATAACCGTCATTACAAACGGCCATCTTACTGAGCGCCCTCAATATCTAAGAAGAGGCCCCAATGAACACTAATTGATTGATGGTTGAGTGAGTATAATGCGGTTCTCCACCGATAGATGAGAGAGCCCTTGCCTAGAGCGGGCCGTACTGTGCGAATAGGCGGACACATGTCCGCTGCTGTACGAACCTCGGTGGCGGAGTTGCACCCAGTTCTCGGTTCCCCGCCCCACTTTGTGCCTGCCTTATGGCACCTTCCATCAAAGGGTGGCTCTTTGCTGCAGGCTGCGGGTAGCCACTACCCATGTTGCCAGGTAGTACCTTATGTAGTGTACTGGGCGAAGGCGAGAAATGGGACTTGCGCGCGCGCCGCGACCCTCAAGTGGGAAACGGTGCTTCTTTGCTAGCCCCAGGGGGAAGCGCAACTGGAGCAAGGGGTAGCTCCCCATCCTACTACAGCAGAGGACTTGAGCACGTCCACTCGTGTCATGCTCCAAATAGGATTGGCGTACCTGTCCAAGTGTATAAGCCTGTAAGGCGGGTGGGCGGTTGGCTGCTGCAGCAGTTGCAGGACACCAAAAGAAATCGTCAAGTCTCTCGCAGCTCGTCGTCGTCTTTTCAGCAGAGGCAACTCTCAGCCTCTCTGAGTGTGCGAGACCAGGCCTGATTCGGATAGGTCGATACGCACATCTCCCAGCAGTCCTGCATCGTCATGGCAAATTTCTGCCAGGTATCCGTACGTTTGTTGGCTAATCTTTTGTTACTAATGATGATAGAGTTTGAGTTTTACTGATATTTGACCCCTTTTCTCCTGCAGTGGCACATCAACATATTCGGTCGCCCAAATTAGACAATCCAAAAGTTGAGGATTCAGAACCACCGATGCATCGCTTTGGTGGGTTATCGACGACTATGGTTTTGTAGCCGCTGAACACAATGTAGAGTCAACATGTACTTTGCGCACCGCTACATTCCATGTCGAGGTTTCAGACAGCTTCGGCCCTGGTTGCAGTTCGCGTCATGGCAAGACGGAGAGAGCTGTTGTCCTTGGGCATCGACCGGCGTGGGCGCATACGAGAGAGAAAGCTTGGCCCCTAAGACCGTGGATCACCAATCAGTCTCCCCCAAGTACAAGGTGTCACTTGAATCTGCAGAGTATCAGACGAGCGTATGTATAGTCGAGTCTTCACATGATATTCGGTCGATCCTCTTACAACGAAACGGGAAATTGCAAGGCAAAGCCGTCGCCCTGCATAGAAGCGCGGGCTCGACGATACCTTAGTGACACCGGTGTCCCGGCTCGCCTGACGTGGTACCGAAAGTCCCGTTGCCAGAGATCGGCTACTTTAATTCTGACACAGTGCGGCTCCTCAAGAGATCCCTCGAAAACAGAGACAAGCTCAAAGTCGCCCCCCAATTTGTGTCCACTTCGCAAGAGTCAACGTGGGAGGATAGTCGAGTGCAAAGTCGCAGACACAGAATCGGGTGCCTGTAGTGTAGCACCTCCGAGCTAGGACCCCTTTCAGAGTGCGCCCCTCGTCCTCCTTCTCCAGCGGCCTTTCCTTCTCTCCATCGGCAGACGAGACGGTGCTGCACCGTGTCATCATCTCGTCCAATGACAGCTCGTGCTATTCTCCTCTTCTGACCCACATGCACCTAGACCTTTCTAAGGTAACTTCTCATTGACAATCGCTTGGCTCCCAGAGACCCCACCAAAAAAAGAGAGACAGAGAGAGGCGACAGAGAGGGAAAGAGCAGGCGTCCCGTGGCTGTATCCGTATGAAAGTAGTCCGTACCTTTTTCGATGGGTGTGGCACACACTGTACATTCGCGAAAGTATGTCTGCACCTCAAGTGGACACCTCCAAGGATTGGTCTCTAGCCACGGCCCCCCTTCCTTTGCCTTCCCTTGCCTCGACTGCCTGTACTCGACTGCCTGCAGTGGCTTCTGCTTGTCGCTGCTTTCCCTCCCCCGTTTTCTGCTGGCGTAGGCCCCTTCGCTTCCATGCAACACCCATTCCAATCCATACCTCTCTAGCCTGCTACTCTTCCCGTGGATCGTTGTTTCTCTCTTTCACTCCTCCGGTCACGTCCAGCGCCACTGTCAACGCGATATTGGGACCATCGCAGGCGGAAACGAGCGACGACCTCCGATTCCAGACAAACCAACCAGACGAAACCGTCGACGAACAGCTCTAGACTCGAATACGCATGTCGGACTCGGCGGCTCAGCGAGCGTCATTCCCCCACACCCAGCAAACCTAAACACGACCAGAGATCCTTCCTTTCCCGCCTGCTGCAGCACCAAGACCGCCAGCAGATTTTCCGCCAGCCACTACCGAGCTGCACGCTTCACATTGCACCCGGGCAGCACTCTTCTGTAGTCTTCGCTCACTTGCAATCCTCTCGACGCTCTTTTCGTACAATACTCGACGAACTTCGATCGCATCCTCCTCTGCGCCCCCTCGAGCCTTCTCTCTGAACCGCCCTTCTAGCGGCTGGTGATAATTACATACAATGTTACGACATGGGAGCATACTGGGGCTCTTCTTGAAGCCCCTAAGCTGGGTCCCCAATGGTCCCCAACATGCCGCCTACGCGGCTGCCCTCGGCCTGGTCGCAATCCAGGTCGGCATCGGCATCATCATGAAGATTTCCCAAACGGGTGGATCTTACTCGTTTTCTCCCTCGGCGTCTGTCACCATCTCCGAGTTCTTGAAGATGCTCCTGTCGACCATCTTCTTCTACAACGAATGCAAGCGCAGGGTAGCCGAGGGCATTCGCCCGTCAACCCGAGGTGGCGGAAGCGGCTACGCCTCTCTCGCCACCTCAGAACTCCCTACGGCTGAGAGGAGCAGCTTGGATGAGAAGCGGGAAGAGGAGGGATTGAATGGTAGTGCCAGCTCATCCAGCACAGGCAACATCGTTGAGAGAAACAATGGCCCGCTCCCACCACTCGATGTAAGGACGTATTGGAGCTACGTCCGCGGCGAAGTTACCAGAGACGTGCGATATGGCTTCTGCAACTTAGCGCTGTTCTACGTGCTCATCAATAACTCGGTACGTGATCTCTCCGCGGTATACTTTGCAGTTTTGTTCGTTCCGGCTAATTTGATTAGATCTTCGTCAGCTACAAGATGGCCGACCCTGGTACCATTCAGCTGACCAAGAGCGGTGTCACCTTCATCACCGCCTTGGTCATGATTGCGACTCTGAATACCAAGATTTCCAAGATCCAGTGGATTGCCATTCTGATGCAGGTGAGCGGCACGACTCGGAGTACCAGGTGTTTGATCTCGTCACTAACACGATGCAGATCTGCGGTTTGATGGTAACCCAGTACAACCCTCAGACGGGCACGACCTACTCGTTCAGCACGTACTTCATCTTGCTCTTCCAGGTCTTCCTGAGTGCCTCGTCGGGCGTGTACAACCAGGCGCTGCTCAAGACTGACGACTCGAGCTTGCATGCTGACAACATGATTCTCTACGGAGCAGGCGCTACCATGAATCTGTTATGCCACTTGGTCATCAAGACATTGAAGGCCGACGAGCCGGGATTCTTCGAAGGTTATACCAGCTTTGGCGCCATCATGGTCATTGTCAGCAACGTCTTCATTGGTCTTGCCATCACCGCTGTCTACAAATGTGAGTGACCTACCGGCGCCTGCTAGTAAGCGACGTGTACTAACCCTTCTAGACGCCGACGCGGTGATCAAGTGCTTCGCCACGGCTGTTGCGACTGGGATTCTCCTCTATGTTTCGCCCATCCTTTTCGGCACCACGCTCAGCTTCCTCGTATTACCCGGTACCGTGGTTGTCTTCGTTGCATCATGGCTATACATGGATAACCCACCTCCCAAGGACCCCAACCCTACCCCGGCCAATGAGCCTCAGAAGATGTCGCTGTTCAGCAAGATGGCAGCCGTTGCGAGGAAGTTTAACAAGATCTTTCTCGCCGTGGCCACATTCATCACCGTTGTTATCGTGGCGTTCCTCACGATGTCCGAGGCCAAGATGCCGGACTTTGCCAAGGATGGAGCATCCGCCCCGTCTGGACCATCCGGACCGAAGCCTGTTACTGGCGGCGAGAGCAAGATTGAATCGCCCTTTAAGAACACAATGGCCATGATTCGATGGAACTCTGCCCGCGCGGAGCGTATTCCTATGCTTCAAAAGTATGAGCCGTTCTTCCACACCGTGCACATTTCTATGCCCAACATGTTCAAAGAGGAGGATCCCGAGTTCCACAACCTAACGCACGACCAATTCCCGGGTACCTTTACCGTCTACAAACAAGTGTCCCGTACCATGAAGCTCATCCTGGATACCCAACCCGAGATCGATGGCTTGATGTACTACCACTTTGATGCCTGGATTGACCCTCTCGGCTGGACGGGCATGAACCCATACAACATCCACTTCCCCGCGATCATTGATACCGCTCCTCCATCCCACGGTGGACCGGAGTACATGTGCCTTACCGATACCAAGAACTACAACTGGTGGGGATGGGGACAGGATTTCCACCGCACCGCCATGGCCGCAGCCGCAGTTGTTGACAACTTCGATCTCGAGTACAAGATCAGGCGCGACGAGTGGTGCGTTGGCTGGAGTGACATCTACTATATCCCGCGACGGTTTTTCGCCGACTACATCTTCCTCTCCGAAATCTTTGCCGGCTTCGGAGTCTTCCACGAGGTGGCAATTCCCACAATGGTTCGTATCATCGATCAGAGTCGCCGACGCAACCCTTACCGATCCATCATCGACCACATCAGCGACTGCTGGGGCCATTGCTGCAGCTCTAACCCCAAGATCCGCGACGTCCTTGGTGCCCGCTGCGGCCACCGTCTCAACTACTTGGAAGAGGCACCAACTAAGGCTTTTTACGACAAGCTTGATGCGCAGGCGTCGATTCTTGGCCACCCTCTTAACTCGACCAAGTACGCCATGTCGAGTGTGGATGCCGCTCATCTGTTCGACAGCGCAGCCCTGGCAAGCATCAATAATGGCGAAGCCCAGAAGGTGAAGCCGATTAGCGATGATGCCTTGGAGGATGATCAACGGGCGGACAAGCTGGCTGCAGACAAGGCTAGTGAAGAAAAGAACAAGCTGAAGTCCGAGCACGCCCCCGTTGATAAGACTGAGAAGCCCGGTAACCCTAAGGCCGACCCAAGCAAGGTCGACCCAGCCAAGTCGGCTCCGCCCAAGTCGGCTCCGCCTAAGGAGAACAAGGAGGCGCCACAGAAGGATGGACACAAGGAAGAGCACCAGGATGAGAAGAAGGAGGGTGACAAAAAGGTTGATCCAAATGATGCCCTCAGGGAAGCAGATCGGGAGGCGGACGTAAAGCGGAGGCTACGACGTGAAGTTATGGCTGCCGTCGCCGGACTCGGTTATTAAGCTCATATACCCCTAAGTTTCTTTTCTTTCCTGTATTCTTTCTTGTTATCCCCTTTGACCAGTCCTTGGGTATGGAGATTCGGAAGCTCACTTCAGTTGGGCAACCACCAGAGGGGCACGAGACACGACAACAAAGGCTGTATTGGCAGCATACACTGGTAGATATTATCCTGATGGCATCGAGCGGCCATTAAGTGCACCCACAGAGCGAGCGCTTCACAAGCTCTCTGGATATGGTACGATATAGACTTGTCGATATTTATTAGTTCACGACTCAAAGGCTTTTTCTTTTTATTGTCCTTTTTGGAGGGGTACTAGGCGTAAAAAAGCCATGGGCAAACGCTCTTGACTGTAGGGGAGCGCGTAGTAGCGGCACAACTTGAGGCCGGTGGGTGAACAGCTCAATTGAGACCGAATTAAGTGTCTTGAAAATATAATGCGTGTAATATGAAAATGTGGTTATTCTTTTGAGTGATCTTTGTCACCTCGCTTGTCGACGGTGTAGATTATGAAAAGCCTTCTAGAACCTTAACAGAACCATGTTTGGCGTGATGGATTAATGACTTGTCAGTGTCGGTATCTGTAATTGGAGCGTTTAGACTTTTGGCCTTTGGCTTGGCATCCTAAGGTTGAGGCACACCTTGTTTTCGGACGGGATGGTAGAGGGGAAAGAGAGGGGGGAGGAGGAGGCAGGAGGCAGGAGGCAGGAGGTTTGTGAGGGAGGACGTGGAGGGAGCGGGGGATTTTCTTTGATTGAAACACTCGCTGTTTCCCGTTACTTGTGCCGTTTGTGTATGTGTGGTTCACTTGGTTCTAGACCATGTGATGACAGAATCGTGCCTGTACCAAATGCCACCTTATTGTGTGCTCCTCCCAGAAGTTTAGGGTGTAATGGGTGTCTCCCAAGGAGGGCGGATTATGGGATGAAAAGAAACACCAGCATCACTCGCTTAGTGTGCCGTCACTGTTCCGCTTTCTAGGCGTTTTCAAACCAGTGGACCGCAGCTTTTACCAATCTCGTCTTCTCTCCCTCTTTCAATCTCTCTCAAGAGTGGCTCAACGGCGGCGCTTTATGACGTCACTGTCGAACATGGCAAACGATCTTTCCTCATGCATTCGGAATGATGGTTAGAGCAAACGATAAAATCATGATTGGTACGAATGCCACTCATAATAATGTGGAAACCTTGTCCCAAAAGTCCTCTTGTCCGCGCCCTAGAATCTCTCGTTCATGCCTTGTGCCTAATCAGCATCCAACAAGACCAAAAGAGTCTTCATCCCTCCCACGTAGGTCGCTCATCCTGCCACCACAGCTGTACGCCTCACGCCTGTAGACCAAAAGGTCGTTTGAGAGGTCGCCTGCAAAGCCACCAAAAGATTTTGGTACAAGGGATCTCGGGCGGATCTGCCTCTCACAGCTCCTCCGTGATCCACTTGTCCTGCTTGCTCTGCGATACCGACTTCTCGTACGGACCCCAGGAGCTCTGCAGGGCCACGGCATTGAAGTCAAAGGTGATGCCCTGATCATTGGTACCCTTGCCGCGGGTGAGGATGATGCTGTCGAGGGGCTTGTCGGTGAAGTAGAGCATGGTGCCGGCCTCGACGCCGCCGTTAACGTAGACCTCGAGGACCGAGCGGTCGAGAATGCCGTGCAGGTGGAACTCGACATTCGCGTCGGATCCTTCGCCTGAAGCGGCCTCGAGGGCCTGGACGTTGGAGACGCCAAAGGTGCCGGACCTATCCCACGCCGTGCTGGCACGTCCGATATTGAGGTTTGCCGTGGGAGCGCCGCTGCCAGAGGTGCCGGTGAAATCAAGTCCGAGGGAGACTTGCTCCGTGCCGTTGGACTGGGAGCCCTGGAAGGCCAATTGAGCCGAGGCTGTCGAGCCTTCTTGGAGGAGAGACTTGGCCATCTTGACGGTCAGGGTCCACTCCACGGCGGGGTTGTAGTCGCGGATGACGGCGCTGCTGCCCTCAATGCCCGATACATCTTTCTCGTCGAGGATGGGGTTCCAGCCGGACGTCGTGCTCACAAGCTTCGACAGGTCGCCGGCCGGCGCTGACATGAGTCTGTTGGTGTTGGAATCGAGCCAGTGGCGACGCACACCGCCCATGCAGTGACGCCAGCCCTCTTGGTCGGTCGGCGTGCAGCACCCATAGAGCGTCGCGTCGACCGCCCATGAGACGGAGTATGCATCTTGGTTGGCGTCGTTGAGATTTTGGAAGTGGAAGAAGGCGGTGGCGTATTTGTCGGGGCCAAAGTCAAAGTCGTAGATGGAGAAGCTGTCCTGGCGCGAGAAGATTCCTCTCCGCTCGGTGCCGCTGGAAGGCGCGTCCGGGGTGAAGGTAGTGCCGTCCCACTCGCCGGTGATATACTTGACTGCAGCGCCGCCGGTCGGGCCGCCGCCTCCCAGGCTGAGAGTCAAAACCCATTTGGCGCCCACTGTGCTTCCAGACTTGTCCTTTCGGGGGATTTGGAGGAATTGAGGGCACTCAATCATGCCAATGTTGCGCTGGGGGTTCCAGATGGATACTTGCGTCCAATTGACCAAATTGGTGGAGGTGTAAAAGGCGATTTCACTCTCGAGCGACAGGACCATGACCCAAGTTTTGGTCTCATGGTGGAACGAGGGCTTGGGGTCGCGGAAACCGTGTCTGTTGAGCGAAATAATGGGGTTGTTCTCGTACTGGTTGAAGGTCTCGCCACCATCATAAGACCATGCAAGGTGCTGGGATTCCTGATCCGGCTCCCATGAGGTATAGTAGGCGATGATATTGTCCTTCCAACTGGTCTTGTCTGAAGGAAAGAAGCCTGATGAATTATTTCGGTCAATAACGACGCTTCCCGACCAGATGGAGCCGTCGCGCGCGGTGGCGGGAATGGCAACGGGGTGATCAACCCAGTTGTAGAATTCCGTGGCCGTCGTATGGCCCCAGTGCTTCACGCCATCGCCAGCGACGTTGTCGGTATCTTAGTTTTAGAGTTAGTCGTGAAGTTCTGGAGATGTTTGACACAATGAAGCCAGGCCAAGCTTGGCATAGTCTCATCGAAGCAGTGGCACATGGCATGCCAGATAAGAATGCATCGCAGGGTGAAGAGCATGTATGGAAAGAATGCGGTGTGTCTCATTCGGCGCCAAAATGCGGGGTGGGATTGCAACGCTCATCATCGCGCATGTGATGTTTCCGTCTTTGGCAAAGAGAAGCGCAACCCTCACGCCAACGGGAACTAGCACGTGTGCAGAATGCAGATCCAATGAAATGGGCAGAAAGGCGCCATTGACATTGCACAGGGCAAACACTGGTAACCGCTCGCCCGGAACCTGCGCAAAGGGTTGCGCAGATCAAATTGACCGCGGCTTTGGGGAAGTGTTTCCAATCCGGGCACGTTGTGGGATACGGGCAACAGGTAGGTGGAATAAAACAGGAAGAAACACGCGGCAACGGGATACTCACATTGGTAGTACATGTGCCAGACGCCGTCCGAGTCGACAAAGAGGCCGTTTGGATCATTAAGCCATTCGGCGGGTGGTGAGAAGTGGATTTGGGGCCGCCAGCGGCCGGATCTGTCGGCTGCTTGTCTCGCCATGATGGCTACTGGAGACTCGTCTATTGAGCGTTTGAGGTCTGATGAGAAATGCGCCCGTTCTGCGTCGGAGAAGAAGCCTGGCAGAGCGTATGTCGGTGCTGTGAGCAATGTCGACGACAGCAGCGATGTGTAGAAAAGATGCTGCTTCATGGCTGCTAGAGTCCGGCTAACCGGTCCTTAAGAGAGAGCCAGTGTCAAACTATCGGCCAAACAGTGCGGCGGCGGGTCAGGGGGCGCTGTTCCCTGATCGACAGACTTCGGATGGGGTGAGTAGCGGAGCGTGTCAGCGTAAAGGTAGATTGACTTTAGGACGAAGCTTGTGTAGGTAATCAATGAACTGGAAGTCTGCGGCACGGAAGGAAGTCCAGCTGAGAGACCACACCAAGAAGTTCGGGGTAAGACAAGATGGAGATAAAGAGGTCTTGGTTCATGACCGAGCTAGAGAAGAGCGGGAAAACGAATGATGGATCTGGAGAGAGGGCAGCGGGTATTTAATAACGAAGAACGAAAAGATGGTGAATCAAGCTTGGGAGGTGTCTCTCACAACATGCAGTAGTCCACAGCCATCAAGACAGCAAACAGGAGGAAAAAAGAAAGAAGAAAAAAACGGCAATGAACTAGCCGCAGTGACATCGGCTTAGCCTGGCCTCCGCTGGCTGAGCGGTTGCACCGGCACCGGGAGCAAGTCAATGGCAGCGGTAGACCGGCGAGCAAGAGCTGCCATCATCTCAGCAGGGCTGGTGCGAAAGAACGACAAGATACTTCGTACATGGCACGCCAAGGACGCAGAGGGGAAGGGGCAATCGCGCACCATGCGTCCAAGACAGGTCTCATGACTCTCTGTTCGGTTGGCAGGTGGCTGGCTCTCGTGGCCTCCTTTTCTGCTGCTGCTGGCAAACCACGGCTTACACCCCGCGCCAAGTTGGCCCATCTCCAACTTTTTTTCTAGAAAGTTGGGGTAAGGTATTCATCAGGGGGGACAGTCTCCCCCAACTTGCAGTAAACAACGCTAGATTGTGTAACCGCAAGTGGGAGTGTGAGTGGGAGAGAGACAAAGAGACAGACGCACACACAGACATATACACACAGACATACACACACACACACACACACACACACAGACAGAGAGAGAGAGAGAGAGAGAGAGAGAGGGAGAGAGAGAGAACCACCACCTGATTGATGGTGGACACAACCCTGCAAAACAGCTATTCCAGTAGGGTAGGCGGTAGAGACTGGGACTGCATTGTACGCCCCGGACTGGCGAAGAGGGCCCGTTCCCGTCCCTACTTTCCCCGGATTTCCATTGGTCAGGCGGCCAGGATTTGTGCTGCTTGCATTGCGGAGGGCGGCCTAGCGCTGGGTTGATCAGCTTGGATTAATGGCGACGTTCTGCAGCAACACTCCAGGATGGAACCATGTATCTGGGGAACGGATGCGGGGGTTGATTGTTGACTGCTGTTGACGGGGACATCGTGCTCAGCTTTCTTCTCCATGTTCCATCGAGAAAGAATGGAGAAAGAAAACAATGGCCATGTGAGCGACCTGGTCTTGCCTTTCGAGGTAACGTCGGTGAACCTGGAGGTCACTGACTGGCATGTGGATGAGATACCTCAACTCTTTGTTCGAGGTGCTGGCGGTGTTCGAAAAATGGGTCATTTCCATTCCCCTGCCCCTCCTGAGGCAAGCACTCGCATTACGTAAGCTAGGGTACGGAAACTAAGACTGGAAACTGCCCCTCATTGACGCCGGCAATGACCTCCAAGGTCTTTGGCAACACCAACAGAAATGTTTTGCGGAAGCCAAGACGGACTGGAAGGCATCCTACCTTAATCTTAAAGCTCCTCCTCCTGAAAATGACAGTGTTTGTCTCGGCTACTCTTCCCTCCGGCAGTTTGCCTTCATGGACGGCCGACGGAATGCCAACATCTGCTCCAAGCGGCGTCTGAGTCTGACTCCTTCGCGCGAATGCATGCGCACACCACTTCTGATCGCCAGATCGCGGATGCATTCGGGTCCTATCGTCTCACATTTGCACGTCTTTCAACCCCCTTCCACCGATGGAATGCCAAATCCCACTCGCGGTCGACGAACTTGTGGGTGGAATATTCTACATCAGCTGCAGACCAACAAACTGCAACGGCGCGCGAGATCTGGGCAAGACACAGATCGGCGCCGAGTCAGAGACATGGCGCCCACGCGATGCCAGCCCTAACCGTGACTTATTACTTCAACTTGTATCACTCGAGTCATGATGCTCAAGTCACCAGCCCTTGGCAGTTGTTCTGACGTTACTTCAAATATGCATCGCGAGTCTTGCTCGAGGTCATGAGACAATAATGATCTTTTGTCCGTCTCTCTCTGCCTTACCATCAACGTCTAATTCAAGCATCACGGTCGCCAATGATGATATCCGCTGCCCTCACATATCACATCTTGCGTCGCCACGAGACCATAACACTCGAACCGCAGTTGGTGCAACGTCCGAGCGAGATGAGCATCGCCTTTGCTGATTCCAAACGACGCGAGGCTTCATGCTCACATTAATGTCGGCCCAACTTCGGCATCCAACCATGTTGCCAGAGTCACCGGCACAGGAATGTGTCCAGACGTTACATTAGACGCAAGGCCCCTGACAAGCTGGTCTTCTGTTGGCCGCTGGGCATGGCAGATATTGACATCCCATATGCCCTACCCACCTTTCAGGCCTTTTTGCTCAGCGACCATGTGACGAAACTTTCCTTTGGGCCTTTTAAGCTACAAAGTCTTTACTGCTGCCAGGTTCTCTCGAAAAATCGACTTCTGTTTTGCAGAATCGCCAAATCTAGATCTTCTTTATGGAGAGATTCGCAGCCAAGGCATCTCTCCTCCGAGACCCGCCATCTTCGTTCTGTGCGATGATGCGCCAATGTTGGTCTAGGCTTAGTCGTATCACTTGAATCAACGAAGTCGCTGCCACAACAATCTCATGACTCTCGTCGTCATCGTCAAAATGCCGTTAACGCATCCTCGGCTTTCCTCATCTGGAAGTCTGCCGGCCAACCGGTTGCGAAGTTTCTGTTGCTGCCAGTTGTCCGCCACCACCGAGTATCGTGGTGGAGACCCGGATGCTTAGCTTCAAGATGGGGCATTAAGATGCGCATTATTGACGGGCCTGTGGTCGAAGCCGCATATGTTGCCGCCTACTCGACCTAGCCCGGACTTGTCTGAAGTCGGGATGCTCAAGAACAATGTCCAATTGCGCATGCGGCGCCATCTGCGATGCATTCTCTCGGGTTCGACTATAACCAACGGCGCGAAGCTCGCGATGTTTCCCGGGGCTACGTTAGCTCGGTTCCGAAAGGGTGCCGAGGAAATGCTGGAGGAAGAGCCAGGTGCCAAAAAGCCATCGGCGGAAGATGGCCGCGTCGAGATTATCAGATGAGCTTGATTCATGTCAGGGGCAAGGCGAAGCGAACGACCAATGACATCCGCATGTAACGAGGCTAGCACTTGAGGTTGTCGCTAACGTAGGCAGTCTCTGAAGAAAGGGTGCCCTCGGGCAAACCCCGTTCGCGATGCGGATGGGATGGAATCCGACCATCTGGTCGTCCCGAGACTCGTACTCGATCAATTGTCGCTGCCATCACCGTGTCTTGTGTGGAACCTTAGTCTCTTCATCTTGAGCCTCGTCTCTTTGAAGGCTGTCTCTGCCATGAAGCACTTCAGTCCTGCTGCGGCTCCTTGACGGTCTGGTCCCGTGCCCACCGGCCGCCAAAAGCTCGGCCAGAGTTGGCAGTGAGGGGCGGATTGGGCGAGTAATGGCGCGCCAAATCAAGGTTGAGCGGAGCCCAACGTGTGAGTGCTGGGCAGATATGCAGGTTGCCCAAACTGATGAACGGCGAGCCCCAGTTTCGAGCTCCCGATCATCTCCAATTGGCTCATCTTCTCTCCCATATGCTGCCCACCCTGCGTTATCAGACCAATGCGAGTGAATGCTACCTCTTACTTTTGAGGCCCCCTCCCCTCCAATACACCGCCCCGCCAGATCCAGCACGTCGAATCTGCGCTCAGTTTACTTAAGTATCGCCACGGCCCGGCTCCTTGTCCGCGAGCCAAAAGGCCTCGACTCTCCGCTTTCCCCCACGTCTTCTCAAATCCCTGACTCCCGAGAAACCCGGAAATTTCAATCCCGCCACCCCGCGCCGCCATCAGCCTCATCCCGAGAAGCTTGTCTGAATCCAGCCACCCGGAGGCCAACTCAACTCCATTTAAATAACCTCCACCGTTATCCCAACTTGACTACTTCCGCTCCCGGGCCCCGTCAACTTCGGATCCTCGACAGCAAACCAAAACCAGATACTCCAAGCAAAATTGCTTCAGGAGAATCATCTCAACTTCACAGACCTTACGGAATGGCCCGATAGCATCCCCACGCTTCAACCTCAACTGCACGTCACAAAACACCATTACCTTTTTGGTAGCCTCCCCGGAGAATCATCATCTATTCTGAGAGCCGCATGCGGGGAATTTCCCCGCCTACTCTTTGACTCGGTCAAAGCACCCTTTCACTCCAGGGCTCGCTGTTGCCTCTGGATCTAGTAAACCGCTTAACCGTTTTCCCACGTCCTCCCCATTTCCGACGACCCCCTTCGAACGGGTCGGTCTAACCTGATCATCGGATCAGGTCTTGAAACTTTGCCCAGGAAACCCTCCACTCTGCCACGGTGGCGTTTTACCTAGACACCAGTACACAACCCAACCTTGTTGATTCTTGTTATTGCGTTTTACTCGGAAACACCATCTGTTACTGCGAGTACTACTCCGACCACACGAACACTGCCGCTCTGAAATTAGACTCAGTCGACGATCCACCTCCGATCATCGGCTTGCCGTGTCCGTCATGGAGATCACCTATGGCACTTGGTGTCATGGAGTGTCCACTCGGCACCCCCTCTTATTCTTCGGAAACGCTGAGCCCGACTCTAAGCCCCCTAAACCCCGGGAACGAAAATGAAAGCGATAAAGCCAGCGACAGCGGGTTTAGCAACGGTATTGCGACCCCCGCCGCCGTCGGTATCGACATTTCGCGACTACGTTTTGAATGCCGTTGGCCAAATTGTGGCAAGGTTTTTCGCAGACCTAGTGATTTGACGTAAATCTCACTCCGCTTTCCTTTCCATCTACCCATGGTCATCTGCCCTCTCTCACTCTGTAAGAGGCTGAAACATTGCCTTCAATCCTTTTCGGCGTCCCATCCCTTGACTTATGGTGAGAAATCCGTTGGCTGACTCTTGATACAAAAATCATCAGCAAACACGAGAGGTACCACATCAAGGGATACCTCTGCGACGAGGCGAGCTGTGACAAGGCCTTTGCGACCATGAAGGACCTCAAGCGGCACAAGAAGACGCACGAGACGCTCGATGGCGACAGCGTGGGAGTTTACCGGTGCCGTGTCCCGGGATGCCGAAAGGCGAAGACGGGACACGTGTATAACCGCCGCGACAACTTTGTTCGTCATCTGAGGACCAAGCATGTGGGGATGGACTTTGATGTCAGGGAGGAATTCGACGTGACGTACTGAGGCTGCCTAGGCATATATACGTTAAGTGACACGGATTCTGGGTTAAGAACGAAGGGGTTATGGAAATGAGGAGGACGGCGACAGCTTTTTTTTTTCCCGCGTCCACTTGCAATGTGGATATGATATACGCAACCAAGCAACAGATTCGGCTGTTTTTCTTGTTATTTGCAAGTCGGGTTTGGAATGGCCGCTTCTTTTACAAGCTTGTGAGCCAGACAAGGAAATCCGTAGACATGGGATGGGATACTTGATTTATGTTCTTTATACATGGTTACTACGGTGGATCTTCTGCACACTCGATACCTTATTCATGGAACATGAGACAGGAATGGCTTATGACTGAAGATGTGAGTTGACGGCAGAGTTGGAAGGCCCTAGGGATCCGGGGCGAAGATGATTGTTTCTGTTGGCAGGAAATGGAATGAGATAGAGAAGCCTTTTTGTTTATTTTCTTGGACTCACACTTTTGATAAGTGAAAGAATTGTGTTTAGCTGGGACCAGCGTTGGTTCTTAGACCATAACGAGGATCGAATGGAGTGGCATTATATTGAAGGGAGTCTAGGGACGATACACCAAAGATATAGCTTATAAAACCCTGTATAAATGGTTGTCAGGCAATCGGAAATACGGCTAATGAAAGACACTAGAAAAATAGGAAATAATTCAACGTGAACAACGAGGGTCAAGACTCGGACGCTATTCCCCACAGTCTCGAACAGAGGTTGCATGGGCCTTACTTACATTCTGTTCGAGTTGTTCAACAGACGCCATTAACCTAGACGAAGCAAACAAAGTTTGCGTCTAGTATTTCTAATACATGAACTTTGAAACGTAAGAACTCATTTCCTGGATCCATGCTCGGCTCTCAATAACTCTCATGAGTCTTGACGTTCTCAAGGTTAGAACGCTGGGTTAAAAATTGAAGCATGCTGCCATCAAATACGGGCGCATGTTATAGGACTGGAAACCCGTGTCAGACACAGTGTCAGGCTCCCGCTTTACAGTCACTCACGAAAACCCGATTTTCCAAAAACAATACAGGAGTAAAAGGGGGCTGTAGAATGTAGCCGGCCGGGTCTATGCGTATCGCATCGTCGTGGAAAAGTATTGAAGTATAAATCATCTACTGCGTCACTGGCGTTGGTTTTCACCAAGCTTTTCATTTGATTCGATTATGGAGAGATAAAACACAGAAAGAGAGTGGATCTGCAAGGCGTTTCGAGGTGTAAACAGTTTCTAGTCGGACGCGAACCGCCGGTATACTCTACCAATGCATCCGACCAAAATCCCGCCGTGTGAACGTGTTACCGAAAGAGCCACAAAGTCGACCGCCGTAGTTTGCTGGCAGTCTCAATGACGGAGGTCATTACGTTTGGTAATTCGACGAGATTCGTGACTGTGGGTGGTTGGAGTTGTTGCAGACTTTCATAGAAAAGCCTTTGCAAGATTAGTCGACTACATCTGAAAGGAGTTTGCACGACGGATCGAGGCCATTTTTGTTGATTACGAATAAATCCATCATATTTGGATGCATTTCATGCGTGAGATAGCATCTTCACTCGACCTGGTGTCCGCCAAGACGTTTGAGCAAAGCATGCTACCAAGGCGCAGCAAGAGTTGGGAGACGTGATTGAAACTTCATCCTGCAGATTAGAGACTTCTGTCAAGGTGCTCCAGTTTCTCAGTCACCGAGCCCGATATCTGAATGGAAGACCAGCGCGCCAGTCCATTCTAATCAATCAAACATGATAGTCGAATAAGCAATCAAATAAAGGCCATACAGCGAATCAAACCTTCAAATAGCCGCGGCCGTATATTTCTAACGCCTAATATATTCCTTAACTTGCCACACATATCTAATCAAATAAAGTGGATTCATAGTATCAAAGTAAAGAGGATGTCTCGACCCGTAATTAAAGGCCGGAGCTCCAAAATAAAAATGGAGATAACGTATAAAGTTCAGCACTTACAGGGCCTTGACTACTATATCATACATCTATATATAATATTTAAAATTAACTTTATACTAAATCTATTCAATAATTGTTAAACAATCAAACATACCTTGAAGAATCGGTCAGATAATCCATGACTCTCATATTTTAATAGCTTGCTTGTGCTGACGCGCTGCCAATTACGACAGAGTGTCCGATGCTTAAGGCATCAGTCAGAGATGAAGTCAGAGAGGAATATCTTCATGCTCAGTCTTGCTAGCTAAGACTTATCGATATGCCACAAATCGAGCAGACTCAGACATGAATTGAACCAAGATGATGAATCCTCTGCACATACATCATCTTTGAAATCCTGTGCGACGTTCATTGGATCTCGCCTCGGGTCAGCTTCCTGATTCAGGTCATGTCCCATTGGCTATTTTGCCACCGTGCGAAGATCCGTGACTGAAAAATGACGAGCTGGAGCAGCAGCTATAGTTATTTTCCAGGTGATTAGAGAACCAGGGGTATTTGAGGCGGGAACGACAGTGTTGGCAATGGGGTCTGATAAGGTAATTTGTGGAATGGCGGCGGGCCATATATTCATGTCAAAGCTGACGTCAAGGTTATGGGCTACGACAGTGTAGTTTATCATGCAGTTGAGGTTCATGCTGATGGACCTGAGACCCATCGTGATGATTTCATTTCTTGAATGTGCAGTGATCTGGTTGATGCTAGATGGGGTTGCTGAGCTGGACGTTCGATGGGTTGAGCAGATGCAAGTGCATTTGTTGGGCTGAACACAAACTCATGGACCGTAGACGTCTGAGTTCTAAAGTTGGCATTGATAGGTGTGTTGGGCTTGCTAGAAACAAGCTGGAAACAAGCTAGAAGATGATCCCTTCTAAGTTGGCAAGCTCCACGCCCGGGGACCGTGGAATCGACTTTTTATCATGACATGATGTCAAGGCGCATTGGTACATAAGTGAGGGAGTCAGCAGAGTGTCATCTAACGGAGGGCTCTCGAGGTAGGATTGGGTCGTTGGCAGCATTCGAATCTGGCTGGGCCCCGAAAGTGGCTCCAACAGAAGGGTTTCATATCCCTCATTTGACTAACAGGGGCCCACCAGAGGGCCCTTGTCAGGCACCTGACACATGAGATAGCGGACGTGACAATGCGAACCGTGTCCGTCCCTGGGACGTACGACAGCAAGCTCATCCCAGTTTCCTGGCTACTCGTCATCATCAAGTTTCTGTGTGAGTAAGATTTCATCTTCTATCATTTGGTCAAAGTGAATTATCTCCAACTTCTCAACTTCTCGTCGGAGGTCACTACAACGAGCAAAGTATCGCTACAATCCAATAGATTGCAAGGGAGCCAAGCTTTCCTTTTCAACGAGTTGCATGTCCTGGACTTGGAACTCGCTGTTCTCACACTGATGCGGGACGGAGCGCCTTCGAGAAAGTGCCCGTAGACAGTCGCCAGCTGGCTTCCTTTTGTATTCCACTCGCGAAATCTGTCGGCTGAATGCCTTGGATTGTAAGTCCAAAGGCTCTCTCGGGCCCTGAGTGGCCATACAGACTGGCAGAAGCCCGGTTCTGTTAAGCGCTCTCTAGGTGGTTGTGATAAGTAGTGATATTACTCGCATGTACAGCTCACCTAGGGCACGCATGATGATGCTCACTTCCAACGCACCCGTTAGTAAATTGTCCGAAGCACTGCTGAAGAAGTTGCCAGTATGTCCCCGACGTGTGCTTGAGCTTTGGCTTGATCTCCACACACAGTTGCTCTTAGAAAGAGAAAACGTTGAAATGAGGTGATACGTGCCATTTCCGTCGATGTTTTGAAGCTGTGGGTGCCTTTGCGCAGCCACGTCCTTCGCAATGAAGACGTGAAGGCGTTGACCTGAGACTTTGCCAGATGCTTCGATTACCTTACATAAATCCGTAAGTGCTTCAGCGAGGTATTTAGAAGGCTTTCTACAGACAAAACCATCGATCGCGAGCACAGACGATGCGCAGCCAAGAGCGCCATCTCAATTGCGTAACCGATTTCCAGAATCAAAGCACTGCTCTTGTCTGTACAAAGCGCAGAGATGCCCTTGAAGACCAGGACCTGCTCGTATAATATAGCAACCTCCCAGTATTCAGCCTTCTGTTCAGCCTCTTCAAAGTTGTAACAATCCTTGAAGACAACCTTATCCTCTTCTCATGCGTTTTGTCTAACAAAACTTGGGACCCAAAGCTTCTTACAAAGTCGGGTTCTAGGTGTTGATGAGCCTCATCCCTCCTGGCCACGCAAAGCGGCGTCGAAAGATATGATCGGGAGTCAACCTACACGAAAGAATGCACCGTGCGCCATGATAAGGCAAGTCAAGGTGAGAACCGTGGGCCAAGCGAGGTTGAAATGGTTGGATGCATCGTGCAGTTTTCGCCAGCTCCGTTGAGGCAGCACAATTGTAAGGTCATTTAGCTGCTAATGTTGAGCACGTGGGTGCGTCGGTCTTTCGGACAAAATTTGGACTCGAGTGGATGCATCTCGACTCTCGAGTGAATGCACATGAACGATATCGGGTTGGCTGCTCGATGGACCAACTTCGCATGCTGCGTCGTCTAGATAGTCGGCTACTTGAATGTGGCCAGCCATTTTTGCCTCTTGGGACAGGTATCAAGCTAACGCCCGGACAACAGCCCCAAAATGGTAAGTCGCAAACTACGCGTCGAGCATGGCGGCCTGTCATTTAACCGTATCGAGCCAAGCAGAAAGCATGACTATGGCACCTTTGGACACTCCTTTGGGCGACCGAGAAGATTAGCTTCCAGGCTGCGTAACAAGGGAGCGGAGGTCAAAATACACGTCTCCGCGAGCCAAGGGGACGAACGGTTGGGACCACGTGTGTGAAATCTGGGGCTCCATTGGCTCGGATGGAGACGATGGGACCCCACCCCCCAAAGATCCATTTGCATCACACCCCAGAGACGACTGGAACGTCCTAATGGAAACCGGACCCTGGCTTAGTCTGGCAGGTCTGGACACGACTAGCGGGGGGGCGCGTCTTACTACCTATGTATGTTGGGGCGACGATTACTGAAGAAGGGTGAGAGATGTGGATTTCAAAGTGGATTTAGTACTCGCCTATCATGCGCGATGGGCGATTAAGTTGATCAAAAGGCGTGATACGACAAGTAGGAAGCTGGTGTGCGAGTGGTGGCGAGAATTACCTAGGTGAAAAAGTTTGGTACGGCCGGCGCGAGATGGCGGTGTCAACAGAGTACAGTCGATGGGCCTAACTTTTAGGAAGGTTGAGCGATCTTGAACTCATCGGACTGATGGATGTGACGCCCTCACCATCCGTCGAGGAAGAAACCTCAAAGTCTCTGCTCGAAGGTCATGTGCGCAAAAGACGCTATGCAACATGGCAAGGATATCTTTACCAGAGAGCCGGAATGGGGGAGATGCTCCATGCAACGCGCGCCCCCGGCGTCATACATGAACCACTTCATAAATTCATTAAGACGACCTAGATTCAATATTTGCCAACAGGGAACGCCGACCGAGCACGTGGTTGAAGAGAGGAGTCTTTTACAAGTCCAGCGAACAGACTGGAGCCCGTCCTTAAGAAGACAACGGGCACGCGACAGGCGCGACAGGCTGACAGCTATCAATGCGGCCTCTTCAATGTCGGGTAGGCAGTATCGACATTCCTAGACGGGCGTCGCGCCCTGATAAAGCTTGACCTCCTTCTTGGCGGCGGTGGCATCATCGCACACCTCAGTGGAAGCAAAGTTGTCGATGCCAAGTGCCAAGCAGCCAAGCAGCCAAGCAGCGGCAGACCACGGGAGTTGCAGCCAGGAACGAGAGCCGCACCAGGGTATTTCTTCAACGTCATGTCGTGGGTTTTGCAACATGGAGTTGCCATTCGACACGTCCAGAGTTGAAAGGTTTTCGTCAAGCTAAACACATGAAGATTCGGCGCTGACACTAGGAGCCATTGGCATCGAACGTCGTTACTGGTTTGAAGCCGTGGCGCAACGTGCTCCCGATTCGTAACGTGATTGGTGGGCCCGTTCCACGGAAACATCAAGCCCTCCTTCAATCCCCCTCCCCCCCCGGGCCCCGGGGGCTGAATCGATGGGAGGGTCGGCCGGGCCTAGTATGGTAGGCAGATGCTAAAAGTTGAAGTTGAAAGCAAAGGAAGTACCTCGGGCGGAGAAGGACATGTCACTCATGGAGACGGTGGTACCCCCTGTTGCTGGACTCAGTGGCCTCGTGTCGGGCGTTCGGTCTGTGGAATTGGCTAAATTACGGACGGTTCCAACGTGGAATGGCAGCCAACGTGCTGCGATGATATGCCAGCAGAGAATTGCGTCTCGGTGACAATGAGACATTCGGCGTCATCGTCCCCAATCGAGGGTTGGACATTGTCCTCATATTCCAGTTCGCGCCTCAGACTGCCATCTTGGATGAACTGTTCACGGTGCCAAGGCGCCAAGGTGCCACTGGACAATGGAAAATCGACCTGGCGGCCAAGCATATTAATCGGCTGTAGCCAAGTGTTCCGTTGGCAGCGCCCAGAAAGCTTGACTGTTATCCTTGGGTCAGGGCTGCTCAAGGCTGTGCCAGGTTGGCCTGGACAAGTGAAATAAGGTCGGAATTTGTTAGAGCGGTACGGATACTGCTACTGCGCATGCGCATGCCACTGTCGTTATGGTTCCCTAACTCGACTAGCATCGCCCCTCCAGGGACCATGTTCTCAAAGCAAGCATGCCCATTGGTTCCCGAGCAATATTGACACGGGCGGGCCGTTACAACTCACTCCCAGTGTCCCTACTATTTACACAACAGCTATCCGGAAAGTTAGGTGAGTTAGATGGTTTGCCTATCTCGACTCTCAAACTCTGCAGACAGCCAGCACGTCCATTTACTCCAGCGTGCAAAAAGTCTGACGAGGACGTATGTGTCTTGTTTGATCTTATCGTAGCTGGTGTAAGAGCCAGAAAGTGAAAATCGGCGGGTAGCCAGTCGGGTGCCGCGGTCTGGAAGTTCAGCCAAAGTATCCGTAGGGACGAGAGACGAAGTCTGGGAAAAAAGTGAAAAAGACGCGCCATTCCCAATCGGTCGCCGAGCACGTCTCCACCCACACAACCATATTTCCAGACCTGCGCAGCAGCACGAATCCCTGTGGGATCCCTGCGGGATCCCTGCTGCACTCTTCTATCGGCTGGCGTCTCTTTTGGGTTGTCGGCGGCGTCTCCATATTGCTGCTCCCCAGGCGGCCTTTTCCATTTCCATTTCGAACCTTGTCCTCGTCGAATCCACAGCCACCGTCTCGCAGCGCTCTCGCTCTCTCTCGCCCCCACTCCTCTCTCTATCTCAGTGTTGACCCAAGAGGCGTAGTCTAGGTGATACTCTCGCACATCTTTGACGCTTGTCATTCGCCCTACGAGGTACAACAGCCCTCCCTCCATCTCGTCCCGTCCTCCACGCTAGCACCTTAGTCTCCGTGGTGGAGGCTGATTCCGAACCATGTCTTCTTCTCGGTGTCCCTAGTCGTCGCATGTTCCGGCTCCACTAGAGAGTGTTCGCTGCCAATATCCATGCATGTAACTCTGCGAAAGGCTCCCAGCTCAGATGGCATGAAGTCCCCTTGCCCACAATGTGTCCGGCTTATAAGCCAAACACGCTCCCCGGTCCCTTACCCATTGAGTTTGCTTGCACTTCTCGTTCACCCCTCACCCTTTCCTAGCAGGTCATCAAAGCCACCCAACCTGCTTCTCCTTCGGGCCTGACTTTGCCATTCGTTTAGTCAACTGGGCTCCGAGCAGAACGACAAAATGGCCGGCATCATCGAATCTCCCAAGGCCGCGGGCGTAGATGCCACCACTACCGACATCAAACACAACAAGACAGCGGGCGGAAACGCTGCTTTCCACAACTTCAACAATGATTTCGCTCACGTTGCCGACGCCAACGAACGCCGCCGCCTTGCTCTGGCCGAGATCGACAAGGCGCCTTTTGGCTGGTACCACGTTCGTGCCATCGTCGTTGCCGGTATTGGTTTCTTCACCGACTCGGTACGTCGTCCTAGGAGTAACGGCGTCGATTGAGGCTGACCTGAATCCAGTATGACATTTTCACCATCGGTCTCGTCACTTCCATGCTGGGTATAGTGTACTTTGGCGGTACTCTCCCTGCCGACTACGATACCGCTGTCAAAATCGCCACCTCCGCCGGTACAGTTGTTGGTCAGGTCGGATTCGGTATCCTGGCTGATATCGTCGGTCGTAAGAAGATGGTAGGCGCTCGCACTTTCATCATCGGCATTGAGAATGGGAGGAGTATCTAACTCAATCGCAGTATGGTATCGAGCTGATGGTCATCATCATTGCGACCCTTGCCCAGGCTCTCTCGTCTTCCTCTCCCTCTGTTTCAATCGTCGGCCTCATCGTCTTTTGGCGTGTCATCATGGTAAGCGTTGATCTGGCGAGTTGAGGCAGAATACCACTAACAAAGATCACAGGGTATGGGCATCGGCGGCGACTACCCCCTTAGCGCAATCATTACATCCGAGTTTGCCACGACCAAGTGGAGAGGATTCATGATGAACGCAGTGTAGGTCCACCAGCTCTACCCCGTGAAGCAACCACTTTCTAACGTGAGCCATAGTTTTGCCAATCAGGGTTTCGGCCAGCTCGCTGGTGGTATCATGCTCCTGATCGTCACTGCCGGCTTTAAAGGCTCTCTCGAGACCGCGGCGAAGGCTGCCGCTTGCTCTAAAACCGAACCTTGCCTTATTGCCGTCGATAAGATGTGGCGGACGATGATCGGCTTCGGAGCTGTCCCTGGCTGTCTCGCCTTGTACTTCCGTCTCACTATCCCCGAGACTCCCAGATACACCTTCGACGTCGACAATGACGTTTCCAAGGCTGAAGGTGACGTCGACTACTACAAGCAGGGCAAATGGGGCGAGTCCCAAGTCGATGAGGCGGCCCGCGTCATCGCCCGCCAGGAGGCCAAGCAGCAGCTTGAGGTCCCCAAGGCCTCTTGGAGAGATTTCTTCCGTCACTACAGCACCTGGAAGAATGCCAGAGTCCTCCTCGGTACCGCTGGCTCGTGGTTCTTCCTTGATGTTGCCTTCTACGGCCTTGGTCTGAACAATGCCATTATTCTCAATGCCATTGGATGGTCTGGTGGCTCCAACATGTACCACATTTTCTACAAGACGGCTGTTGGCAACCTGATTCTTGTCTGCGCCGGCGCTGTTCCTGGATACTGGGTCTCCGCCGCTCTCGTCGATACCATTGGCCGCAAGCCCATCCAGCTTTTCGGATTCTTCGCGCTTACCCTTCTCTTCTGCGTCATCGGTTTCGACTACTGGAACCTGTCAGGTTCTTCCCTCATGGCGCTGTACACCTTGGCGCAGTTCTTCTTCAACGCCGGTCCCAACTCGACGACTTTTATCGTTCCTGGCGAATGCTTCCCTACCAGATACAGATCCACTTCTCACGGAATTTCTGCTGCTTCAGGCAAGGTTGGCGCTATCATTGCGCAGGTGGTTTTCGGACCCCTCCGTACCATCGGTGCCGATGCCACCAAGGCCAAGACCGACCCGAGATACAGTACCCCCTGGCTCAACCACATCATGCAGATCTTTGCACTTTTCATGCTTTGCGGTATCTTCACCAGTCTCCTGATCCCGGAGACGGCAAGAAAGACGCTCGAGGAGCTTTCCGGCGAGGACGACTTGTACGTTCCCAAACCTGACCCTCCGTTACAACCGTTCTCCAAACTGTACTGACTGAAATCACAGGGCCACGAGCGCTATTCCCGTCCACGGACACAATGAGGAGAAGCGTGTTGAGGAAGGTACCGCCACCGGATCCGTCTGAACGCGGTGACAACTGGGGTGAACCCAAATTTGAGCATTCGTTGTTTTCAGCAGCGATCGATACCCTTACTAGTAATCAAAGGAGCCAAGGAAGAGTTTCATATGTAGCATATTGTAGACATAATAGAGAGCACTTATTGCATATTGTGTCAGCCAGTTGTGCTGCTTGTTATGACGATACTGTGGGGGTATGAATGACTTTGAATTCTGCCGACGGTTGATATTGGTGTGCGCGACGCCTGTGTCGTGCATATATGGTGGTTCTCATTGAATATCCGAGACTTTGCGAACCATCTGATGAATCTTGTCTGATACGTCAACTTGCAAATAATTGTTGAGACGGCAGTGGCGTTGGCCAAGCCTCGACGCCGTTGACACTTTGCCTACCTTACCTACGGATACTAGGTACGTAAGCAGCGGAGTGTTGACGGGAGCTTGGGCTTGGACTCGCTTGGGTGGCGCACAGACCAATCGCAACCACATGACGTCCGTCTCGTTTGCTGCAGGGACTTTGACCACTGCCCACCGGGCACCCCGCCGAGCCCGCCAAGTGGATCTTCGGCCGCCCAAAAGTATTGAAAGTTCGGGGCATTCCCCCACCCGAAGCTCGCCGGACCTCCCTCCAACATCTCCAGATCCAACTTGCACCACTCTCTGACCATGGCCGCCTTTCTTCGACAAAAGCAGACAGGCATGCAGAATGACCTGTCTGCGTCAATCATTCCCGACCTCTTCGCTCCCGACTACCAGTCTGCATATGGAATTAACTCTCAGGTTAGGTCAGTAGCCCAGCTACCCCACGTTGACGCGCGTCAACGCTATGGCATCTCGAACCCCAGATTGCGATGTGAAGACCGAGGCTGATTGTAAGAGATGCAGCTGCCTAGCCTACGACCCGATCCAGTCCCTTCTCGCAATCGCCACCAACGAGTCCAAGTTCGGCCCCGGCAAGATCTTCGTCTTTGGCCAAAACAGAGTCTCCAAGGTCATCGACCCGCCAAGGCGCACATCCTTCCGCTCACTCCACTTCACCGCCAATAAGCTTGTCTCCCTCGATGCCAGGAACGAGCTGGGAATATGGGACCTTGATACTGCGAAGCGCACAGCTGCTCTCGTTTGTCCTGGTCCGGTCAGCTCCATCATCACAGACCCAATGCTTGATTGGGCATTCCTTGGCTTGGCCACCGGAGAAGTCTTGGCCTACGATTTGGACAGGGAGAACATTACGAGGTCATTCCGACTACCGAACTTCTGGAAAGAGAGAGATCCCAACGCCCGCATCGTTGGCCTGGTGAGCATTTCGCTGCACCCGAGAGACATTGGGCAGATGCTCATCGCGTACACCACGGGCGTTGTTCTCTATTCGTTTAAGCAAAACAAAGCTATCAAGTTCTTCGAATACGTACTGCAACCAGGCGCACCTGGCGGTGGGGGCGAGTCGCCAGACACGGTTCGCAGGCCGAGAGTCTCGCATGCCCTGTGGCATCCCACAGGAACCTTCATCATGACGGCGCACGACGATGGTAGTTTGGTATTCTGGGATCCCAAGGATGGCCGCATCGTTATGGCCAGGACCATTACCGAGATGAATATCGATCAGCCGACACCGAAAGCTGGTCACATCGGCTTCACAGAGCCATATGGACGGATCGCCTGGTGCTGCAAAGAGAACCCGGATGATACTGGGCTCTTGATTTCTGGTGGCTTAAGTCCGGATGTCCCTCAGCAAGGGTTGACCTTCATTGAGTTAGGTCAGACACCGATATATGCGACGTCGTCTTGGCAAGTTCTCCATGACCATTTCCATGGCAAACGCCAAATCACCTTGCCGACTCCGCCGGGCGCTCAAGTTGCAGACTTCCTCCTCATCCCTCGTTCTTCGCCCTATTTTGCTGGCGCACAGGACCCAATCGCGGTCATGACTCTTCTGACTTCGGGCGAGCTGCTGACGATGAGCTTCCCATCGGGGTACCCTATCAGCCCTACGAATCAGCTGCATCCGTCCATCTCCTTTGTCCACCCATATGTCAACAAATTCGCTGTACAGACACTGGATAGAGGTCGCTGGTTGGGCATGGTCGAGAACAGGAACCAAGGCGAACCCCTCTTGAAGGGTGGTGCCGAATCTGCAAAGCCGAAGCGTAGGTACGAAGGCCGCACCATCTTCCAGATAGCACACGGGGACAGTACCGTGCGGCTTTGGGACGCTGGTCATGCGGATGAGATGGAGAACCCGACTATGCTACAGGTCGATGTAGCACGGGCACTGGACCGCTACGAGGACATCGAAATAACGGCGATGAACTTGGCCCCCAACACTGGCGAATTCGCGGTGGGAACTCGTACGGGTGAACTGGTTCTTTACAGATGGGCTGGCAACCGATTCTTTGGAAAAGACCATCACGAAGATCTGCCATCCAATCCGGGCTCGCTGACGGACATCAGTTCAAGAGCAGAACGTGGCCTGAAAGAGGGCCTGCAGCCGTGGCAATTGTACGAAATGATGCAGGGTCCTATCACGGCCGTCTGCGTCTCGGACGTGGGATTCGTGGGCGTCGGCTCAGAGGGTGGCTTCTTTAGCGTCATCGACTTGCGCGGTCCCTCTGTCATCTTCCAAATCTCCATGACAGAGTTTGCCAAGCACGAAAAGAGGTCGTCTTTCTTGAAGGGGTCTCATGGCAATGCCCATGGAAAAGAGTGGGCGGTAGCCATTGAGTTCAGCGTCATGACGCTGGAAGGCGACAACTACTCTAGCATCTGCTGTTTCGTGGGAACCAATCTTGGCAGAGTGGCCACTTTCAAGGTGCTGCCGTCTGGCAACAGCTATTCCGTCAATCTGGCCGGCGTCCAGCAATTTGACGGCAAGATCGTGGCACTTTGCCCCATCCAAGCAGACACCGGAAGACCTGCTTTCGCGACAGGCCCGATTGTTGCGGGACTCAGAAATGGGCAGCAGGTCAATGGCGTTCTCATTGCCGGTAAGCCCCCTTGATGTGACATTTCCTGTGCTGTTAGCAACTGACAAACGACTAGTGACACAAACTGAAATTCGAATCTTCAAGCCTGCCGGTGGGAAGGGCGCATCCAAAACTTTTGATGACATTCTTTGTGACGCTGCAAACGTCACCGAATTCGAGCTTCATGGCTTCGCCATCGTCGGTGTATTTGGTGATCGAACGACTCGTGCATACTCCATCCCTGGCCTCAAGGAAATCGGCAATGCGCCGCTTCCCATGCTCGACGGCAGTCGCACTCTCTCGTCTGTAGTAACGCAGACTGGCGACATCTTTGGCTGGACCGGCCCCAGTGAGATTGCCGTCCTGTCCGTTTGGGGCACTGCCAAAGATCTTCAAGTCAGCGATGACATTCTCATCAACCCCGAACTTGTCACGCCTCCCCGCCCCACCATCTCGAATATGCAGTGGCTTTCCGGCACGCAGCATGTTTCTCCGACTGACCTCGACCTTCTGATCGACCCTAACCGCCCACCAAGCCGTCGTATGATGGCCGCGGCGGCGGCTGAAGCGAGAGCAGCCCGCTCTGCAGGTCAACCCGGCCCGAGTAATGCGGGAAGAGCCAACGAAGGTTGGGGCGATTATCTGACGAGACAACTTAACGAGCGCACCGAGAAGCTGAACATCATGAGCGATAGTATGGATAACCTGCAGAATCAGAGCCAGGGTTGGGCAGACGACGTGGGCAAGTACATGAATAAGCAGAAGAGGAACATCGTGCTTGGAGGCATCAAGGGCAAGTTCTTTTAGGTGACTACGACGAAATGATTAATGGCTGCTACGGCCTCGAGGGGATATTTTTCTAGAGCTTTGTGTAAATTAGGGCGTTAAGTATTCAAATATGCTCACTCTTCATTTGTCAACTTCATCAATAAGATTGATCCTCCCATTCTTTGATCAATGAATGTTTGCATCGCAGAATCTGTGCTGCATTGGTGATGAGTAGTTTACTGTAAGGGGCTTGATATTGATTGCCCTGCCTTTTCCAACTTTCCCCCTTTGCTCATTGTTTGGAGACATTTATTGACGACTTTGAGCCTGGCCAAGTCCTCCCAAACAACCAAACATCCCTCTCCCGTCTCACCAAGCCTCCTCGTAGCAGCCAACAGAAACAGAAGACCCCGAATCTTACAAATGATTTGCCAGTATCATATGAAATCGGTCGCTGGACGCGGCCCGCATCGTATCGACCGCAGAGGAGTCGCAGGGTCACTAGGTTAGCGGCTTCTAAAGATTCTACTATCGCGTTTTTCGATTCCAAGTATGAAGGGATGTGGGCTATCGCGTTAGCCAACAACATACAGAAATGGGGATACTTGCCTGCCATCCAAATCCCCCTCGCTTGTACGTCACCAGCGAATCTTATGGTGTCTCTAGCGTCGATAGACGAATATTCTGTGTGATGGATGTGTTCCTAGGCTTGCGTGTTAGGTACGAGAGGGTTGGGTTGCTTACCTTGAAATAGTCTGGGTATCAGAGGCGAGCTCTGGGAGATCTGGAGAAGATTTCATTTAGCGTGAGAGAGGGCTTTGGGGTGAACTTACAGTTTTCCTGGTGACACTTGTTGTACAATATGAAATGCCTGTCTGTCAAGAGGCCCTGCAGTGAGCTCTCAGATTAAGGAGAAGGGTAGACTTACAGATGACAAGATCATACGTGGCCACCCTCGCGCTCTTTCTAGAGATGTCAGCGTGACAGGGGAGAAAGGACTTACAGAATATTCTGATTCAAGGTTTTGACCGGAAAGCTTGGGAACACAAAGTTCTAGACACGTTAGTAGAGGAGGAAGAGAAACTCACTGTGAGATAGATCTTTAACGCTCGTCTTTCCTTGAGAGCCTGTATAATTGGCAATTCAGTAAGAGAGAGAGAGAGAGAGAGAGAGAGAGAGAGAGAGAGAGAACGCACCTACTATCGATGATTAAAGGTAGTCATTCAGCCACAGAAGTCAAAGTATAACTGGCTATGCAAGTTAGTGTAGAGTGAGGGAAGAACATACCTCAAGTGTGATGGATCATGGAGCCAGTACGGGCTGAGAATCAGTGACGCCTTATGAATGATCAGCGGAGACTGAAGGGAGCGGAACACTTACATGCTGTGAACACGAGAGAATCATAAAGTTCGAGGGCCTGCAATCCGTCAGTGAGCTTGCGCGAAAATGCAGTTTAGAAGCAATACATAAGACATCTGGCCGGAGAGTCGTACGGGCAACATTGACCGGCTCAGAATGCTTGATATGACGGTTCTTTTCAGAGGTGAAGGCGAAAAGAGAAGTCTGCGGGCACTTTCTGCGTTAGCAAAGACGGAAGACAGAGAGCGCTCACCTGGACGGGGAAAGCTGGTTGGTGTTGAAGCGTGTGATGAGGACGAGGGAAATTGAATTGTTGGTTGGCTAAGGACCAGAAGCTATATAGAACCATACTTCGAAGCCTGGCCTTCAATCGACGTCGAGTCTTCGAGCACGTTTCGGCCCTGTATGCTTTGTTCTCCTTTCATTGTCGGTGTGGCTGAACAAGAGGGCAGAGTTCCCAATTACCTTGTTTCGAGGACCAAGAGAAAAGCGAAACTGAACTTGTGAAGGGAATGATAGGCAACGAGTGAAAGACAACATTTTATCAGAAATCGTCGAGTCGAATTCTTTGTACTTTAGTTTCTTCCATGGAGTCAAACCATCCAATGGTCTTTCAAGCTTTTTAATTTCTTGAGGCCTTGGTTCTCAAAAGATCTGGCTCAGTCCATTCATTCTTCTACAGTGGGAAGTTGCTAGCGGGCATGAACTTTGTTGTCACACAGAAAAATGGCTTGATTGTTCTCATTGTGAATCTGCAGCGAAAGGTCTTATTCTGCAAGAGTACGGATGACAAATGCGAGCCATCGATGCGCTATTCTACCTCATGAAGAGCCTGTCTAAACTTGCACGGCATGTTGTCTTCGATACAACTGCACGACTGATGTAATCTATGCACAGAACTCTTAATAACAGGACCTATATCTACATCTGGCAGACGTATAATGAGATTTTGCTACTAAATCCTGGTAGAACTTCAGAGCGGGAAAGAAGGACCATCTGGATAGTACGCGTGTAGCGACGCGAATCCGTCATACGGCTCCAGATTTCGTTGTCGCTCATCTAGGACTCCAAAACTTGAAGGTAGAGTTTGTGAGCTTCCGAGAACAGTGGTGAGACATACAGTCTCAAGGAAATTTACTCATGCTTCAGTTCCCACTCCCAGGCAAGAACTCAGAGGCATATTTTAGCCGCCTCGATGTCAAGTCCCGTGCTGTCCGCGAGCACCTTGACTCCCCGACAGAGGTGGACCCCTCCTCCAATGAAACCTGTGATTGCTTCAACCCCTTTTCCCAAATGTAGATTTCGTTGATGATGGAGACGTGCTTAGCATAGTTCATTTCCACCTCCTTCATGTCAGCGACCTCCTCGTCGGTCAGGTGCAGGCCCATGGCAAAGCACATCAGTGCCGAGAGCAAACTGCTCCATCGAGCAGGCAGACGTCAATATCAACTAACACGCATGTAAAACCGCTAGTGGAATATCACTCAAGCCTTGCCCACGTCCCGCTCTCTTTACTGCAGGTATTGAACAAGCTCTGTGATCTCTGTGCGGATCTTCTCCGTCTGTGCCCGCATAAGAACAAAGATGGGCTTCAAAACCCGAACCGCGAGATGCTCGTCCTTCTTGAGCATGCTTGCCCACAGATCGTAAGACACGACATCTGCGGGAATTGTGCCTTGTAAGTGAAGCGTTAATTTCTGGGTGCAGAGCAGTTTGATAGTCGTCGTCTCACTACTCTGAAGCTCCTTTGACAATCCGAAATACTGGGTATCCATTCGAGGTTGGCAGCGTTAACGATGCCTCTCGGGCAAACACCAGAATGTTTATTTCCGTAAGTGGGCGTGTCGAGCCCGGACGTCGGCGAAGATGGTCTTTGCTACAGCGTAGGTCCTGCTCCTACGCCGTAAGCCTGCATCGGTGAATGACTTCCAAGTCTGCGTAGCCCCCCAGGTGGAAGCGAATCACAGATCCCACCTTACGGATGTAGTGGACTAGCAGGGCCTACTCGGCACGGCAGGCCGGCTGACCCGTCGGTCACTAGATCCGAGATTGGCTGTGCCGTTTCCTTTTCCTTCGGTAGGCAACAACCCCACTCGTGATCCTGATCTCCACCCCTGGCGCAAGCTCCTGTCTGAGCCTCATTTGACAGGGACTGTAAGCAGGGGAGCCCTGGTGCTTGGGCTGGTCCTCAGCTTGTCAGGGTCGGGCGGCATTGACAGTGATTACGCACGATACTGACGTTCTCGCACCGGTTGTTTTTCAGGTTTCTCTTCTTTCTGGCTGATTACAGTCTCGACCACATCCATAGCCATGACCATAAAGCGATACCTTTTATTCGGTCCTCCCCCTTTGCCTGCTCATTGCTGGCTACGAGACACCTGCGCCGTCACTCAGTTTATCCTTCGATTCCGGTATCCATGATGGCGTACCCTAACAATGTTGGCATCAAGGCCATGGAGATCTACGTCCCCGGACAGGTTCGTGAGTTGTTAGAGGCGTTCCGCAGCTTCATCCTCGGTCTGGCTCAGCAATTAATCTAGATCCCCAGGCTTTGGACCAGTCGCTTTTTGAACAATATCAGGGCGTTTCGGCTGGAAAATACACTATCGGCTTGGGTCTTAAGTACATGAACTTCTGCAATGACCGTGAAGGTAAGTACATATGATGCGACAGCCCCGCTACTTTTAGTGAAAGCGCCATTCCGGAGTGGCGCTCCGTATGCCTATCACCTACTGACGTGACGACCTAAGATGCGTCTTCCCTTGCTCTCACGGCAGTGTCCTCTCTCCTGAAGAAGTACAACATCGACCCCAAGACCATCGGCCGCCTAGAGGTCGGCACGGAGTCCCTGATCGATAAGGCAAAGTCCATCAAGACTGTGCTGACCCAGCTCTTCGAGCCTGCCGGCAATACGAGCCTAGAGGGTGTCGACACCATCAACGCGTGCTACGGGGGCACGAGTGCTCTTTTCAATGCCGTCAACTGGGTCGAGTCTCGCTCATGGGATGGCCGCGACGCAATCGTGGTGGCCTCGGACATTGCGCTCTATAAGGAGGCCTCGTCCCGGCCGACCGGCGGCGCCGGCTGTGTCGCCATGCTCGTGGGCCCTGACGCGGTGCTCTCTCTGGATCCAGCGCTCAAGGGCACCTTCATGACCCACGCCTACGACTTCTATAAGCCCGACCTCAAGGCAGAGTTCCCCATAGTCAACGGGCACGAGTCTCTCCAATGTTACACCTCGGCGCTGGATGGCTGCTATAACCGTCTCCGGGAAAGAATCGAGGAGGCCAACGTGAAGGCGAACGGCCACGGCCACGGCCCCAAGACTGATACACGCAACCTACTGGACATCTTCGACTATATGGCCTTCCACACCCCTAACTGCAAGCTTGTCAGTAAGTCTTATGGACGTTTACTGTACAACGACTACAAGCTGGGTGGTGACCTGGACACGTGGGGTAAGGTCCCCACTGAGCTACGCGAGCTGAGCTACGAGGAGTCCTTGAAAAGTAAAGAGCTGGAGAAACTTTTTGTGACCCTGTCCAAGGATCGTTTCAAGTTGCGAGTTGAGCCGTGTATTGCCGCCCCTTCGCAATGCGGCAACATGTATACGGCTAGTCTGTACTGCTCCCTCATCAGTTTGATCAGCAATATCGACCTGAAGGATTCAGTGGGAAAGACAATTGGCATGTTCAGCGTAAGTCGTCGTTGGGTTTTTGTATTCTCAGACGCTCTATTCGTGCTAATTATCCTTATCCCTACTAGTACGGCAGCGGAATCGCCAGTACTCTATTTGCGCTCAAGGTCACAGGTGATCTTACCGAACTGGTCCAAAAGATTGATCTCATGAACCGATTGAATCAGCGCAAGATCGCAACTCCTAAAGAATATGAAGAGGTAATCAACCATGTAAAAATGTTCTGATTTTAAGCCGTTGCTGATCGCACACAACCAGGCTTGCGCCCTCAGATTGAAGGCTTATGGCGCCAGGAACTTTGAGCCTACTGGAAGCATCGAGGACATGGCTCCGGGCACACACTATCTGAAGGGAATCGATGAGGCGTATCGGAGGACGTATGCCGTGAAGGAGTAGAAACATGATGTACTGATGACAAGCGTTGTTCTCTCGTTGTTTGTACCAGGGATCCGGCCCAGAGCAAGTAGCAGATGAAATCTAGGAGACAAACATTAGACAGACATAGAGCATAGATCGCTCAGCGCCTCCGAATGAGTTAAACAAGCATCGAGCAACGGAATAAATAATTTGCATCTGCTTTGATTTTTAAGTTTTTAATTGCGTCCGAGCGAATTTCTGTTTAAGATAACGAACGTTCTTAAATATGCTACATTAACAGCCACAATACCAAGATGGCATCAAGTTGCGAGTAATCAAGTGATTAGCCTGAGCGTGCATTCTGCAGATAAAGGGCGGCTCAAATGGAGCTATACTTAATCTATTTTAAAGCTCTCAACATCTCCTTGGATGTGTCTCTTGATTCGCCGACCAAGGCTTATACAAGAAAGAAAACGTTTAAGAATAAATTATTCTCCTCACCTTGTTGAACACAGCAGCAATATACTATGAAATTGGTTTTGGATCCGTAACTCATCCCTAGTCGTGAGCAAATGTCGCAAGGTATCATTAGCCATAGTGCCATTTCCGTCACGCCTACCGTTTTGTTCGCTTGCTAATGATCTTTCAGTGAAGAGTAGAGACTCTGTATCACAGCTGTTGTAAGATTCACTCTCCCCCCGGCATTTTACGATTGAGGGCTTCAGCTGCTCCTAGCTGACATACACAGTGGTTTAGGATGACGTTGTTGCTGCTGATGCCATTAAGTGCAAGCAGCAACCGGCAGTCGCAAAAGCTCTCATAGAAACGCAGAATTAGACCGTGAGGCCCGCTTTCATGTTCCCTTGCTCCTCTCCATCTCTCTCGTTTCTCAAAGCATCTTGGCTCACGTAGTTCCTACATCATATAAACCGACTCAATCAGAGTCAGAAATAATAGATTAGGCACAAGAACAAGAATTTCCTCTGCCCCCTTATAAGAGTATCCATCGCTGGGGCAAGCAGTTTCATCAAGGTTCCAGCCGGAGTGTGTCAATGCTTCAGGTTGCAAAGGTGAAAGCCCGCAAAGCCACCGTTCTTTGTTCCTGATTACCTCCCCAGCATATTCGTGACAAAACACGTTGTCAGGCAGGCGTGTCGAGCACAGCCCGAGGTGTAAGTAACCTTTAGTAAAAATCTCTTTGCAAAGGGGAAAAGGAAAAGGAAAATCGAGCTGAGCCAGATGGCTCCAGAGCAGCCAACCCCAACAGAGGCATCACAGTCGACGGCACCAACGGCATCGAGATAATTGCAACCGAGAAACAAGAAGGCAAGGACCAGATCCCAAATGCAGATTTAATATCATACCCAGACCCGATATTTGCTATGTAAAAGCTGGGTTCATACAGACTGTTGTCTATAATTCCTAGGGAGATCACGATTGATTCAAGTTGGGAACTCGATTCCACAAACAACGGAGACACATGTGCCTGACATTTAGAGGCTTCTCTTAGTCTTCTGTCGAAAGATCTGCGTAGTATATTAGCTACAGGAGCATAGCCTTGTTGAATGAATTACTGTTTGCAGTAACATAATTCTCCAGAACCTGCAAGACGCTATCAAAAACCTAGACATTCACCTTGCTGACTCTGTGATGGATAAGGTGACACACAAAGTCACAAGTAGAGGCAAAGACATCTAATTTTTTGTAATCTTCTTCCTATAGGAGTGATGAGATTGGAAGAATCTAGCGTAAGTGTATACAGATATGGCTTATGCATGCCAGCCGAAACTAAGCTACTTAGGATCTCTTTTCCTCTATAGGAGGCGTCAGCGGGACATCTTGCAGGCCTGCTACAATAGATGCGAATCTCGGCGTCTTTGTCTTCTTCTGGATCTCGCTAAACCGTTCACCACGGCCGCCCTCAGCTATATCTCTCTCCTCACCTCTAAATTCCTCCACGTCTCTCAGGCTCTCCTCAGAAGGGCTTACAACCACAAAGACATCGTCATCCTCCAGCGACTGCCAGTCCCGCGAAGGCGCTGCGACCGCCGGTGCATCCGAACCCTGCACATTGGACGGCTCGAACCTATACCGGTTGTGGAGAGGGTGCCTGCCGTACTCCTTGATGTAAAAATCCAGCGTCACCTGCAAGTTGCGACAGTCCTGGCGGATGAATTCGTGCTGGTTCTTCAGGGTCTTGTGGACTTGTTCGAGTTTGTCTTGCTCGGTGGCGAGGGCACGGAAGCTTGCGCGGTCGCGACTGAGGCGGATGCGGAAGATCACTGCGAAGAGAATCGCAATGATGGAGAGAGCTGAGACGGCAACGAGGCCTACCAGGATGCGCTTGACGCCTACGCAGTTGACGCCGCCAAAGTCGCCGTACTCTTCGCGAGAAACGAGCAAGTGTCTCAGCAAGAGTTCGTGAGGAGGCATGTTTGGGATGTTGCTGTAGACTATGTTAGCGAAAGGAAGAGGATGGTAGCTGTACCTAGTAATGTCTGTGTAAATATATCTGGATAACACGCCTCCGGTGTCTGTCTTGCTTCAGAACGAGAAGACAAACTGTCAACCGGCGAGATTCTGGGCTTATAAAGATTATATCACGAGAATCTTGATGGCTCTAAGCATCGTAGTCACAAAGTATTGTTCACCAGACACCAGATACAGTGGCTTTGAGTCTCAACGTGTCCTTCTGGCAGTCTTTGTTCGATTTCAGATATGATGCTTAACAAAGAAAACCGATACAGACCTCGATCAGTTTTGAACTTTTGATTGGTCTTGGGAATCTGGCCGATGTGTGGACTGCTCGTCAGGACACAGGCGAATCGTCACAATGAAAGAGGTCATAGAACGAGTGACCGCAACAGTGGATGCGAACACTAAACAGTCACAGAGTGCTTTAGGCTGGAAGCAAGATCAGGTGGAGCAATGAAATGCCAAGGATCCGCCGAGGCCGACAATGGTACCCTCGGAAGGCTCCGAGGAAGCTGTTCGGACATGCTCCCCGACCTAGTATCCAAACACGTAGTCACCAGGTAGGCAGAAGTGCATGAACAGTGGTGCGAAGCGGGGCGTCTTGTCAACAGCATCTTGCATTCTGAGTTGAAGCAATATCCAGAACAGCGGTCTGAAGAATTGCTGCAAAATATGCACTTACCGCAGGACGATAAAAGCAAGGCGCAGAATGCACCTCACTCGTTCCGGAAATGGTGTGGCACATGCGGGATCACTCACACACCCTCAACCATGGCCAGTGAGCCGGCAAGTGAGGGCAACTGAGAAGCCAGGATTCAAGAGTGCACATCTACGAGGGTCGGCAGATTGCGGCACAGACAGGGGACCCAGACAGGGCACCCCCAATACTCGCCGCTGCCATGGCCGCCTTGTTGAGTGTTTTCTCCAGGGGCCGCGTCGTTGTGCCGAAAAGTTTGCTTGATCGATCCGGCAATTGCTCTTCTGCCGAACTGTAACACGAGAAACTGCAGGTCACCAGCTGGTGAAGGGTTGGCTTCTGAGGCTCAAGAAGATGAGGAACCGCATGCGTATCGGTCGTGAGCGACCTCGCCCTGGCTTGGGCACAGAAAACTCATCAAAAAAGCAGGCTATTTTGCTGTCAAGAATGCCGCAACAAGATCAACATGCCTGCACGTACATAGCCTGGCTGCCCGGGGTTAGGAACGCAGCGGTCAAACACCTAGCTGTCCCTCGGCCGTCAAGAAAAAGCAACTATGAAAAGTGCAGAATTGGAAAAAGTAAAATGAGGCCCGCTGTCGATCCATGAAGAGCAAGTGACATGGACGGAAACGGTCGACTGCAGGCGTTGATCTGCGCGAACGATGCTCGGTGGGAGTGGCAGTTTTCTCTTCCTCACTCACCGCCATGTAGCGTGGAGGATACGAAACTGACTTGGTTTTCAGGTTCCAGACGGTTCATGGAGGCCTTCGGACATGCTTGATGGATGTGGCGTGTTTCAAGTTGCGCAGCGATGGAGTCTTTTTTTGATTGGTAAAAGCTTTGTATCCAGCTCGACATTGGCTGAGAGCTGAGAAGTGACGGGGAGGGCACTTTATTGATGGATTGGTGAGTCCTGAACCGGTCAGGGATGGTGTTGTAGCCGGCGGTAGTCAGGACCGCTGAGAAAAATTAGTCGCGTTGGTGCGGCCGCATAATGCATGGCCGCCATCCGATAACCCTGGCAGTTGAGGGGAGACGTGGGATGGTGAGAAATAGACCACCATTCCGTGGCAGTCTGGCTGACAGGTCCGCTGCAGGAGTCTCTCGGGAAGTGGTTCAACTCCGTTATCAGTTTGTTTGTGGACCCAAACACCGTGCCAGTGAGCCGTAACTTTGTCCTCGGACGAGTTTCGCTCGCATTTCGTGAATCGTTCGCTGGATATATTCTGGGGCTACGTACTTGCATTATGGCGGGATGCGGCAATCCGCCGATCCAGTGGCTCGGGCTCAAAGGGTAGTTCAAAGGTGTCATTCAACCCATCTGCAAGAACATTGATGATGACGATGCCGCGAGATGGCAAGTTTCATCTCGAGGCCTGGGATTCGAAGACCTTGCTCATCGTATTAACATCGAGTCTGGTATGTCCACTGCCGTTCCGAGCTTGGCTTGGCATCAAAAGCCGCGTGGTTCTGCTAAAGCTCACTTGAGATGAGAGAATAATGTGACAGCTGACTGAAAATGTGGTGATGCAATGTGCCAGGTATCCAAGGCGGTGACACGAAGTGGTAATTGCAATGGTTGAGGTTGAATAAGGTGGGGGAATCTGCCCGTGGTATCCAGAGATCAGCCTACTACGTCGTGTACCTAGGTGTATCTCGAGCATCAGGTCGCTTGGATTGCTAGCGGTGCATACCTCAAAAGATACACTTCGGTTCAACTCTCAGGTTCTGACGGCTGCCCAGGCCTGGGTCGCTAAGGTAGACCGGTTCATCGCATATTCCGACAGGGAACCGCACCACTCTAGGACAGCGAAGTGAGATTGGCGACGCTAGGCCTAGCGCCGGGGCTCGATGTAGGCCATATGTCATGCGCTAGTACGTACCATTATCGAAGTTCCTCATGTTTGCTGCCACTGTCTAGAAGACGGTTGCGGCAGGACTTCCCTCTTAGTAGGGGCGATGGATGACACGGGGACTACGGAGTACATAGTAAGGACTCGGTGAAATTGGGAGCCACGTGGCGCCATGGGATCCCTGGTTAGGGCGTCGTCGCAGCAATGAGAATGGCGCGAGCGATTGCGCACAGCTCTCGGAAGTTTCCTGGCCCCTTGCCCCTGTCGGTACTTGTCTCAATTCTCAAGTGCGGATACGTCGATACGTGAGTGACGGGGCGGTTGGTGAAAGAAGCGAAATGAAGCGAAGCTTACTACTATGTATGTAGGTAGTGTTGCTGGCGGCGACATGGGCGTTGGCATGGGCGAAGTATTCTGCAAGATGGGATTACGACATCTGATTGCAGCCTTGGGCTTGAGGTCCTCTCAATGGTCAAGTACTATAGTAGCGCACCCGCCGCGGTACGTGCCTTGGAGAGTACAATGGTAGGCCGAATTTCCAAATAAGGAAAGGTGGTCCAGAGATGGGCTGGCAGGGGGCATGGTTATGAATCAATCTGGGCAAAAAAGGGTACGTCCAGGGGTCTGACTACCTTGTAAAACCGTACAAGGGTAGATCCACTACTTTACGGGGAGGAAAGGGAAGGGCACCTTCAAGAAGAGGGAAAAGTGGAAAGGAGGGGAGGGGAAGAGGCACAGGGGGCGTGGGTGCTCAAGGAACACATCACAAAGTCACCAAAGTCACCAAAGTCACCAAAGTCACCAAAGCCACCAAAGTCACAGACAGGCAAGGATCCCCCTCCAAAAAGCCACCCTCCTCTTCTCACGGAGCCTCAGGCTGTTCCTCTCACGCGCAGAATTCCAGAAGTTACCCCATGTAGTGTAAGGATAGGTTTGGAAAAGAGAAAACGAAAAAGCCTACCTTACGCCAAGAAGTTCTACCTGAAGTACCTACCTCAAGTACCTTAGACACGCAGGGCCGGGCGTTCAAGGTCACCCCTCACCGCCTCCCGTCTTTCTCGCCGTCGTTCCGGGCCGCTCATCATCACGACTTTACGAGGACCAGCCTCCAGCCCGTCGTGGTTCATTCTTCTTCCATACCCATGACCTTATCTCAATAAAGTTGCCTTGTATCGGTCGATTTAGCGTGCTCTCTTTCTGCAGGTCAGTCACTCGCCTCTGCCCCGCCTACCGACAACACTGGGGCAGCTCCCAACCACCTACGACAGCTTACTAGCTAAGGTACGGATAGGCTTGTTTCGAATCCTACCTGATAATCATGAGTTGTTCACCCCCTTGTATTTCTTTGCTAACGACTGCCCCTGTCTGCTAAGTCGCGAGGGCAATTACAATGTCCGAGTCCCATGCGCAATCCCCCAGCGCCCGTACATCTCGAACGCGGCTTTTGCCTCCCGACGGTGCCTCCAGAACTACGCCCGTAGCCAAAACTGCGGGCTGATCGGTAAGGCCCCCCGCAAAATAATCCAGGGACGGGGGTTCGTTCCACTGGCGTATGGACGACGGCATCCAAGATGGGCTCATCAAGACACGATGGTATCCTTGATTGAACGAGACGCCCCCGGTCCTTCTAGAAGCATTTCACAGCCTCCTCCATCGTCCCAGACGTCGGTAAACTCGACTGCCCAGGGAGGCGCCCAAGTCAGACGATAAGTCTCTTTAGACCTCACCGCTTTTCAACCTTGACCGTATTCAGCACCACGCCTCTCGCACTGAAGGACTTCTTCATCAACTCTGCGCATCGGGTACGTAGCGAAACGCATCCTGGTAAAACAACCAAAAAAAACGCCGCCATCCCCCCGCATGCCCTGTTCCCTTCTACATGAACGATGTACTGGGCGTGAACTCTTACGATTCGGCTCATGAGGGCAACCTTTCTCCAACTGAAAGACACGACCTACCTAGCTCCTTGCATTAGCCTGCCTGCACGCCCCTGGGTCGCGATTGCCACTATGGAAGAAAAAGTGTTCTCATGGTCATTCCCGTCCAATTTGGGGGCTTTTTTCCAGGGCCATGTTGTTGCATTAGGTACCTTACCTTAGCTATTCATATCCTGTCGTCTGAGCTCCAGGTTGTCAAGTACTGTCGTACTCTCTTGGCCGACCATTGCCTCTTCCACCTTTCCTTCTCTCCCACCACCCTTTTCCTCATGGTCTCCACTGTACCTTTCCTTCTCCCCCAATGCCGTTGGGTCAATGAGGCCCGCGTCTCAGTCTGATGCATCCTACGGAATTGCTACTATCAAATTCGCCACTTTACGACCTCTTTCATGGTGTAGATGACCCCGTTCCTGGATCTGTCCGCACGGCTGATCCTGCAGGCAAGGGAAATTGTGTAATCCCAACAGGCATGATGACTTGGGAGTCAGGCACGAGGTCAATGTCAGACGCAAGTACTCGGAATAACTACACTTTTATCAAACGAATCCCTGACCATCGGGGAAGTTGCGAGGTACCTTGACCTGGTGGTTGCCAGTCATTTAACATCCCCTGCCTCACCTAGGTAGGTTGGTACGGTGCTTTCGAGCAGCCGCACCCCATCTTTTGTCGGTATTCTGCGCCGTGTTCCATGCCTTGGCCGTTGCCGTCCTTCGCCAATCTCTCACTTACTCTCCTCGCGTACATGACGCCCTTTTGACCGCTTCTGAAAGGCGACCAGATCTGGGCCGCCAACAACTCTCATTCTCACCTCAGTTTACTTAAACTCCATCTTTCACCATCTTAACCAACTTCCAAGAATGACTTTGCTACCATTCATTCTCTCCAAGAAGACTGACACCTCCATATGATTTGTATCGGAAGGGTGCTCGACGCCTTCTTTTTCGACGATCTCTCAGCTTCACCTCCACCATCTTGGCCACCAGCTTCTCTATATTCCACTTCGTACTTCGGCTCTCCATCCAAAATCTGCAGCTCGGCCACTATGACCGCCAGCCACACATCTTCGCAGCACAACCATGCTGGAAGTCTGTAAGACACTTCCACTCCTCAATCCAACCGTCCCGTAGGGATACCGCTTCAGACTTTGGCTAACACCGAATAGAAGTAGCGGGTCTGCTGAGAAGTCCCCCTCAAACGAAAAGCCCTCGCGAGATACCCGTCTTGAAATGTTCGAGAAAGACGACCAAGATAATCTGTATTCTCGCCTCCGCGATGGTGAATCCAAATCTCAGACTCTCGAGGACAAGCTCGGTCAACACCTCTCGAAGGTCCCGGGACCGACTACAACGAAGCACTAGTGCACTCGAGCATACCTCACCGTCAGCAACCAATCCTGTGTACTCTACAACTCGTCACCATGTTCCGTTCTGGCTGGTATAGTCCCATTACCTTTGGATGCCGAATGTCCTTCGCAATAATGTTGTTTTTCACTGTTTCATTCATTATTTATCGAGATTAAACAAAACCAACCCCGGAGTTACTATGTACCTAGGAAAGGATGTTTCCTTTACCAAAGACACGCAAATGCCTTGGCCGCACATCATGTATCAAAAGATTTCCCGTCAATGATTTTTTTCTTCGTATAGACACAACGTCCCGTCCCTCGTTTTCTGAACAGCACCGTCGAATGTCAATCAACACGTCAGCACCCGCCGACGCCTATGAACAATCTCGGAGCCTTCCTTGAGATCAAGGGCGGTGCCATACAGATTGATGATGCTTGGAACTGCTTTGCCTGCAGTATTTTGCTGGCCCAGTCCGCCTCGCCAGCAACAACTCGCCAGCCTGCTGGGATAAAACGCCCGACACCGAGTTGCGAAGACATAGGTGACGCATAGCGCGCGAATGTCCACGAAAGACACGCGCGTCTCGACTATTGATTTCAAAGAAAAAGGCTTTCGCCAAGGCAAACCGTGGGTCATTGGTCAGCTATCCGCGAAGTCGAACGGGAGGGCACGCGCGGCCCAAGTTCGACATCCCAATCCTGGATCCCAACCACATTTTGCTTCTGCTGGGCAAAAGGTGTCGCACGCTTCACTAGTGCTCACCTGCCCACCTGCGTATCATGTTGAACAACTATCGGGCCAAGACCTTGCTCTACTCTAGCCTATGCTTCCTCGCTCCCCACGACTTTTCCCCCCACCCCCATCACGAAGAATGGGCGCCAGGGAATTGGGAATGGCATTAGCGTTGGCAAGGCACCCGGACCTTACTTCAAAATCCACTGAACCCCTTGAGGATACTAGTGGGCCGCCACGCTGCATACCTGGCTGGCGCTATCCCTGCACGCCTTGTAGGGCGACGAGAACTCGACCGAACAAGGGCCGATAACCTGCCTACCTCGCTGGCCTCTCAAACTCGCAGGAATTTTGTTCAGTTTCAACAAGCAGTTAAGGCTTCGAGCTTGTTCTTGTCAGCTGAAAATTATGTCCGAGACGCAGCCGTTTGGAATTTCGCCAGCCAATGCGCTTTCACGGTCGGCCCCCCCGCCCCCAAAGCAAACCGGCACTTTGTCAGGCGAAAAATCCCGGCACTTTTAATTGTCTCTTTTGATTTGACAGATCTGATTTCGGGCCCCCGTAGATCTATCTAGATACCCTCGGTGCCTCGGCACAATTAGAGTCGGAACAATGACCGACCGCACGACAATGATTCGCTCGAGTGAGAGTCTGACAAAGCAGAGCCGCCGGCTTGGGTAAAGAAAAAAGCAGCAAGATCCATGTCTGGCTGAATGCAAAGGTCGGGATGCGACAGGAAACCTTGAAACGCCTGGCGCTGTAGGAGGCTCACTCGGAAGAGCCAACCGGGGACTCGGCTCGTGGATAGTCAGCCCGTTCGTCGGGAACGGACCGTCGACATGTGGATACCGGCCCCGTTACCCCGTCTGTGGGACCGCACGGACGGGGCTGGGGGAAACAGCCACAGCCGTCGTCCGGTCCTGTTTCTTCGGGAAGTAGTCTTAGGCCTTTGTTCTGTGGATTAGCGTGGTTCTAATCGGAAGACACTTGGTAGCTTCAAACCCGTTGGTTGTTGGAGGAGGCTAGAGCGCCACAAGCGAGGGCCTTGAAACGACGTCAATCTTGTCTCGACGTCCGCTTCCCTTGGGCTCCCAACAACAGAATTCCAGCCATGTCAATGTCAAACGACCAGAAACCCCATTTCAAGATTCTGGTACTGCCTAACGTGTTACATCGCGGCGGGAGAACGAGGGGAGAATATGTCAAGTGCCCAGACCAACGATACGGGGTAGCTTATTAATCGGTACGGACGGCGTCAACGGCACAACTTCCTTAATCCCGACAACATCTAGATGTTCCTTACGTGCGATGTTCATGAGAGCCTGTCATTTTCTTGCCCAAATTGCCCTATTGATGCCTTCCTCTGGTGCCCTTTGACCAAATCGCTCACTAGTTGTCCTTGATTAGAAACAATGAAACCCTCAGTCAGCCTTGCTTTGACGCTGGCCGCCGCCGCCGCAGCCACCGTTAAGGGGCATATCGCCGCTTGGGCGGATGGCATGTACCGTCGGGAATGTTGTCGAGAGCTGTAAGCCATAGATCCCCTATCGTGGCGAGCAGGGCGCTCAAGCTACCTTAGCCACGGCAGGGTGGAACCAACAACGCGGTAGACGATGCCAACACCAACCTGGTTGTCAACCCGCTCTACCAATTCCAAAAGCCGGTTGGTGGATGCAAGCTGACCACGCCTGTGATAAGGTCTCCCTTTCCAGCGGGCCAGTTCCTCAACTTACCCGCCTGGGGCAAGTCCACCGTCGATCCGGGAGGCAGCCGCGGCCGCACGAGCCTTTCGTATGGCGGCAAGACTGCGACTCAGTGACCGGGCTGCATCCGCATCCAACATCCGGAAGACTGGCACACGCCTGGTCCGGGCAAGGGTCTCGTCGATAACCCCGATGGGAAAGGCGGTGCGATGCATTTGCAGAACTACACCACTGCGGCCGGGATGGCATCCGCCGTCAGCTACCAATCGGATATCAAGAAGGTGACGATGGAGAACCTCGTCGTCTTTTCGGTTGTCGAGCAGTACATCGACCTTTCTGATGCCAAACCTCAGCAACTGACAATCAGCGAACGCAGTACTCCGTGGAAACGCGTGACTTCATACCACGTTCCCTTCTTGCCCGGTGCCCTGTGGGTGGTGACTACTGCGCCTGGCTCTGGGTTCCAAATGGCTGCAAGGAAACCCTCGCTTGTGACCTGTCTTGGCGTACTTGCCTGAGTCGTGAACCGCAGGTGGCTGGCAAAACATGTAAGTCGTCGCCACCAGACACGATCAGAACGGAAGGACACTATTAAGCTGCAAGGTTACATGCAAAGCTTGAGATGCAATGTTACCAACGCTGTGTCCACGAAGAAATAGGGCATTGCAAGGCCGCCCGTCGCTTGACGAGATGATTACAAGAAGTGCGTTGCTGGACCAAGTCAGATGATTGTTCGGAATCGTGAATCGTCGCGAGGTGACGGTGACCTGTTTGTTCTGCCTACCTAGAAGCTGAAAGTCGATGCAGAAGCCGAAGGAAACAACGTCCCGAATATTGGTTACAGCCCGGGGTACAACGCTAGAATGGGCTTCAAGGCAGGTGCTCAGAATGACATTTTTGTCTAGAGCGCGTCGTCGGACCTTCGCCTCCAGCCTACCATCTGCATGATTCCAGATCCGGATAAGCACACCTTGACCGAGAACGCTAGCGAAACGCACCGGTGACATGGGGCTTCGACTGAGCAGTCGCGCGTAGTCATGTCTTCCCCCCTTCTTGTTCCATACCGTTGCCTATGAGCGGGAAGAAAAAAGCACAAACATCGCTTAGTTTACTCCTGAAAGACCGTCGGCACGCATGGCAAGATGAAGCCGAGCATCTCTAGCCAAAACTTGCCCAGATTGATGCGGGGATCTTTGACTAGTGTTTGTGCGCATGTCACTGTGAAGCGGCATGTTGGAGGCATGACCTGATCTGAAAAGTGATATCGTGAAATGATCTTAGCGACTTATATGCAGCTTGGTCCTTTCAAACCCTATTACGGCCGTACTACTGCGAGGAGACGTGGCCGAGCACAAGAGTTGAAGCGCGTAATCTTGTTGCAGTCGAATGGATGCAACGTGCCCAAGTTGTGCCACACCGGCGAACTGCGTTGCTACACCGGCACGCGGCCTCTCACCGTGGACGGGTTGGTGAGATGGCAAAGGTCGTGGGGACGACTTGACGAGTGACTTGTGGACAACGTGTGGGGGGCCCAGGCACTTCCTGTCGTCTGAAGTCAGTGAGGGGTCTTGCTGCCAAGGTCGAAGACATGACGTGAGATGAGAGCTTTGACGGCCCTAGAACGGGCAAAGCATAAACGCTTAAGCCAACTCCAAAGGCTCAAAGCCGCCAAATTGTTTGTCAGCCATTTGCCCCAGCTTCAGGTCAGGAAATGACTCACCGAAAGATTTTCGGGCTGGTCGCACGACTAAAATCTCCGGGATTGATTTTGCATGGAGAACCTATCGATACTCTCTCGGGTGGTACACGGGGAGCTTGGTAGCAGCAACCGGCGGTGGCACGTCGCGCCACGCGCTCAACGCTCTCGATGGTGCAAACAAGGCGGACAGTCTGTGATGATGTCACAAGGGTGTATATGGCGTTAATTGCTGCCCGCAATTAACGGCGTCGCTTTTGCGACAGATGAATATGAAGGAACGATTTGCATCATCCAAGTTTCGTCACCCCCTCCAGGAGACCTTACTCTTCCTCCGCCGCCCGCTCGTTCTTGGTATGGATGTGCCAGGCGGTGTGGCACAGCCGATGTAGTGCTCACGATGTTCTTTCCGACATGTCGATCAAGAGGCGACCGCAGGGCTTCATGTTTGAAAGCGCGGCTTTTCCAGACATCCCAGAGCAAACGACGGTGGACGCAGGGTTGCTCTTGGCCTCAGAATGCGCTCGCCAATAGGGATGTATCCGCTTTTTGCCGGCAACGCGATACCGTAAGCTTGCTAGCTCTCCGACATCCAATTTGCAAATATCCGTGCCGCCCACTGATAATGCAGTTCTTCCACTTCCGCAGCACCAAAGATAGGCAAGCGTGGATGTGTTTGTGTGTGTGTGTGTGTGGCGACAGCAGCCAGTTGGCATTGAGCAAGAATAACGTGGCCTCCCGGCATGGGCCGTTCCACTGGCGCAATTCCCCTGTCGACTACAAAATCAAGGTTCGATCAGGGAGGCGTAGGGTCTGCGACCCCGCGGACCCTTCCTCATTCCTGAGGCAACGGCACCTCGGTCGGTTCGCAAGCGTCCGGCCTGCTGGTGCCGGATGTATGCTTTAGCTTCCGCGGGAAGCTTGACAGTGATGGATGCAAGGTCAATGACAGGGGAGTTGTCCGAACAGTTCGACGCCAAGTAGCTGGGAATTTCGCGGCAACGATTCCGTCGCAAGGCGTCTGCAGGCAATTTGCAGCCGGTCTTGTCATGCGACGCTGGAATGGTCAACGGACTGGTGGGAGAAGCGATCGTCCGATTTCACACTCCCAAGATCCTCCCACGATCCTGAGCGGTCCCTCAGAGACGCAGGACCGGTGACACCGACGAGTCTCAGTCTGACTCCATTTTGCAAAGACCCCGGGGATCTTGTGCGTGTTTCCCCATACATGGCCTTGGGCGGGTAGTTCGTCGATTCGGCCCGACGTCCAATGGGATTCGTCCCACGCTTGGTATCGGGCTAAGCCCAAAGCGCTGACCTTCTTTGAGGCTACCGCCAAGACTTGTCGGTTTCTCTGTCGTGAGATTGAGGCCATGTAAACCGGTGCAACTGCAGAGTGTTTCCTTTTGGACTTCCGCTCCATAGCACGGTGGACGAGTGAGTGCGCTGGCAGCTGGCCCTGGCCTCACGATCGGTCTTCAGCCATAAGTAGGTGCGACCCTGCAATAAACTCGATGGTTTTCTATCCCTCTACCAGATCATCAGCCTTGGGCCATTTGCAACAGCATATTAACCATACGTTCAAAATCACATTGCAACGATACACTATCAACCTCTTCAACTTTTGATTAAAGACCCTGGTAGCTGCAGTATGCCTGCCTCCAAAGTTTCCGTCGTTGTCAACGGCGCTTCTGCGTCAAAGTTGGTCAAAGTGTCTTACCTGTCCCCGTAGTTTCCGAGTACTGACCCGTTTGTAGGGCGACATCAAATCCAGAGAGTCAGGCCGCGGAGTCTCAGTCCCGTGTCACTGAGTTCCTCAAGACGGATTGCAACTTGTACCGGAGACTCAGCCAAAACGCGCCTAACAGAACCGTCGAGTATGAAACTCGTGCTCGCGATGCAATGAGGGAAGTCGACACAAGACTTCAGCGTGGCGCAAATTGACACGGGCTCATGTCGATAAGTTTCGGAATCAATTAATTTCGGAAGCGAGCAATACCCCTTGGACTGTGTTCGATGTTGGAGCGAGGATCGCTGTCAGTGTCGTCGTCAATACAGAAGAATAATCGCCCATTCGATGAAATGAAAGTTGGGCTGCTACATAGCTGGGCGGCGGTCCTACTTGACAGGTGGGTAGGCACGTGGGGGGAGCCATCTTGGCGTTTGACAGCAGGTGACCTGAGAAACGACTTTCTTCTTTCTTGCTCAGGTCACCTACCTAACCAGGTGGCCAGTACAAGGTACCGATGGAACGGAGGATCTCAAACAACGGCAAGAACCGTTGTCCGGGAAGGCGTCCCTGGCGATGGCCAAGAAATAGGAAGCCCTGCTCCATGGCCAGACGATCAAGAAGAAGGAAGAAAGAAAAAGACAATGATCCTGCCTAGATTTGAGATGTTTCGGGAGTAAGAGCCGGCCGTGTGGGGATGGAAGGATGTGCTTGACAGAAGGATCAATGACCGTGCTCGAGTGACATGTGCAAGAGCAACCGGCGCCAGGTGGGGCTTTGGTGCTAGAAATTTAGTGTAGAACACCTTAGCGTTTCCATAGGTACCTAAGGTAGTCGCTCCATGAGTCCATGGTACCTTTTTTCATTAGGTCCAAACAGTTCGTCAAAAAGTGGACCGACTTTTCCCTACCGTAAAGTACCTTGCCTCTGGTAAGCAATGCTGGCGCCCATGAGCTCTGGTTCCGTACAACATACCTTGTGGCCTTTCACGAAGCCAAACTGCTTGACCATTTGGCTACTTCTAGACAACATTGCATTAGTTGGATAACAACCATGTGCAGCGATGCCAAAATGGTCAGCGTACCGAGGCTGTGAAGCGGGCAGTGCATTAGTCTCTACACCGGCCATGTTAGCTATGCTGCAGCCTCGTTTTTCTGAGATAATGTAGCAAGCAGCGATTTAGTCCCCGATTTTGTCGTCATCTTTCAAAAAAGTGCAACTATACTTGACACGGCAAGCAATTTGAACCGATAAGGCTGAGACTATGCAGGCTTACTCTGCAGGAATCAGGATACATGGTGGACTGCTGAGATCCGCGGCTACGACTGCCTCTGAGACAGAGACACGCTTAGTCGTTGTCTCAAGTCCGAGTAATGGAGAAAATCACGAACTGAGTCGACTTCGCTTCTTTGTTGTAGGACTTTTACTACATGCTTTAATTCCCCTACCCTGGACCCTTTGATCTTGCTCCTTTACACGCTGAAACGATTTCGTCCAGTTCGATTTCCAACCCAAAAATATTCGTGTGTTATTTAATCTGATACTCAAAGCTTTTACGTAGTTCCTACAAGCGTTCTTTCTGCAACCTCACGCGATAAGCTATTCTGACATTGCCATCGCATCGTTCTGGAAGCCATCTAGCAAAGCCATATTATCAGCCGTGGAGATACACAGGAGTACGCAAAGGAAAGGCAAGCCGAGATTCATATCTCTACAGATTTGCAGAATTAATGTTGTCTTTAAGTCTTTTTTAGCTGGCTTCAGACTTGTTTTGCAAGTTCTGGAGCCCATCGAGCAAGGATCATGAAAGAGATAGATTGAACGCTCGAGCAACTCCCCGGGGGCATGCAAAACATCGCTAGTCAGGGAGATGGTCGCAGAACTTCATTCACAACCGATCTCAAGGGATTAGGTTTCCAGTTTCTACCCCTAAGTTAGGCTCGCTACCAAAAGGCAGCATTATTATCGAAATACAGGACGACTGTGTTTCGACAGCAGCTAGGCTCTCACAAGATCTAGGTGAATTCTTGAGATGTACGGTTTCGAAGCTCACTGGACTGGTAATGGAATAGGAATGAGGGTCTGGATGATGCAACTACACTCTGAACACCACGTCAGGGGTATATTAGACGGATCAGGAGACTTGGCCCCTCTGGCAAACCTTTCTCTTCTACTTCACGCAGTATAAGATATTCGATAGAGAGGTATCTGCTTCGTCAGACCCAGGCCGCAGGCCGCAATCGCCTTTAATACATACATTCCAAGAGTTGGAATGTTTCAAACTCTGATGAAAATTGGATGAATCCTCGAGCATATTGCCACGAGGTGCTGGCATCATGACAGCCTCCCTGGGGATTCTCAATGGTCGACCAACGATTTACCTATCGTTGTCATCTATCAACAGTCCTTTTGAAAAAAAAAATGGGGTCCTCTGAAGCAGTCAATTTTGGCTCAGTGGAGATTTTTTAGAAGGCCTGCTTAACTTTAAATCAGTCCAGGAAATCCTTGTTCAAGCCCGGACCCGCTGCCCCGTTCCAGCAGAAGTCCCAATGCTGAACAGAGATCCCAGGCTGGAGCTCATCCAAGCCTCTCGGCTCGCAACTGCCAGTTGGGTGATCCTCTTTGTCTTTTTTTTAAATGGACTGTAACTCCTAATACTAGTGTAGGTGGCTCCCAAAATCACGCTTGCTTCCTTTTTGAAACTAACCTTGAGTGTCTAAGGCCGATGCACACTTGTATCGGGCACTTTCGGGTGTCTAGCCCGATGAGACCAAATCATTCGCGATCTTCATACCTGCGCCACATCCTTCCGGAGTAGCATAAGCGCTATAATCTTTCGACAAAAGCTATATAAGTATCAACGCTATTGTGCATGTTCAAATTTGTAGAAACTCATGATGTGCAAGCGTTGTTCACTTCGATTACAATGTCAATCTTATACATCAAGTCTTTACTGTTCGGGAATAGTCACACAAGTGTCAACACAGGGGAAGCAGCACCTGAATCCTTGGGCCCAAGATTGGTTCCAGAGAAAGACACCTCTGATACCCTGACGTTGCCAGATGGCCGAGAACTGGGCTATGCACAATTTGGACTCTCGACAGGGAAACCCATATTTTACTGCCATGGCCTCCCAGGCTCCCGTGTCGAAGCTGGTCATCTTCACAAGGCAGCTTTAGATGTAGGGGCTCGGATCATTGCGACGGACCGCCCAGGGATGGGCTTGAGCACTCCTCAGCCCGGACGAACGCTTCTCGATCACCCCAAGGACTTGGAACACCTTGCGACGCATCTCAATTTGAAGGAATTCGGGGTTCTGGTACGCAATTTAGATCTTCCATACTAATATTCTGCTGCTAACTTTTGGGAGGGCGTATCTGGAGGCGGTCCCTATGCACTGGCCTGCGCCACTACGATGCCTAGCGAGAAGCTCAAATGCGTGTCCATTGTTTGCGGCATCGGGCCGCCTGACATTGGCATGAGTGGAGCCGGATGGTTCCACTGGGTCGGGTTCAACTACGGATGGCGCTACGCCCCTCGACTCGCCGGATGGTTCTTCCACCAGCAAGGGCGCTTCCATCTATCAGACGATGAACGACTCCAACTTCAGCTCCAGGATGCGGAGAAGAAGAAAGCAACGCTCCCGAGGCAAGAAGCCGAAATCTGGTTAGACAGAGAAATCGTAGGGCGAATGGTCATGACCAGTCGACAGTATTTCGCCCAGGGAATTGATGGTGTAAGCCATGATGGTCACCTCGTTGGCACCGAGTTTGGATTTCGTATTGAGGATATTCGGTCTGATCTGCCTGTGCGACTCTGGTACGGCAAGGATGACACGTTCGTCCCTATGAATCATGGAATACAGATTGCCAAGAGATTGGGAAGCAGGGGCCATCTCAGACTCGAAGATGATACGCATGCCAGCATATTCTTTAAATGGGGAAAGGAGGTTCTGGCGGACTTGGTCCGGAAAATCTGAATTGTGCTTCTTTGAACTTTTGTCTCACCACTCTAAATATGTATACAACTAATTTGAATCGCTACTTTCACACAGGTTTAACATTGCAAACATCTGATATGACTACATGTAGTCTTGATAGAGAACTTATTGCTCTAGAACCAAGTCCCGCTCGCAAAGTTTACTACTTGTACCTCATCGGTGTACGCAGAGAGTGACTCCAACCGTTTGCATTCACTTCCAAACAGAAAATTTAATACCGAGAAGTTATTTATTGGATAGTTTCAAGCGCTGGACTTCAACCTCCGATAAAAGAAAAACGCTGAGATATCGCACAAGGCCGCCAGTAAATATCAGGGTCTTGTGATTGTGTCTTCTGGGGCTTACACTTCGGTACCCTATCAGGTTCGAGCGACTCATTAGGTGGTGGTGGCACATGCATAAGGTAACCATCGGAATAATCAAATGGGTCAACAAATTTCCGACAAAAAGACACAGAATTATACCAACCCCGGGTCGCCATCCCACCAGGCTGACTCTGTGGTCCTGGTAATCCTTTCGGGAAACTCTTCCGGCCGCTCGAGCTTCGTGAGAAGCCCTCTCAAACAAACGTTACAATAAAGAAATCTTCCTGTGCTCTGCACCGTCGCAACAATCGAAACCCGGCGATGCTCATATGCAATCTTTCTTTATAGATTTATCGTATTTTGGTAACCTCTTCTGGTTCAAAGTTCTGGTGAAAGCCCATACTAGCTAGACAAACACGGACGCAAATAGCTACTAACTCCGACATCCTCTGGCCAGCAGCTCACTCGACTTTGTGGTTCTTCGCCCCGAAGCATGAACAAGCAGTCCAGAAAGTATTCTTTATCGACGCACATGCCAAAAGACTGAGGCTCGATCTTGTTGGATTCTAACTTGGCTTTGCGGCGATGCAGCCCATTGAAGACCTTGAGGTCGAGGCTCAAGGAGCTCAGCACATATTCCTGAACAGGTCCAAAGCAGCAGTGCTGACGACCGGCAAACAATATTTGGACTCAAAACTTGCTCACTTTCCCTAAGGTAGGCCAGGCAGGGGCTTGTATGACGTGGCATCGTGCGGTCTACAACCTCCTAGTGGAGATGGAACACAGCCTACGGGTGAGGGAGCCAGAGTCTGGAGCCAGTCCTCCAGAGCGGAGAAGATTGGCGTGAAGCTAGGAAAATCCTCAATCTTGGATGCAGGGTAAAGGATGTAGGCCAATAAGGAAGGGCGTGGAGGTATAGATGAGGGAAATCAAAACGGGGTGCGAGAGGTCTAACGTCCAAGTGGGTGTTCGCAGACTCGAACAACGCTAGGCACATTGAAAGCCCAGCACCATATGGAACTTGATTTCCCGGCTGAAATGTGACCAAATCGAACCGGACGCAGGCAGTCTCGGTAGCTGTGTGACCTCACAAGTAATCAGTTGTCAGTTCGCCCTTGGGTTACATGACTTATCCTTGCGGTGAGAGTCGTTCAAATACGAGAGGCAAACATGTTTGACTTGCCCCCTTCCTTTCTTTTTCATCGAGATGGGATCGAATCTCGCAGGCGGCCCAAATACCACGTACCGCAAAAGTGTACTGGGCAGGGCCGGCGGAATCAAGGCAGGGGTGCAGGTAGGGTGGGAGTGGACGGGTGGGACTGGGAAGCATGGTGTCTCAGCAGGGTCGTTTCTTTTTTAGCGCCGATTACAACCGTCTCGGGTCCATTCCTCATTGATAAAAACAGCCACTGAGTCTCCGTAAGCGATAATGGTTGCGCAATTTTGGCCCTGTTCACTGCCGCTGAGAAATCATCAGATATCACATCTCACTGGTAGATGCCGAAGATTCTGGACGGTGATCCGGGTGGGTCTCACCAAGAGACATGAAAGTCCCGGCTTCCACTCTGCCCGAGTTGTATGTATGTAATTTGTTGCGTTCGCACCCCTCCACGTCCTGCCAAGCATGCCTGATTCAGCAAGCTTCGAGTTGCCCCCCTCCACCCCCTGTGCTCCAGCCCGCAGCCTCACACATCTTGTGAGTACACTAAGCTGTCTCGTACCCTGACATGAAAAATGCTGTGCATGGAGTTTGCGAGCACATTTGGCAGCCTACCTTGAACAAGTATCAACGAAACGTCTGATGGACTCATTTCAATCATTCAGCCATAACCACTATACTCTATTCGTCGAATGCCCCCTGAGACCATGCACAGTTTATGGCTGAGGAGATCTTGCACTTGATTGAGGGTCACTTGGTGCGATAACCGAAAGTGCGTCATATTATCTAAACGTGTCGAATGGCTGATCCTTCGTCGGCATCTGCTCAGCTGGTCTCGACGACTTCGTATCTGCTTACCTAAGGTGAGTAGGCACGGGAGAGGTTATGGCCGTTGGGACTGAAATGCCTCGGCGCGTATGCAGCCCTCATGCATGTATTGAGCTTTGACGTGCAGGCCGTGGAATTACGGACGGAGGCGGTTTTCTCAAAAGCCTAGCGGCCTGACACGGTTCTCGGACCGGAGTCACGGAGACTGCCCCATGGGCCCATATGGCTCCACTGTTTCTCGGAATCTGGCCAGATTGATCCATACAGTCTTGATATAACGGCAAAGGTACCACCTGGCGCGTGCACTTGCGGATCACCGCTGCTGGCATTGGACGCCATAACTACCGGCTACAGTGGCTGTGCATTCCGTTCTTTGTTCTCATGTTTTTTCCAGCTGACTGTACAGCATATGCTGTCGCTATCGGACTGGCTTCCACCACTTCCTGCGGGCGGCACGACACATACTCACCCATCCTCCTCGTCGGGCCGTCTCCTTCACCAAATGTTTGTCATTCATGGCTTGCAGAATGTATGCGACAGGGGAGGAGACGGGCAGGTGCCCATGGTTTTTCACTTTCATTTGGACATTGCGCACCATCCTCCATGCCCTCCGCCAGATATTTGTTTCCTAGTATTAGTCACGGCCTAGAAGCTTGGCTGAGTTGTGCCAAGTAGTGGGTAAATTAATTGACCCAAAACGGTAGAAGTTGAGCGTGGGGGTGTAAGTGTCTTTTCAAACACTCCAAAAATTACGCGTCATGTCGACACGCCGCCCTTTCTCGAAATGCATCATGAAAACGACTCCCCAGATCTGGAACGTTCTTCACAGAATATTTCAATCACCTGCTTCTCACAGTATGAAAGGTCATTCGCACCCAAAGTAGTCTATAGCAAGTTGCTTTATTGACACTATCCCGGAACTCTTTCCCAGAGATACCGCTGACCTTCACGATGAAGGCTCCAGATGTCGAACGGAATGAGCTACCTAGCTTTCGTGGTTCGAATGAGGCAGTGGAGAGTGGGGCTGTCATAATGGGGGAAAAAATGGTGGAACGGATAGCTACCTTACCTTGCTGAACACCCAAAGCCAATACGTCGATCCACACCATCTCAAACTTGGGCGGAGGCCTTGATCTACCACGCCCTGGAAGCGCGGAAGCACGGAAGCGCCCCGTTCCATCAAATCCGACTTGTCCCACCCGTCAGATCGCCAGAGCCGAAGGAGCACCCGCGCCAGGCCCTCCAACACAGTCCCTGAAATGGCTGCCTTTTTTTTTTCTTGCTCCCCGCCGTCTCGTCAACACGCTGCGGTAGAAACTCACGCCGCACATAGATGCGCTGGCATGAACGTTTCTGGTGGTCTGACCAATGGATCTTGACACTTGAAGCCACTTCAGCCACTGGCGTTATATTTTGTTAGGGCTCCACCCACTAGCGCATCTTTGCACACTCGCTTAGATGCCGCGACAGCTCTTTTACCCGCATTATGGCTCACGCTCCCACCTCACCCGTCCATCTGTCCCCCGTTTTCCCAATGCATCATGCATGCACGGAACGCAAGATGGAGTTGAACAAGTGACAGAAACCCCGAGCTCTGCCCACGGCCTCGCTCTGCTCGGCGGCGGACTGTGACCCGGTGACGCTTCCCTCTGAACAGTAGATATCCACGACACTCATGCCAGTCCTTCATACATTCATTCTCGTAAGTGAAAGTCAACGGATTTAAAGGCCACCCTCGCCGCCTTTCTGGTAATTATCGGCGGTCAGACAGCCACTTCATCTTCATGCCACCTTACCAGTCATCTCAGTTCAGACAGGCTCCTAGAGGTGACATTTCATCCCCAACATCCACCCTCATACGTCACCGCCACTGTGCTGCGCAACCAACGTGACATTTAGGTCACTGCTCAAACGATCCGTGTGAGCGTTCCAATTAACCCTCATCCATGGCGCCTACAAGAGCCATGCAAGGCTCCGTTTCAATGTAAGTCTTAACTTCATCCGGGTCTTCTCCATCTCTCTCTCTCTCTCCCCCTCTCTCCCTAATTCTATTTCCGTTGTTCTCCCTCTTGTTTTACTATTGTCCTAGAACCTTTTGCGACAATTTATGTAGTACTGACCTCTGGTCCGCAGCGGCGTCCAGTCGTCGAGATCAGTTGATGCGCAAGAAGCCCCTACTCGGCGTAGTGTACGATACACAATGTTCGCAGCCGACCACGCTCTGTTGAATCACGGACTCGTTGGTAACCGACCAAGTCTATCCTCACAAGTACCAGCGGCAATCGCTGCCGTCAATCGACCCGATCTCAATCTCGGAGCCCACTCCGGAGGCGCTGTCGGACACCCTGTCGACAGTGTACCAATCAGCCTGCGTGGCATTGGTTCACAATTTTCGAATTGAGCAGCCTCATTCATCAACATTAGCCACTTACCGCCTAGGTTATGCCTAACACACGTTTTCGGTTGTGGCTGCAATGGTGTCCGGGAGATCAAGCACTAGGGGGTACATGCTAGGTACTTTGGAGCGGCATCCTGGTGCTTGTCTTGATTGGGGCTAGCTTCGGGAAGTACCGAGGGACGGATCCGAGCGGATGTGACGTTCCCGTCCCGAGAATTGGTGGACTCGGCCGAGGGTTTGGGACGATTGAACGGAGAGCGGTGGACGAAGCGTAAGGGGGATTTGGTAACTCAGCAGGGGGGTTTGGATTCGCCTCGAGAGTCACCAAATGTCCGTGCGCGCATGTTTTCATGCCCAGTTTCTGCAGATTTACACCATGGTAGGAGAATTGAGTGTGTTGGTTCTGGTCTGAGGATGACAAAAGTAAAAATGGAATTTAAGGCCTTGGGGCTAGTGAGACGACAATGTGCGCTGGCGGCTGGCGGCTGGCGGACGAGGGGTTGTTGTCTCATTCGGCGGGTCCGGGACAATCGGGGTAGGGTCAGCCTGTCAGGTACTATCAGCCGTCGCGTTGGTCCTTGCATTAATAGTTTTTGGGAAACCAAGTGTGTATTGCTTTTTTCTCTCATCCACGGGCACCACAATTGGTTGTCATCGACGGGAGCACGGCGACTTCTCCATTCCTTTTAACAGTTCCTGCCGTTTAATCTTGATAGGATCATCCTTGAGATGATCCACGTCAACGGGGCCGTTTCATCCCGTTTAGGAAAGATACCCATTGGACTTTGTGCACAGACGGAAGTCTAAAGACCGGGCCAGTCTTTCATCTAATCAATTCGACGACTTTATTTTGACTGCGAACGTTTGGATTGAATGCGTTGGTTGGTAAGGCCACTCAGAGCTCAAATGGCAGAAAACCTCCGAATAGAGGCTCACCCTCAAAATCCGGTGTTAGTCCGACAATTTGTACACCAGTCTCTCGAGTCACCTGCCTAACGGTGCGCAAGACAATTAGGCAGCGTTGGTGGGCAGTTGCGAGGCAGCCATCAGCGGAACTTGGGCGAACTGGTTCGCAAAGTATTGCAGCATTTGGGCGGGCGGAGAGCATGAACACTTGGAGGAGGGCAAATTCACAGATTATGAGGGGAGGAGGATTTGGCAATGCGACGGCGAAAATTTTTTCTTCTCCGATTGACCAGTGGATTCGATCCAGAGGCAGCCACGCACTAGTTGGCATTGACCTCAGTGTCGAATCCAGCGGTCTCTTGCGCGCGCCCGCGCGCCCGTTCCGCATCATATTTGCACTTGTTGGGACTGCAACACTGTAATAGCTGAGATTACGGCGTCCAATGCGGTTGCTGGAGAAAAAGATTTCTTCAACTGCTATGGCTGAGACTTAGCTCATCATCGCGATGTCGACCGGAATTACGGACTGTGGCTGAGACGCAAGGGAAAGGAGAAGCGTCATTGGGATGAGTACACAAAAGTCTGAAGAGAATGTCGGACGAAAATGTCGGTGAAGTACCTGCTCACGTTGACGAGGGCAGGCCGATAACAGACTCGAAAGCCGCGCTGAGTCTCTTCGTCGCTGCGCCTCATGGACCTCGGCGGGGTGAAGACGGAGAAGTGGGCTGTGTCGCAGGGAATGTTGCGCATGGTGATGTGTGACCAGGCAAGCTCGGCGGGGTGCTGAGATAAAAAGATGATGAAGGAAAGTTGGGACAAGCTCCAGCACACTTGCCTTACCTGGAAGTACCTACCTACCTACCTACCTTAGGTCAGCGAGGGGACAACAACCTCCACGGCCACGGACACACTCCAACTGGATCGATGTTGGTACGCTACTGCTAGATTTTTCCTTGAATCTCACCAACACAGAAGGGAATTGAGCTGACTTCGATGCAACTACTCTCAGGCGTAACAGGGCGGGTGTTTGCTCCTATGGCTTTCGATCCAAGCTGTTCCAAACGAGGGTAGAAGGAGAGGAGGGATTTACCGGTGCGCCTCAGGGGATAGATTGGACGGGAAAAGTGGTTGCCCCACGTTAGCTCGACGGTAAAGTCTGACCATTAGCGTGGTCGAAACGTCTAGTTGATTGAAACGGACAGGCTTATGCCTTTGGGAAGGGCTACGGATACCTTCACAAACCAGACCCGACCAAGTCACCTTGGGTAGGTTGGCACGTGGGAGGCCACCGGGACGTTCTATTGTCTGGGTCGCTGGTGTAAATTTGTCCGGTTCCATCAAGAACGGTGAACATTTGTCAATCAGCGGGCCAGCTTCAACCGATGCACTATGGGGCAAAGCGTCAAGTAGCAGAGGAGATGAAGCGGAAGGGTGTTCATAGACGATCTAGGGAAACTGAGAACGTTTTTTGCTCTTCGGTCAGCGTGGATTGCCTCTTCGTCTCGGCCGTCATCAGGTCTTCTGGACGCAAAAATATAATCACGCTGAATTGTCTCCGATACCTCAGTCATCAATGGTGCTGCAGGGATGAAGAAAATGGAATTTTACGGTAAGGTAGAGACGAGTAGCCTCGTATCCTTTCAATCATTAGGATGTCACTCACATCTTCCTGATCTCCTCGATCGTGGCACTCTACCCCTTATCGGCTATCAGGTACCTAGTTCGGGGACACAATACCTGAACAATCAGTCCCAGTCCGAGTGAGGGACCGTTTTGAACGGAAATCATGGGGAGCGGGGACCCAGGAGCGTTCCTGATGTGCCCACGGCCCCACTGAGATGGGTGCTGCACCGCAAACTCTCGCCCAAACCGGCCGCCGCTCTGCTGCACATCACATTTGGTCGTTCCCCTCCCCCTCCCCCAATCTGCGCAGCAGCACCTGTCTGTGGTTCCCACTCTTACGTATCCCAGTCTTTCTCACCTTCTCCCAAGCGCGTCCCGCGCTCCCTCACCACCACCCCCAGTGTCCCTTTTTTTTTGGCCTTCCTCAAGCTCTGCATTGTCAAGGAAATCTACCTTCTTCAAGTCACACTTCTGCTGCAACGGCTATCAACCCAAGAGCAAGATACTTCCTCTCGTCACACCCCGTCCTCGTCTGTTCCACATCACCACAGACTGACTTCCCCAACACCGCACGCAGTATTACCTGGCAACGACACAACCTTTCAGCGCTTCCTGAACTGCCGTGTCGTCTTCAAACTTGAACGACCCAACCTCATTGCACACACATTATCGACATATACCGTCACTTACAACCGCACCCTGACCAAGCTTGTGACCAGTAGCAAAACGCCGAGGCAAGCAAGGTCCAGGATGTCCTCTATCGTAGCTGAGCAGGGCTCCGCCAAAACGTAAGTGCCAAACACTACCCTCACAGCATCTTGAGATTTGATCGGGGCTGCTCCAGGCCGTCACGTCACGGGTTCGCAGCCCGTCGTTGCGGTTCCAGAGCTTGTTCTTGAGCCAAGCCGGCATCAATCGTGCCGCGGTTCAGGCCGCATGCCGGAAGAGGCTGCCTTCTTTCCACGCCCATATTCAATCCACCTTGTTCCATCCTTTATGGTTTTCAGACGCTTGCATCGCGGTTCGGGTTTGCTAACGTTGAAATTTCGTAGGAGTGCTTCGGGGGGACAGCTTTCCCTGGAGAAGAAGGTCGCGGAGGGAGCCAGCAATCGCCTCCGAGACTTCGAGGAAGATATCGGCCTTGAGTTCGCGAGCAGTGATCGCACTGGCGGCCATGAGCGACAGGAAAAACGAGTCCAGCGTGCCTCCGACGTAGTCGCGATGGTCGATCGGCTCTATCCCGGAGCTATAAGGGCCGCTGGTGACGAAGCTCAGCCCAATAATGGTCAGACCAAAGACCTTCGAGGTGCTGGGGCGCAATTCTCGGAATAGTTTTGCGGTCGCCCTGCAAGTCAAGTCAGTGTCGGCCGCCAATACCATACCAAGGCACTGCGACTCTCATCCCTCTTTGGTCTAACCCCCCAGCGCCTGTCACCGTTGACGAAGTTCACTGGTGGATTGGGTGATGGTCCGTGCGAGACCGCAAATAGCAAGGATGCCCTCGTCCCCGAGGTCAGCCGAAGGCACCCACCCCCTCATGCGTTTGGCATGAGGGATAAACACCAAAAACAAAGCAGGTCTTCTGGAAGAAACGCTTATTATGATGAGAAGATGGAAACGAAGCGACGAAAGCGTTTTGAGCGAGCGATATCGATAGGGTTTTTTTCTGTCTCTGATCAAGGCGAGAACGATGCTACGGTTGCTACCTCATGTTGGGGATGAGATGCACGCGGGGATGAGAGCCAGGTGTGATCTCTGAGAAGTAATTGAGGAGGTTTGTGTTTTCTTTCGAGTGGCTGTCATGATATTTTCTGCTGAGTATAGTGGCTACGTGGTATCGTGCTTGGATCACTCGGCGTCGGGGGAGCGATTTGCGACGCGTGGTCCTTTCGCGTCGGCTCTCTTGAAGCGCCTGGGACGTGTTATCATCTAGGCGCCTACATACCATGGATGAAAATGATGGATCAAAAGGTGAAGAAGATGGTAGATTTGTTGGAAGTCTAAGTAATGTGAGGAAAAAGCGTAAGATGATGGAGAGGAGAAACAATTCCATGTAGGAAAATGACACACTTCATCTCCTGATAACCTGAGGGGCTGCCCTACCTCGGATCAGCCAATGACATTCGCCGCCTAAGCCATCAATCGGTGGAGAATTCTTCCGGATCTGGCTTTCTCTTTTGATGTATCCGGATTGATACTGCCTCAGACTTCCAGGTTGTTTGCCTCATAGACTCAGACTGGCCGAATGCATCCCACAGACAGTACAAGTCCCAAACTTTGTGCATCAGCGATCATTGGATTATTTTGTGACGAGGGCTCGCAGAATGCATATCTCTGGGCCTAGGCCTACAAGCTTCGAAGATTCCTTGCCTACCTTACCTTGGGTGCCTCGGCTCAAACTTTCCACGTCCACAAGGGTTTTCGAGATCCAACATGTCCCAATTCTCGATGAGCATGCTCGAATTAGGTACATTGCACAGTTCAAGCGCTCATAACGAGCGTCTTCATGGCAAGTAGAGCATGGCAGCAAAGCCTAATTGAGCTACATTCCCTGTTCACGACTCTCAGTTCTGTACTTCCCAACCAAGGTATGAGCCGTGGTCATCTTCTCATGGTCTTTGGAATATGCCATCAAACCATTTCTGTACCTGGTCCGATCCATCATGACCAACCGAAGTGACAAGACCAACATACCCATCCGGTCGCAATCCAACAACAGCACCCTTGACCGGATCAATGCCATACTTCTCATACGCCCTCTCATCCTCCCCGTAAAACGTCTTCCCATCGACAAATACCTTGTCATAATCCCAGCCAAGCTTGCTATCAAACGGATGATACGTCTCGTGCACGTCTCGCAAGAGATCCACCTTGTCCCGCGGCGCAGCGTGCACGAGCAAAACGTCCACGACGGACGGGTCTTCGTCCGTCTTGAACTTTATCGAGCCGCTGTGCGGGTCCGACGCGGGGCAGAGGCCGATCGTCGGCAGCGTGGGAAGGTAACGCGACAGCCACGCGCCGAGGGCGTTGACGGCGTCGCGCTGCGGTGGTTGGGAGATGTCGCCGCCAAAGACGACGAGGCGGAAGCGCCCGTTGGAAGGGAGCTTGTGGTGCAGCTCCCAGAGGCGGGCGTCGGATTGGCGGATGACCTTGTAGGACGGGAAGCGCTGGCCGAGCTTGCAGTTTGTCGCGAGGGCCTGGGTGCTCTTTGCGGCGCTCTTTGCGAGGGCGTTGGCTTCATCTTTGGCGTCGGCTTCTTGTTCTTTGGCGACGAGGACGGTTGGTTGGTAATTTACGCCGATGCCGGTCGTGAACTGCAAGACCACACTTCACGTCAGCCATCATCGCTCCGTCCCCGTCACAATCCTTGGACCCGGGATTTGGGGATGAAAGGGGGGGGATGTGTGTACATACCATCCGACTGGTGTGGAACGCCTTCTGGAACACGTCGTCGGACACGCCCGTCTCGCTCTGTATGTCCTTGGGCGGAGCGCCCGTGAAGAGCTTGGAGAACTTGCCGTCAAAGGCGATGAGATCCTTTGCAATCTTTTTCCGCTCAAGCTCGTACGTCGAGAGGACGTCGCGCGGGAGAATGTTCTTGCATGCGAGGCCGATCTTCCAGCCGAGGTTGTAGCTGTCCTGCATGGAAATATTCATGCCCTGGCCGGCTTTCGGAGAGTGCGTGTGCACGGCGTCTAAGTCCGGTCAGCTCTTGGGAAGAAGAAATGAAAAGGCGCAGAGGTTTGATTGCATACCTCCCGCGAGGAAGACGCGGTTGAGTTTACTGAAGTGATCGCCTGTTCGTTGACCAATCTGGTAGGCCGTCCACCTAATGTCATGTCAGCACCTGGCTGCTCGCGCCACGGAGAAGCTCATCAACTCACCAGTCGCAGTAGTGGTATTCCAACTTGTACGGGCTGAAAATCTTTTGCGCCGACTTGAAGATGAGGTCCGGGGTGATCTGGGATCTATCGACGCGGCCGCCTCCGGCTGAGACCTCCTTCAGCTGGATATAGAGGCGGACCATCCTATTCTCGCGGGGAATTATCATCAAAGCGCCGGCCGTGTGCTGAATCATGGTCCGGAATCTGATGTCGGCTATCGCACGTCAGTATAAGGTACTGCGCCGTCGTGTCGGACGTGAACACTCACGAAAGTCGGTGATGGGAACAATATCCATCACAGCCCTGTGGTCAACAACGTCAGCTAAGCGCCTCATCACGCCTCACCTCACAACCACTCACCAAATGGCATCAGTGCTCTCCCCCTTCATCTCAAACTCCTTCCCCAGCGCCTTTCTCGTCCACGAGTGCGCCCCGTCGCAGCCGACGACGTACTTGGCCCGCACAACCTCGTCCCTGGTCTCCCTCTCCTTGGACCTATCCAGAATCCCCGCAACATCGTCGTCGGCGAGGTTACTCCTAAAGAGCCCATCGCTGAGATTACTCAGCTTCTGTGTGGGCGTCGCCTCCTCCTCCGTTAGGTGCCGCAGTGTCACCGTCACGGGGTGCGCGTCCGGGTCCTCGGCTGCGGACGCATCAATCTCAAGCGAGGTCGGGATGACCATGCGCTCGACCTGGAGGGGATCTTGGTTGTCGGAGGCGTAGGAGGCGCGGATGCCGTCGATGAAGAACTGCTCTATGCGGCCCTGGTGGAGGACGGATTCGGTGAAGCGGGAGAGGCCCGGGATGGTGTTTACCGATTTGGCGCTGCGCTGGATCGTTCCGTTCTCATCGGGGTTCCAGAAGCTGACCTCTGCGTGGTGTGTAAGTCAGACTTCTCTACCTAGGGCTTGAGGTTGTGCCTACCAAGCATGCGATTCGCTTCTTTCCATACATGCTCCCCGACGCCAAAACTGTCCAGGATCTCGAGAGATCTTACTTGGAAACTGCGACGTGTATTAGCACTTCTAATCTCCAGATAAACGGTCAATTCTCTTACCCATCTGCTTGCCCAGAGTAGACCTTGGCGGTCCTTTTATCAACAATACGGGTCTTGACACCAAGTCTGGATAACCAGAGAGCCAGCATCAGCCCAGCCGGGCCAGCCCCGATGATGAGAACATCGACCTTGCTCTCTGGAAGCTCAGTCATGTTGTGCACTGTCTAGTTCAGGTTCTTCGATAGACTAAGATGGACGCAGTATGAAATAAGGCGTATCCGGAGCAGAGAAGGGAGAGTTTGGACAAGTAAGCAACTTTCTATTTTCAAGGTATTAAATGATAGATGAATGCGCCAGACATTGATTCCCGACGACTCCGGGCGGATTTATCTCTCGACGATCCGGGGCGGATTTATCCCTCGAAATGCGAGTCCAATGATTGAAGCTTGTTCGGAACATCATCGTCTTGGTGTGCCCAGCTACAGCACCACCACCCGTCCGCAGGGAACTGCCGTGGGAAGCTGCCTAGGTAAGGTTTTTGGGGAAATAAGCGATGAGAAAGCATGACAAAGAGGGGGAGGGGTCGAAAGGAGGGGCACAACTGGGGACCTACAGTAAGGTACACTCATAGGCGTCGTTGAAGATGTGGGGTAAATTGCCCTTGGCGGGGTTGGGAGCATGGAATGCAGGGACTCGCAATGCATCCGCCCTGGATGGACTGCATGCACCTTATTGCAAGACGCACATGAGATGGAGGGACGGTGTCTGGGTGTGTGTGCGTGACATGTAGAATGTGGATGTAAGTCGCCTTCTAGACCTTTGCAGGGGTGCATTCCCGCAATTCTGCTGTGTAAGCGGTATCTAACACACCGCTAACACGGATATTTGGACGCCTCTGCTGACTACACCTTCGTCTCCAAGGCCAAGGAGCTACATTGCGTGCGTCCATCACACATACACTTCTCATCCTTTTCTACAAGGTACAGTAAATGTTGTCCCTTCGATCGTTTTCAATCAGCCCCCGGCCCGGCCCGCCCGAGATCGCGCCGGACTCTCCACACTCGTGACCCCACGGGGCGCTTCTCGTGGCCCTGGAGGACCTCAATCCACGGCGTATCGCTGACATCTCCCGCAAGCTCGAGGTTCTCAGGCTCCTCGTCCGATTTGTCGCTCTCCGTGTCCTCGTCCATGACTTCCACGGTATCGTATTTTGAGTTATCAATGTCACTGCCGTTGAAGGACTGGAAGTACAGGTCTTCTGTGTACGCCCAACCAGGGGAGTCGAGCTTGCCGTGGACCAGTAACAAGTGGTGGCCCGCCGCTTTGGCTAATTCGATGCGCTCCAGGGGAATCGGAGTGATGATTTGAAGAGCGCCGTTCTTTGTATCGATGCCTCGCAGAAGCACCTGGCCCAGCGTTTGCGAGTACCGTGGATCCAGAGTTTGGGCGTCGGTGTTCGGGATGAACGGGATTCCTTCAGGTGTCCTAGCGACGATTGCCTCCAAGTCCGGCGTGCCACCATCAACATCCATCACATCAGCACTATGTGCCACCGCCGACGAGTCAGTACTCTCTCTAGCCAGGCGACTAAACGCCTTGATGTCCTCAGCCTCGACAAGACACAAGATCGACCCGTTGATGGTCTCCGCGAGAAGATCTGCCGGCGGTTGATACTCGTAGCTGACGATCCCAGTAATACCGCGGTTCTTTCCCTTGTAGCTGACCATCAACGGGGGCGATGATGAAAGAGGAGTAGGGTTCCACATCAGCTGGTTCGATGGGTTTCTCTTGGTATGGAAATACGCCAACGCCTGCATCGAGCGCAAGTGCGCCGCGGTTCTGGAAGTGAACTCTGACTGCTGCGAGGGTAGCAGCGTGAACACTCCTTTGCATGCTGTCTGGAGGCCCTCGACGGTCTCTCTAGGGCCGTCTTCGGACATGTAAATCACCTCGGCCGGCTTGATCGCCGACACGAGCTCGCTGAGCAGGTCTAGCCCCGTTCCTAAAACCCAGCCGGGCGTGTTGACGATCAACGGCAGCCCTTTACAGGTGTTCTGATGGCGCTGGAAGAGATCGAGTGCGCACTCCAGATACAGCTCTGGGTCTGACGCAGGTGATACCGAAGCTATCGAGTGGCATCTCATGATGGTCACATTCTGTTCATTTGCGGCGATGTGGGCAAAAGATGGACTCAAATTGGGCTCTCTGACCTGAACCAAGGCGATTGTGCCTGCCGGAGTGTACTCTGGCTGCCCGGGATCCAGATCCATCACAACGACTGAGGCGGGAGTTTTCCGGTTTCGCGTCTGCTGGCCGGCGCCCGTGAGCAGCCGGTTGCCCAGTATGCGGCCAAAGGTGGATTTGCCGGAGGATTTTGGACCGCATAGCATCACGCTAAGAGCTGGCTGGTCTGGCTTCGCCTTCGTCAGCCCCGCCAGTTTCTTATTCCAGGCGGGGTGGGAACGGAGGTCCTGGATCAGAGCTCGCTTTGGCGCATCTTCCGAGGTACAAATCTATCAGCCGTTAGTATTCGATGAGGCAAACTGTCGATAGCGCCAACTCACAATTTTGTACGTGTCCGTCTTTGCACCTCGTTTGCTCAGTTTGCCCTCGGGCTCATGCCACAGACTTCGGAAGAGAGGTGACAGCCGCTCAAGTTTACGCAGGCTCGCCCCTTGCGGGTGAGGATGAAGCTCAAGTCTTGTCTCCTCTGAGCAGCGCAGTACAGGGATCGCGTGACAGTGAGGGGCGTGAACCCATTTGGTGCCGTCAGAAGGTCGGATACTAGCTCCTGCTACGGTGATTTCGCCTTCGACAACCCTGATACCATAGCTTCCAAGCACCAGAAAGCGCTTGATTTGTCAGTGGAAGGTCTCGCATCATTTACTTTGCGAAGAATTGGCTTACCTCGCTGTCGTGAAGTCTCAACTCCAAGATGCCTCCTGCAACTCTGCGAGAATTGCTTTTACTTGGCCTGAACGTCGAGAACTGCTGAGGCCCCGTCTTCGCCGGATTGATCTCATCAGGATCTGCGGTGGGACTACTGTGAGGTCATCAGCATGGGGTTATTGCTTCAACTAGGGAGATCATACTTTGGTTCCAAGGCTTGTACTGTTGGCGTGGATGCAACCTCACCAGAAGTTGCCTTGGGTGTGTGCTGGATCGTTTCTTCATCAGCAGCAGCAAGCCTTTTTGATGATCTCCCTTTCGCGGGAGACCGTCCTTTGGGTGTGGACGTAGGAGTTGACGCCTGGGACTCAGAAGCTGGCTGAGACTCGGCTTGAGGTGCTGGGGACAAGGACGGACTCGCCGAAAGCAGCTGTTGCCTCAAAGCAAATGCGCTCATTGCTGTTCTGCTGTTAGCCATCACTTGGGCAAGAATGCCATTGAAAGCAGCACAAGGGTTACAACTCACGCCTTGAGCCTTCAGATGTTTCTACTTTGCGTCGCTTTGGTGTCGCCATGGTGGGCTTTCTGGTCCCAAAAACAAAATCTTACACGCTATTGATTTAAAACCCGGAATTATCCCATTGGTTTGTCTGTACCTCTCGGAAAACGGCAGGAGCGACGTTGGTCCTGCCTCTTGAGCAAGTTCAGCATGCGTGCTTCGGGTAGAGGCTCAAGTTGACCTCAGCTTGCACTCAGAAAGACACAAATCTTTCTGGTCTCGCCCCGGACGGCAGGCGCGTACCTTCCGCAAATCGTACAAGGCAGGTAAGGTAGCTAGCTACCCCGGCTCGAGACCGCCTCTCGCAATTTACTTCTTGCACCTTGCCAACGTCGGGGTCAGCCTTTTTTTTCTTTTCTGATCTCAACTCAACACAACCTCAACTGGCCAAACTCACTCGCAGAATTTGCTAAATTTCTACCAAACTCAAACTCTCAACACTTCAGCCCATCGAGCACTGAGGGTGTCAATCTGGAATGGCAGTCGAAGCCGTCGGACCCCGCGATCGCGATATGGGATTGGGAGGTGAAGCACTCACACCGAAAAACCACGCTGGAAAATCCTTCATGCGCATCCGAACAACCACGCCGACGCCCTCGCACCCTAAAATGCCCGGAAGCGCGGCAGGCACGCGGGCTGGCTCTCACCGCGTCGCGGTTCCCGCTACCGCCGCGACCCCATATCTGGTCCGTGCGATCCCTGCAAAGATTTCTGAATCTCTGCGAGACCCTCGAAAAATTCCTGTCGCAGCCATTCCCACCGTCTCGACGCCCCCAATTGCTTCTTCGCCAGCGCCTCGTCTTGCCTCCAGAATCACCCCAGGCACGATGTCGTCACGCAAACTTGATGGCGTTCACTCGCTGAGCGCGCTGCTCGAGAAGCAAGGCCAGGAGTCCGCACGGCCCAAGAGCAAATTCGCCCGGAACACACAGGCGAAGGCTAAGGCCGAAAAGTTCGATCCTCGCGCTCAAGATTCCGATTCCGATTCCGACGACAGCTCCAGCAACAGTGACAGCAGCGATGATGATGGCCCAGCTAATCCAGAGTTTTTCGCCAAGATCAATGGTCAAATGGCGTCAAGCAAACCCGCCAGCACCCCTCTGAAGAAGGCCAAGCGCGGCAAGGACGATGAGGTCGCCGATAGCGACGTCGAACACAAGACCTCGACCGCGAAGTCCACTACCACCAAGAAAGCCCCAGTGAAGCCCGAGAGCTCGTCCGGAGAGTCTTCTGCAGATGAGGCGGCGGCGGAAACGGACTCATCTGACTCGAGTGACAGTGAGAGCGAAGGCGAGCCGACCGAGAAGAAGCCGGCGCAGAATGCCGCAAAGAAGACGCCAGCCACCAATGGCACTTCCACAACCTCTTCAAGCGATTCGGAGAGTGATTCCGAGAGCGACAACGAAAAGACGAGCAAGCCCAAAGCCAAGCCTACGGTCAATGGCGCGAAGACAACCAAGCCAGCTTCGACCAGTTCGAGCGAAGCAAGCTCCAGCAGCGACGAGGAGAGCTCCGAGGATGAGGCAGAGGAAGAGGAGGAATCTAGCTCTGACGAGGAGGAATCCGAAAAGGAGACCGCTGCTGTCGCCCCCAGACGCAACAGCAAGGACCTCAACGTCCCTGGTTTCGTCGGCAAGGATTTTGTTCTGAGACAAGCGCAAGGCGATGAGGATGGCAAGGACATGACCGACTTCTTCACCAAAGCCAAGCTTGACGGCAAGCAGCTCTGGTACTTCACCGCACCGGCTTCCATCCCCATTAATGTTGTAGAGAAGCTCCAGATCCCCTTGGACAAGGCGCATAAGGGAGAGGCTATCTTCAAGCACAACTCGGAAGACTACACTGTCGGCTTTGACGTTGGTGCCACTGCGGTAGAGCTTCTCATTCCCAACAAGAAGGGCAATCGCTATGAGACAGGTAAGCAGAGCATAATAAGCTCAGTCGAGCAAATCGCTAACGCCACAGCTTAGCCCCCAAGAAGGTCGACAAGGTCCTGCACGTCAAGCGCGTGACCCAGTTGGTTGGTAGCGAGCCTGGTGCTCCCAGACCCGTTCAGCCAAACCTTCCGCGTCCTCAGCCGCAGGGTTTGAGAGCTCGCTTCCACCCCATTGGTGTCCCCGATGACACCCCGATGGGTAAGATCGGCTTCGACGAATCGTCCGACGAAGATGTTGAGATGGCTTCCGCCCCCGCTCTGCCGACCCGCACCAAGAAGTCTAAGCACGCCCAGCCCGCGGCTCCTGCAGGTGATGCCATGGACATCGATGAGCCTACTCCCAAGAGCTCGAAGAAGGACAAGAAGAAGTCCAAGGCCACCAAGGATCCTGTTCAGGACTCTCAGTCCACCATCATTGAGGTGCCCAACTCGCAGCCTCTGCCCACCACCAAAGAGAAGCAGAGCAAGAAGCGACGCGATAGTATCGAGTCCATCTCGAGTGTGGGATCCAACCCCAAGCCGACCCTCGCTACCCCTAGCCAGTCCAAGAAGGCATCCAAGCGCAAGCTGCCTACAGACGAAGAGGAATCCACTCCGGCCCAGTTGTCCAAGGAGAAGGCCAAGAAGGTCAAGCGTGACGCTTCATCTCAGGATGATGTCGCTCAGGGTTCTGCCAAGAAGGTCACCGCCATCCCGCTGCCCACCATCCCCAAACCGAGCTTCTCTTTCTCGAGCCTCCCCGCTGGCTCCAGTCCGGCACCTGAGACCTCGACCCCGCAGCCGAAGACCAAGCCGAAGAGCTCGAAGAAGTCCAAGGCTGATGAACCGGCTTCGTCCCGCAAGGAGACACCCGTTCAGCCTCCCGGTATTCGTCGCGAATCCGCGGTCCCAATCCCTCAGGTCCCCTTCAGGTCCTCTCCCGCAGCCGAGGAGACGCCCAAGAAGGAGAAGCGCAAGCGGAGAAAGTCTGAGAAGACGGACGAGCCCAAGTCGAGCAAGAAGGAGACCCCCGTTCCGGTGCCTGGTAGCAGCTAGAAGCTCAGCAGCTCCGGAAAGAAATAGCTCCTTCAACCCTTTCGCCATGGCCTCAAACAGCCCAGCTGCCGTCAACAGTAATGCTCGCGCAGCATATCAAAGTCACCTATGAAACCTGTCAGTATATAAACTTTGCAGAGCCGTGCAGTTTGGCTTTGCCGATCATCTCGGCCCGCTAGGTAGTGCGCTTGCGGAGGCTCCCAGATACCAGTTTGGTCTCTTTTTTCTGATTCTTTCTTTTGCATGCATGGTACCGGATGGAAAAGTACACAATGAGTTTTTGGGGACGTATTCTACGTTCTCGCCCGCTCATATCCCCCTCACCACAAGCCTTTCTCTGGCTCTCGCTCTACCTGCAACGACGAGGCCTCTCCCCCTTGGGAGAGAGCCTCTCTCCAGTTCAACAGACCGGACGAGGCTCAAGTGTTCGAGGGAATGGATTATCATTGGCTTTACTTTACTTCATTGAGGCGTTGGACGGATCGATACCTCCTGCATATGCCTCCATGTGCGAGGGTTTCATATGGGTCGGAGACGCGGAGGAAGATAGATTTTCGGCTCCTGAGAGTCTGACTTTTGGCCTGCTAGCTAGCTAGTCGCAATGATGACGAATGATAAATAAGCTTACAAAGCCGCGACCCGCAAGTCGGGAACACGGTGTATTCACGGTCTACAGAATGATTTGCCGGCGTCCTTTGCCCAGTCACAGTACGATATCCAGACCTGGACGGCCGCCAACAACGTCGCCAGTGGCCCCGAGACGGTTCTCCAGTTTCATGACCGAAGCAGTCATAGATACCTAAGGATTGTGTAGTCTCAGATCCCACTAGAGAGAGTCGCGGTGCCCATTCTTCATAGGATCACATTCTGCTTCGCCCAGATAGGCTAGGAACGAACAGTTGCGAAAATTGCTGTACACCAGCCCAATCCCTTGATTGAGAAACCGGGTTCCGACGACGCTGGCATTCTCAGCGATGCAGATAACAGGCTGGTAGAGTGTATGGCGGATTCTAACATAGGACTTAGAGAGGCACCTCCGACACAACCTCCTTCGACAGAACCTACCTCCCTTTATGGGCATGCCCCCTATGGAGCCTCCTCCAATGGAAGCTCTTCCACAAGATCATGTCAAGGCCCGAAAATCGACATGTTTTCTTCCCTCTCGAGCTGTGTTACTACAAGGAGAGAGCCCGCCCAGCAGCCCTCGAAGGCTTCTGCCCTGACTTAGGTGAAGCATTCGTGTACCACGATCAGCCGGATAAGCTGCCATCCCAGAAGACGGTATGGGTAGTTTCCGGTATGTGCAGTCTAGTGCGTTGCAGCCTTTTCCCAAATCCTACTCTCATGATTTCCGGCGGCGGCGAGAGAATTGAAGAAACCTGGATAGTGGAAGCAGACGCCCCTACTTAAGATATGATCTCGCGGGACTCGATTATTCCCCGAACATTGCAAGGACCATACTTTGCTAGCCTCAAGCTGACAGGCTTTCGCGCGGGAGACTCGGGCTCCTGGGTCGTTGATGACAAATTGAGACGCGAACTTGGTGTCTTGGTGACCCGATCCAGCGGCGTGGGCTACACTGTTTCCCTTGCCAAAGTTCGACAAGACATCGCTTCCACGTTACGGTTGAAGCAAAATTCAGTACAACTGTCTTCCAGCATGGATCCCCTGCTGCGAGGTCGAGACGGCGAACAGATGCTCCAATCTTTCTCCCCAGTCAGGGTAGCCGCGAGACAGGCGGCAATCGCGCGATCTGGGGTCAAATGCTCCTTGACAGCGCGACAGGGATCCTGGACATAACGAGACATCCAGTCAACCTTGGTCTCAATGTACACTTTGTCTATTGCAATCTGTTACATGTGGTTTTTGTAGGAAATAGCGTGCGCGGGGTACTTGAGGGAAATCACCTGGCACAACGCCGGACGACAACTCCCAATATTCTGCTTTCAGACGCCCGGCGACTGCTTTCGAAAGCGTGCAGATTAATTGATAAATCCCTGCGGAATTGGAGGGATTTGAAAAGTGTTCTCGACAGTATACGGAGCCCCGGCCTTCAAGCATGGGTTTAGACATTCGAAGAAGACCTGCGAGATCTTGGTCAAGCTGTGATACGTCTGGATCTCCAAACATTCTATGACAAAGAAATCTGGCTCAGTAAGCTCCCAGACCCAAGTGGCTCACAGGAGTGTACATATTCTGGTCATACCCGCAGGCATAGAGAGAAGATGGCAGACAATGCAAGCCAAGGGAGACAGCGAAGAAAGTGTTGTGCACCTGGACGAGCAGTCCGTTACTTTTTCCGGTTGCCAGCGCGGAACACCTCTCGAAGGATGATAAGGTTGTGAGGAGTAGCACCGTCACTATCATGTACGGCCGGGGAGAAGAGGGACGAACATCCGCAGCAACAAGATGGGTTGCAATCTGAGTCAAGTCAGGAATAAAATTCCAAACATCGGCTCTGGACTACTAGAGCCATCAAATGAATTGTTGATCAATGCAATTGCACTTGACCCGGTCCTTCTTCGCCAAGCGAAGTGAGACTGCCATGTTCCGAAGATGCCAATCCAATATCGCGTCGAAGAAACTTGGTAAAGACACGCTGAGCCAACGGCTGCTACGTCCCCGAAAGAATATGAGACGAGGGCAAGCCGCAGAACTGCCCTCGTTGCGCTTATTTCCTGGCCAGTCAAGTTTCAGAAACGTTGCTGAAACGGGTGGGGGGCTCATCGATGCCAAGACAGCCAGACGGAAAGCGGCAGCTTTTCATCCCAAGTCCTCAAGACGGCATACTTTAACTTCACGTCATTCGTCTGACTGAAATATAATTCATCCCATGATACACTTGACAGAAAGAGAGATTCCCGGGGTCGCGGGTTTCTTGCGTATCTAGACAGACAGGATGCTGCCTTCGTCATTAATGTTCCCCCTGGCGTTCGCGTCTTACACGGTCGCATCGGAGGCCCGAATACACTTGCGCGGCGTTCGAACCTGTCCCTGGAAACCACTCGAGAATTTGTTAGAATGCTCGAATTGGGATATCACGACAGCAAGAAAGCAAGACGCAGAGACCAAGCAGAGGCAACGGAACGAAACGACAGAGGTTGAACCAGTAGGATGGACGGGCCCACATGGGTGCGCAGGACCTTACTGCCTATACGCAAACCGCGACTTCGCAAACGGTCGTGGGATCGTCGTTGTCTCGACACCAGAAAACGTGCAAAAGATAAAGAGCTTGGAACTGGGACTGCAGACTCCGGACCCAGAAGAGGATCCGTCGTCACGAAACCCGTCTTTCCAGATCGCAGAGATAGAGGGCAAGGGACTCGGCATGCTCGCCAAGAAAACCCTCGCTCGGGGCGACACGGTCATGCTCAAGACCCCCGTCCTCCTCGCCCACCGCGCCTTCATCGAACGCACGCCGGCAGCAGAGCGGCATTTCCTGCTCGATGGCGTCGCGAGGTTCCTGCCGGCCGCAACCCGTAAGACCTTCCTCGGCCAGAATGGGCATTTTGGCGGCCACAAGATCAGCGACATCATGGCGACCAACTCATTCCAGATGGACCTCGGCGGCGGCGACGGCGGCAGCGGTGGCGCGCAGGGTGATGCCCACCACTACGGCAACTTTCCCGAGGTGTCGCGGTACAACCACGACTGCAGGCCCAACGTCGCCTTCCGCATCGACGGCCTCCGGCACCGCACCACCGTCGTCAGGCCGGTCAAACCCGGCGAGGAGCTGACGATATCATACCTGGACCAACTAGGCGTCCGCTCCGTGCGGCAGCACCGTGCCAAGAGGGCGTGGGGCTTCGAGTGCGGGTGCTCGCAGTGCAGTTTGCCGAAGAAGCTTGCCGCAGCGTCGGACCAGCGGCTGATGGAGGTGGAGGAGCTGGAGAGGCAGCTCTCGGATATCGGGGCCAGGGTGACGGTGGCTACGGTGGAGAGGTTCCTCAAGTTGTACAAGGAGGAGAGGCTGGAGTCGAAGCTGGCGGGTGCGTATACGACCGCGGCGCTGAACTTTAACTTGCTTGGGAGGAATAAGCAGGCCGTCAAGTATGCCAGGTTAGCTGTTGAGGCGGGTACGATTGAGAATGGGTCGGAGATGGGGGATGTTCAAGCGATGAGGGAGTTGGCGGCGGATCCGAAGAAGCATTTTACATGGAGAGGGAGGCTCAGATGAAGAAAATGTATAAAATGGAAATTCGCTGCCGGCTTATGGTCCGTCAAACCAGATACACCACCATCGACGCCCTCAAAGCCACGGCGCACTTGAGATGCGGCTTTGTGTTGGACCTCTTCTTAGCTACCTTAGGCAATGCAACGCTGACAAGAGCTGCCCAAGCACAATGGCAGACAAACCCATCACCTGCAAAAAAGACAGCATGGCGTATAAAATCGTCGCCAATATAAATCTTCAGTCATGGGGTCATGGGCACCGCCAACAGCAGGGATACTTCCCAAAAGGGAAAGTAGCAGAGTCAAGCACCCTGACGCAATCCGAATTGAGACGTCTCACCTTGTCGCCCTATCACGGTCAGCGTTAAACATCGCGTGCCTAGTCCCACGTTTGTCGTACTAGACGCAGGTCCAGAATCCAGAGAGCATTCGACCAAGCAGGCGACTGATTACTGTCAAACATGAGGCCACCGGCTTTGCTTTTAATAGAAATTTCAAATTCTCTCATGACGTTTGGCAAGACGCGCCTATGTCTGCACGGATCTAGTCCCCACAGAAGCGGGCTCTCTTCATCTAAGTCCTACGGCCCCATTACGATAAAATTTCGGCAGATCCGGGCTACGGGCCGTCAGCGTGTCTCGACGGGCGCGCGGCGAGTCGGGGGAGCCGTGGGCACTGCGCCTCAATTAGACACCGGAGTTGGAAGAATGCGACTGTTTTGCGCAAGTTATCTATCCTACCTTGACGGTCGAGCATGTTCCCAGCTCGTCAACTGGGGGGTTTCTGGACTCTGTATGCGTTGCGGCGTGAAGCCCGCCGGGACAGGTGGTGGGGATCATCCATCCCTATATGTCCTTTAATCTAAAGGCACGAGGAAGAATGTTGTTAAAAGGTTGTAAGGTTATCGTGATCGCTGGTTTAGGGCAAGCAAACGTCCCTGGAGATCGTTTATTTCGGGAGACGGCTCCGCCTAAACGCTCGAAACGGGACTTTGTCAACAAAGTTTGCTGGTCATGGCGAGCCCGGTGAGCTCGGTGAAAGAATGGTTCGCTGAAACATGACTCGCCCAACGGCGTGTCCTCGTACATAGGATGGAGAAAAGCTCGGGGCAGGCTTTCGGACCAGCATGTAGCATTATATTGGAAGCCCCATGCACCTTGGGGCAGGCGTCCTTCCCTAACCAGTCTGATGGGACGGTCTGTCCGCGCCGTCTGCTGCATCGCACAGAGAACTGTCCTCGTCCTTCTGGCGATTGTGGATAGGTGTCTCCCACGCAAAGACGATGCCGGCCGTCCGGAAAGGATCGAGATCAGAGACACGGAACGCTAGCCCTAGGAGCAAGGAATATGGCGGCAGGGAGCAGACTCGGCGCCGTGGAATGGAGAGAGTTCGCTGTGCGCTGGACGTCCTTGTGACGGGATGACAGACGGGCGGGCGAGAAGGGACGGGGCTTGGTTGGTGGTGAATGGTGTGTGGTGGGGTCCGAGGTGCCGGACTACCCACTCCGGAGGACATTGACGAATGGCGAAGGCACTTTGTCGGCCGATGCGGAATTTTTGAACATCCACCCAACCTCCCACCCCCACCCGCCTCGGCCACGAGCCAGTGACGTAGCTGTGATGGTTCTCGGCGTGACCCACGCTCAACTTCTTTCCTCCCTTTCGCTAGCACGCCAGGTATTTCGTATTGCGAATTAACCTTCCTTCCGGCATCGCCAGCTTGTTTGTGCTAGTCCGGGTCTGGCCCCGGTTGCCTTGCTATGGGGAAATCCCTAATTGGGATCCCTGACTGACGTGCCGACGAACTTTCCCCCCCTCCGGAACATACGTAATGTACCCCCCGGATGAGGAAAGTCGAGACCGGGAGTGTCGTTCGATCCATCAACTTCAAACGGCCTCCTGGCTCGAAGCAATACGATTGATAGAAAAACGGCGCACCAATGACAATGATCACCGAAATGTGGGGGGGGGGCCCAAGTTTGAAAAAATAACAACCTCTTTGTCTTGGAACGGCGTTGAAGAACAAGTTTGAATTCCCCTCAACCCGGGGCGCTCGCAGTTCGGCAGCGCCGCAGGCCAAGCTACCGTGAAAATAGCTTCATACCTGCGTGGTACTCCGCGGTCTTGGTCCAAGATCTACCCTGCAACTTGAGCGGGTGATTCGTCCAAGAATTCTTCTCACTTCTGCCTTCCTGCGTTGGCTCGATGCTACCGTCAATGCTCAGAGCCGAAGTGTTCCCACTCACACTTCTTCCAACAAGCACCCTTTGAATGTTTCCCCGATGCTCCTGGCTCAGATCACTGGTTCTTCGTGACATCCCTACCCCTGCTTGTCACATCCATAAGGCCCATGACTTACAGATCTGGGCTCCCCATCCAGCCCCATCAATCATACTCGCTGGGGTCACTGGGCATTCGCTTGGCTCATTTGATCAATAAACCATAAAGTTGCCCTACCCTTTCTCTAATGGAATACGCTCATAATGTGGGCGGCCGTCACATAGTTGTCACCAGCTACATACTACTTATCACTTGCGTCCTTCCCCCGACATTTGTAAAGTCTACTTGAGCTGTCGTCCGAGCCTCCGTTCTTCTTCGGGCGTCTGTCAGACTTCACCCACCCTCCGTCGTCCATACACTGCTCCCACCAGTCATTGAATATACACCATACGCAAACATAATCTCACACCATGGCGCCAGTAGCACCAATCTCCAACACCCTCTCGGGCCTCGCAGCCGCTGCAGGTCTCACACCGCGCCACCCATCAGACCTATCACCAACGAGAACCCTCCCCTCCTCCATCCGCGGCATCTTCGCCCGTCAAGTCGTCACAACAATCACATCGACCCCCGAGACGACAGCAGAGAGCGCCTCCGAAAGTGACCTCAGCGGGGGCGCCATCGCTGGCATCGTCATCGGCTCTATCGCCGGCTTCTTCCTCCTCCTGTGGATTGTCAAGTCGTGTGGTATGTGGAGCCGGCCCAACGACTGGTCCGAGAAGAACGAGTACGACGAGCGCAGTCGCCGGTACCGCGGCAGATCCCCGAGTTCGCGGTACCGGAGGCGTACCCAGCACCGGTACCACCAGGAGATATCCCGGTCGAGACACTCGCACAGCCGCCACCCTTCATACGTGGTCGAAGAGGTCCGCTACTCGCTGCCCGTGGTCTCTGATAATAAGAGGAGGACGAGCGGGTCGCCTTTGCCGCCGGCGAAAGTGTACCGCAGCAGTCGCAGCAAGACAAGATACTAGGTTTACTAAGAGTGCCGTTCATGGGAAAAGAGTTCAGTTACATGATGGATTAGCACCATGTGTGATTTTACCTAGCGGCATCATGAGTTTTCTTTCACCCTCCAAAAGACTCGAAGATTTTCGATTGTGTCGCAGAGATACGGCGAATGAGAAGAACACTTACGAAGTTTACGAAATGAAGTTCATTGCGAGCGATAAAATGTAATTAGACCTGCTGCTAAGAACAAAGTCATCTGTATTTATAAAGTCGTCCTCCTCGTTGCGAGTTACGTGGCATTCAATGCTAGATTCGTTTTGATGATAACAGGAGGGCTCCTTATGACAGCACATTTGTTTCAATGTTCAAAGTGTGACGCACACGTAAACGTTGCCCTCATCCTAAAAGTAGAGGATAACTCAATGTCCCCTTCACAGCACCGCAATATGGTTCTGCCAAGTCCATAAACACCAAAGCCTTCAGTTTTCATCTCATGAGAAGACGACTGTCAGAGCGGCACCGGTACCTCGCGTTTGACGAAGGGGGCCTTCAGGCGATACTCCGGAGCAGGGTAGGGTGCGGATCGTCTCCCAAGTTAGGCGCCGATGTCACAGCCGCATCGAACGACACCAGACACACTGCTGCTACCAGATGAACCAGCATCGTGAGAGTCTGAATGGGGTTGCATTTAGACAGGCGACTACGAGAGTGGTGGGGCGTGAGCGCATCCCATGTACCTATCGTTGGTTGCAGATGAGCATCCAGCGTCGTGTGTCTACCGGTATCATGTAGGGCTTGCCGGCATCGTTAGTCCTTCTTACCCGGAGCACCTCCCTGTGAGGAAGACTACGAGACCGATCCACCTTACCTTCACATGGGTCGATCGTCCTTCCCAGGCTCAGGACAGGGCTCGCAAGGACCGCCACCGCGTAACTCCCCATTCATTCGGGCGGGGTTTTCCGGCTATGAGATTAGCGTCCATCCTGTCATAGACCAGTCCAAGGAAATGTGAGGATGGATAGCCAGCGTTAATAGCTAATCGGCTTATTGTAGCCGCAAAATACCGGATGTCTTTATTATCTCTCACGTCTTCTAGGTTATGATACAGCCGGTTAAGTTATTATATTACGACGGATCTTGGTATTTTGAAACGTTTATATAGGAAGAGAGCTTAAGATTTGAGGCTATGTTGAACGTCTTTAAGTGCTTCTTATTGCTATCGCTTTAACTCACCGGTGTATTATTCGTTCGTAGTTCCTAGCAAGTATTTATTTAAGTTGAGCACTGTTGCTTTTAAATAGGCTTAGGACTGCTTTGCGTAGTGTTTAAAGGTACTAATAAACCGATCGGCGGTGATCTATATAATTTTCATGTATTCTATTTTCATATTATAGTGGTCATTGTATTTTGATATGGGTTCAAACCATCCAATACCCTCTGTTCGAAATCGGAAATTAGCCATGAACTCTCCTATTGATGAAGGGAAAGTCAGTGTCGTTTTCGTCCGCGTTAGTTGAGGCTTTGCTCTCGTCTTCAAGTTCCTGGAGAATGCCCGGGTCTAGGTCGATGGGAGTTGCTGGCTTCCAAGGGCGTTCAGCGGCAGTCCAACCTTTGCGAGTGGGTAAATATCTCGGCCAAGCTTGATGACGTGAGGGGCTTAGGGGTTTTCCGAGAAGGCGCGACGTGCGTACTCTTCGTCGGTTCTGGTATCGAAATCCGGGCGGTTCCAGAAGATGGTGTAGCGAATCGTGGACGAGTCGGGCTGGGTATATCCTCGTTCAATAGCTTGGCTGCGAAGACGTAGATACTACTCCGACACCTGCTACAGATTATAATCGTATTCGGCCACACTCAAATTTGAATGCGGTGACAGCGATGAGCTGGCATCGTAGAGCTGAAATCGCATGTATTACGACGCAGAGGCATCCCTCCATCTATTAGAAGGGAATAAGAAGCCTTCTATATCCATGTAACCCATCGCCTAATCCATGACTCCTAAAAGTGTACGTCCCATTTCCCAAGTATAACGCCATTCGCATATTCTTCATCATTGGCAGCATGGAAGCCGGACGCTCAGCCGGACTTCTTCTTGTTCTTCTGAACCCAGTCGGCCCACTTCTTGTATTCTTCGTACTCCAAAGACTCCTTCTTGCCCTGGTACCGCACGACCTTGAGCTCGACGTCTTGCCACTTGCTCTTGCTGCCCATCCAGCCCGCCTTGCGCATGAGGCTCACCAGCGTCTCCTCCTTGGTCCACTCCTGCTCGACGGCGACGTCAGGTAGGTATGTCGCGCCGTAGCGCTTGCCGTGGTAGAAGAAGCTGATGCGCAGGCCGTGCACGCCGAGGGTCCAGTCCATGGCGTCGTCGGCATCCTCAAAGTCGGTGAGGAGGGTGACGGCGACCTCGAGCGACGGCAGCTCCGGGGCCTCGACGGGGGGGAAGCGCATGTCGTGCAGCGCCGAGGTGAGGGCGTAGCTCGACAGGCCGTCCTCGAGCTCCTGCGCTTCAAAGGTGCCGATGCAGCCGCGCAGCGAGCGGTGGCCCGAGCGGGGGGAGATTGTGTTCCAGGTGACGAAGAGCGGGGACTCGGAGATGTCGTCGTCGTCGTCTTCGCCGGCGAGGGAGTCGGTGGATGTTGCGGGGGTCTCGGCGGGGAGGGAGATGCTAGAGCTGGAGGAGGCCGAGGCCGAGTCGCTGGAGGGATCGGCGAGACGTTGTAGGGCCGGGAGGAGCTTCTTGCCGTCCTTCCCGTCACCGAGGCCGAGTGAAAGGGTCTTGGCGTAATCGGGCCATGACTGTTTGATCTCCTTGAGGGACACACCCGGCCGCTTCTCCAGGTGCGAAGCCAGAGCCTCGAAGCAGTAGAGGCAGTGTTCCACGGAAGCCATGAGCTCGTTTCAAAGAAACTGACGGGTGGTGTGAGGTCAGGGAGGTGGAAAGGTGGAGAGGTGGCGTGTCTGAGAATGAGACGTAGAGCTGTAGAGCAGTTCAAAAAGCTGGTCGGGCTGGCAATCGCACGAGGGTCAGCGGCGACGCGGAGATGGGCGACTTTGCAATACACTAGGGTGGATTTGGAGCAGGATAAGGTGAGGATGGCGAGGAAAGCTTCCTCCAAGTGCCAGTGAGGTCAGCTCGGCCTGGGGAGGGGCTTGCCTGCCTTCGAGCATGGCCCAAGGTGCTGATCGGCGCTACGTACATCGAGCTGAACCCCACTTCAGATAACGGAACCCCGCGATTTGGGCCCCGGCGTTTGTGCAGCTCTGGGGCAGTTGTGTCGGGTCGTACTAAACCACTAACCTGTGCATAAGGGAGCTTGCACAGGCCAGTTATGCGATGCTGAGGTATGCAGTGGCTGAAGCACCTGACTTGCGCCACAAGCCAAGCCACACCTCTTCTCTATGAGCTAAGCTCCCCGAAGAGGCAGAGGCTAAAAATACCAACGGGCCGCTCAAATGGTTTTCCCGCGTCAATCGGTCCCTGACCTCGACGCTGCAAGGGTCAGGCAGTTTCGAAACACCTCCTGAACAGGAATGACACTGGTCCGAACGCCCTCTTCGTCCCATCATTCCGCTGTTGAAGAGGAGCCGCCCTGGACCCGGTCTGTTTTCTCTCTCTCCCCTCTCTCGAGGCAAAGTCTGGACCACCCACATCCTACGCATTCCCACTTATCAGCCTCATAGCCAAGCTTCACGATAAGGTACACCGGGGTGAAGACTTGGCAACACGCTAAAAGTCCGGAGTGCAGGGCGTCCTTAAAAAACCCGCCTTCCCCTGCTGACTTTGCAACCGGAACATGGTGGAAGCGAGCGTCTTCTTGTCTGATCTTCGCTCGTCCTAGCCTTGGGCAACAGGGGTTGCCGCTTGCGAGGGGAGGATGGATGGGCTTCTGTCACAGTGAAACAGCACTCACCTTGACTAGTGGGACCACTGCTGCGCGGCTTCCTCGTCACAGCCCAGTTTCAGACGTGCTCTGAAGTCGTCGTCTCCCGCGATCAAGCCTCGCCCCAAAGATGCCGATCTATCCATTTCCTGACGTGGGCTTGAGGCAGAAACCAGGCGGATGGGCTGGGGAAGAGGAAGGGGCGGGAGCAAAGATGGAGATGAGGAATGGGCCAGCCAGCTCTGTGCCTAGGGTTCCCTTAACTCTGTTGTCCAAGGTCTTGGCGTCGTTCCTGTCGTTCCTGTTAGTGCGGGTGACACGCCGGGAGATCCCTTGTTGTCTTTCCGACCGACTTGGTGGGCCTGCTACCCGTCTGGGAGAGCTCGCGGCTGCCTCCTTCATGGGATGGGGCCAAGGAAAGTCGAGGGGGTCGCGGGTCTGCGGCGACCAAGGCCAGGTATGGAATCGGGCGTTGGGAAGCCCTGACCGCTTGGTCTCAACTTCATGGTGCGGGAGCGACAGATTGTAAAGCTCCAGTCAGAATTTGGATGGCAGATCTACATGTGGCCGTGTAGCCGTGCGCTATCGCTTTCCTCGTCTATAGTGTCCCTGTCCGATGTGTGATGTCGATGGTGATACTTGGCACAGAGCGACCCCCTGGAGGAATGCTATGGGGGCTGTCGACAACATACAAATAGGTCCGTCACCTTGCCGTGTTCTGTTTCTATTGATCCTGCTTGTCAACCAATACACTCTCTCAACGCACTCGACTTTTCCAACTTTCTCTTCTTGTACAACTTATCTGCTCGTCGCCGGCCGACCACTCGTTTGATTCACCAACTTTCAACCACCGTCAATATGAAGTACTCCGTTTTCACTCTTATCGCCGTTGCCGCCGCCTTCGTTGCCGCCGCTCCTGCCGAGAGTAAGTTGCCATCTCGATTTCGATATCATGGATGAACTTGAGGTATACTAACGATAAAACAGTGGTTGAGAAGCGCCAGGCTGCTTCCACTGTTCCCGTCGACGAGGGCGCCATGACGGACGCCAACGGCAACATCGTTCCTTTCAACACTGCCGGCGTCTACCAGGCCAACAAGGAAGCTGGTCTCTGAACGACCAAGTCAACTCGACAAGAGGAGGATTGAGCGATGGAGATCGACGGACACTATCACGAACTGCAAAACGATACGCAACATTATTAAACACGTCCGCAAACTCGTAATCTGGCGACAGTATCGGGATGGATGGTAACAGGGCGATAAAGGTATCATGGCAAATCAAACAATGATTTTGGCTTTATTTTGATGTTTGGGACCGGAATCAACGAAACGGGTGACAGACAATATTCCCCCGCCCTCTGTGGCAGATAATTCTGAATATACCTGTCAGCCAGTAGCAGACCGCCATGCGGATGTCGCTGGCTGCCAGCTTTTCTTCTCACACGAGTCTTCTGCAGTACATCACTCATCTCTCTGTCCCGCGCTTGCGTCAGCCGCATTGTGTCTGATGTTCGCCACTCAATAACTGTCACTCACCATCCATCACGCCCGAGCGACTCGGCAAATAATCAGCCTCTCGAACGTATCTGGAAGAGGAAGTGGTCCGATGATGGTTGCTATTTTCTGACTGATGGGAACTTGAGGAGACCCAGACCTAGGAAGACCAGAACTTGGCTGTAAGCTTTAACGTGCCAAACCCACTCCATGTGGTTGGCGGGCAGGGGTGCGCCCTCAGGGGCCCGGTTTTCCATCTGGTCGCTCAGCCACGCTTCATCAGCTTGTGAAGCGGGTTTTCTTGCTGCTTTGATGCAGCTGCCCCGCTGAATAGCCATGGTCCATGGATGCTGCGTTGAGGACAGGGCTCGGTAATGCGGCTGCCTGTTTCTGGATGTTCCATGGCTTCTTTGTTTTTCCAGCGAGTCCCGTCTGTACAGTATGATTGGAGACCAAAAACGCTCGCTGGCACGGCAATACTGACCCGGGTGTCTCGTCTGTTGGAGCCGTTTTGGCCACGACAGACATGGCCGCTTCAGACCGCCTATACGTAACCCTTGAAGGACGATAGCAGGAGGTTGGTCTTGTTTTGGGGGTTCAACAGAGTTTGTATCATATGTTTCGTTGGTGTTGGGGCAAGTGTTCGGGGGCGTGATGCTGCAGCCAAGGGCGTTACATTCCGGATGTCTAGGTTAGTGACAATTCCATAGTTGTCGGCAGACAGAGGTCGATCCGAGAAAGTCAACCGACGATGATACTGCATATTACCGAGCTGACGTCTCTGACGTGGACGTCACGCACGGAAGACAAGCACGGCTGCTCTACCATGGCCAAGCGTCCTACTCCTGCCTTTGACGAGTGCAGTGTCGTCTGAAATTGACTGTTTGACCTAGCTGCCCGTCAAGTCATGCCAGTCAGTCGTTGTTATTTTAATAACGGCGTGCTTGATGACTGATGGCGATCTTTCATGCTCTCGCATCACTTGTCCACCGGCCCTGACGTTCAGATGATACCTTTCTTTCATTTGATCAGCGCGAACGGGAGCATTGACATTGAGCGCCCGAGTTGAGACAGGTTGGTTCGTCTCAAGGAAAGATTTAGAGTTGAACCATTTGGGAAGAAAATAAAAAGAAAAAAGGCGGGCACAGACGAGAGACAATGTTTCGGCCCACTTTCCACCGTTCTGGATGACCGACAGTGCACTGCCACCTCTCGGCACCTCAGGCGTCAGTAGACTGCTTCATCCACCGTCTCCCAACTCCGCCATTGGGTTATAGTGGTCGTCTCTTTCTACCTTATTCCGCTGGCGGCCGATTGTCTCGACTACAAACAAAACCAACAACAACATTCCAAACTCCCTGCCATGCCATGCCACGTTAATGCACCAACGGCACAAATCATGGGTACTCGTCCCGTGCTGTTGCTCTCCAGAGTCGCATTGAATGCAACCAAGTGGATTCTGGATAGTCCCAGCCTCAATTAAGCTCGTCGTAAACAATCCGAACTTGCCATGGCATCTCAACTTTCCCAGCTACAGCCGCCATCGAGAAAAACTCGCGCAAACTCCTCATTGAAAGCTGCAGCTTTAGTGGATCACAGCCTCGATGCCGCATGTAACGCCAACGCAAGAAATGTGCAGAGAGCAACCAGTGGAAAGCAGGGACCGGACGATATCTCTCGTCCCTGGCATCAGCAGTGAGACGCTCGAATTAGCCTCGAACTAGGCCGCTTTCGACATCACTCCCCCCCACTCTGTCAGCCCTGCTGAGAACGCCGTTGATTTCTCGGAGGAGGGGATCAGAGTCTGGAGAGGGCCAAGGAGAGTTCACCACATCATCAAACAGACCGACAAAACCGGCCCAGTCACCCACGTTCGGACCTTGAATCAGTCAACGGTAGCCGCTCCCCACTTCGACTTCCACTAGTCGCAGTCGACAACTCTGTTCGGCAGACCATTGCCCCAAAAGACGGACAAAACATGTCTGCCTGTGCCGCAAAATGACACAATTTAAATGGGCTAGGCGGAGAATGTCATAAGTGGACCGACTTTGGTTGATTTTGCCTGCGCAGCCACCACCAGCGCGTCTCATGCACATTGACAGCCGATCCTGAAGGAAGACCACAAGCGCGTAGCGAGATGAACTTGGAGCCAACCCTTGATCTGCCCGACCCTCCACCTCGCTATAGGGAGCCGCAACTCTGGGATCCGCGTTTCCTGTTTCGTTCACCATCAGCAAGATGAAGCGAGCACCCGAGCACGCTGTGAAGCTGCGGGCACACACTTGTTGGCACTGCGGACCACCTGGACCAAAGTTCCTTGACAGCCATCTGTGCGAGGTACCGCGTTTGTTGCCCACTTTGCGGTTGTCCACATGCCATCAGCGCGGCGTGCCTGGCAGTATTCGGTTGCCGGCTCTTACCCAGTCAGTGAGAGAAGAGATGGACATGAACTAATGGTCAGGGCCTCTTGCCGGACCTAGTGATATCGATCCCACGGCCCTGAACTCAGCCGCAAACGCCATCCGACGCATCACAGTCAGTAGTGGGACGGCTGCAGTCCACCATTCGATGAAATACTCGCCCTTGCGTGGTAGTCGACGGCAGGGAGCCGCGAGGGCGTAGGGGTAGTGGCTCTTCGCGCGGGAAGGCGTTAATTTCCTCATGGCCCGAGACCCCGAGATACCCCTAGCTTAGCTGCTAGGCTCCAACAATCCAACGATGGCTAGTGGAGGAACCCCGTTGCTCCCACAATGCCCAGGCTCCTCACCCAAGGGTCTCCATCACGCCCCCAATCTGTACTAGGAGCTGGGCTGGGCTGGCAAGGGTCAGCTCGCTGCGGTGATCTGAACGGTCTATCCAATTGTACCATCGTGGCTGTATACCGCTTCACCGCTTTCGACCTGCGGCATAGCGGCTCCCAACTGCCCTGATGCCCAGCCAATCCGTCTGGGGCAGAAGCAAGTTGAGACTGGAGCGATGTTTACTGCACGAGGCTTAGTGTCACTCGATAGACTGCAGCCTGGTTAATGGTTCTTCTGGCTCAGTTCAGGTCCCGGCTCTCTGGAAGAGGTGGTTTTATATATAGCAATTGCAGACACACTCAAACGAAGCAATCATCTGCCAGCTGGATTGCCTCACCACAGCCTCCCTCTCCGCGCTTCTCGGGCCCGGTCCCAAATGACCACCCCTGTCTTTTTTGTTATGTTTTTCATCCTGTCTTAGACCATCAGCTTATAACTTCCTATGATCTCCTTGAGTCCAGACTAGTCTCCCACAGCCTCGAAAAACAACAACAACAACTGCGGCGACCAGTCGAAAGCCACCGAGAACCACTTTACTTACCGCAAACAACAACCGCAATAATGGTTTTACATCGCCAACAAGCTCAGTTCGACAGATCAAGATGGCGCATGGCGCTTCTTGTGCCGCTTTGGATCCTCCAGTTGCTCGTCTTCCTCGTCGTCATCGGTCTATTCTCTTGGCGTCTGTCAGATACACTGAAGAACTGGGGAACTGAGGAGGAAACGAAAGGGATGTTCCCCATGGTCGAGGTCGTGTAAGTCTTAAGCCTGCGTTGAGTTTCTGTTTTTTACCCGGGGCCATGTACTGATCCACATACAGATGGGAATCTGTCAACATCGCCTTCTCCCTCGTCTGTCTATTTTCCACCTTTTACGAAATTTCAAAGCTCGCCGCCGAGACCTTGACGCCGTGGACCATGCTCTTCACCCACATCTTGAAAATCGTCTGCTCCCTGGCCGTTTTGGCTCTCGACATCGTCGTCTTTGTACAGAGAAAGGACAGCCACTACTCAGTGGTTGGCCTCGGCTTGGACTGCTTCCTCATGTAAGCCATGAAGATGCTGATACACCACCCCCTTGGCGACACAACTAACATCACCTCACAGCGTTCTCGTTGCCATCCCGGGCATCTACTCGATCCAGACTTACCGTCGACTCGCCAAGTACGACGACTACCATTACCCCGTAAACCACAAGCCCTACGGCTTCAACGACCTCGAAGGCGAGACCTCGTACAGTGGACGCCTCTCCATCGGCGGCCTCAGCCTCGCTGACCGCTCCCTCCGCCGGATATCGACGTCCTCCATAAAGTCATCGATCGGCCTGCAAAAGCAAGAAACACAACAGGTAGAGCAGCAGCAACAGTCCGAAGCGACGTCACCTCAGCGCAGACCCTCGCAGTATAACAACGAAAGAGACACGCAGTTCGACAGGTACATGGTCGAGCGCGCCATGACGAATGAGTTTGGGTGGACGAACAACAGCAGCCCCGGAACCGACTCCCTCGGCCGCAGCGACAGCTACGTCGGCAGCGGGTCCATGTCAAACGGCAAAGTCGTCACGCGGGAGAGCATGGGCCGCGCGCCGAGCTGGGGGAGCTCCCACATCCTGGTGGCCGTGCCGGAGATGGACGAGGAGGAGGCAGCGCACGGCCGCGAGGGAGACAGACAGGCTCTTCTCGGGCACAGGAGGCAGGACAGCGACGACAGTATTGCGGGGCCGAGTAGCCCGCCTATTCTGTCGGGTATGCCGCCGCCGCCGAGGATCGAGATTGAAGAGTCGGATATTGTCGGTAGTGGTGCTGGGGAGAATTCGTGGGAGCGGAAGCGCAAGAGGAGCCAGTGATTGATTCGGTCCTGTGCTTCTCGACAGGGCGCAGGAAGAAACAAGAGGATGGTTAAAAGGTGAACGGATATACCCTTCTGATTTTCTGATTTTTCTTTCTCATTTGCACAGACGCTCAGCTTCTACTGAGCTATTTGTACACTTTTCATCTCATTATACCATATGGGGCACGGCGTTCCGGACGAGTGATGGGACGACACCAAAAAAAGGGGAAAGATGGGACGGAAGACAAGTCCCGATGTTCTCGAGCCACGGCTTGAATGTTCTATTCTTTCGTTCTGTACAGAGGCTTTGATAGATGAACAGTATTGCACTATACCATCATGCCCGTCGTCAGATTTACTTCTTATAATGTAAAGTGTCCGCGATGGTAGGAGACAACTGAGGTTGCCGGTAACGAAGGAATCGAGTGTGATGCTCATGTGTTGATATTCTGCCATGGCTTTACATAGCTTAGATACTACAGCGCCCTCATCGTGCTTCGAGAAGCTTCGTAACTATGACGAGCTCAGCTCATGTTATCCCAGATCTCGCACGTCACTTCTATCCAATACCTATGGCATATTTTCCACTGATTTGCCTGCTCGCCAGCAACTGCAACTAGTCTGGGAGAATTGAACAGTCACGAGATGAAGCATCCACACCAGCACGTAAGAAATCAGGGAGGAAGATGATTGATTCTAGGTAGAGGCCCGGTCAAGACCTCTCCTTCTGATAGCCGCTCAAAGACACCCTACAAGGATACCCATCAGTAGGATGCGCAGCCCCCGCCTCCACCATGAAAACCCTCTGGCCCCCCAATCCGCTCAAATCAATCTTCTTGCCCGCGTCAATCTCGCCATAGCAGTCCTGGATATCAAACTCCCGCAGCACACACGCCAGCACCGCCCTCACCTCCGTCATGACGAGCTGCTGCCCGACGCACAGTCGCGGCCCGTACTCGAAGATGCGCCAGCCGCCCTTGGGCGGGTACAGCTCATGCTCCGGGTCCGTCACGAGCCACCGCTCGGGGAGGTATTCATCCGGGCGAGGCCAGTACCGCGGGTTGCGCCCGATGGCCCAGTGCAGCATGTTGACGGCGATGCCGTCCGTCGGGTAGGCGTTGCCCGCGGCGTCTTTTAGGATCAAGTCCGCGCAGCCCTGACGAATGCCGCCTGCAGGCGGGAAGAGGCGCAGGGACTCCTTGATGCAGGCGTTTGTCAAGGGGAGGGCGTTGAGCAGGGCCGGGTTCTCGGTGATTCTGGCCGGTGCGGCGGAGGCGTCGGTGCCGAGGACGGAGTCGTGCTCGGCGCGGACTCTGGCGAGGATGGAGGGCCGCGAGAAGATGTTGTGCAGGCAGTAGACGATTGTGGCGGCGGACGAGTCGTACCCCGCGAAGAAGAACATGCGCATGTTGCGCGTCATGACGGCGAGGTACTCGGCGTCCAGCTCCGTACGCCCGGCATTGCCCGGCTGCGCGAGCCAGCTCTCGAGGGCGCTGTCGAGGACCGATTGGAACCTCTCGGCTTTGTCGCGGTTGTGCGCCCTGTTCTGCAGCAGGGTGCGGAAGCGCGCGTTGATCTGACGCTTGATGTGGTTGTCGAGCACGCGCCCTCCGTTCCAGGTGCGGAAGAGGAGGAAGGGATCGATGGGGGCCAGGAGGTTCTCGGGCTTGTGGGAGGTGAATTTCAGGCGGAGCTGGCCCTTCATCGCCTCGGCGAGCGGGTGTTGGCGCTTCTGGGTGTCGAGGCGCATGTTGAGGAGGACCTCGCCGATGACATCGGTGATGAGGTCCAGCATCAGGGGTTCCAGCCTGAACATGCCGTTTTCGCTGCCGCTCTTTCGCCCATTGGCCTCACCCTCGGCCTCGGAGACCCTGGCGCGTAACCGCTCGGTAAAGGTGGCGATGTTGCCGAGGATGATGGGCACGGCGGCGGTGATGTTCTGGTTGCTGAAGCTGGGGTTGAAGAGGGCGTGGAGGTCCTTCCACAGCCGGCCGTTTGTGTCGAACTGGCTGGGCCCGCCCGTGATGGGATGGAACCAGCCGACAAGCATGGGAGGTTTCTGTAAGCCCGTTACCGGGTGGTAGACGGTCTGGTGGGCCATCTCCGGATCCAGGACCACCAGCATCGGGTCGGCCATCGGCCAGGTGTCGAGGTAGAATGCGCCATTCTCACCAAAGAGCTCGCCCAGCCGCGCGAGAACGTAGTTCGCGTGCACACCGGGCGGCAAGCTGTCAAAACTTTTTTTGGCCTCGAGGAGGTTGCCGAAGAGGAAGCTGTGAGGCACAATGGGCTGTCTTTGTCGTCAGTGGATATATGAGGAGGGGGGTGAAGAGTGAGAACTCACCAGTCCCTGTTTCCTCAGCTCGGCCATTTTCCCCCGATGTTTCCTCAGAAGCTTGATAAAGTACAGCACCGAGCCCACGGCGGCCACCCAGACGGCCGCCGTGATGGATCTCAGGACGAAAGCGAAGACTCCGTCCATGTTGTTAGAGACGACTTTGGAAAATCGTCACCAGCCGGTCCAAGTCTGTGGACGCCTTAGCCGCCCGTTGCCAGCTGTCCCCGGAGAGATGGCTCAATCAGCGGGATCGCGCTCACTGCCCAAAGCGTCTGTGGGCACCTGTCGCATGGCACAAGCCCAACGGTTTCCGTGTGCGACGGCGCGGATGACGTTGAAACTTTGGAGTCGACCGGATAAGCTGGAGATGTTAAAATTCGAAAAACAGCGCCGTCGACAAATTAGGCGGGCTCCGATTAAGCTACCCCGTAAGCGGCCACGAATACGTCTTCTCACCTGACTCGATAAAGCTAGGTGGTTTAAGGTTCAATAGGGGGCCCTGGGGACCTGAGTTAGCTGGATTCAGGGGTACCGGGGATTGGCAGCAATCATCCCGGAAATTTGGTCCAACTTCCCCAGCTGGCTCAATGCCTGACTAGGTTCGCGATATATGAAAATTGCAAGATTTCACCGTCTCGCCAGCGCAAGCGTATAACGAATCAAGTTGAGTATCTAGCAATGCCTCTAAAATGATGGGTTTTCGAATGCAAATGCCCTTTAGACAGAAAAATTCCTCGATCCACCAGTGTTGTTCTGTGGTGCCTTTTGCTCTCTTTTCCTAATTCCCCGATTCCAGTTCACCAAGCTCCCCTCAAGCCAGAATATGATATCAAAAGGAAGCGTTTGTGGAAGGTGTGCATAGCTTTCCTTCCTAGAAGACCACAGACGAATGCTATCTTTCGAGTTTGCGTGGGATTGACCTTGGCGCTGAATGATGCATCGAGTCACTTTTCCTCCTCGGACTTCTTGGTGTAATTTACATAGTTACGTTCCGATGCAGACTGGTGAACCAGAGCACATACGGGAGGGTTCCCATTGCCGCTTGGCGTAAGACGAGGCTTGGCTGTCACTCGCGCCAAGTGGCTGATGCTGAGAAATTGGACGGCTGGGTGCTGCGTGACTTCCTCGCTGTCGTGCCCATCAAGGCCGTTGCGCCGCCGAATCGCTGTGAGTGCAAATAACCTGAGCAGTTGCCCTGTCTACCTTGGGACACCGCCAGCGAGCCCAACAGCAACGGAGGACGTCAAGAATTCCAGGTCGTCGTAGGCCTTGCGCTTGCAGCCCCGCGGTGGCTTCCCTTTGACGAACCCATGGCTGTAAGCCTCGCCAAGGACGCTCATATCCGTCGACGAGTCCTCAGGTCTGTCATGTCTGCGCACGACAACCAAAGACGACGCGCGGGACATCATCCAGACCTCGTCACCAGGCCTCGTTTGATTTGGTACTAGCACGAGGGCGCCATGATCGTGGGTCAATGCAATGCGGCGGCTCCGGTCCTTAACGAAGACGTCGAGGAACGGGATGATTGTCTCTGTGCTCGCGGTGAAGGGGCCACTGCCGGAGGCGGCGTCAGAGAGCAGGTTTCTGTCGTCGAGCGCCCAGAATTGGCGGAACAAGTCAGGGTCTTCGCCGGCTCCTACGGCCTGCTCAAAGTCGCCGAGGCCTGTCAGGCCGTTGAGAACGGGACTCAGGAAACTGCCGAACGATCGAACGATTTCGTCTCTGTTGAATCCTTGGGGATGCCGGTCCGTGGTTGTCTTGTTGAGGCTGTCGCTCGAAAGCGTCCGCAAAAGGGTGTTCATGTGATACTCCTCACCGGGGTTCGGTGAGCGCATCTTGTAGACCAGGGTCAGGAGCTTGACCAGTGGCAGAAGCTGGTTCATGTGGAAAAGCTCTTCAGAGACTTCGATGGCTGTGTCAACATATGTGCCTCCTAGTAGTACCTGCTCCGAGAGAAGATTGCTGACGGGCATCGTTTGGTCGAGTGGCAGGTTCATCGTCGTGAGCGTGGATAGGAGAGGGGATGAATGAATAGGTGGTGTTAGTGAAGGGGGATGCAAACGAGACCGGAGACGACGATTAGGCGCGGCAGTGGAGGGGGGCGGGAAGAATATATATCAAGAAACGACGGCCAAGACTGTCGTCAGCTCCGCAACGGCGGGTCATGGTGACCTTATCTAGGCGAGCCATGAGTTTCCGAGCTGCCGGGAGTCTGGCAGCTAGGGTTTGGCGGTCATGGGCACTTGGTGATTAGGCGAGAGCGCCTGCTTCTTCCTATCCGGGGAGCGAGTCCGGGGAGACTAAGTTGGCTTAGTTGCGTAAACCGGCGGGGCCCACTGGATAGGAAGGGCAGGATGGACGGGTTGGAGTGGGCTTGGTGCCGGTACTGACGGGGCCAAGAGGGTCACGATGTCATGCGTATGGGGACTGGTGAAAGCTTGAATTTCCGCGAAACTGTCAACGAATAGCTGTGCAGCTAATTATATGTGGGAAAGTGTCTTTCAGTGGTGCAGGAGTGTCAGAATGCCTCGTGTCTGGGTTCCCATCAGCCGCTTGGCGCCGGGGTAGCCTGCATCTTGATAGCCGCATTGTCACCGGTCCACTGTGAGGCAGAACGAGTCAAGATGTACGTACCATGTGTGCATGGGTGAGATGAAGTGCGATGGCGCATCCAGGCCGTAGATAGTAAAAGTAACAGACAGCATAGACAAGGCAGACTCGGGCTGAAGACTCGGGCTGACGGGGAGAAAATGTGCGTCGTACCGCAACCTGAAAGATTTACTATACAGAGGTAAGAGGTAAGGGGGGAGGAGGGAAGGAAAAAAGTCTGGTAGAGATGACGTCGAGACGGGACCCGTCAAAAGCGGGTCTCCGGTGCGCTAAGGTAGCGCTGCAGTTAGGGGCACAACCGGGCGCACGGACATCTTGGTGCCTGCCTTTCCAGCTTGCCTGCCCCTGCCTCATGTCGGGTCACTTCAGGGTCCACTCGTCCAATGTTCAACGTTGGAACCGGGAACTTGTCCCGGAACGCATCATCAAGCACAGTCCTTTCACCCTGTCTGTCCGTCTATACCCGTCCATCTATGTCGATTGAAGACGCGGCATCGAAGCAGAAAGTCATACCTACCAGATCATGCCTGTTCTCAGCAGTTACGACGAGTCAGGAGAGGCATGTCGGAAATGCGGCCAAGGAATGCAAGTCGTGTCCCTGGACATAACAGGTTCAGGAGGGAACATTTGGACTCTGATTTGCTGTTCAGACGGTTAGGATTCGGTGCTGATGTCAACATGTCTTGCTTGTTCCGGCGACGCCGCACCAGCCAGCATCCGTGTCGTCGGCCACGGTGATCTGCCACCCCGCGTTGATCACTCCAACGTCTCTCCCTGTCAGCCAATTTCAGACGATTCAGATCCTTCAACGCCAATCGTGTCGTGTCATCTGGTCAGACTCGTGCCATCGTTGCTGTCGAGCTCAACGCCGTCCGCTGCCGCCAAAAATACATCACCAAGAGAAGGGCACCACAGGCACCACAGGCACCACGATGGTCAAAGTCCTCATTATCATGGCCAACTACGGCCATGATCCCACAGGTATCCATCGCCTCATCCGTTCACCGGACCAGCCCCTCCCATCCATCTCCTCAACGCCAAGTCCCCGACATCGTCCCAGTCCTTGTCAGACTCCATCTCCTCCCCTTAATCCTCTGGCCCCGCTCCACCTCCAACCGTCTAAACATGGCAAAACCCCTACTCAACGGGATCTGCGTTACGAACCGCAAAGCTAATCTCCCTTTTCTTGCTTCGCAGAGGTTGCAGTCCCCTACCAGGCCTTCAAAGATGCAGGATTCGAGGTAAACTTTGCGACCGAAACGGGCTCAACGCCCCGCTGTGATGCCCGGATGCTCGAGGGCCTCTCCCAAAAGCTTCTTGTACGAAAATCCCCTTCCAAAAACGTACCCAACGTCATTGTTCTTGAACATCAACGCAATTGCGTAACGAGCGCTTCCGAATGCCCCCTTTGGCAAAAGTTTCCCCCTCCTCCCAACACGCCAGCGCATAGCAATTTGATGATGGAATAGAGTTGACGTGCTACCCGTCCAACAGGGCGCCGCTGCATCCGTCAAAAGGCTTTACGACGCCATGGTCAAATCCGCCGAAATGCAGAACCCCCTGTCTTGGAGTTCCCCGGGCTTCACGCTCGATGGTTTCGATATTGTGCACATCCCCGGCGGTCACGACAAGGAAGTCAGGCAGCTCATGGACTCGACCACTGCGCAAAAGCTACTCGCCGATTACTTTCCCCAAACCAAAAAGCCCGGCAAAAAGATTGTCTCGGCCATCTGCCACGGCCCGCTGGTGCTCTGCAACACCAAGGGTCAGGACGGCAACAGCGTCTTGTACCACTGCACGACGACCGCCCTCCCCGGCTGCTTCGAGTCGTTGGCGTATCACGGGACCAAGCTGTTTCTGGGCGATTACTACAAGACGTATGGTGCGGGCACGGAGAATGTCGAGGACTCGGTAAGTATACGGCTCACATCAAGGAGCACGGCTTTCTCAAGTGCTGACCGTGTCAGATGCGCAAAGCGGTGAAAGACCCCAGCCAGTTCAAGAGCAGTTGGATGCCCAACCGACCGTTCGTACCTCCCCGTCTCCCCAACTTGATGTTACGGCCCTTGCTGAGCAGCGAGTACAGCTTCGTTGTGGAAGACACAGAGTACAACTACATCAGCGCGCGCTTCCCACCCGATGCGGCAAAACTAGCCGAAATGACTGTCAACCTTGCCCATCTCGTCCACGTTCAAGGCTTCAAAGGTGAAGAATCGGCTACGACATGATAAACCGAAAAGCCGCTAAGCTCTTAAGCTTGTCGCCTACGTGGCATTCTTCTCCCATGCTTCGTCATTATTAGCTCTGGAAACGCGCATTGCAGTTGCATCCTCCGGATGCAACTGGTTCGGGTGTTTCGTTTTGTGAATCGGCTTGCGTATTAAATGGATCTTGATGCGACGGGGCCATTGAGCTCAAGTTCCCAGTTTGAATGATACACAACGCTCCCCCAATGTCGTCATGGTTATCTATTCCACAGTGTTTGAAAGTTTGGGGAATAGTACAAACATTGTCCCGGGCTTGAAATAAGCTCAGAGACCGTTGCCAACGTGATATGGATACGTATGGTCCAGCATGATGCTTGAAGTGACTCCTTCCCTCAATCTTGCAAAGCGACGCCAAGCCCGTAAGTAAAAACCTTGCAATATCTAAATATTGAGCAGCTGCACTCTTCAACGTTACCTTGAGAGATTCGCGATTCTCTCTAGAGCTTCATCAACCCCTCGGGCAACAATCGTCGGCTCGGTGTCAATAACGCCGCCCAGCGCATCGATCCACCCCGTTCTGGTCCGGTCGATCCAAGCAGATTGCCAACCGGCCGCCCTCGCCCCAAGCGCGTCAAATGGATTCGAGCTGACTAGCCAGATATCACCCTCCCTACCAGTCATATGCGCCCTCTCCGCAAAGTACCGGTATGTCTCGGGAGCAGGCTTGAAGCATCGCGCCCCCTCGACCGTCACCAACTTCTCGGGACCAAAGATAATGCTGTTTCGCGTATCTATCTCGGGGCAGGTCCTAACAGAGGCGCCGACCATGTCATCTGTCCCATTGGAAAATACGTAGGCGTCTATGGACTTGTCCCCTTCGACGATTCGCATCGCCGCCTCAATGTCTGGGAAGGCTTGGAGGCCGTTATAGGCTTCCATCAGACGGTCCTCGTCCTCCTTTGAGAGAGGCGGCTTCTTCTTCTCCGCGACGGCGTGTTTCAGCGCCGCCCGAGTAATATCGGAATACGGTCGGTATATACCTAGATTTCTCTTCGTCTCAGCTGGCTATGTTTATGTCTTTGAGAGATTTATGCGACAACAAAGTCACTGCGACGGCGACGAACCCATGCTGTTGATGCGCCACGTGTACTCAAGTTGATACCTTCGCCACTGCGCCGCCAGGTCCTTGGCCTCGTCTTTGTCGCCGTACAGATCTGCGAGTTCCTTGGCGATGGATTCGGTCGACAGCAGAGTGCCGTATAGGTCAAAGGCGATGACTGTCTTGGGCTTGTCCTGCGCCATGTTGCTCGGTAGGTTATATTCACCGGTGATTCAAATCGGGATATCGCTGTCGGCTAGCATAGATTGAATTTGATCTCAAAAGCTTGCCAACGCAAGTCACGATAATCAGACGTGAACAATGTCGTCCGAACGTCTATCAGTCGTGGCGGCTTCCGTCACCAAAATGCGGGGGAGACGGGTTGTCTGAGCACTTATACCCGGGCCCCCACCCCCACAGACACGCGCTAAAGTGCCCTAAATGTCGCTTTCGTCTGAATGGATCGTGAGGTGAGCTCCGAGAAGCAACATTGACTCAACGTCATTGATTCACGCCTTCTGGCACTAACTTCACACTTCTCATACGAGAACTTTCATCTCCCAAAATCTGAACTCACCATCGCAGGTTAAATAATGCGACTTTCTGACGAAGAAACCCTTCAATTTGAAACGTTGCGAGACTGCCTCTCAGCCGCCATCGTAGAACGCGTGACAAAACCAGCACCAAAACCAAAACGCCGCTCCAAAAAGGCAAACCCTCGCCGCGGGCCCAAATTTCAAGACGAAGCCTCTTCGGCCGTCACTGGCACTGGAGATGTCGGCCACGATGCTCCGGTAGACGCGGACGACATGATGGACTTCACCTCCTACCTCGCTTCCGAAACCTTCGATTCGTTCCCCCCAGACCTCAAATCCCTTTCTCACACCGCCCACACGGCCGACCCGTCCCTGCTGCACACCCGCTTCCCCCTGCCCCTCACCGGCGCCGACGTCGCAGACCTCTTGCCTACCTTATCCCTAGACGTCGCCGACTCCCTGGCGGCATACCACATCGTCGACCCGGCAAAGCAGGGCGCGCACGAGTTCCTGGCCCCCGTGCTGACGGAGTACGTCTCGGCCCTGGTCGCGCCGCCGCCGCCGCCGCGCTCGACGAGGGGCCAGGCCGAGGGATGCGAGCTGTGCGGGAGGGACTGGATCGGCTTGACGTATCACCACCTCATTCCGCGCATGGTCCACGACAAGGTCATCAAGCGCGGGTGGCACCGCGAGGACGAGCTGAACAACGTCGCCTGGCTGTGTCGGTTGTGTCATTCTTTTGTGCATCGATTTGCGGGGCACGAGGAGCTTGCGAGACAGTACTACACTGTTGACTTGTTGCTGGAGCAGGAGGAGGTTGTTAGGTTTGCGCAGTATGCGAGCCGGGTCAGGTGGAAAGGCAGATGAGAGTGGTAGCTACTTTGGTTCGAGTTCCTTCGTGGCATGAGCGGACATCAAAAGTGAGCTTTTGGACTTTTGCCTGGGAAACGAGGGAGAATCTTTCTCATCATCTGCGCTTAGCCGCTAACCAGCGAGCGTTTCGAGCGTTCATGTCCGCTCAATTCTCGCTCGCCGATACATCATTTGGTTGCCTCTGAAACAAAGCTCTCATTCGATCCCGAGGAATCTCACCCGACCGCTTCCAGAAGTTCAGTACGGGCAGCTTGAGTATCATCAGCTAAGCTTACACCTTCTCGCCGCCTCTACCCTTGGCCGCCTCCAGCCGTTCCTCAAAGATAGCTCTGGGCAACGTCGGATTAACACATGCCAAAGGCGCAAACTTGAGACAAATCCTCGAGCCCCGACGCCCACAGCAATAATTAATCACACATCCTTCGTCCAGGCCGCAGTCCGACGACGAGGAGCAAGTTCTGACCTCGTTGCAGGCCCGGTTCTCCACGCAGAGCGGCCGCCGTCCTCCTCCGTTGCCGTTTCTGTCGGCCGCGCGGAGGCAGGTGCAGAAGGTGTTAGTGGTCCTGTCGCCGCATCGGAAGAGGTTTACGCCTTCAAAGGGACAATCCCTGGCGCCGACGCAGCCGACTTCGGCGTACTTTGTTGTTGTCACGACGACGGTGGGCGCGGGAAGGGTCGTGACGGCGGGGGTTATACCCCAGCAGCTGCAGGCGGAGGAGTATGCTTGGGCGCTGGTGCAGGATTGGGTGGCGTACGAGGGGACGGCGGTGGGGAGTTTCGTCTCTGGGACGCGGGTTGGGGAGGGAGGAAGGGAGGTGGACTGAGAGAAGGAGGAGGAGGTCCGGGGGATGACGTCGGTGTAGACTGTGGTGGTGATGGTCGAAGTGCTGAGCGGTCATGTTAGAGCTGGGTTCGCCGGGCTATCGTCCCTTGGGTATATACCACTTACAATGTATCCGGTATGACGGTGGTTCGCATATAGGAGGAACAGTCGGCGCGGCGGGACGTGACGTCGGGTGTGATGCCTGCTCTGGTGCCGGTCACGACTCGAGCGCAGTTATTGGCGTTGCATGCTTGGGCGTTGATTAAAGGGATGAGTCCTATGATGGTAACGATGAAAGGCTTCATTTTGACACCGGCAAAGGTCTCTATGTGCGTGTTTCTTGAGCCTTTGATCATTTCCTGGGTATCGACAGCGATATTGGAAAGACTTGGGGCAGATGATTTGTCGCTTTTATCGTTAAATTGGAAGAAGGGTCGATAATACTTTCCAACGCAACGGATTAGGGGGAAATCTGGTGACGGTGGTACGATCAAGGTGAGCGACGGCCAACGAATGAGACCTGGCAACACGAGCTGAACATGGTGACTGAAGCCATCGTGGGATCCTGTATCAGAAATATAGCTAGCACCCACGAAGACAAGATGGCATTCCACGGTCTGTCTTGTTATATTGAATCGATTGCACCAGGTAACACCGCCAAATCTCACTTCGGGTAACATTCTCGGTTTCCAAGGCAGCCAGAAGAGGGGCTGAGGAGCACAGTGTATTCAATTCAATGCGCAGCTTGCTTACTTTGGTCGCTAGCAATACCCGAGAGTGAGTTGAAGGAACACCGCGGTATATTTGAGACTTTTTAGGTACTGCGATACCAAAACAGACGCAGGACAAGGAGGTCAGCTGAGCTGGTCAAGTCGAGCTTCAATCTCAGCCGGGCAACTCAAGCGGCGATCCCACCTAAAGCTCTTTTTTCAATTCATCGGACTCTTCAAGAATAGCCCCAACGCACTCCGAACAATCTGTATTCAATCACAAAAGTCTCCCATCGATCCCGTCGCCGTTTCACCCTCATCAGCATCGCGCTCGTCACCCTCCAACAGCCCGAGACTTCTCAACACCGCGTCGGGCCCGGGCTCACGACCCAAAAACTCCGTCATCATCTCCATCTCGTCTCTGCTCCCGCCGTACTCGAGGATTCCTCGCCGGTAACGGTCCCACGCATCGGGACTGCGAGGGTCCTTGACGAAGCACGACTCGAAGAAGGCGGCCGCGAATGCTTGGGCGCTTTGGCAGAGAAAGTCAGCACTGCTTGGAAGAAGAGTAGTAGATGGGTTTGGGGGATTGGAAATTGGTTTTCTAGCTTTCTTCAACATTTCCATGAGACATATACATGGCGCCATTCAGCACTGCAGACATACCTTATGTAGGCGTAGTAACCCGCGTCGTAAAGTTCGATAAGATGCGTGGAGTGAACAAGCCCGCAGCCTCTCTTGTCTGGGTTAGGCTTGAGTGTCATGGAGTCCTGTAGGTCGTTGTAGAGCTTCACTTCGTCCAGCTCCCTCAACGCATTGGTGGATTCTTGGTTGTTCACCATCATGTCAAACGTGGCAAATACCCTGTCTATCGTCAGCTCATCACCATCATAATACAGTTGATTCCCGGGTGACACCCTCTGGAAAAGGGAGACAAAAAAAAGTCGCTCCCAAGTTCGAACCCACAAGCTACAGCTAAGGAAAAACATCGCACTAAGGTAGGATTGAGGGGGGATATTGGGGGTATCCTCAGCTTCTAGGCAACTTTTCCTTTAGACTGTTGGGAAGGGCGGAGGATATCTTATCCATCACGCCTGCAGGTTCGATGAATATGGCAACGTGACTGCCTCCCCGAAATATCCAGAATACGCAAAGGAAGTGACTTCTCGAAAACAGAAGACAAAACTTACAGCTGCCTCAGAAACCATAGCCCCCGATTCAGCTCACGGCTCTCAACCAACTTCTCCACCAACTCCTTTGGAATCTTCTCCGGCGGGGGCTCTTCGCCATCCGGATGGTCCTCCTTCCATTTTTCCATGTACGCAGGGTCAATACGCGAGTAGTGTCGTCCCATCTTGATCAGCTCGTCCGGCATCCAGCACCACTTCTCCAGCATCGTACTCGGCGCCTCGCCAAAGTCTGGCGTCACTCGCGTGCCGTGGAAGCGGGTGTGCTTTGTGCGGGATACAAGATCATGAAGCCCGTGGCCCAGCTCTGCGTGGACGGGGGAGCAGCAACTAGTTAGTCGGGCAGATACGTAAAAAGGGTACTGATGAACCAGTTTCGAGTAGAAGATTATGGACGTTGAAGAACGAAGAAGGGCAGAGATACAGGCGTACCGTGGAACAAGGTCACAACCTCGTGATGCTTCAACAGCGCACAAGACGCAGCTGTTGGGGGCTGAAAGGCACACATGAGTACTGTGGCAGGATATACTCTGCTTCCATCTTCCTTCAAGTAACCCTGTCGACGAGTCAGCATATCGTTCTTCATGAAACCCAGGGGAGAAATCTCATCCACACACGCATTGCAGGTTGACATTGCACGCAGTCCGGTATTTCCCTTCTCTCCAAAGGACATCGGCGTACAGGAATCCCACAAACTGCCCCTTCCTCTCCCCTCCCCCCTCCCAGATAGCCCAAACCTGGACCTCCTTATCCCATATCTTGCCAACCAGGTCGTCCTCCGGTACAGGCTCAAATTCAAGACCTAGAAATTCGGTGAACAAGCCCAGCATGGCCGACAACGTATGGTTCAGGGGGAAATATTCGGAAATCCTCTCGTGGTCAACATCCGCCTCCTCCTCAAGTAGCCGGGTATAATACTCAAAATCCCACGGCAGAATCCCATTCCCTTCCCCTTCCCCTTCGTTTTTTCCATGAACCGCATATCTTCCAACCACCCCCAAATCCATCTTCTTCCTGTCCCTAAGCCTCGCCATCTCCTCCAGTCCCCTAGGCTCCAACCCACCACTCAACTGCCCCAAGAACACCTCAACCCACCTAGTCGACGGTGCAACTCTCCTTTCGATCCGAAAGTCCGCATGGCTCCCGTATCCCAACATCCTCGCATTCTCGTCCCGCAGGATAAGCATCTCCTTAAACAGCGGCACGTTCTCGGGGAACCTGTTATCGAACGCGACGTAGACCCGCCTCCTTGTCTCCGGGTCGCGCGCATGCCGCAGCACGGCATTGTAATCCGACCTCTCCAGCGTCACAAATCTCTTCCCGCTTTCCTCGAGCAAGTCTTCCTGCCCTGCTGCTTTCCACCTCTCCATCTCTACCTTGGGCACACCCTCCAACTCTTCCTCCGTGAGCCAGAGGCCTCCGCTGCCCTTGAACAAGTTATTTCTAAACGCCCTCTTCAACTCCTCAATCTTTTCCCTCCGTTCAAGATACAGCTTGATCCCCTCCTCATCCAGAACCCCGTGCCCAGTCCCGCGATAATCCAGCCACAAGTCCCTCACAATCCTCTTTTCCTCGTATCCCAGCGCCTCCTCATCCCTCTCCTTGACAGCATTGACCAGCTCGTAAACCCCCTTCATCCGCAACCTCTCCGCCGTAGACGCGGACCAGAGCCGCTGGCCTTCTTCCACAGCCTCGCGTGTGGCCTTATCCGGGCCAGAGAAGCGGAGGACGCTGAACGCACCCGTCTCGCCTTGCGTCTCATCGTCGGCTCGGAGGAACAGGGCAATGGTGTTGGCAAAGGTCGCCTCGGAAGGCGTGATTGTCGCGGCTGCGAGTTCGCGGGCAGAGCGTTGGGTTGCAAGGACTCGTTGAACCATGGGCACGATTTCGTCCGCGGCGAGGACGCGGGGGAGGGACTGTGGTGGTTGGCGAGGCATTGGCACGGTGTTTATTACGGTTTGGCTCGGCAGTTTAACAAAGATGATAAATTGAGTCGACTAGATATAAGAAGTTTAATCTCAAGTTCTCTGGAATATGGATTCTTGGTGTGTTTGGTATATAAAACACTATCCACCACTGGATTTCCCACATCTGGCATCATCCAACACGCGGTGCGGTGATTCTGTGTTCAACCCCTCGTCGGCAGGTAAATTGCCTACGTAAGGTAGGTAGTCTATCACTAGCAATCGACCTGTTCACCACGTGCTGCTGCACAACCTCAACCCTCACCTCTGAGCCGCATGCCAACCTCATCCGCCGAAAAAAAGCCTCGTCACACGACTTACACCGCCAAGCTCTGCCTTCGCAGATCCACCACCATCGGAAGCTGGTGATAGGTCGAATCCCGCTCCTTCCCACGCCGCAATCCCGCATCTTCCGTCATCTAGCGCCGGACCCCAGCCCGCCGACATGGGCCCGCCCTTCGCCTCACTCGGCACCGGACTTTGGGTACCTTATTACTCCACTCCCACACTCACAGCGGCCCCCTTGGTGCCGATGATTGGACCACCGGAGCCGGTCACGCGGATGCCCGTTCGCACCCGCCAGCCTGCAAAAAACGGGGGCCTCGGGAACGGCACGAAAGGCACGAAAGATCCAATCTTCGGTTTCCCACCCCCCCCTCTCTCTCTGTCTTCCTTCATTATATCTACCCCGCAGTCGCGAAGCATCAAACTCGCCATAAACGTCATCAACGCCTCAAAACCTCCCGTAGAAACGATCCACTTCGGCCTGCTCTCGCAAAGCATACGAAGCTTTGGCTCTCTGACCAGCCGTTAAAGATCTGAAGCAGCATAGTCGGCCAACAGTTCATGCACGTCAAAATTCTGACTGCCGCCGACTCTATTAGCAGATACGGAAAGGTTAAGGGTGAAGGGAGTGGAGCTTGGCTGTTCGCTGTCCTTGACCCAAAGTGGATGATCTTTCTCGGCAACGGGCTCGTCGGTGAGCTGTGCTGGACTTTTGGGCTGTGGGGAGCAAAAGAGGCCAAACAAAACGATCTTGAATATCATGAGATGAAATCTAAAACTACGGCACCCGGCATGAATTTCATCTCAAGCTAGGAACGGCTTTCCTGTCAGCAAGAGCTTGGTGGTCACAGCTTTGGCAAGTCTATTGTCCCGCTTTGTGGCTTCTTCCTCGATACTGCTCGGTTTCCGAGCCCCTGGGGGTCATGACCATTAACCAAGTTGTGATACTCGCTCCTGAATACCTAGCTGTTGATAACTGAAAAGAGACCAGCCAAAAGTGAGACGTTTATGACCACCCGGGCTGCATTTCTCTTTCTGAGAGTCGAGGATCCTTGGAAGTTATCAGTCAGTCGAGAATACGTGTAGCCGGTATCACTCTCTTCCGATGGTCCAACTTCGCGTGTAGAATACAGTATCGCGTCTGGAGCAGTCCCAATGCGAAAAGGTATTCACCACCTCGCTCATCTTTGACAATGGAGGCGAACATCCCAAAACTTCGCGAACCCAATTCAAACCTCCGACTTGATACCTACCTTGGTTATGCTCAACATCGTCCGCGGATAGAAGAAGCCAATCCAGACTCATCCCGCCCTCTCCAAACAAACAGGCTCGGAAGTCGTCCCCGAGAAGCAAAAGGCCATAGCAGAATTCAGCCTCGCGGCATCGACAAAAAATCTCTGTGCGAAGGAAATGGAGTTTTACTCATCTTTCGCATCTCCGGAAGAGGCAAGAAACGTAAACAGCATAATCAAGTCAATGCTCTCATGCCTTCTCGCCTCCCCCCACACCAGCTAGACAGCTATGTGACCACAATGACCAGAGCTTCCGTCGCCTCGCCGCTCGCACTTCCTATGGCTCCAGTCCCCAGCCCAGCTGAACCATCCGGTCCACCAGATCGTCTCCGCGGATCTTCCCTAAGATCCCAAGAGCAGTAAAACGATTTGCCCTGCCAGTCATGCAAAACACAGTCCTCATGCCAGCGGACGCTGTAGTATAAATCATCTCAACCTCTCAGCATTGGCGCCAAGAATGGCCAAGGCAGGTAGAGAATACCTTGTTCCTACACTTTGGTACGTTCTTTCAACGCCTTGAACATGCTGCGCATGGTCAGGAACGCAGTTGGAAATAAGATGGGCTGGGGAAGTCTACGCCCAGCTTCTAAATGACGTATCAGGGTATTGAGCGCACAACTTGGCGATGCCCGTGCCTCTCAGCCTCGTCTAATTGAGACCTTATTCAGCGACAGAGTCGCGGCGGAAAAGACACAAGGCTGCCCTCAATTCGCTAATCTTAACCCAGTTGATATAAACCTTCCTTCCCCCTCGCCTTCATCTTTGGACCCCCAAAGGCTCGTTTCAGACTTCTGAAGTGGCAGAAACGCAAGTCTAAAAAAAGAAGAAAGACAAAATCGCGGTCTGAACTCCATACACATTACCCAAAGCATGTTCTCCAAACCGTGCAAGAAGACGGAACCCCAAGTAATGGAGAAGAGAAACACAACTCCCACCGCGACCATATCGATAGAGTACGACCCGCCGTTAACAGCACAGGCAACAACAATGAGAGGAAAATCGTGCCTAGCGATGTCTCTCATGAAAGATTTTGGCTCTCTTACCGCACCGGCCAGTGACCAGCAGAAGTTCAGCCAGCGTCGAGCGGCGCTCTGAAGTAAAGTCTTCCAGCCGACCCGGATGCTCCCGTTCGGGGAGCAGACACTTGAAACACTCTTGTCCCATATTCCTCGACTGTTGCCGGCCGCCAGCATGGTAGTTCCATGTTGTATCCTTGGTGCCAAGACCAGTGAGACTACCGTTCTCTGCCATCTGGAAAACTTTGTTTCGACTCGTCAGAAAGTCTCGACCGCTGCGAGCGTCTTTCCAACCAAAGAGCATGGCCAATCCCATCGACCGGTGGCTGATTGATGGGTGAGAGACTGAGAAGATAGTGACTGGCGAATCCGGCTTAGTTTCCGCCCGGTGTGGCTGCTCTCAGGAAGTTCCGCCCTCCAACGAACGCCGAACGCCGGAGCGGCGGCCTATTGTTGATGAGAGCCCAGGAGAACGGGGTGGTCGGAAATTAGGTGCCCGCAGAACTTCGGACGAATCCCAACTGCCTGTGATCGAACCACCGCTGACAACCGGGGTGATCCTATTTCACAGCGAGTCATCGTTCTCTACCTCGTGGACTGTAAGTAGCTCCTCATGAAGCGGGCTCATGCCCAGTCCAGACATCCACACCATCGAACCCAATAGTCGGGAAGGTTGTCACAGTTTCATGCGCATAGAAACCTATCAGACTCGCCTGGAGGAGCAATCCCCGTCTGTGTCCCGGCCACAGTCGCTATCTTCGACGCGGGGAACGCTGGAGGCCAGTGAGTACAGCAGAAGCCTAGTATTCTGGATGAGCAGGTCAAAATTTAACGTCACAATCCCGTGTGGTTGGCTCCTTGAGCGCTCGCAAAGGGCACGTGCGGGACGCATGGATGATGTGAGACAGCAGCAGCGAATTGCCACTAGCTACAGGTTGCAGCGCGTGTGGTGATACAAAGAAGAAATGGTACGGGGAATCGCTCCTAGACCGAAATGGTGACTCGCGCAGCTGTAAGCTTATTTTCGAATCTCGCCGACTCCTCCAGGTCATGAGCGACTTCAGAAGTCTCGACAGGCAACGGAGCCAATCAGTGCAGCTATAGTAGGTGCGGTATCACGGAGTACTGGCGGGTCTTGGCACCCGGATCGCTCGGAGGTTCTGCGCGCTGGCGGCTGCGCGTGTCTCTCTCAAGTTCTCAACTCGCCCTCCCGCTTTTGTTTATCCAAGACAAGGTCTGCACAGACGCTGTAATTGGGTGAGGCTCCATTATTCTTTTTGGCGGGTCCGAGTGACCCCATTGGAAAAATTAGAAAAAATCCCGTGGGACCTCATTTCGGAGAGCACCGTCAACGAATACCGCTGTAAGATTCCGAGGTGGAAATGGGGCGGGAGGAGTGGGAAAAGTCCGCCGAGTGCCGGGCTACGGTCGTTCCATCAAATTTTGATTTTGCAGGCTCACAATCTCGATTGCTGCCAGGGCTCCAGAGATCCATAGGGACTGAGAATGAGAATCCTCGTCCTCGCCAGGTGACTTTGCTTGGCTCACTGGAGAGTGGACGTTGGCACCTTGGCTCAGATCAGCAGGGACCAACGCAACACAGGCGCACGCGACTCAACTGGTTGAGCGGGACAGAAGGCTGCTGCAAAACATGAACACTTCCGCCGAGCTCGCCCCCTGGTCAACATTGTCGACTTGTGGTTTGTGGGCTACGCGAGTACGCGGGAACGTGACTGGTTGCCGTGTTCGGTATTTTAGCACAGACAATATCAAACTGCCAAGACCGCTAAGTGCGCTGGAGCCTCTTATTAATGACGATGAGTGCTACTGGTGGTGCCCTCCCCTCCACATCCTCCTCAGCTGGACAGACACAGACTACACGCCGTAGCGCTTCGGCGGTGAGACAAGGTGATACATTGACGGGCAGGACCTGCAGGCCATGCGACTTGACGTTGTTTGTGTAGGCCTGGTTTGTTGGCACCTACTATGAAATGCTGTGGAATGAATGAGGTCGAATCAATCAAGTTGGCGACGTTGAGAAGCCGCCTGCAGACGTTGAAGCGGCTGCAGAAACCAACGCACCTAAGCTCTAGTCGCCGGTATGGTGCAGGAGCTTGCAGTCATTGACTTTATTTATGGTGGTCGGTGAACACGGACATCGCGGCGGTTTCGAGTCCAGGCACTCCGCGAAGACCTTTGATGAGGTACTGTCGTGCCCGATGGGGAGAGATGCGATGGCCATCAAAACTTTTTCAAGTTAGTCGCCGTTTCGATGGATGGGTGATCCATGATGCTGCCTTTTGCGGTGTGTGGTAGGGAATAATTAGCAAGTGAGGTCTCGAGTGGCTTGCACTACTATGTACATACACGTGTAGTTAGCCATCACCCATGCCAAGAGTGAGGTGGGCGCCTGGTTTTGTGGGGCTTGCTGGATGCCATCCATGTGGCAGACAGACAGTTGTCGGGCTCGGGATCATCCAAGTCCGCGAAGTTCGCGGTCTGGCCTTTGCTGCTGGCAGATCAACGACAGCGCAGCAGCATCTGCACTCGCCCGACGGTCGTCTGACGTGCTGTGTATCATAGAAGGCCAGTTGGTCCAAGCAAACTCGGACGAATTACATGTTGCGCGTATGACCAAATTGTCACCATCGCAACCATATCCTACATGCTTATCTTGCATTCTCCGCAATATGTCGAGGCTTGTCGCCTCCCAAGCTTTGCATCTTGCAGCGTAGAACGGGTAGAAGTTGGTGGCACCGTTCTCTCGGCGTGTTCCGCGTATGGTCGGGCAGTCACATCGATTGGTAGAGCGCAAGGTCGCACGCACGGCTGCACACATTACAAAGAGGAGACCCAGACGACCCTTGAAGCCACCCTTGAGGCCAAGGGATGGAGGCTTGGGGCGGATTGCGATTTGCGAAGATGATGCGAGAAGGATGCGAGATCACGAGATGTCAATTTTGGGCGTCGCGCGTATTGCAATGTGATTCTGACGAGGGATGAAGGGGCCATCGCCGGGAGTCGATACGACCTAGAATGGCAGACGTTCCTGCCATGGCCGCAGTACCTCAAGCGCCAAGTGTTTCGCTATAGCTAAAGGTGAGAAAACCCTCTGGGTGGTGGTGCAATGCGCCGACCCCCTCCAAGTCCCCGATCGAGACGTGTAGAGCATCGTCCCATCCCAGTGACGGCCGTGACTGTCCGTGTGCGGGACGCATCGGCAGGTATACATACACGTGTAGACTCTAGAGAGAGAGAGAGATTGAGAGAGAGGGAGCGAACGAACGGCCTGGGTGCCACAGACCGTTAGAGGTCTCAAGCCGGATTGGTGGATGTGCTGTGGGTAGTGCCAGTCCGGTGGTGCCAGTCCATTGGTGCTGTATTACCTATCCGCGTACAGCGTATCTGCACCTCGCGTACGGATAGACAAGCATAAAGAAATTATCGCCGGGCCTAGAGATGGAAACAGTCGATGGGCGGGAAACGGAGGTGTGATCATGACCGACCCCGACCTCCTCAAAGGTCGGACAGCGGCGCCCTCGTTAGTGGGCGGACAGCGGTCGTGCGGGAAACATGTGGAATCCGGGAGTTAGCGATGTGAAGATTGAGATCCTTCCGTAAGCACGACGAACCAATTTACTGGAGGGAGGGAAAAGTAAAGGAAAAAACCATGACGACAGTGGGGGGGTTTCCATGATCCAGGAACGTCGCTTGCCAAGCGGGGGGCCCACGAAAGGAAAAAATGAAGTCAGCAGCGCAAAGAAGAAGTGGGGACCTTCGGGACCTTCCTGGGCTTGCCCGAGGCAGAGCGTAGTGAGGTAGGTACCGGTACTTACCCCAGCGATACCGAGCGATCCGAGTACTCCTGCAGTCCTGCTCAATCCTCGGAAGGCCATGCCCACACGGCCTCAGTTCCCAACCTCACCTTTCACCTCGAGCTTCCTCTCACTCGGCCGATTTTTTAATGCTGGGAATCTCGAGACTGGAGCTTGCCCGCAGCCCACTGTTGCTAGCACCATTTACTTCCGCCTGGTTTCGCTGGGCCCTTTCCTCCCCTGGTCTTTCATCTTCGCGGCGGACACTGGCCAGCGGGCTCCTTTGGCTGCGCATGCTTGAGTCCTCGGGGCGCTAATTAGAGAGAGCGAGTCGTCGTCACCTCGACCCCAATCATTTCGCATTTGGCCTGGTCTGCTGGCTCCCTCCTGCTCTGCACCGCTATCATCCCTGCCTGCGTCTGCAATTGCGTATGTAGTACGAACTACGAAGTAAGGATAGCGCTAGTCGTTACAGGCGTTAAAGGGAGGCAGAGGCAGGTCAGGTCGCTTGTTCGATCCAGCGCCTCATGTCCCGTTGGAATCTCGCATCATCCTGATCTGTTCTGTTCTCTCCCTATCCCTAACCCCCGTCTCCCGAATTGCAGAACTTGAGATGACATTTTCTGACGATTATATGAAGCACATCAAGGGTGATGCCATTATCAAGAAGCCTCGATGATGCTGGCATCCTAGCGTCTACATTAAGGGGTCGAGGTCCCTTTTTTCGTTTCCCCTCCCCTTTTGCGCGGTGCACTTTGGGCGGAACGGAGCTAAGGAATGCAGGATACCCTTCACTCGCATTCCGTTCTTGAGCGCCTCGGTGCCGGCGACGGCGGCCGATGGATTAGATAAGCGCGACCGGCACCGGGAAGGGGTCCAAAGGTGTTGTTGGTTAAGTTCAAAGCCATTGCAAGCCACCGACTGCAAGCCCCATTTTGACAGTGACGCTTTCTAACGCCTTTCGTCGTGCCACCAAGCCTGGTTCATATCGACGTCGGCCTCGACGGACCAGCGGCCAGCCCGATTGCACCGTCCGTCCCCCTCTCTCCCAATGGCTCCATGATCGCGCCGCCGTCTCGGCCCAATGACCCGCGCGGGCGGCGGGCCATTGATTTCTCAATTGGACGAGTGCGGCCGCGCGATTATTTCTTGGTGCGCCGATTCTTAATGACAGGTCGGGCAGTTGCCGCTGCTGTACGCCGATGGGCCTCCGGAAACGAGATTTACGTCGTCGACATGCAATTCCCGAGCCGAGAGGTAACGGCGTCGGCAGTGTGGAAGGACCCAAGCTCGCCCTTTGATTGACTTTCATCATATTTTGCATCGCAAACCTCAATGCGAGTCTGCGACAAATGGGACAGATGTACGGCCTCGGCTCGGTAGAACGTAGCAAAGACGACGATAATCTCAAAATCGGGTGAGCAGCAGATGTTTGTTTCACCGAGATGATTATTTGGTCCAGGTCCAGGGGCTGCCGCGGCGAGACCAGGGAAGACCTATGGACACGTCAAGGTGGCTTTCCGTTGCTTCTTCTCGCTGGTGTGCGACACGTTGCGCTGGCAAAGTCCCCGGCGGTGTGGGCAGTGGACTGAGAGCACGGGTCAAACCGTCAAACAAGATGGTTCGGACGGGTACCGGTATTGTAGGCTCCTACCAGGAATAATCAGCCCTGTCGACTGGGTCATCATCAGCACGCGACACATCTTGTCTTTCTGCGACTTTGCTTAGGTGCAGGTGATGCAGGCTTGCAGGGCTAGGAGGACAAGACAATGACGGTGACACAGCCAAATGGGAAAGAAAGTTAGGTACTGCAAAGTCCGCCGCGCCGATTTGACGGGGGCCGGGGGTGGACGTTGCGGGCCTTTTGGGGGGACTCGAGATGAAGCCCTCGGAAGGTGAATAGACGAACCCATTTTCTTATTACCACTGCTCTTCGGATACTGTAGTCTGCAAGTCCTTTCCGAACAATAGAAACATTCATCTACTATGTACAAAGCCCTTGGCGAATAAAATTGCCGCTAGGCAAATAGAAGAAAGCATGAACAGACCATACATTGTAGCTCCTAGATCAGCTACCTAATTCCCGATCCACCACGGAGATGTTCCGGAGAAGGATGTGGAAGAACTGGTAAGGATTGTAGACGGGAGCTTGCTTACTTCTCAATTGTGATCTGTAATCCGCAAGAGAATGCGAAGGCGAGGGCGGATTCAGGGAAGGGCAGAAGAAAGGGCATAGAAGAAAAAAAGACCCCCCAGACTAGTGGGGGGAAAAAAAAAAATCGAAGGGAAAAAATGGATCATCCCGGCGTCGCCTAGAATTCTTCCCCCCAGCCAGTGGCGCATCATCACGTAAGGCCGCCCGCCCGCCCGCCCACAATACCAAGGTCCATCCATCCCGCCCACGCCACAAGCAGCGCCAGCGGACTTGGAATAAACGGGGTTCCTTATGACTGGATTACACAGTAGGTAGGAGCACTTGGGGATTCGTGCCGTTCAGGAAGCCTCCTGCCCGATCAACTGCAGGGAGTGAGGAGCGCATCGCTCCATCCCTGCACTCGTTTCTTGCAAAATACGCCCGTGCGCCTTCTCACTCCACCTTTGTTCAGCATCTTGACCAAAGAAAGGGCAGAAGCCACTGGCGACTTTGTCCTTGTGCACTAACGTACCTTACCACATGAGCCCCGCCCAATGGAGGAAGTACCTGTACCCGAGCCGCAGCACCCGGGCTTCCTCTCTGATTTTCCCTCACTCTTTGGTCTTGTGCCCTCGCTGCATGCGACTCTGTTTTCCCACTCTGGCCCGATGCTGGGCGATGGCCCCCAAGAGAGAGGCATGGACAAATACCTTACGCAAGATACCATAGTACTTGTATCTGTACCCATGGCACCTGCCCGGCTCGTGTCAGTCATCGATGCAGTCAATCGGTCAGTCAGTCAGTCATCACGGACGCGGACAGGAAACACCAGCATCGTCGTCCCCCGGAAAGATCGACATGAGACCTCGCAAAGACGGCGCCGAAGTATGCCAGCTTTCGACAGCAATCATGACAGCAGCGCCCATGACCAGCCAGCCAATGATCATCACGAGGGAAGGATGATGGAAGGACGGCAGAGCATTCGGCGCTTGGCATCTGCCTAGCATGCTTCGAAGTTCGCTAATCCTTTGATTCCCACAGATGGAGTATTAATATGGGAAAGCGAAAGGAAGCAAAAGCTGGGCCATCTTTCGCCAATCCAGACGCAGGCCAGTAGGTACTGCAGTAGGGAAGTACGAAGATACCTGCTGTAAGAGACGCAGTGGAAGACGCATTCGGCGGTGGCCGAAGGACAGACGGACAGAGGGCGGGCGGGACGACAGGAGTACTCGGTACTCAGACTGAGGTAACGAGGTTGCCAAGAAAGGCATGCTAAGGGACCCCAGTGTATCGACCTGGGTGAAGCAGCACTGCAGCAGAGCATCATAGCTCCGTCTTGATTCGGTTCGGACTTTTCACTTTGCCCAGTCCCAGCGTCCTAGTGTACATTGTACGCACCCCAATGGACCACTTACCGCCTGATGCCCCTGGTCTCGGTCAGCTGTGTAGGGACGGGAGACTCGCATCCACAAGAAGAAAGACACGCAAGGTTGAAGGTACCCACGACACCTAACCAACCCGTCCACCCGCCCAGAGAGACCAAGCCCGCGTACCCTGTACCTCGACGCAAGGCAGTCTGGGTACTCGTACGGCTCCCCTCCCCTGGTACCAACCTTACCTCACTATGGTCCTCTGTCCTCTGCGAGAAGGGACGGAGAGCAAACTAAGGTAAGGTAGCCCACACACCACACACCACACACCCAAGGCTCGCCTTTCGCAGTCACTGCTCTCATAATCGCTCGGCTTCTGACAAGCACCCCGGTCCCCGCCGCTTCCGTAGGCCGGCTTGGGCAGTCTTGGTACCTTTCCGTTGTGTCTTGGGTGTCGTTGGTACCTGCCACTCCACACGCTCTCGTTCAAAGATGGACTCCAGCCAGAGCGACATGTCCCAAAGCTCGGCCTCCTCTGCAAAAGTCTTGGGACCGTGGACCTTGTCTTGTCTTGTCTCCATTCTCACTCTATCCGGTCTCTGCGTTACCTTAACCTACTTTGCCTAACCCTGCCGCTTTGCCCGCCTGTTCCGCTGCCTCATCATACATATCAATCTAGTCATCCACACTTTCCGTAACTTTGACGCTTGTCTCATGCTCTCTTGACCTTCTCCCCTCCCTCTCCAAATCTCCCCCTCCTCCTCCTCTCAACGCTTTTTGCTACCTGTCGATTATTTGCATATTCCCCCCTTCCCTCCGACGGCGACGATACACTCACCGAGACTGGAAGCAAAAGTGGAAAAGGGAATTTTGAGGATTCCAACGGGTCGATTCACTGGGACGTGACGTAGCTGGGTCAGCGAGCAAGACAGATTCAAGACAAGACAACGCCTGTCTGGATGGTTCGGTTTTAGTCAGACACTGACAAGTCGACGCTCCCCGGTAGACGACCACTCGCCCTTCGGTCCTCTACCGTCACCTATTACACCTTCGCCCTTCGCATTGCGTCGCGACACTCGAACTCATCTTTCCCCTCCGAAGGCACCAGTAGCCATGCGGGACTTTAGCACTTTCCTCCAAGGAAAGCCGACACTGCCGTCTCTATGGACTGGTAACATCAACTTCGCCAAGCTTAATCCTATTCCTCACCGATATCGACCCAGTCGAGCAAAAAGGAATCAGAAGAAGCGCGCATCCGGGAACTACACCGGCGCCGAGGACGTGACCTCGCTACAAAAATCACTGAACCCTCTCGACACATTACGGAAATTGCGAAATCACAAGTGGCGCCTCCTCGACCTGCAGTACACGATCCTCATCGCCTTGATCATTTTCTCGCTCTGCATTACGCCTTCAGCGCCGCTTATCAAGACACTCGCCGTCACTGGAGGCCTCCTGCTTTTGACGGTTCCTGTCACCAGCCAGTTCTTCTTCCCCGGACTGAGTATATGGACCTACCTCATCTATTTCTTTTGTAGCCGGTAAGTCGCTTTGCATGCGGTGTTATTCACTCGGCTTGGATGTTAATTGAAATCCAGCTTCATCGATGCGAAATACCGCCCCCATATCTGGGTCCGCGTCCTCCCCGCTCTCGAGAACGTCCTCTACGGTGCCAACTTGTCCAACATCCTATCTGCTCACACCCACCCGGTCCTCGACATTCTCGCCTGGATTCCGTACGGTCTGGGCCACTTTGGCGCTCCCTTCATCTGCGCTGGCTTCCTGTTCCTCTTCGCCGCGCCCAAGACGCTCCCCATTTTCGGCAAGTGCTTTGGCTGGCTGAACGTTCTCGGTGTTACCATCCAGCTCGTCTTCCCCTGCACTCCTCCGTGGTATGAGAATGAGCATGGCCTCGCCCCGGCTGCGTACGGCATGTCCGGATCCCCTGCGGGTCTGGCCCGCATTGACGCCATTCTCGGCATCGACATGTACACGACCAGCTTCTCGACTGCCCCGGTACCCTTCGGCGCTTTCCCGTCGCTACACGCTGCGGATGCAGTCATGGAGGCTCTCATTTTGAGCTACTGCTTCCCCCGGTTCCGGCCTCTCTTCGTCATCTACGTCGCATGGATTTGGTGGGCGACCATGTACCTCAACCACCACTACGCGGTCGATCTGGTCGGTGGCTCGCTCCTTTCCGCCGGAATTTTCTACTTTGCCAAGGCTCGATATCTGCCTCAGCAGCAGGCTGACAAGAAGACTCGTTGGGAGTACGACTACGTTGAGATTGGCGAGCAGACCAAGGTCTTCGATGAGGAGTATGGACGGATGTACAACATGGGATATCTGCAGCGCCGCGGCAGCTCCGACAGCGATGAGTGGACAGTTGGCAGCAGTTCTAGTTACAGCACATCGAGCCGGGGCAGCGGAAGCTTGAGCCCCGCCCTTTCCGAAGAATCCGGTCGCAGCATCTTCAGCATCGAGATCAGACCCGACAGCGACAGATACGAGATTCCCCAGCTCACAGAAGTGGCTGTTCGGTAAACCGGTTCTCGTTACACGCGCAGACCAATTCAGATACTTCACGAACAAAGCGAGCAGCGCCGACAGGGCAACGACGCCGGATTATCCCCGCCGCGCGTACTGAGAGCCCTTGGACGATTCTTCGAAACCGCGAAACAACAACCTCCCTTCACCGACACTTTTTTTCGATTCTCATCATCAGCACTTTTTCACTCAAAACGGATACCACTTTGGATTACCTGTACCATTTGCATCAGAAGCACAGCAACGGCGCAAACGTGGTATTTTATTATTTTTTTACAAACGACAGAAACAGCCGGAGACGCAAAGATCTCGACAGGCTTAGGAGTAACGGCCTCATGGATGACCACACCGGCAGCAGAAAGACCCACGGAGTCGGGGAAGGGGTGTAAACGGAAAGACATGGGGGACATGGGATATAGAGTACCCTCGTACAAATTAATGTGTTCAATGTCGAGATCTATCTCTGGATCGTCCAGCAATCAGCTAGGCTGAGAAGGAGATTCATCTCAGGCGCCCGACCAGCAGGAAGGCGGGCCCGAAGTAATGCGGAAGAATGAGGCGGAGTATACCACGAGTAGAGGTAGAGCAGTCGCTACTGGAGTAGTTGATGATGTGGAGAAAGAATACGAGATCAAGCTATTCTCTCGACGAAACAACTGTCACCTATTCATTGCAGGTTGTTCGTGATGTTTTACTTCCATGTATGCTGCAGTCCAGATTGAGTTGACATCCAAGGGTGCCAAGCTGGGGTAACCGCCCGCAGTCTGACGTCGACTGGTCGCCGATCCCCCCATGACTCTCAGCTGAGCTGATCCCGGCTCGGCCGGCGAAGGTGATGTGGCCGGCTGGCCCTGGCCTGGGAGCTACGGTACACACGGCAGGACTAAGAGTCTTTGTGGCGTAGAATGGCGCAGACGGCGGCTTGCTCGGACAAAGCGGACGAGGGGGGACTGGGGCGAGAACGGGATACGGGGGAAAGGGACAAGTGACGCTAGGGCCAAGACCCGAGTGATCGGGTCCGACACCTCAGCCCACGTCCCCCCGAATGCGGCTGGGATTGGCCCCCCCAGTGCTTTGCCGAACCCGAGTGACCGGGGGCCCAGAGACTCCACTGCGCCGAGCAAGGATTCTTGGCATGGGTTACATTTTTCTCATTTTGTTTTGCCTCTCTCTCCGTGGAGTTGCTGTTACTTACAGGGTTAATTCCGAGCGACGGGCGGGACATGGGCTTGTGGGGATTTCGGAGTTTTTTCATCGGCTTGGTGGGTAAGATGGATTTGCCATTTTGCCTCGGGCGTTGCGCAGATGACCCGTGATTTGTACTGCGAGAGAGACATATCTTTGTTGAAGGGGACTTGAAGGTGCGGTGGCTTGCTTACGGTCGTCAGAGAGACATTGACGATCCGGTCATCGCACACAAGCGAGTGTGGAAGACTGGGAGAATAGATCTCATTGAGTTTGTAATACAAAGATACGTTGACGCTTGACCGAGACCCATAGAGTTTAATGGAAGCAAAGGAGGTTATATGTAGTTCGGCCAGTACGTTTGGGAATATGCGTTGCCCAATTTGCCGTGACGATCAATCTACCTTACATAGCTAGCACGGCAAGCCAGGCCTTTCAATACTTTAATATATAAGTAAGTAGTCCCGCGGTATCGAAAGGGCTGAGGAGCTCCGGAAAGCGCGCGTTGCAGTACAAGCGTCTATATCATAGCTGTGACTACCTTATGTAAATGACAGCATATTTGCCGTAGCGGTTGGTTCTGTTGGAGAGTTGGAGTGCGACCAAGGAGGTCGTGCAGGAATGGACTTGCGAAGGCCGGAAGCCCGGGGAAGGAACTTTTTTGAGCTTCGCAGGGCCGGGGTAGATGGTTGGTTCGTTGGCCATGGACAGCGTTCAACTTTTCGCACGTGGAGGCCTTCGAATGAACAAGAGTTCATCACACGATGCCTTCCGTACCTCTTAATTGGCAGAATGGCCTTTCAAATCCACGTTTGTTGGCCGATGGGAAGAAAGCAGTTGGGAAAGTGATAACACCCTGTTGGAAGCAATGTTGGAAGCAAGCACAGCCAACATCATTTAGTAGGTACTGCAGAAATTCATCATTGCACCCCTCTGGTATCATCGCTGAGAATGCCTGGAGAAGCTTTGGTTACTAACTATTCTGCAGTATTCGTGTGAAAAGTGGCAGTTCATCCCAAGACTTCAAGTGACTTACACGCCTTCCTTTCATTTGGCCTTCCACAAAAAATTGAATATGACAGGAGATCTTGACCTGTCTCCGGTTACACGCCTAGGCAACTTCGCGGCTCTGGGTGGTCTCATCCAAGACATCAATGATCTGCCAGAAAAAAAAAAGAAAAAAAAAAAAGGCAGTCGAAGGAGACGAGGAGACGCGCCATGAACCAGTCATCAAGACACGCAGCATCTTCACGCCCTCCAAACATTATGTGAGCAATTGATGCAGCACACGTGGATTTGGGTAGCAACCAAAGGCCAGTATCAAACACTCTATTGCGTATTTCTGGCAGTTGTTGGCCTGGAATCCACGCGGCTTGAATCACTGGCGTAGACACTGAACGTTGGAATCTCAGGGCTTAGAATGGTGTCGACCAACCCCAGAAGGTTCGCGATCTGGCCAAGACTCTTGGAGTGGATCTGATGCTTCTTGCTAGGTGAACCGTTCCAAAAAAAAAAACTTCGAAAGCATTCTCGACTTACATTGAAGGTATACAGGGCGTCTTTTGCGTCACGTCTGCGCAACGGGCCATCTCAAGGATACGGCACAGGATGAATCCTTGCTCACGACCTTCACCAAGTCTTTGGCCCTCAATGTCATCGACGGTAGCTATGTTGCCCTGCAAGGATACCTGAGCCGAGTGCTGTTTGTGGAAGTATAATTTCCACTCTTAGCTGATATCTCATTTAAAGCATAGGCTTAAGCGGTGGAATTGGCCGAAGCTCAATCGAGCTCCGCAAGAATCTCCGCGAGACCAACTGGCAGAATCCTACTGAAACTGCACACACAGCCATGCACGCGTCTTATAAGACACATCCACCAAACTGTCTCGAGTACTTGCGTTTCATAGTACTAGGACCTCACACCAACCATTGTATTAGGTAGATAGAAGGCCAAAGGAATGCAGCCATGGCCACTGACAACGCTCAAAATGGGTGGCTATCGACAAGGCCGGGCACCCTGGATTCACTCTTCATTGTACCCTGTTGAGGAACCCCTACTCCACGATGCGGATACCTCAACCAAGTCATCGTCGCTGGTGGATATGGCTGGTGGTCGTGCTTACTGGGAGGCCACAGCCGGCGACATTTTGATGATGGTCCAGCTTTCAGCTCTGGAACGTCCCGAAGGCCATTGGCACCAACAGATTAATACTAGTGGGTTGAACTTGAGGATAGACAAGTTTTGGAAGTGCGGTCAGGCGTTGAGAATCTCATTGAGTGTGAGTTGGTTCATCTATGGGAACACTTGGGCAGTCGTTTCCGTATGATAAAGAGTTGATGACCGTGCAACTTCAAACTTGCAGATCTACTGTGGTTAGTCTTCAATTTTTGTTGGATAACAGTGCCATGTTCTATATTGAGTAAAACCTTTAGACCAGAAAGATCACTACATGTATACGAAAAAGAACAAGCACAACGCAGCCGACATCTAAGACCACGGAAGACCATAGCCCACAGTTTCCTTCATATTCTTTCATGCCAGATAGATGGATTCCCGAAATCGCAAATCCCGCTTTCTGGCATTTCGTATTCCCAATCGTTCGACCTAAGGTTGTCACATCATCAAGACACAAAGTATAACATAACTAATCCAGATGCTTTTGATGGTCGGATTCTAGTAGATTAGGATCGAATTCGGTTATTCGGTTATAATCGCCGTATTAGGAAGCCACGAGTTAGAAATCAGAATGAAGTCGAATAGTATCGTATTTCTCTAAGCAAAGAAGTGGTTTAAGAGAAGAAACAGTCTCACATGAGAGTATGTTTGAGAATATAGAATACACTCCTGACCAGCTCCGGGTTTCTTCAGTTTTTCGTGTACGCCTCCAAGAAGAAGCCCAAGAAAGCATAGCCTCCGGCACAATGAACATTTGAGTTATTCGGGATCATGTAGACGTATCCACCCTGGTTCGGGCAGTACCCAAAGCCATACACAACAGGGTTTCCGGTGGGGGAGCCGCTCGATTGACAGTTGCCGTAGTAAGCATCAGAAGTACGGCCGACGTACGAGCAAGTGATGGGATAGTTTCCGGTGCCCTGGAGATCGCTGTAGACCTTATCGTTCGCGGTGGCAGGATCTGGCTGGTAGTAGTCTACGAGCACTTTGTCCGGGCTGTTCAAGTTCCGCAATTGCCCGGCCTTATCGACGTAGAATGGCGTGGCGGCAGTGGCATCGCGGACGAGGCGCAGGGCACCTGAACCGTCGACTGTTACGTATAGGCTGCGATCACCGGAACCCTGCAGGACGAATGCCGTGGGTGTGGCCGTGGGCGTGAAGGCAGCCTCAACGGTGCTCGTGACGGTAACGGTGGTGACCGGGGTTGAGAGCGTGGTTGTTGCAGCGGCGATGCCGTCACACGAGCAGGCGGATGAGTAGCGCGCCGTAGGGCCGAGTGTCCCAACAGTGTTTTTGCAAGCCGTTTCGATGTAGGCCGGCAGGCTGCTCGGGCGGTTCTGCGCGGGTGTGCAGGCTGGAGCAGCAGCAGTGGTGGACAAGGCCTGACGCCCTTCGAGCTCCTCACGCTTCATCTTCTTGAGTCCCGGGTAGGCGTTGACCAAGGTAGTGGTGTACGAAGTGACGGTTGCTGTCTCGGTTGCGGTTGAAGTACAAGGCGTTTCGGTGACCTGCATCCATGAAGCACAGTCGGCCGACGCCGATGCTGGCCCGGGCTTGGCGCCGAGCAGCGCGCGGAAGCAGTTATCACGGTTGCACCCAGCTTGGCGCCCGAACAACTCGTCTGCAGGGGTGGCGGCGGCACGCTGTGCGACGATGCCGCCGACAAGAGCGGTGAAGAAAGAGGATTTCATCTTCTAGATCTTCTAGGAAGGCAATAACTCGACGTGGGAAAGAGACTGTTCTTAGTTGCAAGGATGGGATGAAGGGTTGGTATCTAGAGTGGAAGGGAAAGGCTTGAGCTGCTTCAGGTGAGGTGCTGCGTGAGTGAGAAGGAGAAGTGTCTTCCGAGCTTGGCCAGCCGTTTTATAGATAATCACTCAAAGTGCCTTCAGAGTCCAAGTTCTTGAATACATCTAGACCGCAAGTCTGCCGAGAATGCGCTAGAATCATCACAGCTAAATCCCATGAAGTTCAGCAAGCCTCATTGCTTCAATCAATGTCATTCTCCGCCCCGGATGTGGCCAAAGCGGAGTATCTTCCCCATGTCATTCAAGTCCAGAATGCTCCATACTTCACCCACTTGAACGGCACCGTGGGCTTGGATCCGAAAGCTGAATGACATGGTCCAACAAGCCTTTCCATCTCCCTGCATTCCCATTCAAGAGAAGCTTGATTCTACTTCGGGACGCGGATCTCTAAGCGACTCCGAAGTGAGACAAAATCCTATGGCTGAGCAACACGAGCGTCAAGTAAGCCCACATCATACCATATCAGACCATGCATCTACTGTCTCTATTTTCGGGGCGCTTGCTACATTGCGACGTTGGAACTCAGGACGGGACAATCTAGGACGGCCATTTCAAGCTATAGTCTGGCCGCTGCTGCGGGTGCAGCCGTACGGGAGCCAGTACCTGGGCCCGAACGGTGCGCTGCTATCAGCTCGAACGTCAAAACCAGCTAGCTACTCCGATGTACCAGTTCACTGTGGTCTGCTGACGGTTTACATGGTACTTTATGTCCTACTAGTTTGCAAACTAGTGCCACCAGCCCCGAACGAGTTGGGAAACGTCTTCCCCACTAGCTGAAAAGAACCCTGCCTTAATACCCATCCACCCTGTCGGGACCCCTAGCATTTCTGAGAAAAAAGAATTCTCCGATGCTGCGGTGAATGTAGCTGGCTTGAGATTCCTAGGATCCTGATCCACCCCAAGAGTCTGGATCGTTTTCTAGATGACTGTGTGTAAGTGAGAAGGAACGACCTTCACAAACTAACCTGATTTGATATTGGCACTACTGCGGCTGAATCAGACTCTCCTCTTTTTGGCAGTGAAAAAGTTTTCTCTCTATGCCTGGACTCGCTGAAAATCGCCTCTGGCAAAATAACGACGGCGATTCCGAATCGAAGGGAAAGCAACAGAGTAGGGGAATGTGGGCGGACAGGAGCTGAAAATAAGGCTAACTATGTTTCTTGTTCAACATGGGCTCTGTTCACTCAATGGCTTTCGTAGCTCAGCCACAAATGTCTGTCTCATTGGATTTTCTACGAGACCTCATATGAGTGGCATGCGGAGCTTCCTATGGCTTATAGCCTTCGATCCGGCTTGACTCACTCTCAGCTCAGGGAACCCTAAACACGATCGAAGATGTGTATCCAGAAAACCCAAACCCGAAGATTTTTTCTCCAATTCTTTGAATGATTAACGTGAATTTTTGAATTACCTTAGGTTGTCAATGTACGGTATTGTAAACGCCACGCTGAATCTCGGTCCCCGGGGGGGGATTATGAGTCAAAGGTCAAATTCATTCCCTCTAAATTTCTTGCATGATGAGTTTTCCACGCAGAAATAGATTTCATCTCATCTAACTACTCTTGTCCGATCTTCGTACTAGTTGGAGGGTGATATTCCCGGAAGATGCCTTCTACGTTAAAGCTTGTGCTTCCGCACAGATTCGTTGGCGTTCAGTGAATTCTACTGGTTATACTATCTCAGGTGTCTCTGTTCTGGCTCTTGTATTCACCTCTTTGAACTCTCTCGCTTAGCTCTTTCAACACCTTGGCGATGTACTCGCAGTCCTCGATGTCGACGTAGACAGCCACACTCAGTCTAGCCCACCACGACCCACGGTGGAACAGTAAGGATAGGTATGTCTGGTATGTTTCAACAAACTGTCGGTTGATCCACTCAGTAACTGCTGGCACTTCCTGTATAGTGACATGAGCCGCACTCTTGTCGTCCGCTACCTTAATCGGCAGCCTTACATGGGCAAAGAAGACCCTTTGCTCCTCTGGAATCTCAAAGGCTTCGGTTCCCAGATGAGCAACCATAATCCGCTCAGCTTCCCGAGCGAGATTCGTACAGTAGGTCCGTATGGCGTCCTCTCCTCCGCAAGCCTGTTTGCGAAAGTTCAAAGCAGTCTCGATGCAGCAGTAAGGCGCATTGTCGATGGTTCCGAAGTACTCAAACTGCTTCACCATTGGGTTTGTCTCCTGCGACGAGGGCATAGGATCGAACACCTGACGTGCTGCAAGCGGTCGAAAACCATGGGAGGTGGGCAGCGTTGTCCGGATCATATGTTGATTTCTCTTTGGAACGAAAAAGGCAGCGACTGAGCGGGGGGTGAAAAGCCACTTGTCGCAGTTGGTGACGAAGAAGACTGGATCGAGCTTGCCCAGGTCGAGCGGTATGTGCCCAATACCATGTGCTGCGTCAATCATGCTGAGAACGCCCTCCTCACGGCAACCTTGTACCAATTCCTGGAATGGCATGAGAAGTCCAGGCAGGCTGATAATTGTGTCAACGACGGCCAAGCGAACACGGCCCTTCCCCGCCTGTTCGCACTAAAGCTTTTCACTCTGTAAAGCCTCCTTGAACATCGCCACGATCTTCTCGGATTCCAGGGGCAGATCAAGCTGTATTTTGACCCCTGACACTCCAATGACAGAGGGTTGCGCTTCAATGAAGGCCTCGATAGATTTTTCGAGAGCACCGTAGATACCAGACGTGTAGACGATCGTATCACCATCTTCCCACCGAAGGTTGAGTAGTACAGTGTCCGTAGCCGTCGTCACGTTGGGGCAGAGAACCAGCTCATCCACAGGACATCTCATGAATTCTGCCAGCAGAGAGCGACTTTGACGAAGGATATCGGGAAATACGTAGCGTATGAACCGGTCGGGTGCGGCCTCAGCGACATCTTGGTACTGACGAAGTGCGGTGCGGACTGGGCTCGGATAGCCTCCAAAAGACCCTAAGTTGTCCGTGGTAAGTCAATGTTCGCTTAACAACCTCGGCATTGAGTCCGATTGTCATAGCTAGGTAATAAGCAAGGATAGTACCTTGATTTACATTGGTATAGTCCTTTGCGAACAGAAAGTACTTCTCTCTCATGGGCTTCCCAAATGGGGTGAGAGCCAATGCTGGGGTTGTGTCAGACGCCATTACGCTCTAAATCGTTCTTGTAGGCGAATGACACACGAAACTTTGCCGGTACTTTTATCTTTACAAAAGGTGAATAGGGGAGTACTTATAACTTCATCCAGGGGCGTGACTCGGTGAAGACCCCATATGTTGTGTACTTGCGCCCTTGGGACGCCGTGTGCGAAACTTGGAGCGGGGAAATTGGTCATCAACCAGGACAGCGGGTCGGTAGCGTTAGCATCTAAGCTCAATACAGCTCAAGCTTCACCGGTGCCATATCAGGTCCGGGAAATCTGTCACATGGGAACTTTCAAGTTTATTATTGGCTACTATCTACCAATATTTGCAATCATTGTATGACACGCACGAGACAAGTTCACTGGTCTGCAGTACAGTTATCTAACCCAACAACGCTTGGCACTCCATCTCGACCTGAGCCCCAAACGGCAAGGCAGATACCTGAACGCAGGTTCGGACCTATTTTGGGGTCAGTGACAGCATACGAATACCAAAAGACGGACTCACGGGCTGGGGCTCTTCAAACACCCCCAGATACGCCTCGTTCATCTCGGCAAATTTGCCCATGTCGGTCACGAAGACGTTGACTTTGATGACCTTTCCAAGGCCGGATCCAGCAGCGAAAAGAATTGCCCCCAGGTTTTTGAGAATTTGAGTCTGAATTCCGACAAATTGCCGATTAGCCACTCGCGGCTTTGGACTGCTAAGGTTATGCTTCATCAACTCACAGTTTGTGCAGCCAGGCCATCGGCAAGCTTTCCTGTATCAGGCTCCATGCCCACGTTCCCTGAGACATAGACGATGTTATTAGCCTTGATAGCTTGTGAAAATATAGGTAGAGGTGCCGGCGCTTTGGCGGTGAAGACCACAGCGTCACGACGAAAGGTAATTTGAGAACTCATGATGCGCTTGTTGGGTCAACTGGTCAAGAAGGGCTGGAAGGAATTGTGTGGGGAGAATATGCCCGATTTATGGCTCAATTAAAGGCCGCAAAGCTGTGCCGTAACGAGAATGCGTATTTAATGCAATCTGGAGCTGATAGAGAAGAGAGATTCGGATGACAAATTACAAATTTCTGCTAGGAGGTGCATGTCTCCAGGGGGGGATTCTCCAATTTGTCATTTTTAGGGCGCGCCCTACTGACTTTCTTCTCAAACCCGGCGGGATAATCGCCAATTTTCGTGGGATACGGGAGGTAGGTAGGTTTGTGAGCTGCAGCCTGCAGATGGCCTCGCCTCAATTTCACTCGAGGTCTTTAATGCCCCCTTCCTCGTTGTTCTCAAGTTTATGAGTCTCATTCCATTCTCTTACATCTGACTGCATACATCTAAAATTACTCGAAGCAGAGCCAGCCAGCCATGCCTACCTACGAGTTCCATCATATTTTGCCTCTTGGCCGTCCCCAAAAGGCCAATCTAGCAAGACTTATCACCGACTGGCATGCAACAACGTTCAAAGCCCCTATCTTCATTGTTAACTGTCGATTCGTCGATATCCGTGCTGCCAACACGCAAGACTTCTGGGTCGGTGGTCATGAGCTGAAGACCAACAAGCTCATGATCGCTTTGCGAAGTGGAACGGGCCGTACTGAAGATCAGTACAAGAGCATCACGATGAAGCTGGTTTCATTCTGGAACGAATCGATTAAGGATGTCCAGGCAAGCCAACAAGAGAAGGAACTAAAGGATGTTTTCGTTATGGGCGTGTTTGACTCCGCGTACGAGAGAGGCTTCTTTTTGCCCATGGTAAGGCCACCTGGGAGTCGGATCAGTCAATGTGTAAGATGACACCAGCACGCTAACAAGCCTCTAGCCTGGAGAGTTTGAGCCATGGGTAGCTGGAAACCAGCCAGAATTTCAGAAGCTAGCGGATGGGGGCGATGCAGTGTTCAAAGACCTCGTTCTGGAAATCCAAGAGAGGCCTGAGTTTGGCGGTAATTCCCAAGCCTCCTCGAAGTGAAATATAAAGACGTATGTAGCCGCTGTTCTCAGACTGATTCTAAGAAGAACCATCAAGAAAGCCTAAGGAAATGAAGTGTGCTATTGCAATGTGTGATACAGTATCAATGACGAGCCCGTGCGTGGCGCATCTGCCGTCTTGACGTCTGTCGTTGGTCTGAAATTTGTAATCAAGCCTCGCTTGTGGGTGGTAATCTACATGTCAGTGGTGAGAGACTGTGAAGACCAGTTCCTCTTCCAATCTATCCGTAGAGTAATTCGAAATTCGCGCAAACAGCGGCATCTGTGTGGGTCCTTATCAATACGTCAAAATCCGGAACTCGAAGGGAGCAATTGACACCTTGCTTAGTTTGAGAACCATACTTCGGCAACATGAAATGGCGGGGTATGCTTACCAACCAGGAAAGACATTTTGCACCAATTTTCAGTGAGGAAAAAAACTGGAAATTAGTCATCATCCCATAGGCCATGATCTACCTGTAGCTTGGTTGAAACCGTGAGGTATCTCCAAGGCATATTGTGATTAAACTAGTCGCAATCTTTGGTCGCCTCGGAGGAAGTAAGATCGAGTTTTAGAAGTGCCAATAAGCAAGGTATTTGGTTTAATTCAGAAATGCCACTATGTCACATTTACATACGTATATGAGGCCTCACACGCGCACAGGTAGATAACATCTAGCTGGGCGCGCCACCTTTGGTTTTAGTTGGTTAGGAACTAACGCTTTAGACCGTGACACACTGCCTTGAACTTCTTGCAAACATTGAAAGAGAGGAGGCTAGTTTGGGCTGGCGCATGAGACATTTCTTTTTCCTTAGACAGCCAGACTTTTTGAATATTACAGTTCGATTTCGAAACCATTAGCTGCTCACTGATCACAAGTATCTTTCTAGGTGATTTAAGAGGCATTGGGAAGAATGACATCAATAAAAAATTGCTCGGTGCCTAGTCTGCCATGAGAGCCTTCACACCAGACATTTGAAAAAAATGGGCCAAGGAAGGAAGGCAGGACTATCCAGCGTATTTTTGACTTCTCTTGACTGACACTCGTACTGCCAAATCAATCTGTGGGTACTCAAAATACTATTGGAAACGTCTCCAGGACTGATAGCTGTACCTGAAAAGACACAAAGAGTCCACCTCGTGGAGATAAAATCAAAAGTAAAACAGTTAATGCAGAAGCCGGCGAGGGGCCTCGTGCTTGAGACGTAAACTTTTTTTCAGATTTAACAACTTGTAACCGGATGAATTTGTCCCAACTTTCCCCCAAAGGTGATCTCCCAAAAGGTAAACACCGACTAAGGTAATATAGCTATGGCAGTCATCTGTAGGTACTCCGCGAAATGTAACAGAAGGTTCAACTAGGTGCAAGAATAGTGATTTCAAAAGGTAGGTCTGGCATTGCACAGAAGCAGAATCTTAGCTTCTGCCTTCCGTGGGCGAAAAGCCAGCTAAACGGAACCTCCACCTCCTGAAGCAGTGGCGCAGTTGATTGTGGCTTGACAGACATAGTACGGGTGATAACACCCAATCGTCTTTTACTTTCGTCCCATTGGCCCGTACACTGTCAAGACGTGAATTTATCTAACCCCTCTGGCTATTATCGCTCGTTATTGGTTTACTGAGTGAACTTCTGGACGATGAAATCGACGGCAGGGTCGATGAACTCAGGACGTATGTAAGTCAGGTGGAAGAATGTACAGGTGCCGTCAGGATCGCAAACCTATATTCATGGGCCCAAAAAGAGTCAGTCGGAGTGATATGAGATCAGTTGAGAGCCGGCATGAGTCTTACCGGATCACCAGCTGCACAGACCTGATTCACTTTGTCATCTAATCCGGCAGGGAATTTGCTTAGGCTGGCTGCGAGCTTCAAATATCCATCCCCGAACATTACCAGAGATTTGATCCGACCGTATAGCTCGGCCGGGATGTCGGCTGCAGCGGCGTGCATCACAGCCGCGCCCTGAGAGTACCCGATCAGAGAGAAGGTCTGATTGGGACAGGCAGCAGCCTGAGACTTGAGACGGTTGACAACGTCGTTGGAACCCTGACGGACGCCGGAGATGATTTGCGAGCTGGCCGGATACTATCATCATGTGAACAGAGCCCCTTAAATGACGCAGAACGAGTTCAGTTCTTACTTGAACAGGGTATCCTCTAGCACCAGACAGGGCGACAGTCACATTGCTGACGACTGGGTCGCCGACAATGATGCCGAATTTGCCGCCGCCGCTAGCAAAGTTGGGCTCACTCGTTCCTCGAGCTGGATGACTTCAAGTCAATTTGAGAAAACTAACAGACCATAACTACGCAGAACTCACCAACGAGAATCTCGAAGTCAGAACAGCCAGCTGGAATATCCCCCGGCCGGATCGGGACCGGGTCACCGATAGTAATCCCGGTCTCTGGAATCTCCGGACAGTCGTCAGTGCCCTGGGCGCTTACAACGGACAAAGGCACGACAGAAAGAGCGACAGCGAGAGCGAAAAGCTTAGTGAAAAACATGGTGACTTTGTATGTTGTGGATTTGATTGCTTTCGGACCGATAAGTAATCACCCTAACCATATTGGAAAGAATAGACGCTAACAAGATTATGTCTGGTTTATTTATCTGGATTCTTCCTCCATAATGAATTCGATGCCAGCTCGAGGTAATACTAATTGTTTTAAGCCTCGGGACCTCGGATGCTACGTCTTTACCATCTTGCCTAGGTTGCTCGAGTACACCGCTGGTAGCTTCATCGCAAGTGCATCCCAAAGAGGGGGTTCACGCAAATGAAGTTGCAGCTCTTGGCCTGCTACCCTGTGTGATGGTGTCCTCATAAAGATGGAAGGGAGAAATAGCAAATTTTTGTAGTCCTCAGTCAAGAAACGTACCCTTGGCCACGCCTCCTGAATCATAGCATCGTGTGCCTCGGCACGATGGCTTGGAGGGTGTCGACAGGGGTCTGACTTCACCAGGATCGTTCCCCAATCGCATCCCGTACGATGGCCGATTCTGGCCAATGGGTGATATCCACATTGTGATGCAGCCTACATGCACCCCAGGCGACGGAAACTTGTGGAACTGTGGGACTTTATGGCAACAGAATCCTTCGCAGGAGTTACTCAAGTAGGGAAAAACACAGCCTCCCATCTATATCAAACAGCCCAAACCCAACTATAACTTAGACAACGCGAATCGCCCCCTTGGTCTTGGCCCCTTTTTCAGCCCCCACAGAAAATTCTCCGAAAACATCGCGGCGGAGGCGAAGAAGCAAGTTGACTCCCCGGCCAAAGTGATGACATTCAACGGCTTGGAAACGGTGCTGCAGGCTGCTTCCCGCATTTTTCTGTCGTGGAACTCATACCACATGGTTGACAGATGAGTGAACCCATCGGAATCCTGAAGTATTCCCAAAGTGACGGAGCAAATCATGTCATTGATCAGGGAACGGATACACGGCAAACGGAGGGCCCGTGTGAAACGGCTTGCGGGCAGAAAAAGAAACGAAGCTACACACGAACATGTTCATGTAGATTATCCGTCTGATCCGTCTGAACTGCTAATGCGGCCCGAGCCTCTGTGCGCCATTAGGGTCAAGATACTCTCCGTTGGACGAGGCCAAAGCAACAAGCACGGATGTGACCTCCACGTGGCGTGATCATATTTGTCCGTACGAATAGTGAAGTCTCTTTCCCATGGCGGGTGTCTCACTCTGGCCTCATGCGAGAAGATGCTCCCGTGATAATCAGGTCACTGGTCTTAGAAAGTAAAATTGGCGGGTAAAAAGTGTTGTATCTTGAAAAGAAACATAGATGCAGCACTCAAGCAGAACTAACAGCCGCGTGTCTTAACCGAAGCCAGACAGGAAAGACAAAAAAAGAACAGAAGCCTCCGGAAGCCCCATGTCGCAAGGGAAAAAAAAGGACCCAGCCATTGTTTTTATCATGTTATGTGCGAAACTACGCCCATCAGCCCACTCGAAAAATCTGATCGCAGGATATAGTTCCCGACGAGAAGATACTGCCCTTCATGGGCCTCAGAATGGCAGTTTGTGCAGCACGACCTTAAGCCTGAACCTTTTTGATCTGCGCAATGAGGAAGTTGGCGCCCTCCTCGGCGTAGAGGCCGTACGACAGGTGAGGCGCCAGGACGGCCGCGCTGAGGTTTCCGTCGCACACAGTGTCGCGCGGGTTGGCGGCGCAGATGATCTTGATCTTATCCTTGGGGAAGTTGGGGATCTGGCCGTTGTCGGCGCGGAACTGGGTGTCTCCGAAGGTGACCACTCCGGCGATCTGGGTCTTCTGCGCATCGGGGGCGTTCTCGATGGCACGGTGGTTGACGGCCGCACCTTGACTGTCAGAACGGTCAGCATCACAAGTTGGCAAACAGCAAGTAGCGAGGTTCTAAATCTTACGAGTATCCTCCGGTGACGACAATGGAGGTGGGGCATTTGCTCGCGATATCGCTGAGGATGCTCTTCATCTCGTTGATGCCAGCGAGGTCGGCACCACCAGGGAGGAAGTTAGTGTCCAGACGGGCGCCATAATCAACACCCTGGACGGCAACCTTGCCCGGAAATGCGGCCTTCAGGTCGTTGGCAACAGGAGGTCCCACAACGGTGCCCTGTCCACGGAAAAGAAAGAAGATTTAGCATCAAGTCACCAAGAATCCGACAGTTGGGTTTAGGAAAACGAGTAACCCACCATGTTGCCGATCTCCGTGGAGCCGCGCGCCCAGACGAAGATGATGTCTTTGCATCCGCCGGTCTTGAACTCGTTGGCCGTGCTGCCGACGCCGCCCAGCTGCCGCTTGGTTTCTTCCTGCGGGATCGTGGGGTAGGCGAAGGCGGTGGAGGCCAGAACGAGAGTGCTGAAGAACTTCATGGTGAGATAGTTGCGTTTTTCAAATTGTTTGGACTTGCAAAGAGAGTGAATGTGAAGTGGCTTGTCGCGGACAAGATGGCAAAAAAACTGAAGAGAATGGAAGCGGTTGCGGTTAGCTGCTGAGATGCCGGAGTGGATGAGGAGCTATCATGGTTCTGTGGTGAGCTCTCTGAAGGGTTCTTATAGAAGGTGATGATATCCACAACCTCATAGCATCTACACCTAAAGAGGAATATTCAACGAGATGTTCTCCTCATTTCTTGTTGTTCCTCGGCTTTCCAGATCCCTCGGCTCTCGAGGAGAAACTCCTCGACGGCTTTGTTGGAATTGCTGGTATCCAAGGATGGCCAGGTGTGGAGTCCATTCTACCAAGATCTCGAAAGGGTCAGGATAATCAAAGACTACCTACCTAGGCATGTTACCATACGCCGGGGCAGGTACCAATGTCTTGGGCTCAAACACATTGGCAGAGCGGCGAGTCCCGCCAGGATCCGCCATGTCTCTCCCGAAGATGCGGTCCATCATGCAGAGTCAAGCTTGTCATTCGCTCCATCGTGTGCAGTCCTGAACCTGCCAGTCCCGAATCAGGCGTCGTTTGCGAACACAGGTATACAACACGTCCGTTGGATTTTCCTGCTGATTATTTAGCGCGGCTGGCGTGTTGCCTTCGGACGTAGGCAATGACAAGATGAACAAACGTAAGAGGCCGTTTCAGCTAGCAAGGGTTACCTGCCACTCTGTCGACTGCCAGCTGGTACAGTCACCTCCTGACGTGGTTTTCCAACTTTTCCCCGCACAAAATGTCTTTGGGTGCTGTCATGTTGGAGTCTGGACTCGAAAGGGGGATGACATGGATTGATCGGTGGTACTCTCTCCGGAGTCCGCAGTTCCCTTACTCGAGTGTGCGAACGGAATTTGCCACATAATGGGTCCTTCTCTTCTAGACGCCAAAACCCCCTTGAAATAAAAAAGTGAAACAGAAATATCATCACGGATTTGAAATCGTCAAAGGCGGTTTGGCCAAGCAGACTCCAAACTCGAATGCGCAAGGAGATTGAGGGTTCGTGGTTACAGGCGCCCTGGTAATCAACGGCATCACTAAAGTATGTATCACAATAGTGATCGTTTATAACACAACACGTCCGCCAACACGCGCAACATTAAAAAGGCATTGAATGAGCGCTTGATCCCAGTAAAGATATATGAGTTGCTGACCATTGCATGTTTGAATGAAACGTTTCTCTTCGGCGGCTTGTATGGGTCTCCCGAACATAAAGATTTAGATTCTAACTAAGGATTTTAGTTGATTAATTGTCATCCACGTTACAACCGCCATCATCCGGACTACCCGTCCAATCACACCCACCATGCTCAATAATTGTGGGATGGCAGCTCCACTTGTCAAACATGCGACAGAACCGGTCGATCGTTTACAACCCAAGTGCCAAGGTCTTCAGGTTGAAGACAAGGGGCTTTTCGAGAAATGAAATATATGGGTCCATTGCGAAGTTCTACCTAACTTAGTTTGGGAAGTTGGAGAGCATTACTTTCTAGCCAAGTTTCAAAGACCTTTTAACCCATAGATTCATGGAATTATGATGGAGCCTTCCACTTCTCCTTTACCTTTCGCAGCTAGATATTGCAACGATTGCCTCAGGAATGCGGGACACCGAGGGCGATCAGCAGAATACAGCGAAAATCGCGTCAGCTGTCAATCTCAATTCAGCTTGTATTTGTAAGAGTCAGCCTGCATCGATAGACCGAGGCTCAGTTGACATAGCTTGCATACTATTGGGTTATCTGGCGTCGATCGTTAATTCAAAGAGTTGTCAAGGAGGTTTGTTGTTCCACGAATAATCAATGATGTTTGCCGACATAAGATCAGGGGCCCGATCCGTGAGGGGTTAACTTCACTTACCCTGATCTTGCCTTCTCATCTTGAGAAATTACTATTATCTGGTACGACTCTTGCCAATGTATTCAGCGGATCGTCAAGTGATCATCTACGTATGGATTGAGTCATTGGACAGTATGATAAGGGGAGATAAGCCGCACCGCAACGCCCCCCTGGTTTCACTGACTTCTTGCCAGACAGAGTCACACCGAACTCGAACATTAAAAGTCAAACTCTCATCGATAAATCAGACAATGATATACCAGGCTCCCCGATGCATTCCACAAGGCCCTGTTCGAGCTCTGTTACACAATCCTTATTTCGCATGCAAGCCCTGACTGGTACAACCTCCTTTGTCAAAAAGGCAGCCATTGCTTTCTTTTCCTTGTCTACTTAATAGGATTATAGGCTGAAATGCGCAGTCACTTCTTAGTAGCAGTAGCAACTCAAGTTTGCTTTTGGTTTGCTTCTGGCATATCTGGCTTGCAGTAACCCACATCTTTGAGTTTGACGATGATAGCGTCCGAATCAAAGACAGAGGCAGACGCGAACAATTTGGCGATTCGGGTGTGACTCCGAAGATTTCCTGCCAATTGAATGATTCGCAACATAGATTTGGGTCTGGCATCATGATTTCTATCGGATTGGAAGCCCAATTCGACCTCGAGTCAGCGCCAGCGCAGGGGCCATCTAAGGGTCTCTATATCAGCGTTCAACCGGCGAACCAACCCACGGTTAGAACCTCTCTTTTCTACTTCACGCAGAGATCAATATATAGTTAATTGACCCTTCGTCACCACGGTTCGATCGAAAAAATCACCCCTGTGATACGTAAACCAACAGTTTCATCTCAAGTGAGATTCGTTCACGCAAGGCATACAAGTCCCCATGGCGCAGCTGAGACTGAGAGACCCGTAAACCTTTTCCGTAATGCTGCTCTGTTCAGCAATATTTACTGACTACAAATACAATCCCTTTAGCTTTCAAAGTTCCACATGGCCTGATACAACGTTTTCTTCGTGAAAGTTTACAATCACAACAATCGCATGGGATATATGAGGCTTAGATGCGAACGCCTGTGAGCCTATGTCGTGGGCCGAGTAGGATCTGAACAGATCCAACACGGTTGTAAAAGTTCGATCAGGCATTTGAAATTTCTCATTCTTGGAACGATTGTTTCTTCCGAGTCTACTTAATCTCAATATTCCCAGCTGTGGCATTGACTTGCCTAGTATGGGAGTCGTCCCGTGGGAAGAGAACGAAGATTTTGCTTACCAATCACCTTTCGACTTATGCAACAAATGCCGGTGGGATACATAGAAGATCTTTGTCATCATCCCTTTCCCTCTGTCATACTTGAGACTCTGTCTCCATATTAATACTGCAATTGACGTAAACTCAGCCCTGTAAGTCGGAGCTGCTAAGCGTTTCTTATTACCTGGCCTTCAATCGGGACTTCCGTTTTATTTCCCTTATTCAATGTCACTAACGGTTTGTATCCTACAGCATGGCCAAGAAGCCATCGACGTCCTGTGATTACGTTGCCCACGATATGACGAGCCACAATATTGAATATTCGTCATCCAGCTGGTCCCAATATCCAAAGAAGAGTCCCAAAACTCAATCTTTGGCCACAAGAGGCCCCCTTTTGCTTAAGATGGAATCTGAAGTCTCCCTTTAGTGTGGGATTGTTAATCACGCTTGCCTCGCCTAGAAATGTGCCAACCTCGAGTCTGCCAATCCAGAAGGAGTCTACCAGGCGGCTTCAGGTGCCTTCATCTTCTCTATCATAAGGTATCGTGAATTTTCGGTGTGATCGTCTTCGCCTTATTCTGTTTCGATCGAGGCGCTACTATTTGTAAGTGCTGCTACAATGTCCGAGTGCACCCCATTGCTGTAGTCAGTTCTAGAACTGTGTAATACCATGGCTCTAAAACGGAAGAAACGAGGATGTTTGCGAAGAGTGAAGAAAGAGTACCCAGATCATGATGCGACGAGGGAACAGAGACAAAGCAGCAGCCCTTTGAACCCAAACCCAAATCAAAGACCAGTCTAGAAGCTACTGCTCGATTCTCAGCAACTTCATAAAAACAAAGTCCAAGCCTCTTTTCCCGAGTTCTATTGAATCATCCTGCAGGATATTTTTGATTGGAAAGCTTGTCATGTCAGACAAAGAGCTTTTTGTTAAGGCTTCCCACCTTTTGGTCCCTCCGTGACAACTGCCATCATATCCCTTGAAACGTTCACACACTTTGCTCACTGGCCCCGGTGGACGTAGTGATGGAGCTAAAATTAGGTACATGCTTGCAAGCATACGGCCGTTGCCGTGCGAGGTCCTGCTCCCGGGTGCAAGGTTGGGACCTGAGTGAAGGCAGGAGTACCACAAAAAATGGCTCTTTCCTCCCTAGGAAAAGATTAATAAAAAAAAAAAGGAAAAGAGCACCCCGCGGCCTCGGTGTCCCAACTTCACTTTTCAGGACAATGGTTCGCCACGAATCCTCATCTTGGCCCGTCAACTCACTCACCCACTTGGCCCTCGCTCTTCAGGCCTGCAGTCATGTTTCTACAATTCTTACTCTCGGAATCTGAATTCATTTCGTAAGCCCGGCCATTTCCTACCACTGAGTCTTTTAGCTGACGGTCACTCCTTAAGATCATATTGATAATTCCGTCCTCGGTCTGAGGAAAGAGCAGAGTATACAGCATTTTCCAGGTTGGGCTTATACTCAGCTCGACGACTGTCTTCCTGTGTCGCTTCTTGGCCTTCGTCTTTTTCTTCAACAAGTCAAGTGCCCATTCACCTTCACTACAAGATGGATTGATCCGCTCCTCAGGATCAAATTTGGTTAAGAAGGTGGATCAAAAAAATCAGGACATCCAGTTTCGAGTTTCGGCCAGGTACCTTATACTGAGATGCTTACAGAATGGACGGCTTCACTACCAAAGGAGGCAACCGCTCTCCTTTGCATCAGAAGCTTGCCTTTTTAGCATTGACCAATACAATCGATCAGTGGAACTCCGAGTATCCCCGGCTCGCGAGTCAGCTGCTGGACGACAAAGATCAGCATCTCTTATCCGAATGCTATGCCGCTCACTTAATGCCCACTGCGCCTTCCCTGTGGTGGAACGGCAATAACGCCAGCATAGCCACTTGTCTAATCCTACCAGAGGCATATCCCTCGCTCAATCATGGCTCTTGGAAAGGAAGCAAGATCAAGGCTAGCGACATCCTCAGAACCTGGCGCGAAGACGCCGCCCGTCTGTATCCATTCAGCGAGATCGACGACGATGACCATGAGAACACTTCCATTGAAGATATGGCGCAAGACCCAGGCCAAGAATCAGAAAACGTCATCAGTTTTTCCCGAAGCCTAGAACAGTGTAGAGTCAATGACCAGAACGACTTTGACGAGTACAACAGAGATGTCACTTACATTGCAGAGAGTCCCGCTTCAAACAAGAAAAGAAAGGCGGACAGTTCATTGAGCCAGGTTGCCACCCCGAAAAGAGCCAAGCAAAATCGATCTATTTACGACGATGAAAGCTCTGACGACGAGATCCTTGTGCGCCGCCAACGACCACATGCGAGAGCAAACGTTCGACCACGACGACCCGCTGCTCTGATCATTACGCCTCCTCACGTCGGCGAATCTACACCCACGATCTTGATCGACTCGGATAGTGACGATGAGGAGCCCGTTGCACCAGGAAGACGCCAAGGACGTGGTGAACGCAAAGAATCGATCGAGCCCGTCATGGTAAATCCATCGCGACTCAGTCTCACGCCGATTTGCACCGTAACAGCTATCGAGCCAGTCGAAGCACTACAGGAAAAGCACAGCTGCATCGCGACTCTTGACTCTCGACTTTGTCGACAAATCCCGTGATCAGTTCACGTCCGAGGAGCGGGGGTTGGTAGATCATCAGCTCAGGCAAATGGGAGAAAGGCTGGACAGACTGAGCAACATGGTGAAGAGAATGAATAGAAGTTCTAAGTCTTGAGTATAGATGGCTCTGAAATTTGAGAGCAACAAAACCTTGGCGAGTTTGGTCAAGAGGGAGACGGTTTGCAAAATTGCATCATTGGGAGGGTCTTGGTGGATAGACCCTAGTCCCATAATGAAGACTGAAGAGCTTATCCAGAATGACATAATGTGTGCAGTCTTCTTCGATGGGGCTTACCCCCTTAACTTTCAGTGCAGGACACACACGGAGAGAATTGCTTCAAGGTCTTCGAGACAACAGGTGCTGTACTACACATCAACTCTATGCACCTTGACACACTCAGTCCGGCAAACACCGATTCATCGCGAAACCAAGAGCAACGCCAAGCCCTACAAACCCGGGTCCTGCGCTAAAACAATGTTTCCGACTCACTGTCCTCTTTCGGGAATGTTTCAGCATTCATTCTGTGGGTGCTAAGACCCCGGGTTTGTTTACGTTCAGCTTCCCCCGCCGTAAATAATCAGACGAAGATCGAACACGTGCGGGCCGAGACACCTTATGTACCCTTCCTGAGATCCGCGTGTTATCCTGATGGTTAAATCACTCCAAGGTAGCCTCAATTCTCCCTTTTCGATAGTAGCTAGTAATCAGCGGCGAAATTAATACAGACATGGCAGACTCAATCACGGAAACATTAGCTGCGAGTCGCAAAAGATCTAAGCCCGGATCCGACGCCAGCTGCGAGGCCCTGGCTTCAATCAACTTCAACGACAGACCGACACATACTACTAATATTATACTATTACCCAAAAATGAGGATGAGGTGGAACTTTTACTCGAAAAGACGAGCGCCCTCGCGGGCGTGGTCTCCCACAATCGCAGCCTGGCCGTCTGGACCTCCTTCGCGGCAACACCAAACCCCAAAAGAGACCCCATCGCCATCGCCAAAAAGGAAGCCGACGTGCGAGAGCTCGAAATGTTTAATCGCTTCGAAGACATTGGCTGTCAACTACCGCCCTCAAAGAGGCTCGACGTACTCAAAGACGTCAAACCCCTCGACAAGGAGAACAGGAAGACGGCGGCGCGGTACGTGGACATGGCCTCCTGCGTCGACGAGGTGTTTGGCACGCAGGGCGCATCCAAAGAAAACGTCGCCTGGATCGTGGAGAACATGGAGGTCGTGCTGCCGCTCGTGAAGTTCTATTTGCGGGTGAAGCGGGCGCGGAGGAACCTCGCTGGCGGGCAGGACTGCCTGACGAGCAACGAGCTGGCCGAATACCAGACCGTGCGCAAAATCCGCAGCGTCCTGGGCGTGAGGATGCAAAAGTTCCGGATGGAGAAGGCTTCGGAGAGAAGGCTGAGGGGGTACGATGTCGTGTTGTTGAGGAGGCAGAATGAGATGGCGGCTATCTTGAAGGGGCAGCGAGATGCGAGGGGAAGGGTTGAAGGGTTTAGTGATGGTCAGGAGTCGAGGGCAAAACGGCAACGTTGTTCAGCCTAGTCACGTCATCATATGTATTTCATAATGAAGGACGATGACAACGATCGGGCTCGATGATAATGGAGTCTTCACATTGAAATCAATTGTTCCTTTTCTGGGTTCAAAGAGTTGCTTTGCGCCTCGCTGCAGTCAGGCCACATTCAGTCCATGTCTTGAAACCTTGTCTAACCTCGGCGTGTCTGCGGTGAGCTCGAACTCCCCTCGTCATGAGTCGCCTCCTCATGCTCTAAATCCTCGTCGTTGATTGGCTAGACACCAGAGCTATGCGACTTGCAGCTGGTGTCAACTCAAATCAAAATCGTTCGCGGGCTTGTCCTTCACTGTCAAAGGTTTTGCAGGGGAAAACTTCGAATTACAGTTCCAAGACCACCCCTCGAGCTGTTCCAGTCCCCTCGGCCTTCACAATTGTTATTTTTTTTTTTCCAAATCATCAGTAGCAAAGGGCAAGGAGTGTTGACCTGAATTCTCACCGTAACGAGGTCAACCGGAGACCCCAGCCCACATCTCAACTTAGTCAGCAGAAGATCTCCACAAAACGCCACCGGCTGCCAGGCCCGTGCCGATCAGCCCGGCTCCCCACAGGCAGCCTAGGGCTAAAATAGCCCGTTTCTATCCGTGGTAGGTGCTGCCTTATGGATACACCGTCCACGTACCCGTGCCTAGCTCTCCAACCTCGCATGTTGAAGCTGCTTGTCGAATATGAGAAAGAGAAGCACTCGAAGCTCGTCGAGGGAGGCAAACTGACTTTCTATTTCAATGGAAACCGAGTAGTCGCAGCAGATACTATATAGTAACAACCACGGCGCGCCCAGCACACCACATAAGTATCCTTGAACTCTCAATACGAGGCTTCATCCTAACCCATTGGTCTCTAATTTGATGTCAATCCTGGGCCCTCCGTCGTGACGGCGTAAGACTTGAGGACCTCAACCTGTTTCCTTCACAACCCATCGTAGCGTTGGCTTCATGACAGCTTCGTCCAAACATGGCCCCAGTTCCCAGATGCTCGGATGACCATCATACGTCTGACTTTCACACAATTGGTCGAGAGCCCTTTATTTCTAGACTGGACTGTCGGCGTCATTACCTTCCTTTCCTCACTTGTGTCTTTTGACGAATGCGACTTTCACATCCTTGTCATCTAAAGGAACGCATTCAAGGCAATACGAGGTGCCGTGCTATTTGCATTTTGCGTTTTTCCATTTTCCTGATCCTCTACATGCGTAATCCAGACTCAACTCGTCCAAATGCCAAGGACCCGTAGGACCTGTATCATCCGGGCTGTGACCCGTTCAGTGTTCCAGTTTCCATGAGGTATCCCTCTTTCTCCTCCAGGACTCTCAACATCCTTGATCTTCTCTTGTTGGGTTTTTTGTAACTAGTGGCCCTCATCACCAAGGCCGTCCAGCTCCTTAAGCACAGAGGACTTGGTGCCGATCTTCTTCATTTGTGTGTCCTCGAGCTTCTCGCCTCCGGCCAGTCTCATCTCAAGATCCTCAATGGCGCGCACCTTCTTCTGCAAGCTGCGAATCTTCTTCGCATTCGGGTTTTGCGAATTATCGGCGCCGGGATTAGTCACAGTCACCGGTGCGGCCTGCTGAGGCTGTGCGTTAGGCACCTGCGGCGCGCCATTCTGGCCTCGGTGGGTGTTGCTCCTGTTACGATGCTGACCCGCACCGGGGTTGCGAGAGTGGCTGCGGTGTCTGTGGTTACCTCCGGCACCGCCACGACGCTCAGGACTACGACCCTCGTGGCCTGATCCTGCGCCAAAGTCACGGGGAGGCGGGGCAAGCGAGGCGCCACCGCCGTTCTGGCCCTCGGGGTTGATTTCTCCATCCTTCTTCCTGTTGTTGCGCTTCTTCTTGTTCTTCAGTGCCGCCTTTGACAAGTTTTCATCGTCGTTAGGGTCGGCTCCGGGAACCTTAGGAGCAGCGCCAGGGACCGCAAACTCTGCCCCAGGCACACCACGACGGGGGCGTCCGAACCCGTTAGGTCCAATTGGCGCAGATCCGTTGTTCATGCTGACGTGAGCCGCGCCGCCCTCGTCCTCTCGCTTGAAATGAAGCGGGGTGGCGAGTCCACGAGCACCGGGGGGGCGGTAAGCTCCCGCAGGTTTGCTGGGCGTCTTTACGGAGCCCAGGTAGGTGGCCGCGGAGGCGTGCGGGGTGGGAACCGGGTTCAGGGGATCTCCACCCGCAACCTTTTCAGCAGCCAGGGGCCTCCAAACAACGTTGTACAGCTCGACCTTGTCCTCGTTGTACATGAGAGGGCCACTGACGTGCCAGAGCTTGATGCCGTTGTCGACACGGAGACGAGGAGAGGTGGTGGCTGTCATGATATAACGGCTATCGGGACTCCACGTGCAGACACTGGGGTTTCCACTTTCTATGGTGTGAAGCTTGCGGAAATCCTTTTCGAGATCAATGACGTCGATCTGGCCAGCCAGATTTCCAAACCCGGCAACTAGAGCAAAACGTCCCGTGGGAGAGAAAATGATGGTGTTGCGAGGGCCCAAGGGGAACGAGTGCTGGGCAACCGCACGGTGGTTGAAGATCGTAGTCTTGGCAGGCATGTATCCATAGACGACACCAAACTCCTTGGAGTTCGGGGACCAGGTCACGTCGTGAATGGGACCCTCCTTGTCAAGGCTGACGCGGGCGTCGAAAGAGCCATTGACACTGAGCAGGTACAGCGTGGTCTCGCCATAGTAACTCTTGTTGGACTTGTCGACATCGGTCTGAGCCAGAACGAGGATGCTGGTTCCCAACTGGTTCCACTTGAGCTGAACCTTGTCTCCCTTGAAGAAGGTCTTTTGGGAAATGGGGGCATTGAACTGGGGCACGTTGTAGACCTTGACGGCAGCGGGTTGTCCCTGAGACGTAGTTGTTAGTATGTTGAGAAGCCCTCCTGGGCGAAGCAATCATTGCTTACCTTGCGTTCAGGAATAAAGACAGCGACAGAGTGAGAACGGCCGGGAGCCAGGGCAAAGTCAGCGACGCCCTCGACTCTCAGCTTGTTCCAGACGGTGCCGAGATCGTGACTCTCGTAGAACTGGACTTCGTTGGTGACCTGGCGGGCACAGAACTTCTCATCGGCTGTATACTGAAGGTTCCAGCCTCCCTGTGACTTTTGGACGTACTTGCCCAATGGCAGCTTGTCGGCTCCGGCAACACCATCCTCGACGGTGCGCCAGACCTTCAAGTTCTTGGTCGCATCTCCGTTCTCGTCCTTGGCAGGACGCTCCCAGGTGACGATGAAGGTGCCGAGAGGGGAGAAGCCGAGCTCATAGACATTGGGGATGGGGAGGGCAAGAACCTGCTGGCCGTTGGAAGCGTCGACAACCGTAACAACTTCGGGGCTCGCCCAGGCAAAGTAACGGCCACAGGGCGAGTATGCACAACACCGGAGGTTCCCTTCAGGATTGGCGAACCCAGAGAGAGGTTGGTAGGACGGCGCAGCATCAAACAGGCCGATGCCCTTCTGGGTGCGGTAGGCAAACTGCAATTGCGAGGACGCCATAACTAGTCAAAGTCACAGTGTGTATCAAGAGCAGATAGTGCCGGCGGGTTGGAAGGGTGACGTTCTTGGGTGGAATTGATGGTTCTTCTTCAGTGAGCTCAGAGATCGGAGGTCGTCGAGATCGAAGTCGCCGAGGTGGACGGACAAAGACAGATGGCGATGGCTCGAGAGCTTGACGTGTAGTGCTTTGAGATGGACGGAAACCGTGGACTGATCAGGTGGTGGGTATTCCGACGACGGCTTGTTATTTCTTTGCAGCAAAGGAAGCTTTGTTGATCTACTTGGTCGCAATCGGCTTCAGGTGTTTGTGTTGATATTCGTACGTCGAGTATGGCTACTTGGGTATACCACAGAGCTGGCGTCGGGCGTTGGCTTGGAAGCTGGTCGACGGATGACGTGTGAATCGATGGTCGATGGCTGACGGGGCAGTCTTGATTCAGAGGGGCGTCGGAACCGAGATGCAAACACACACGTGCAGTAAGAACGAGGATGCAGAGGCAGACGGCAGCAACTACAACTGGATGGAGCTGAGCCGTGAGGCTATAGGAACCCGAGGAAGAAAAATAGGGAAGAACGTGAGGAAGAGGGGAGAAAGGGAATGGGAGGAGGCACCCTGAGGGGGGAAGATTGGCGTGCAACGGTGCGTGTTGTTGTGTGGGCTGGAGGAGAGGAAAGGGAAAGGAAGGGGAGAGAATGGCAAAGTGGGATTTTGTGAATATTTTTTTCTGCTTTGCCTGTTGCCCCCCCCTGGTCTCGTCGCCTGCGCGGGTTTGCCTTGGCTCTGGCTGGCACACCCTGGCCACTTTTTTCTTCGCTTTCTTTTTTGGCCTCTCTCGCGCCTCACCTTGTCTTGCAGGGCATTTTGGGGCCCTGTAGCAGTAACTCAGACTTAGCTGGCACGCTGTAATGGAGGTCGGACACGTCAGGTACTTGTAGGTAGGCACGGTCGGTCGGACAGTGGCCCACTCAGCGATAGAGCCACGTACCTTGCCTGAATAAGATGTATTATGTAATGCGGCCAGCGCACCTCTCAAATCCCACAAGCTCCCCAAGGGTGAAATTGTTTGCTCCTTGGTCATAAATTAGGTACACATGGGGCAGATCAGACTTCCTTGATGGTGAACCGCCGAGTCAGAGTTATTCTCCGGGGTACAAAAGGCATTCAGCGCGGGAAGGTTCTGTGAAAAGGCAGGCATTGCAAATGACGACCTTGGAATAGAACAGTCGGAAAGCTGGAGCGACAAGGTGCAGCTTGGAAGCCAAGCCAAGCCAAACACACTTCCCAACGCGGGCCGCAGGCGGACAGGGCAGCGCGGTGTGTGGTGCCGTCCGTCCCCATGAGTCCCCGGGTCCAGCCGTGGCCGGTGGACTCTCACCGCGAGGAGGTGTGCCGTGTGCTCTGTCTCGCCGCCCTCCCCCCCCAGGCCTCTCTACAAGTCTATCCGTACAGTAAGACCCAGCTTGGCCTCGAAGTGGAGGCGTGGCCATTCACATGTTTTCCACCCGCTTACGACACCGGCAGAGACGGACGTTCCTTCCCGGGCAGACACTGGACTCTACTTGCAGGTGAGACTGAGACCTCCAAATGCTGCGCCGTTGCCGTATCAATTCTGCATCTCCAGGACGGTGTGTCTTACTCATCGCTCCGCGACGTCGTCTATTGGCTGGCTGGTTTGTCCTCGTCCCGCGCATCTGATCATTTTCAATTCCAGCAAACGACGTCTCCCCTCCACCGACCCGGACAATAAACCACGGACTGGCTTTATTCATCTTGCCGGCTTCGGAGTCATTCTCAGGAAGAGATCTTTAATGACAAGGTTCCTTGCTCGGGCCAGGTACCACTACCTCCTTGAGTCCTCCTCCAATCCGCCGCAGTTTCCGTCTGCGACAGGGACAAGAGTCATGGCCTTATCCTCGATCCCGCTCAGGCTTCAGCATGAAATGCCCATGTTTGGGCTTGTGGTTTGTTCCTCCGCATGAGAACCACGGAGATTGCGACCCACTCTTGCTCCCTCGCCCTTGCCCTCGACCTTTCGGCTGCGGGGATTACAGCTACCCTGTTGGTTTAGATCGACTGGCTGTGATAACATCATCTCCATTGACGGCATGCGCGCATCGATAGTATCGACAGCGGCAGCCAGATACCGGCCATCCTATTTGTCGGCAATCGTCCCTCTCAAACTCGGGCGTGATCCGCAACCTACAATGCCCGCAATCGTACGTGGCTGATCAAATCAGCGATTGGGAAGTAGTGAGGCATCTGGCCATTTTTTCCAGCTACGGAACATCCTGCTGTCGCAAGACTATCCCATGTTGATCGGACTCGGCTAGGTACTCCCGCTGGCCGGGCTTCACGGCCCGCCCAAACGCCTGAACTTCGAAAAAGTCTAGCTCTTTTATCATCGCATCGGCGCGGATGGGAGAGCTTTGTCAAGACGGACCTTCGATTCTGAAAGGACTACTACGTCGAATGACAGGTAGAGGGTTCAACAGGTCGTTGTTGTGGCGGTCCACCCTCGTCGTTACCAAGTCTCCCGGATGAGGCTCACTTTGCGGCATCGAAATCACAGCGAGTTCAATATCATAGTCCGACTGCTGCGGCTCATCTCTCTCTGTGCCTGGGGTACTTCCAGGTGTCGAAGCAAGCCTCGCATTCGAGTCCGCTGTCGTGTTTTGCAGTCTTGTCCTGTTGCCCGCCGCTAGCTTGGACCGGCGATTCATGCCCCAAGACGACAGAGAATCGAGGCAGTCTTTCGAAACTTTTCTCCACCAAGAGAGCCGTGCTGTGGAGGAGTTAGATGAGATTCTCGTCGCGGTGCGCCGCTCGAGGAGATGGTTGATCGAAGGAAAGCAGGCGCAAACCAGGCCAATAGCGAGCTCTCCGGTCCTGGCAGCATCGTCGTCAGTAGGGGATGGTACCTTGAGGACAAAATGTCCATGAGGCGTAGACTCACACCGTCCAGTCAAGAGGAATGAAATCTGCAGTCGGGTCTTTTGTCTCGCCAAACTTCGTGGTGAGGTATACACGATAGACCGTCACGGCAAATGCTACGCCGCCCGCGCCCAGAAGTGCCACCACCTTCACTTTCCTGGCAAACGACACCCGCAGCGTCCATGTCAGGGGGATGGGAACAACCAAGATTACCAAATCCGACACGATCGAGATGGAACCATCATACAAGAAAAGTTTAGTCTGATCGATGCACTTGAAGTTGACAGTAGTCGTATCCCAAAATGCCTGTACCGGAATACAAACGACGGCCTTTGCGACTTGTGCCGGGATATAGCACAGGAGAAAGAATGCCAAAAGAGCGTGAAGCACCCGGGCAACATTCCTGTCGACGGAAAACACGCGGAGGGTGAGAAGAAGGAGTGCCGTCTTGGTGAAGAAAGCTGCTGGCGAGTACAAGAGGGAGCTGATATACAACCACTAAAGATGACATTCTCAGTCAAAAAAGATCATCGTTCTATTTTAGGGCTCAACACTACCTTCTGGAGCTCGGCGAAGTTGCTGGCAGTAATTTCCCAAATATGGAATCCTTCGCCGTAGTGGAGTTCTGTTCATTCTATTAGCGCCTGCCCGTCGTGCTGGACGATATACGAGCTGTTCTTACTGATGAAAATAGTCGTGTTCAAGACTACGGTGAAGATCTAAACAGTCAAGATCAGCATGTCATTCGGGTCATATGGTGTAGACTTACCCATCCAACTAAACAGCTCCCTATCCCACGTGTTAGCATGGCTCAAACCACCTCAGGGAAAGACCTACAATCTTCCAGCCGAAACTTTCCATTCACTAACAGCTTTACGTAGATCCTCAAGGCGAAGAAAACCACGACAACGATCTGAATGAGAGTCATATAAACGATGTGGAGCATGTGCCCGGCGTCGCGCGGATTGTCGAAATTGGGCGTCTCCCCGTACGGTGGTGGCGCCGCTCCGATCGGGCCTGTGTTGATGCTCATCACTGCTAGCTCCGGCCCATGACGGAACGTTTTATGTGCATATCGCTGCGTTGATGGACGACGACGAGTCTGGAGAGCTCAGGCGGCAGAATCCTTCACCTCGGTAGCAAATTGTCCAAGACAAGAAACGAAAGATGGTCGATTCTCGTACAACGATATAATCGCGGAAGCCTCGCAGTATAAAGAGGGATTAAAGGAGGCCACCCTTCCCTGAAAAACACGTGCAGCAGGGGACACTTGGGGAGGGTGTATATGCTCTTTGACATGACATCTCAGCATTGAGTTTCGAAATACTGACGAAAACACAGGGAAGGGACGATGTGCGAGGCACGCGAGTAAGCCAACGCTGCCCAGCACTTGTTCGGCTCGGTCGGAAAGACTCCGACCAGAAGTTCTAGATGCAGTTTGGAAACGACTCTCACAAAGGGTGGAGGGTGAGAAGTCTCTCTCAACACCGGGTGGATTGACCAACCCTTATCCTCTGCGGAGAGGTCTCGTCTCATGCTCGAGACTCGTGAATGGCCCGTCGACCCCAACCTTGAAAGGTTCTGGAACAGAAGTAAACTCTATCTACGGACGGACCTTCCCTCGGTCGGGAACACCGTCGTCAAACGTCTTTCGCAATGTTTGACCATTTAGCTGGGTGGACAGGTAACGGACAATACTGACTGACAAGTGGATCTGGGTTGTGCCACGTACGGCGAAGTGGACTTGTTCGCCTCAATCTGGTATCTTGCGAGCTTTTTGATCTGGGATGTCTCTCGCCGCGTGGTCCGGACAACGTCTCAGGGTGAGATGCGTCGTAGAAAGAAGCCAGCAGTCTGGTTCGAAACGTTGCTAAGACAACCCACCGAGATTTACAGCGACTGCAGCTCTTGACCATCTGCATGACATCGAAGCAGTTTGGGGTTAGCTCGCGAGGACTATGATCGGATGACCGGCAGCAGAGGATGAATTTATCGATGAGGGCGCTCAATGGTCTCCGTTATGAAGCCACTTCATATTGCGAGACTGTGCATCTGTCGCTATGCTCCGGTGTCGCCAACCCCGGACCTTGCACCAAGCAGAGAATGAAAACGAGGCTCTTCGTGTGACTCTCGGATAATCGCATGCCAGTATTGACCAAGAAGCAATGGTTAGTAGTAGCAGAGGTGCGCTTGATAATTCTTACGTGGGTTGGAAGAAACTTTTCCCTCCATACGTCCGATCCGCAACGAGAGACGACGAGGTCGGAATCGCTCCCCAAGAATTGGCTCCTACCGCAGTTCGGCGAACTTCGAATCAGCACATTCTGGCGGAGTGGCATCACCTAAGCATCCGACCGACAGGTTGCACGGCACCGGATGCCTATGTCTTCCATGAAGGAGTACACAATGCAACGCGAGGGGTGGCCGGCCAAATAAGCTCGTGGAGATGGTATAGCACGTGTCGAAAGGTGGGCGAGGAGCCTCGAGGTTTAATCCTTTTAGGTTGCATGTCTTCGGGACCAGCAGTTCTCTAGATTGAGCTAGGAGTCTCTTTGTAAAGCTGACCTACCTTGGGGATGAAGTAAGAGAGAGTCATGAGGCCCTGGACCTCCCGTTGGGCCTCCATCTTGGTGTTATGCCCTCTTGGGGCAATGTTATTCGCTTCTTGAAGGATAACGTTGGGCCGCAATGCCATCTCAAAGTGCCCGTCGCCGTGGATGTACGCCCGCGACCGTCTTTACGCAGGATTATCTACGAGTCAGGAGCGCAGCTAGCTACCAGTGTGACTTTGCGTTTTCATCTCCCGCAGCTCGTGATCTGCCTCGCGCGTGTGTTAGAGCGTACATGCGCATTCTCACGCCAAGCAGCGGTCTTTGCTGAAATTCCCGGAGCCGTCTCCGATCGGAGCTGGGTCACACCCGTCATCGTCGAGGTTCTGTCAATGGAGCTTGACTCGCCCGCAACGCGTTGGTTAGATAATGCCAGAGCGGGGAGCGAAGTTTACACCCCTTTCTCGAGCTGCCTTGGTTTTGAGGTCGAAGGGACGAGACACTTGAATCCTTCGCTGGGGTATGAATTTTTCGTAATTTCTTCACGAATGTTGAGACGTTGAAACAGAAAGATTGGAAGCACTGGCCCCCTGCGTTTATGCGGTTCTCTCTGGAACCTAATCTTCACAATGTGAAATCTTCCGCCGCCTTTACAAGTCGAGCAGACATGAGTCGAGAACTGGATTAGCTAGATTCACCAGCGGTCGCGCAAGCTTTCAAGCTGGTTGTATTATTGGTATCATTTTGAGCGAGTGCCAAGTGGCAGCGTATGTAGCTCCCCCAAGGAAGAATCGCAGGAACAATCTCTATCTACCAGACCACTGCTCCCTCCAGCCTCCCTTCTCAAACAGCCATAGCGCCTCCGTCGCGTACGCCCGGCTGCCCCTGTGGCCACCATCCACTATCGCCGCCTCCGACAAGCTCTCCAGCACGCGTCCTTCCTGTATACTGCTCCAGATGCCCCTGCCGAGGCTGTCTTCCTCGCCTGTTCCCCACTCGCCCTTGCCCAACCGATATAGAATCCGTCCCAGCGTCTGGAACGCGACGCAACGCTGCGCGGGGACGGCACTGCGCGCGTAGATGGCCAGCTCCTCGATCGTGTAACCGGCCGCCTCCGGGGCCTGGCCGTGGTGGTGCAGCCCTTTTGACGTGGGGATCGATCTGCTCAGGCGGGGCGGAATCAGCCCGCCCTTGAAGTCGAAGCGGAGGGCCGCGATGGGCAGGGACGACTGGCCAGGGTAGTAGGGAGATTCGCGGTCGGCGGGGGAGTCGGCGGTGGGGATGGGCGCCATCCAGGCGAGCTTGCTCGGGTCGGCGGGGAGGTTGGGGAAGAACTTTTCGTGGAGGGTCTGGAGGAAGTCTGGGTGCGAGGGGTCGAGGTCTGGGAGGGCAGGCGCCTGCGGGAAGTGCGTTTTGTCGGGCTGGTCGTTTAGGGGAAATAAGTCTTCTGGCGGGGCGGCAGGAGCTTTGTCTTCGTGTGTGGCCGGGGGCTTTGGCGATGCCTTTGACGACTCTTCTCCGGTAAAGGAGACGGATTTCGCGGTGGATTTCGGTGCTGGCTTGGGTTTCGGTGGCGGGGAGGTGCCCTCGATCTTAATCTCTGGCGTCGGAGCCGGCGGCTCCTTGTTGGTTTCGTCGGCGGGAGGATCGAAGGGATTCGGGCCATGCTGCTCGTCAATATTGGCCCTGCCAAGGAGGCGTTGGATGAGAGACGGGTCGAGAGAGTTCAGCAGTTCCTGCCGTTCCTGCGCGATGTCCTCCGGGCTCATATCCTCCAGCTTCTGCCTATTCTCACGATCGATTCTCCGCCGCTCGGCGGCCTCGAATGACTTTTGAGAGTCTGCTGCGACATCGCCGCTGGATTTTTGTTGGATCGAAGAGGTCGCGGCCGCGGCTTGTGCGCCTGTCGTGGGCTTGCCCTGCCGTTGCTGCTTGAAGGCCGAGACGCGGGCGGCGCGTTTCTTGTGTGCGGGGAAGCCTGTCGTGGCGGCGTCGATATCGTCAAAGACAACAGGGTTCGCAGGGGCCGTCTCCTTCTCGACGATGTCTCCGACTAGCATCATGGGCGCCATGTTTGCGTTGTTGGAGTGTGGAAAGGGTTACTTATGCGCAAGCAAGGCCTCAGGATGTGCGTAATTCGAAGAGTGCTGGTGGATGTACCAACCATTTTTTCCCTTTCGGTCGCAGTCAAGAGCGACGTACCTTTTTTTCTTATCGGACCGTGGCTCTCTACCTTATCTGATTGCACACCCCAGGCCACTGCCCCCCCTGCTCAGAGGTTCTGGGTATGCCTTTTTCGGAACTGCCCGTGCGGCACCCCGAACACAAGCTCATTTTCAGATGGTAGTGCCTACCACGGGGAACCGGGGTCACCTCGCCAAGGAGTCATTCGCGTTTGGGGGTCGAAAATTGCTGCATATCAAAATTTCGGGACTCAAAGAGCGAGTGCAATTTCGAACATTAGGGGCTTCCATTGTGTGCAATCGAGAATTCTTCCAGCTGTCCCGGAGAAAGGAGAAGTGCAACGGCGAGGCGGCTGGCTGCAGGCCACGCTACCTGAGTTGGAGGCTCGTGGGAGGGGGCAGAGGACTTGTCCTAAATCCCGAGAATGCGCCGTTTTTAGAGTTGTGGCTGACAAGCGGGACTGAGCCACACCAAGTTTTGCATTAGCGTCGATCGTCCGCAAAATTCCAGAAAACCTTGGATGGGCGGAGGCGGACTGGCGGGCGACCATGCCGGGGGCCACGCCTTGTGTTTCCGCTTGATTCGCACAGTGTCCTTGTTTTTTATGGAATGGATGAAACTCGTTGGATTCGTTTGAAAATTCCTCTCGGAGGAAGCATCATTAGTTTTGCATGGTAGAGCGACTTTGTATATACAAGTCGTGTCGTGTCGGTGTCGCCGTGTCTCTCTTGACAAGTGATCATTGCATGCAATTAGGCTAAAGTACCCGAAAGGAATTTCAGCTGGGAGATGGCGTACCTTCTTTCTCTCTCTCCATCTCTCTTTTTTTTTTGTCCTCCGCCAACCATGCCACTCAAAATCCAAACAATTGTCGTTTATGTCTCGCAGATAGCAAGGAATGTTCGGGTGACAAAAGAAAGGATTATGCACGTTCTTTCGAACTTGTAGCGTGTTGCAGAATCTGCAACATGTCTTCCCACTCGTAGCACACTAGCAGCATCTGTGAGTTGCCCGAAAAATGGCCTTCCGACTGCAGTGAAGGGTGTGTCCCACGAATGCAACTTAGCAACAGAGGACAGGACTGAATGGTGACTCGACTGTCGATATCTTCTTCCACTCCCTCAATTCGTCAATGAGGCTCTTGGGCCTGCAGTCTTCCTTGATCAGCGAGACATGCAGAAGAGGGGATTGAAATATGCCCTGCGCCGTCGTCCCCTCCCCTGGACGGTGGGGGGAGAGGAGATCTGGCTGGACCGTGAGGTGAGGTGTGCCCCCGGCCGTCATCTCCGTTTCCCAGCCCCACCCCTGGCATCTTCCCTCCAAATCTGTATGCGCCGGGCTCAGCAAAGGTGGTTTGCACAAAGATCCCTGCACCGGTCGCGGTTATCTGGGACGCTAGGGCGGAAATGGAAGCCGGACGTGGTTCAACGTCAGACGCGCAGGACCCATCTTTACCCACATTTGAGCGTTGCACCGCTCTCAGATTGGCGGGACAAAAGGGAAAAGACAGCAAGAGCCCAAGAGGTGGCACATCTTTGTACTCGGTACCTGCGCCCGGGCCCGTGTTTCTCTTTTTTTGGCGACCTTGTTAGCTCCGAAAGCTGCAACCACCTGCACCACAACACGGTCCCCCTTTGCTGTTTGCTCAGGTTGTCCATGGGAGAAATTCCACGACCCCTTCTTTTCCTTCCTTTCCCCACTGCTCGGCTCCTGCTCCCCTCCTCGCGCGGCTGCACGCACTGGGCTGGATGAGGTACCATCGACCACCTGCACCCCCTCGCATCCAGGTAGCGCCGCGCTGCTCCATGTCTTCCCAATTAATGTTACTGCATCCATAAGGTGTATGGTACACACACACACACACACATTCGCAGCAATTTGCTGGAGACAATAGTGCCTGCCGCGGCAAGACTTCCCATCCCGTCTCCTCGGCCAGGTCGGTTCTTGCTGACTGTTGATAGTGGTTGACTTCCAGGCTCGCCCTTTCCCCAAGGCTACCTGAGCTGAAGGCGACGAGTTCCTCGCATCGGGTTGGCCGCTCGCCCTGCTTTTGCCCTGCGTGGTCTGGTTCCGGGCGGCGTGCCTTCGTTCGTACCCTGATCCGCTGCGGTGGTGTTTAATATTGACACCTGATGACCTTGTCTTTTCTTTCCCCTTGCCGGTTGGCGAAACGTGGTGGTCGAGCATCCGGACTGATGGAGGAGGAGGAGTAGGCACCATCGTCAAGCGGAGAAGCCCCCAAAAGCCGCCAACCTGTGTTGTTGCTTGCTGATGGGCAATGAGCAATGGGCAATGGCCGAATGGGGGTGGGCGTGCTGATGCTCCCATTCCCACCCCGTCCCGTCCATCGTCTGTCTCTCTTACCTGAGGTGAGGTTCCTTGCCATACCATCCCGTCATCCCGTCCGTCCATCTTTTCTTTCTACGCCTGGCCCACGTTGGAAGTTTACACATCTCGCTCTGTCAGCCCGGCCTTGATTCCTTGTACCTACCGAATCTCTCTGCATCTCTGGCCCGGCTCTGCCTTTTCTCCCTGAGCGGCCCGTTCACGGGGTGCCATCGCTTCTTGTCGTCTTGGTGTTTTCTCCCCTTCCTGCCTCCCCACTCCCATTACTTGCAGAGGTGCAGCCGATGGCTCACGCCCCCCCTTTGGTTCAGTCGTCCACTCTTTCCATGTTGTTGCCATTCCCATTTCCCTTCTCCCGCTCCCATTCCCATCATCCCCAGTTGTTCTTCTCTTATGCCCTTTCCCTCTTTTAACCTTGGCTTGACCGTGACTGACCGCCCACCCCATCCATTTCCCCCCTTCACCCGCCCCGTCCGCGTTCTTTCCTTGCCCACCCCGTCCACGTTCCTCGTGGTCCTGAGGCCATCTGATCCCATCGACGTGCCCCCCAGCCTAGTCCGAATCTCTAATTCGGCTTTCATAATAAAATTTCCCTCCCATTCACTGCTGCTGAGGCCATCCACGTCTGCTCGGTGCCCCGTTTTTATCTTCTTGCGCAGCAGCCAAATGTCGGCCCAAAAAATAATTGTTGTTCCCCCCAAAAACGTAGCCATCCCCATCCTCTCTTCCGACCTCCCATTCCCCTCCTCCTTTTTCCTCTTCGCACCTACCACGACACTGCAAATTCGACCGCAGAATCACCAAATCCATCAATCTTGACATCAACGCCCATCATCGACATCTCAAAAAGATCGTCGTTTTGTTCGGCTCACTAAGCTGTATTCTTTGACGGTCGTCAAAACGCTCTTTGGCCCGCATTTCGACTCTTTTTGATCGGTCAAAGGTGCCAACTGTCGTCAAAAATACACCTTCAGAACCTCATTGAGGTTATTCACGAGTTCCCACCTTGCAACTCCGCACGGCCACACTGCAGGTGACCACTGCTCAATTGGTGCAGCAGCCTCCTGCCTCAGCCAACCTAGTCCACTGCCTTACATAATTCCGCGTCTGCCCCCAACCCACTCTCAGCCAATCCGACGCTACGAAACTTAAACGCACCACAACGCGAACCCACCTCCCTGTCAGAGAGGAAAAGTGAGGTCATTCAGGACGACCTTCCAAAGCAATTCACTGCACCACTGCGCTCGGATTCTTTTTCAATGCACTGGAACTGTTGTGATCTACAGTGATCTCACGGTTTCAAAGACTGCCCTGGAATCTTTTTTTAACTTCAGGACCCGGTCTCTGGTGCAAGCGTCTGTCGAGTTGAACTTCGACGACCTCTTTTCGGCGTGGTGTTTATTGGTGGTGGAGGAGAGCCAGCTATGCGCGACAGCTCCTCGCCTGCACTTTCATCACCACCTTCCGGCTCTATTTCAGAACCAGGCTCGCCGTTAATCGGTCGGCCAAATAACAACGACATGGATATGGACGAGATCATAGTAGATCCCTCCCAGCCTCGCTTTAGCGTCGTCGCAGGAAATGAGCCGCCTCAACCCGAAGTTCGCCTTACCGCTGCTGGCCTACCAAGAAAGAAGCCTGGTCGCAAGCCTGGCTCTACTGTCAAGCCCAAGAACCCCGACGAGCCGCCTAAGGTGCGCCGACCTAGGAAACCCCGCGATCCCAATGCGCCACCCATTCAAAGGAAGAGAAAGTCGGCACCTGCTGCTGATGCCGACGCAGGCTCAGACTCGAAATCCCTTGCCGCTGCCGCCGCCTCTTCCTCCACGCCTCCTCCTTCTCGACAGACAAAGATTACAGATATCGTTGACATCACTTCCGGTTCCCGACCTGGCTCCGCTCAGCCCGAACACATAGCGCAAAAGGCGCCCAAGCGAGAGGAGATACCGCGTTCGATGCAAAGCATCTTAAATGCAGACCCAGAGCCTGAGCCGAAGCCGCAGAACACCGCTCTTCCGACACGCACTAGCGGACAGGGTTACGATCCTATCCGTGGTAGTTACGATCCCGTAAGAGGCATATTCGGCAGCGCCTCATCCCCGAGACCCGCAACACAATCCGTCAACCGACCGAGCGCGTCTCCATCTATTGCGAGTCTGGTAGATCCGCCCTCACAGAATGTCACGTCGCCTTCCACGCAAACTTTCCGCAACACCTCTACTCAGGCGCGGACTGAGACTGCATCTGTCCCAGCATCTCCGTCATACCCTGTCAGATCAATCCCTCAAACGATCTCGAAGCCACCTGTACCCGAGCCAAAGAAATCCCTGGCTCCCCCGCCAGTCCCAGCTATCAAAGCAGATGCGAAGTTAAAGGATGCTGCGTCAACTGCTGGTTCTGTCACGAGCAAGAAACCTTCGCCAAAGCAAAAGCCACAGAAGTCCGGTGTTTCTTCACCTAAGCTGAATGCTCTGGACGAACCTCGAGATCTCCTTGGGGATCGGTCAATTCTAGACTTTGGCAGAGCCGAGACGGGCAAGGAGTACAAGGCCCCGGATATTGTCCTGGACATCCCTATCAAGCCTGGCGACACAAATATCTACGTCAACGTAATGCGTATGGCTGAGGAGAAGTATGGCTGGGACGCCCTGCATCCTCGTCTGGCCGAAAAGCGAGATCGAAAGGCCCGCATTGCTGCTGCTTCGGCTGCCTTGGAGAAGACGGCGTCAGGCCAGGAATCTGGCGACGAAATGTCCGAGGACTCAGACAAGGAGGCAAGCAACGTGGAGATGGGCGGTATGACCAGTGGTGCCGACCTGCCAGAGAAGCCGAAGAAGAAGAAGCGCAACTTCAAAGAAGATGAGTACGATAAGGATGATGACTTTGTCGACGATTCCGAGCTTTTATGGGAGCAGCAGGCGGCCGCTAGTCGAGATGGCTTCTTCGTGTACTCTGGACCGTTGGTGCCAGAGGTTGAGAAGCCTGCGGATACAAGGTACGTTGCATTTACACCCACCCTGTATGCATGGTTTACTAACATGTTCTAGACCTGACGGATTACCTAAGCGTGGACGCGGTAGTCGAGGCGGGCGTATCGGCGGGCGTGGCGGTACGACGCGCGGCGAGGGCGGCACGGGTCGTGGGGGAGGACCAGGCTCCAGAGGTGGTCGCGGTTCCCGAGGCGGTTCGCTCACTCGCAAACCGCGTATCACAAAGTCGGAAAAGGAGCAGCTCGAGCGCGAGAAGGCCGAACGCCAAAGGCAGGCTGAGCTCAGCGCCAAGTCTACGAACGGCTATTCGCTTCAGCCTCAGACGCCTTCCTTTGCAGCAGGAATGGCAGGCGCGTAAACTGCATTTGAAATCGCTACACTACGACAAGATAGATGCGACGACAAGATGTCATCTTTCCTCGTTTGGAGAGGAAGGTTGTCATCTAAAGACGCTTCTTGCAACAAAATGAACATACACGGAGAGAACTCGATCGATAAAGAACAGCCTCTAGAGAGGTGACTGTCGCGACTGCGACTTGAAGAAGAAGACTAATGAGGGACCGTTGTCTGATCTGAACAAGACGTTTGGAGCAAGCGTTGTGATGTCGATGCTCCTTTTCTTGGTCATTGACTTTGCTGGGGGTGACATGGGTAGGCTAGGCGGTACTGTTTCCCAGGAGTCAGACGGTATGGGACGGCATGGGATCCCAGGAGAGCGGCGTTCGGACTTGAAGGACTGGTTGACTGTTTATTGGACGGAATGGGCCTACGGTTGGGCGGTTCCACTTGCCCGCTAAAGCTGGTGAAGTTTGCAAGCTGTGTGAAAGATTGGCGAATTGTCTTATTGTTACTCCGGATTAGAGATGTATTGCTAGACAGACTTGCTACCAAACAATGGAAGGCACTGATGAATGTCATGGGTCGATATACCTTGGTCAAGGTATCTGAGTGCGGCAGAACTTTGGTGATCAGATAGAGACGCAAGTTTCAAGATGAACGAATCCCGACCAGAGCAATCCTGGCCAGAGGTTGATATTGGGTCTGGACCCTCCAAAGCTGGAGGCTGAATGGTACTACATGCGTATATCGGGGCGCTATGTCATTGCGGGGAGTATCCCCAGCTCACCGCCCCGGAAAACAGGTGAGGCTCTAGCGGCAGAAAAGCGCCAAGATTTCGCATAAGCGATTTCTCCACACCCCAAAAAATTTCGAACCGCCCGAAAATTCGCAGCCAATCCGCCCGCAACCGCCGCAGTATCAGAGCTCTCTTTCTCTGTTCACCGAGTCTGCTTGCACCCGCCGGGCCGTTGACTTTCGTTTCGCTCTGCAGCCCTCCTACCAACCCTTGTGGCCGATACGAGAAAGCCTTTGGCTTTTCATTTACACAAGCAAAGATCTCAACAATAAAGAGAAGAAGCACGGGAATATGGCGGAATCTACTCTGCAGGTTCGTTGCTTTGCCCGTGCCCCGCCACCGGCCAAAAAAAAAAAAAAAAAAAAAAGGCTGCTGGCGGTGGTGATGATCCTGTGAATGCCCCGAAAGGCACGATGTTAACAAGCTCGTAGGATCGCCTGCGCGAGCACTCAAAGGCCTTTGATGGTCTTTTGTCCCTCATTCCGGCCAAGATGTACTATGGAGAAGACAACTCTGTAGGTTTGCCCAGTCCACACCTACATCCCTCAATGCCCTGCAAAGCAACCGCATCGCGACCTCTTCACGCCAGCCTCCTCCCACCTCGTTCGCGCCTTTCACTCTCCCTCAACTGCATGGCCTTCGGTCAGGCAACGCTAATATGGAGAGCCCATTTGCTTACGTTTCTTTCGCATAGGAACAATGGAAGCGGACGAAGCAGACGAAAGCCGAGGCCAAAGCGGCAAAGACTGCCAAGCTGGATCCCGACAGCGAACTGAACCGCAACGCAAAGGAGGTCATGGACGAGCGGGCGGCGCGCAACAAGCGCAAGTTGGAGGCAATGCAGGAGGAGGAGGACAAGGAGGATGACGACGACCAGCCTATCCCCGGCGTGCAGAGGGAGCTGCCAGGGCAGGGCCTCCGGAACAAGGACTACAAGAAGCAGAAGATGGCCGACCTCCCGATCGACACGATTGACGATGCCAACCCTGCCGAGATGTCACAGAACCAGCTCATGAGAATGGCGAAGAAGGAGGCCAAGCTGGAGAAGCGCGCGACCAAGAAGGCGAAGAAGGCCGAGAAGAAGGCTGCCAAACTGGAGGCCGGTGGCGGCGACGCCGCTGCCACGGTTGCCTCTGCTGTTGCCCAAACACCGGAGGCCAAGGAGTCCAGCAAGCCGGCCGACACCAAGATCGCAAAGTCCCCGTCCGCCAAGAAGGAGTCCAAGAAGCAACAGAAGAAGGCCGAGTCCAAAGACGCCAAGCCCGTCACCAACGACCACGACAGAGACGACAAGGACGAGGAGTACGAGACCGTCGACGAGGACGAAGACGAGGCCCAGGCCGCGACAACGGCCGATCTCAACCCTCTTGACATCTCCGGCCTCGACAACCAAAAGCCCACAGAGTCCAGCGGCGCCTCGAGCCCCACCTCGGCACCGGCCTCGCCCACCTTCGACACCGCCGCTACTACTACCACCGCCGGCGCGAGCGGGAGCGCGAGCACGACGACCTCGACCAGCTCCACCGTCCCGCCCTCCGAGAAGCCGAAGCACATCAAGCTCCCCGCCGACACCTCGGCCCTCCGCGCCCGCCTCGCAGCCCGCATAGAAGCCCTCCGCGCAGCCCGTAAAGCCGACGGCCCGGACGGAAAACCCATCCGCACGCGCCAGGAGCTCATTGAGGCGCGCCGCTTCAAGCAGGCCCAGCGCAAAGAGCACAAGAAGGAGCTCCGCACCAAGGCGAGGCTCGAGGAGGACGCCCGGCGCGAGGAGACGCTCGCGTCCAACTCGCCCAGCGTCATGTCCCCCCGCGTCGGCCTCGGCGGCGACGACGGCGACGAGGAACCCGCCAACTTTGCCTTTGGTCGTGTCGCGTTCGACGACGGCACGAAGCTCTCGCACGACCTGTCCCACGCGCTCAACACGCACAAGAAGCGGGGACCCTCAGACCCCAAGACGGCGCTCATCAAGATTCAGAACCAAAAGAAGCGGCTTGCGGCGCTCGATAAAGAGAAGCAGGCCGACATTGCCGAAAAGGAGCAGTGGCTGATTGCGCGGAAGCGGGCCGAGGGCGAGCGCGTGCGCGACGACGAGCAGGCCCTGAAAAAGGCTGTCAAACGTAAAGACCAGGCCAAGAAGAAGAGCGAAAAGGCGTGGAAGGAGCGCAGCGACGGGGTGGCCAAGTCGATTCGCGACAAGCAGAAGAAGCGCGAGGACAATATCAAGAAGCGCAAGGACGATAAGCTGGCGCACAAGCTCGGCCGCAAGAGCGGGAAGAAGGTGGGCGGTGGCGGGGCGAAGAAGACCAAGGCGCGTCCTGGCTTTGAGGGCAGCTTTGGCGGTGGCAAGAAGAAGAAATGATCTGCCTTATTCGTCGCTTGAGCAAGAGACTACTGTGAGGAATAGAGCAGAGGTGCGGCGATGAGGAAGTGGGTGACGCAGGAGATTAATCGATATCCCCGGGGTAAGGTAGTGGAGGGAACGCGGGAGGATGTTTGAGGAAACCGACAGCGGTTTTTGTTTTTGCATCATCTGCTATGGATGGGAAACGGCGTTTTTGGGACAAAAAACTACTGTACATTTTGATTCTTTTGCACAAAAAAGGGGGACGGCGGCGTAGGAGGGAACCCATGAATACAAATTTCAAATGTTCTAGCCATGTCATGAGGGCCGTTATTGCTTGTTGTGCTCGCACACTGATAATGCCATATACTGGTGCAGAATGCAGCTCGTTGTTTTCACATTCAAACAGCTTGAAAAGAAGAGGTTAAATTTGAGTGCTCACCAACGCCAGTAATGTCCCTACCTATCTTGAACACTTGCGCGACACAGCGATACAGATCAAGGAGACAGTAGAACGATCCCGCAAACTGATATCTCACACCCTCCTGCCCTCTACGCTATCGTTTTCCGGGATGTGGACTGAGTGTGTTCTGCATTAAAACGATCGCTTACGGTAGAAAAAAGTAGTTGAATCCCAACCAACTACACGCGTTGTGTATTTTTCGCCGTCCCATCATCCTTCATTTTTTCCTGCTGGAACCCCTTTTTTTCCATTTGGGGCAAAGGAGGACATAGCGCCTTTTCATGATATTTTGCCCCCAGTTGTGAACCCAATATCCTGCTCCCCCTCCACCGCCTACATGCTGCACATTTTTTTTGGTTTAAGGGGGAGCACAGGAAAGACGCGTTCCCCTATTGCTTGGTTTATCGTTTCTCATGAGGGTTCGAATATGGTGAGTATTGGGAGAGCTCAATGCTGGGCGTTTCGATGTGTCTAGGTTGTGAATGGGATTGAGAAAAGGGGGGTCGCATCCCCGAAAATCGCTCAGCGCTCCACAGCCATGTCCTATGCAAGGCTTGAGCAGCGGAATGATCGGTTTTGAGGAGATCGAGGTCGATTACGTTTACAAGAGAGAGTCAAGACGGGTGAAGACGCTGAGGCAGGCTGCGACAACCTCGAGTTGCAGCTCCTTATCCTTGCCCTTGCTGATCTCCTACGACATTGTTAGATCCAGGCCAATGAGCGGAGTGGGAGGTGTGGTTCAACGTACATCTGCAATGACTTGAGGCAGGTTGGCGCCAATACCGTTGCCGGTGGCCTTCTTTCCGAAGGGCCACTGGCTATAGTCGGCGAGAAGCTCGTCCGTCTGGGCAAAGGCGCGCTCGCGGGCTTCGTGGCCGAGGGTGCTGAGTGCGTTCTCGAGCACGTTCGCGGCGTAGGCGGCGCACACCATGGCAAGTGTACGGACGTATCGGAATTCGAGGTTCTCGGGGAGGAATTGGGATGCGGGGAGGACCACAGTACGCTGGGTCAGAACGTTGCGAACGCGGCGGCGAATCTCCTCCTTGGCGCCTCCGTCGGCGACGGGGTGGGTCGCCATGTCGAAGAGCAGGAAGTTGCGCTTCTCGGTGCGGAGGATGCCCTTATCGACTAGACCCTTGGCCAGGCGCTCACGAACCTGTTTTAATTGGTATCCAATCTTCATCAGGTTCCAGGTCTCTCCTGTGAGTTGGACGCAGCCGTCAGCCTTTATTCTTTCCACGGGCGAAGTGGACAGCGCAGTGCTCGGTCCTAGGGAGGGAAAGGGGGGAGGCATTACCGCTCATCAGGTCAATCCAAGAGCTGACGCTCATCTTCTCGCTCTGCTTCATCATCTTCAATGCCTCATCGAGCAGGACCTCGCCCGTCAGGGTGTCGTCAATAACCTCGATGACGCGGTCTGCCAAAGGGAAGCGCCTTCTCGACGCATCCTTCTGCATGCTGATGCGACCACGGAATGCGAGTTCGATGACGATGCATCCTCTCAGGGCGTAGGAAATATTGTCGTTCCAGAATGATAGATAACCCTGCACCGGGCAAAGAAAAAAAGTTAATTAGCGACCTGGCTTCAAATGTGGCAATCGGTGTGCAGCGCTCGTTGTCGGCGTACCTGCTTGTCCTTGAGACCGAGCAACAGAACCTCCTCCATCAAGGTGAGCTTGGGCTGTTTGCTGCGCTCGGCGCTCTCGCTGATATCACGGGGGTCAAAGGCGATCTTGTGGCCGTTCTCGCCGCTCTCGTAGCTCGTCTCGGGGGCGCTATCCTTGATATTGGGCGTGGAGTTGGTCCGGCTGGCGCCATTGCTGGCCTCACCATCACCGGCCGCAGCGCCTCCGCCTCCGCGGCGTCGGGTAAGACCTCCTGCCGCTGCTGACATTGTGTCTGATATCGATGTGGTGTCGGGGGTGTATCGTCAATGGGGAAGGGAAGTAGGGCTAGCTCGGCGGTTTTCCAGAGATTCGGGCCAGGGCAAGCGGCGGTCGCAGGTGAGACGCTTAGCACTCGTCGCGGGTCGCGCGGATTGTCGCCGGATAGCAAGGCGATGCAGGATGAGCCAGCAATGTGTTGGAAGGTTGCTTGCAGGTCGTCAGGCTGCGGGCGCTCGGTCGTGATGTCGAGGCGCTTTCTCTCTCCCTATCTCGGCGATCGGACCAGGGAGCTGACAGCTACTACGCGGGCTAAATGGGCCTTTTGGGTTGTGTGTCAGAAGTCGGGAATAGCCTCTCTGATGGTGACTAGAGATGGCGAGAATCAGTCCAATCCTGCCGATGGAGTAAGATGGTGAATGGAGCAGTTTGTCGAGGGGGATATCTGACGCTTCTGACGTGTGCCCTTTGCTTGAATCTCCCCGATAGCCTGCTTGGTTGGCTAAGTTTTGGCCCCTACTGCCAGTTAATGGAATTTCTCGCAGCCTGGAAATTGCACCGCCCCAGCTGTAGTGCACGGGCCAAGCCTGTCAGTCGAGCTCTTGTGGCGCCCTGAGGCTTGGGCTCCACCGAGAAGCACGACACGCAATGGAAGGGATGGACCTCCCTCGCCCATGGATCCTGACTAGGTAGGCATCTTAGGTAAACAATACGATGTTGCTCGGTACCTTACATAAAGATCTCCATCTAGCCCTTCACACGTACGAATACGCCGAGATGCTGTCGTGTGTCCGTTCATCAAAGGGTCATCATCGAGGCACCAGCCTGTTTGGTATCTGCCGCTAATTATATCAATGAGCTCCGCTGGTGCCGACGTTGCTGCCAGTCTTCGCCGGCCTTGACTCAGGCCACCAAAGTCTATTTGATCAATCAAATCCACATTAAGGTACTTGTCTTCCAGGTTGTTTGTCGACTGGTCTGTTTCACATCGCGATATCCATTTTTCCGCCTCGAGGTCATATCTTATCAGCGACTTTCGTGAACACGTGGCTAGACGCGTGTGCTGAATTCAAACCCTGGCATTGACGCCCTGTCTCACAAGGGGGAAGACAGCGAGCAACGCGAAACTCCAAGACCGACGCGGGCACTTTTTTGATACATTCCAACATCCCAGCATAGCCGATGGCCAGGGTGGCCGCTGCTTGCTGAGCAGTGTTTCAAGACTATCTGCCGGTGTCCTTCACGGGAAGCCCGAATGAAAAGTGGAAGAGGTATTCAAATAGAGCTCAATTTGTCGCGAGTAAAGAGGCCAGGCATTATACCCTCATTCCTACGCAATACCATGGCGTGTGAGCATTCGCATGGCAAACTTCTGTGAATCGTCCCGCGGTGTGCAAGTTGGCGCGATGCTTGTATTGACCCGCTCCATGTGGAGACAATGTACCCGCCAGACACCGGCCGCCGTCGGAGCTCGGGAGCGAAAACGCCGGGTCGGCTCCGGGTTCTACTTCCGGCGTAATGGCTGCTGTGTGCGTGATGTCCGGGAAGGCGGAAACGTCGAATTCTGGTGATCAAACTCTGTTCTACTACCCACACTTTCTCTCGGGTCGTAAAGTACTTCTATTTTACAGTTAGTACCAAAGCAGCCAATTTGACAATTCCGGCTGCCCCTGTTAGTGACCGACCGCGGCCTCATGCATCGCTGAAAACCTCTTTCCCTCGTGCTTGTTGGCTTCCACCACCTTTCTGATCACAAGAATGTCACTCTCGGACAACTTCATATCCTGGGGGCCTATTTCTCCTCCAGCCTCTTCGACTTGGTAGTGCCCGGAATAGTAATGAGACTTTGGACAGCCACCCAGGCTAGAGCAAGTTGAGCGATAGAACAGCTCTTCTCGGCATCGATTTCCTTCAACTCAACCACTATGGCTTTGTTCTTGTAAAGCTCTCTCTCTGGAACTTGGGGACTGAAATGCAGGTACGAGAGGCGCACATTAGAGGAAGATGGACTATTACTCGTGGGATTTCGGTGTTACGTACCAGTACGGCGGAAGTAATCCGGCGCGAAGTCGTTAGGATTCTGGTAATCAAAGTCTTCGACCAACCAACCCTGTCCCAACGGGCCGAATGCTTAAAAGACGACGTCTAACTCCTTGACCGTCTGGGTTAAACTGCTTGTCTCATGGAGGGTCTCAAAAGCAGAGTACTCGCTTGGACAGCATCGGCCTTGGCAATTACTAAGAGGTCAGTATGCTACCTATTGATAGTATTGAAGTCGTTTTGGTGGATAGGATGTACTCGAGATTGCCTCGCGTAGCGTCTTGGTAGAGCACTCTGATTGCCCAATGTATTTGGCCTTTCCCTCTCTCCGGATCTCGTCAAGAGCGGCTATAGACTCTGAAAAAGGCGTCTCTGCGAGCTCCATTAGTTGAATTGGAATAAATCAGAGAGGATGACATACTCGATCGATTCTATGCAAATAGTATAGGTCCGGGGCAAAACCCAGTCTCTCAATCTGATGTGAGATCCAGAATTGGTGACTCTGCGGTCCTTAAAGACATCAAAGCCACATATTGAGGCAACTTGACATGAAAAATCAGGACAAGACCCAAATACGAGGCCTCGGAGTAATTTGCCAAATACCTTGTGGCGAACATTTTGCTTGCGAATGAAATCTCCTAGGACCCTCTCATTGAGGGCCGCATCGTATGCAACCTGACAACAAGTTAACGTTATTAGCAACCTTACTATATGGAGTCCGAACCTATAGCAGTGTTCCAAAGGGTACAGCCCAGCTCGATTACTTCAGAAGTACTGGCTCTACCTGCTCGGCCGATAGCCTGGTGCTGACGGCCGGCGTGATGCCCATTGCATCGAAACCCAGGACTGGGACTCGAATGGCGCCGAAGGGAAGACTTTTTTCCATCTTGAATGTAGTATTCGAGTAATAAAGATGGATGTTTAAAGCCAGCAGCTGCTGAGAAGATTGATATGCGCTGCTGCAAGTGAGAAGTGCGAATCGAAGGATCAAAGACAGGAACGGATGACTTTATAGCTTCTCGCGTAGGGTCATCATCGGTAACGGGTTTGAAAAGCGGATTCGTTGTCTTTCGTGAGCCGTAGCATTATAGCCCATCCATGACGTACAGGTTTGGTCCGGGCATTGCCTCTAGGGCGGTAACCAGATCGCATATTTACTGGTCATGACAAGTAAATCCGTATGACAGAGAAGCAGCTTCTTGGAATTCCCCGCCTTTTGGCTTCATATTGAAACTAGCGAGTCATCGTTCTGAAGTATGATGCTCGGCTCCGTATACAAGGGTGCCAGCAACTCCTAAAGGCCGCGATTAAGTCCGCAAGCCACTCCACAACTCGAAGGGCTGTCGACAGAGCCTTCAGCATTACTAGTCTATTTATCTGTGTCCCGAATTCAGCCAGATTGCGCCTTGTCTCCCATCAGATGTCCAACTCATCCATGAGGCACTTCTTCTCTACCGGTTCCCAGTCAGAGTAGCGTGAAGTCATTGAGAGGGGGGGTAATCATCTAGATGGCCTGTTTTTGATGAAGTGAATCCAGGGAGTAAGAGTAAACGACAACGATAGATTCCGGGACTGCATATCCTGGAGCTGGGTTCTTACTTAAATTTCAGTTTGACTTCGTTAAGCCAGTGGTAGGACCGGGCCACCAACAAGTCTGAGCCCTTTCGAGTCTTAGGCCAACGGTACATTCCTGTACAAACAGCAGGACACGCTTCAATACACATCTCACTTCGAAATCATGGTTGTTAGCCATCCTGTAAGTTGAATTGATCCAATCAGTGTCAATTTCAGTAGCCAATCCTTCTATAAGCGAGTGACCATCATGGATGCGAACGGTATTCTGCATTCTCTCCATTTATATACACGACTACGCCATCATGTCCGCATCTTGTCTCACTACGTTATCAACCACACCCGCGAAACCGGGATAATTCGTCGTTCATGTGCATGCCATGATCACTCGTGGACCAAGACCCTGATCTTCAAATGTATCCAGGTATCTTAATGGTTACTTGACCAAAACAAGGTGCAAGTATTCCTGTGTTGCAGGATACCCTGATTACCATGACCAGCTGCCCAGCTGCCCAGCATTCAAAATGAGTCACGTACAGAAAGCCACCAGTTTGATTTACCCAATCTGCTGCGCTAGAGGGCTGCAAAGACTTTACTCTCGCCAGTTACTTCATAGACCACAAATTCCTTCGCGGTCAACAAACCTGACAATATTCTATGATAACAGGCATTGTTTATTTCGAACCTCGTATGCCCACGTAAGGAATATTGAATATGCCTACTTCAGCGCAGATTTCATCCTTCCTTGTTTTGAAGAACAGTGTGATAGACGCAGTAGCACTAATGGTCCATGCATGCAATCTGCCTGGTCCAAAGAGTTGCTCTCCACAGGCACATTGCTGTTCTGATGAATCTGACCGGGTACCATGTACTTGATTAAGGTCGTAACGGTGCGGCATCACAGTCGGTGGCGTAAACCTTGAGTTTCTTGGCTCGCCTTCCGTGCACCGTGGGTCCCGGTAAGTCTCATCCACTCTCATTTTTAAGTAAGAGTAGGCAGAACCATTTATACCGTGAACTTGCTCTGGAATTAACATGAATCGGAGATGATCGCTACATATTCAACATCTTCGTAGGATCTATGTGCCAGCTCTTTGTAGCCAGAGGACATAGGAGCCTCAAGCTCAACCTGAGTCATAATGTCGAGTACCCGGCCGGCCTGTCGATATCGCAGATTCTATTCAGGAGGCTTCATGGCCAAACCTGCTCATTCAATTCTCAAGGCTGAACCTTCTTATCGAGCGTATCAAGGTTGAGGAGCTGGGTCATTGCTGTACTTATCCTTCCTGATCTATATAACTTACCCTTCCTCCGAAGTAGATCCTCCCTTCTTTCACTCGGCATCCCCCCACTGCAATTCTTCGTTGCAAAAGTTCTTGTACTTAATGCAAATTCTCTCCTTCAACAAAATTCACTTCTATTCTCTTCATTCAATCACCTCTGGCAAAGAAGACTTACCCTCTTCTTGCAAAAAACAACCCATCTCTTTGCCATAGATCAAGATGTCTGATTCTCAGCCTTCTTACCTTGTACTCGGTGTGCCGCGTCTAGCGCTCATCTGCCTTGCGGCAAAACTCTATGTTCAAACCCAAGCAACTGGCGTCCAGAAGTACTTTGAGTCCTCTTATCACTTTGATACTTTCAACCTCTTTCTCTCCCACTTCATCAAACCTACTCAGTCTATCTGGCGTCAAATTCCGAACACAGAGCGCCGCGGTCTCCTCGAGGAGTACTATCCTACAGCAGCTGCGCTCGACATCTACAGCGAACAGGGCTATGAGCGAGATTTTACGCAACTCTGCTCTCGGTGGTTCAGGGACACCAAACTCCTTATGCCAGAGGTGTTGTTCATGATGTCCAAGCAATCTGCAGTGGCTCTGAACCAAAAAAACTTAACAAACAACCCCGCTTCTGTTGACTATATGAAGAAGCTCGTCAAGCCCTCGGTCAAGCATACAGCCACAACCAAGCTGATCGATACTAAGCCTCTCATGCCTACAAAGAGACGGCGACAAGAAGAACAGGAGGTTGAAGTCTCTGTGAAGAAGAGAGCGAAGCTGGTCACTCCTGGTGCCAAGACATTCTCTACAACCGCCTTGATTACCACGAAGGATACCAGTTTCGAAAAGAAGAAGCTAGCAGTTCCTGTAGTCAAACACCCTCAAACAACCACCTTGACTGCCACGAAGAACACTAGCAGTGGGAAGCTCAAGCTGGCTGCTCCTGGTAGCATTACATCCTCTACAACCGTCTTTACTGCCACAAAGGACACCAGTGCCGAGAAATCCATCCTGCAACAGCCCAAGCAGCGTTGGCTTTCGGACAAAGAGGTCGGGCGTATCGGACGCAGACCTCAAGGCCAGGGCTGGAGGTCCAAGATCACCCCACTGCCTTTCTAGACGTGTGTAACACTACTCTAAGCTAAAGAGCCCGTGTCTCCTCGCTATGAGCAGTTGTCTTTTATTGAAGGAGTCCTCGGACAAGATACCCTACGGAGCTATTAGGTCTGGGTTTTGGTTCAGTAACGCGGTCTGAGACCTTTGGTTGTTAGACGGGGTTTGGTTTTGTTACTTTGGGTTGGTGTGCCGAGGACGCTGCTTCTTATTGCACTTCAATTGATCTTTTTGGTCGCACTAAGTGTTTCAATCTGTTAAAGTGACTCCACTAATTGACTCAAAACTCGGAAACGCTCATACAGCTAGGTGTGATATTCATCCCGGCTGTGCCATTTTGCCATATACTCGCTCCGCCCGAACAACCTTGGACACGACACTGCCGTAAATGTTCGCGGCTCAAACCGCCTGTGTTAACTTAGTTTGAATCCAAGTGACTTACTAAGGCGTTATGCTACATACATATTTGGCTACAATTTTCCATAGCCCGGGCAGACCCCATGGGAACAAGATTCAAAAAAGGCTCGGCGGCGGGAAACTCGAAAACCACTTTTCATGCGACTCAATTTAGCAGATAACAATAATTTTGACAAACGTATTCTCAAAACTACGACTACTGCTCAATGGCCCTCGATTGTGACCGCCGTAGGCCCCCTCATACTTTTCTTCTCTCTCCGCACTATCCGCAAATACTTCTACCTTTGCCTGAGAAAACTTGGAGGCGCTTACGCGGGTCTCGAACAGCATTTGTAGCTCAACTTGGGAGCGTTCCTTAGTTTCGGTCAGGCAGAATTAAGCCCACACTAGGTCGCAAAAACAGATACCGATCTAGATTAATCCTCCCTTTCCTTCCAAATTCCAGGCGCTTGGGTTGATGGTCATTGGGTTCAAGAAATTGGCAGCGATACTTTCCACGAGGTAGGCAACAGAGCAAGAGCAACTGTATTGATTCGGAGTCGGGTGGAAGAAATCTCTGCGATTAAACTGTATCAAGTCGGCCCGGTAGTCATGTCGTATGTGATGACAAGAACTATCCAAAAGGCACCTGATGTCCAGCCTAGATTCGGACGAGAATCCGGAATGCCCATGCCGCCAACAGTCACCAGAACGATGAACATGATGCAAAGATCAATGACATATAGCTTGCGGCGTCCGATGTGGATAATGAGAAACCAGGAGAGAAAAATGCCAACAACTGTGATGGGGCTAGTACCCAGACCAAAGCTGAAGGAGTTGTCCGAGTCGAATCCACCCTGTTGGAGAAAGTAGATGACATTCCCACCAAACCAAACGCCGCAGGCAACTTATCCTACCTAAACAAAGCAGGCTATCATTGTGCGGTGAAGTTTGGTACCTCGGAAGCAGTCGATATGTGATGTTTTCCCGGAGTTCACTCTCTCCATTCCGTACGGGTGGGTAATCATGGCGATGCTGGCGTCGAGCTCGGAATCAGTTGTCGAGGAACTCGCCAGACGCCGCTGAGCATCTGAAGAATCAGTCAAACGGCCTTTCACTGATGGGCCCTCTGGGGCGAGAATCTCGCCAATCACGATGGGCAAAGAAAAGACCCATTGAATGGCATAGGGGGTGCGCCAAGCCCAGTCGTCCGGGCGAGAGAAGAGTCCCCATAGGACACCGGTCCCGATTAATTGTCCAATGATCAAACAAATGTTAGTGTAAGTCGTCACGATCGGTCGAAGGGCCATGGGCGTAACGTCGGCGGCGCAGGTCGTCGTCAGAGCTTGGAAAACGCCCTAAGGCCGCAGAGCAGGACTCCTGCGAGGAGGTATCCGATATTCTGCGCAAAGAGGAAGAGGAATATAAATGTGGAACGTAATGAAGATTCGGGTCCAATGAGGAACACAATAACGCCGGGATCGCCCGGCCGTTGTATGGTGTTGACGGTCGATGGGATCTGGGTCATGGACTGCTGTCTGAGACCGGCTGGTCCGTCATCGACGACAACGAATCGATGCATTTTGACGAATCTGGGATTTTTTTTATCCGCAAAAATCCGGGGACTGCGTGGACGGATATCTATTTGCTTTTGGGCACGATTTCAAGGGTGCCATGAAGGCCTTCTTCGACATATCACACACCTCGCACACCCCGCTGGTCTCTGGGAAACTGGCGGAGTCACTTCCACAGATACACGGGCCAGGAGTATCTCAATCTCATGGACAAGTTCCGCGAGCGCGGTATAACGCTGTCTGTCGCAATGATGGATATGGAGTGGCATCTGATGAAGGCGGATGAGATGCCACACTCGGGCTGGACTGGGTAGAAGGTCTTTTCACCGATCCGGAATCCTTCGCTTCGGCGCTACACGAGCGTAGCCTCAGAACGTCCCTCAACGACCAGCCACACGAAGGCGTAGCCTCGCATGAGGAGCATTACGAGGAGATGACAGCGTTTCTCGGCCATGATACTAGTACAAAAGCAACCATTCCCTTCAACCCCTCAGATCCGAAGCTCTTGCAAGCGTGGTTCAATATCCTCCACCATAGTCGAGGAAAAAAGGGCTGCGACTTTTGGTAGATAGACTGGCAACAAGGGCTCTTCTGCGAAGTCCTCGCACTGGAACCTTTATGGCTCCTCAGCCATTTCCAGTTCCTCGACCAGAAACGTAAGGATGGAGATCTCAAGCCCTCATACTCTCACGTTATGTTGGCCCTGGTAGCCAGCGGTACCCAACCGGTTTCTCTGGGGACACCATCATCACTTAGGACTCGCTGAGGTTCCAACCAGAAGTCACAGCCACTGCCTCCAACATTGCTAATGACGGCATGACATCTATGGACATATGCTCGGATCCCGTGATGATGAGCTCGTCGCATGATTAACACATTTAAGCGTCTTCTCGCCCATCTTGCGCCTTCAGTCTCGCAATACTCCGTGAGAATCCAAGGAGCCGTAGAACTACCGCTCCGAGGCGGAAAAAGCAGTCATATCGCCAAAGCGGCTCAGGCACCGATTGATACCTTACCTACATACGATGAACGTGCGTTTCTCAGAGTCTGACGATCCGTTGATTTGACCACTGCATTGATATTTCCCAACGAGGGAGGAAGCCTTTGTATATCCCAATCAATATTCCTTCGGTCCTTCCCTCATCATGGCGCCTGTGGTGGAACCAGCCGATGCCAGGACACGACGAGCACTGGCCAAGATCTGGCTCCCACCGTCAGCAGCTCGATACATTGATATGTTCAACGGGACTGTCTACAATGGCGGCCAGGAGCTGGTCATGTGACGTGATCTCTGGGGATGCCGGCATTGGCACCTGAAGTCTTCATCATACATACCCCTTGATGCTGATCAAATGCCAGCTAATGAGGGCAAGAACTCGGATGCGCTTGAGATCGTGGTGGTGGTCGGACGGGACGGGAGCTTTACGATTGTCGAGAACCTCCATGATGACATTCACGCGGTTATCGACCGAGTCTCAGGCCTACATATCAATATTGAGTGGAAACAAAGGTCAAATTAGAAGATTATCCGGTCGACGATGGGTTGTCCCTTTCATCAGTGGTCTCGGCGCAGAACTCAGACGATACATCAAGGTTAGTCTCGGAGGGGCCATGTTGCCAGAATCTGAGGCCAGAGTCTATCTCGGAAATGAAGAGGGCAAGGAGCTGGCGCCAGGTATCGTCGCGGAAGTACAAAACCCCACAAGGGCCAGCACCGATGAAGCCATCGTCATAGAACTCACTGAGAATACCCAGCTGAGCCGCACTGATCATACAGATATATTCAGACAGCTCCTTCCTGGGTATGTAAACAGAGTTTGCGCTCAAGGACAAGCTTTTTGCCATCCTCAACAGCCGCAAACGGACTGCAGCAAAGATGGGAGAGCTTCTGAGCGTATTTGACGACCACGCGATTCTGAGTCCTACCTTGGAGCTACTTGGAGCACACAGTAGGACGCTTCAGAGCAGATGACGAGGGAATTGGGAGGATGTATTTAGTATGAGAGACGATCATTACCGAGCCATATATAACCGATGCCGTACTTTGAAGCTTTTCACCTTTCGAGCCACTTAATCGTAGCCTCTTGCCTGCCCTTGATTCGTACCCAGCTTGCTCCTGATCCCCTACTTTCTAGTGACGATATGGCACAATTCTAGGGTTTTGGAGGAGTCAAACTGGCTCAAAGCCTGTACCTGTGGCATGTTGAAGCATGTTGGCAAGCATTTAGTGCCAATCTTGGAGGATTAGAAGTAGCTAGGGCAATGTGCGCCTGCCAACCTACCTCTCCTTCACCACGCTCCACACGAAGAAACAAAAAGTCACTGATCATGTTTTTCGATTCGGTCTTTGCCCTACTACGGCGGCGCTACTACAAAAAATACGAATGGAAGAATACGCCATCTATCGACTCCAAGCGCATCGCATCGTATCAACAAACTCAAAGGAAAAGAAGAACCTAGACAGCATGCATCCACCTCCGTTCCCTTGAACAATCTTACAAGAAACTTCACCCGCATGCCATGAAAAACATACCACGCAAACGAGTATCAACCAAATGCTGTCATGGAAAGGGCATGTGAATACCATTTCCATCCGGGATCTGTCCAAATTCCAGAGTCTTCTTGATCCTCACTCCGAGACAACTTGAAAGTGAGAGACAACCTCCTAAACTTCTCCGCCCTTCCATCCTGAGGGTGGCGGTCCTGCTCTTTGCACTATTTGAGATGAGAAAGAAAAGACAGTGACCAAATGAGACCGACGTGCACTTCTTCAGTCCGAGGCGAATGTCTTCCGCGCTGCAGTACTACCAACGGACAAGAAAGCCGGCCGCAGCTGATCGAGAGCCACACCAATTCGAATCGATCCACCACTATTTGAAATGACGATAAACCAGACCGTTCACCTTCGGTCTCCTCTGATAATGACCACACCGAATGACCGCCAAATTGTTGGCTTTTGGGTATCCCAGTCTTCTTAGTAATAGCCGCGCCGAGCTATGTAATTTGGGTTTTCTTTGTGCAGCATTATATCTTTCCCTTTCCGTACGACGAAATGACGATCCAACCTCAACGCCGAGGGATGTTGTGTTTGCTGAAATGAAAAAGGGATGTGGATCAGAAACGTATATTGAAGAGGTGTATGATACCAAGCGATGTCTGAGGGCTGGTGAGGATTCGTAGGGACTGCTTTGGGCGAATGTGAAAGCCGACTCGAACGCTTCCGCGACATGCTTTTGAAAGAGTTGTAATGGGGAAACCCGCCTCCACTAGGTAGGTGGCAGAAACCGCCAGGCTTTGGCCATATTTGTTTGTGTGGAACGGGTATATATATGTGAGAAATTGAGAGTCTTATTGCGTCTCTGTTTTTCATCTCTCAATGCTCTCGGGACTCATCATACCCATGGGCTCGTCCTTATCAGTCTGACTGGCATTGCCCTGGCTTTGCATGCTTTCGTTCCGCTCCATGCTAGAAGGCAGCGCGATCGCCGCCGCATTGGGCCCCGAGCCGTTGATGTTGACGTGCTTGACCTTCTTTGCTGGCGTAGTTTCGCCCTTCTTCTCCTGAGAGGCATTGACGTCCTTGTTGGCTTGCGCCGCCAATTCCATCTTCTTCTTCTTCTTGGCGAGGGCAATCTGCTCCTTGGGCGGCCGCTTTTGCGGCGAGACAATCTTTCCGGAGGCGCCAAGACGCGGTCTGGGCCGCCTCTGCTTGACAGGAAGCTCCTCGTCTTCGACCAAAGGCGTATCGCCGTTAGCGTGCAGCTTGGCCAAGAAGAAGTTCTTGACAAGACCAATTTGGCCGTGGATGTTCTCCGTCGTGATGGGTTCAACAGGCGGCAATGATTCGAAGAGGTCGGTGACCTCCGTGCCAACCGTCTGTGTCTGCATCTGAAATTGGTTGCGAACACGGGACTGGAGCAAGTGAAGAGGAACCGAGAGCATATCAAGACCCATCTCCTTGTCCAGACCCAGGGCCTTGAAACCAAAGAAGTCTTCGCCGAGATCCTCAGCGAAGTCACCACTAACGAATTGTTCGCTGCCGTCTTTGAAGGCACCGACACCATCCTGTCCGGCTTCCTGAGTGAGGGCAGGCCGCAAAAGCTCGGTAAGATGGAACTTCATGCGTTCGTGGATGCCGCCAAGCTTCGAGCTGAGTCGGTCTACTTCGTCCTTGGCGTAAGACTCTAGACTGAACAGGTCGCAACCGTTCTCGTCGAGCGTGTGCAAGATAACTTCCTCGGGGGTAAACCGTGCCCGGAATCGTGAGCTTCCTTCGGCACGGGATGCGGGTGCCTCGATCTTCTCCGCCTCGCGATACACATTGAAGGTCTTGATGATCTTCTCGAAGTAGTCGGATGCTAGGCTGGTCATGGTATCGATGGCAGAGGGTTGAAGTTCCTCAAAACCGGTGTGGTAGAGAATCTTAGCTACAGAGCGTTGCAATGCACTACGGCAAGTCTCTGGTGCAATGACAGGGCCATCATCAGCGATGAAAGATGGCTCGGCATCCTGCTCGACAAAGGATTCGTAGTTGGACTTTGGAAACTGGTTGTTGTAAACCTAGAGAAAAGGAGTTAGAAGACCGACTTATCCACCTGCCGGCGACATTTGTATATACCTGAGTCTGGATCTGCATCTGCTTAATCACGCCGATCTTGCTCGATAGCTTCCTCGTCTCCTGGATTTGATGGATATTACTGTCGATCTTGCTGGCAAACTTGCTCTTGGGCGCCTTGAAGTGACCTTCGGGGATCATGCGGAGATATTCCTCATGCTGGTTGATAACGTGGCCCTCACCGTCCTCGATCCACTGCAACTTGGGATGAATGTCCGGTAGGACTGTCAGTGGTTCGTAGTACGCCGGCACAATCTTTTCCTCTTCTCCTTCCATACCCTCTGCGAGGGTTTCGGCGGGTTTCGCAGCCTCTTTAGCAGCGATAGCAGACGAGTCGGCCTGGGCTTGGCCAATGACGCCCAGGGTCTCTGCTTCCTTTTGCCCCCTCAAATACCACCGGATGCCGGCTTTATTTCGGAGCAGAGCAGGAGCGTCAGTATTGAGCTTGTTGTCCTTGAAAAGCTGGTATCGTTCCTTGGCAATGAGTGCGCGGTCCTTCTTCGTCACTTGCTTCCAGATCTTGTACTCGTCATCCTCGTAAGCCTGTTCTGCAGCCTCGTTGAGAGCCTGTCCCAGAGCCATGCCGTTCAATGTAGGCCCATCGATATCCATGGCATCAGCATTGCTTCCGATGCCTGAGTGTCCGTTGACCCCACCAGGCGTTGCGGAACCAGCGATGGGTGTGCCAAACCCACTACCGTCGACTGCCTCAGAGCCTTCTCGGCCTTTGGCCAGCAGCCCGTTAAGCTGCAGCACTGGCTTCTGGTCAATGTTGGGGGTACCTTCCTTCTGATCCGTAGGTTGTTTCCGGGACTTGGCGCCCTTGGTTCCGGCAGTACGACCGCGAGATGACATTATCGGCTCGTCGTCCGAGTCATCGCCCCCATCTTCCTCGCCACCGTTTTGTTTTCGGCGCTCTTCGGCCTCAACCTCGGCTCGCGGCCGGATGACGAGGTCCGGGATGAGAGGAATAAGCTTCTCGGCCTCTTTTCTCATGCCATTAGCCATCCGGCGCAAAGGGTGTCCCATATCTTGGTTGTAGCGCAGGCAGTTGTCCCATATTAGGTTCAAGTCGGTGACGAATTCCGCCTTCGATTTGTACGTGAGAGACTTGATCTTCTTGGTCATAGACCCCATATCCATAGGCTGCTTGATGACTGCAATGTGCCGAAGGCGGTTAGCCAATCCGGCTCGAGGTCGTCTGCCTGGGTACAACTTACGGTTATAATAATCCGGCGCATCCCTCTTATTCACCCTCTGCAAGAAGGGCGTTGAGTATTCTGTGTGTGCCTTCAGCTCCGTCAATACTTTCTCGAGGGCCTCGTACAACTCTTCTTGGTTGACATTCTCCTCACTGGCCCATTTACTTCGGTTCTTCCGCACTTCGTTCATGAGCGATCGCAATTCGGCGTCGGAGGCGCGGACCTGGTCGCGTTTCATATCTATCCTCGCAATCAAGTGCTTGAGGGTCAGACTCGACGCGCCTAAGTTGGCGCTGCTGAGCGACCCATGGTTCTCGGCTTGAGTGCCGTTTGTGTGACTGTTGTTATTGTTATTTTCCATCTCGGCCTGCAACTGTTTTTCGGACTCTTCCAGCTGCTGCTGCTCAAGCATAGCAGTCCGGTCGTTTTCAAGAGTGTAGAATATGGTATGGAAGCTCCGTCTCGCCGCTTCTTCGGTCGCGTTTCGCGCCTCTTCCAACTGTTTGCGCGCATCTTCGCTTGTTTTTGTGCTGTCCCCAGACCCGTCGACCTGTTTGAGTTTCTCGAGCTGCTTGCCGGGCGAGCTGACGGAGTGCACGGGCGAACTGCCGGACTTTGAGGGGGAGAGCAGCGAGCCGGCGCCGGCGGCCGCAATGCCGTTCGCGGGTTTATTCGAATCGGCGGCAGTCGCGTCTTCTTCTTCATCTTCGTCATCGTCATCGCCATAATCGTCTTCGTCGATGACCCGCTTGGCCTTCTTTAATGGAGGCTCTTGGATCGGCGCATGGTCAGTGGTAGGGGGTAGGATGGAGGGGGAGGGTGCGGAGGGGCGGCGCAGCGCATCGATGGCGGAGTAATTATAGGATCCGTCGTCGGCAAATAGCAGCGAGATCTTCGCCTCGCTCTTGTGATAGAGATCCTTGAACAAGGCGCGTCGTCGTTCATCTTCAATATCAGGTTGTGCCTCAGGCATCAAGGACATTGAATGGTCGACGGGGGTTCCGTTTCGCGCAGGACCATCATCAAGTTGATGGAACAGGCGACTAGACGGTTGGTGATGAAGGGACGGCGGCTGCCATACGTGGTGGCCATTGGGGAGGGACATTTTGTGCCCGAATTGATGATAGCGACAGGTGGGCGGCGTGTCGCCATGCGCAAGGAAATGCGCTCGTCAGGGACCGAGTCCGGGCGGCAAAGGGTCGTTACGAGCGCATCAGTAGAAAGAGCGACATCGATAGAGATGACCGGTGCGTTTCGGAGGCGTGAGTGATTGTGGTTGTTGTGTATTGATGGATTGGAATAAGGGGGTTAGGCGTGGTTCCGAGAGGTGAGGTTGAGGACTTGAAGAGGCTCGTACGCAAGTACGCGATGGAACTTTTCCCTTGCCTGAAGACGGCGAGTTGGCCGCTGCTAGCGGTACACGGAACCTTGGTTGACCACGAGTTACGCAGCACAGACCACCACGAAGACTGTCGCATGTACTTAAAATGATCTCCCAAAGTCTCAGTGTGCTCGTCAATCCATCTACCTTTTTTTCGGACCCAGAAATGAGGTGCACTGGGGTGATGATGGGTGCCGCGATTGCGGGATGCAGGTACAGGAACTTCCAATGCCGACGGCGGCGCGAGCGGAGGCCACCGTAATTCCCCCCCTTGGCCCAGCGCTGAGCGATCGGATCGCGTACGTTTTTGTCACGTGATGGCCCCAGCCAACCAGTCGCAGTCAGCAACGAGCCAGGAAGCGCACCAGCACAAAGCACAAAGCACGCAGCCAGACGGACCAGCACCAGCAGCCAACAACATGGAGAGTCGGGTTTGTGCTTGGGTGGGAGTACCTTAATACCACCGAACTGAGTGATGGTGCTTATCCGCTTTTCAGAGGTGGCAATGGTAAGAGTCTCTGGCAACTCTCCGCAACACCACCCGTAACCTCAGTTCCCTCCATTCACACATATCTTGTGCACCTCATTCCCACCACACAGTGACCTCATCCGCATCCACGGGCGCGCATCGCGTCTACGCCCCATACATCGCGACGTCGCTGCGGCCCACGGCATCTTCCGCCCGGGCCACCTGAACCTGACCAAACCGGCCCCCCTCCAAAATCCTCGGGGGCCTACCCCTGTCCTCGAAGCTCCCGTAAAGCCTGGGGTTGGGCGCCACCACTGCACATCTCCTTCCGTCAGTGGGCTGAACTCCATTTCGCGTTCCCGCAGCAGAAAAAGCTCTCCCTCGCCCCGGTCCAGTCGCTTGGGAGCTCCGGCCAGCTGGACACCTCACCCTCGTCCCTCGTCCGTAACGACCCCATTCCGAACAACAACCCTGGCCCGTTTTCCTCATTTCAAGAGGCAAACACACAACCCGAACGTCGACCACTGTCTCGTGTCAGCTTGTAGCTGACCTTACACAACTTCACCACTCGAGCCACCCATAATTCTTCGAGACATTCCAAGAGCTTGGCTACCTCAGCTACCATCCACAGCTACGAATCACACCACCTTCTGCAATAGCTGCTGCAGGTTTCTTCAAAATGCGGATACGCTTGCCCTTTGCAGGTGCGTCACGAGTTTCAACTGTGGTTGCCCATGGATTTGGATTTCCATCGATTCCTCGCAGAGCCGAGTGGACATGAGGCTCCTGCTCCAGTCCAGCTCCTGCTCCAACCCAAGCACACAAGCATCGCGTCCACATCCCTAACTAACACCTCCTCTAGGCGTCTTCTTCGCCCTCCTCGTCGTCGCAGGCTACGCCGGCCTGACCTCCCTCCAGCTCGGCCAATACGTAAACGACAAAGTCCTCCACTTCATAACCTTCTTCCTCCTCACCCTCGTATTCTACTGGATCCTCGACACAAACCGCCGCCGCACCCTCAACCTCACCCTCACTGTCTGCACCTTTGTTCTCGGCGTCGGCTCCGAGTTCCTGCAGGGCTTCCTCCCCAACGGCCGAGAATTCGACTTTTACGACATCGTGGCAAACGTGGTCGGTTCGCTGGCGAGCATCGGCTTGTGCTCTTGGTACCACAAGCGCATGCTCGAGCGCAAGCGCCGAACCAAGACATACCAAGCCGTTCCTGGGGAAGATGACGCGGATGTTGAGCTGGGCGAGGGACATGAGACTGGCATCGTCGAGTCGAGCGGTGCGAGAGACGGGGGCGCTGGTGTTGGCGCCAGCGGAGGGAGGTCGCTGGAGGAGGAAGTGGACAACTGGGATGAGAACCAGGTGGATGACTGGGAAGAGGACGATGGGGACGGTGACATCGGTGGAGTCAAGAGCAAGGACATGGACACTGGGGATGTTGGCGACTCCAAGAAGCGGGCCGACTAGAGCTCTTTTGCGAGGAGGCCAAGGGCGTTTGTGATATGACGGATGAGCATTGAATTACGATTTTGGCGTTTTGGGGAGGCCCTTCATCCTAGCAGCGTGTTTCGTATTAGAACAAAATGTCATTCTTTCTCCTCATTATGCTATCCTCTCGCTAACGCCAACCTGGAGACCAGAACATCGTGACACAGCAAGGTAGGACACGAAGAATACAGATCATCGGCTATGAATTCGCGGTTAAACCAACAAAGTTACAAAAAAAAAAAAACGCCAACCAAGTAGCCCCCGTCTTTTGCGTCCATGTATTCGAAACCCTCAGATCCGCAAACATGCAAGCCTCACCAGCCAAATGCCTCGTTGTGCCACACCACCTCCCGGCCCCTCATGACCCACGCGCCAACGTACTCCCGCACCTCCCGTCCCATCTCCGCCGGCCCGCACACCAGCACCGCAACCCTTTCCTCGGCCCCCTGCCTGAAAAAGTCGTCAACGATCTTGCCTAGGTCTGGGCGCTTGCGGTGGCTCTCGCTCGTGAGGCGATTCCGCCTTCGGTCGCGGGGCAGGGCGCTCATTTCTATTTCACCCTCCGCGTTCGCCTCGGCGGGAAGCCTGGTCATGGGACCGGTCGAGTCCGAGTTGAGCGCCTCGCCCGTGAGGAAGATGCGTATGTTGGGGTCGTCGAGAACGCTCTTGGAGGCGGACTTGTCGGCGGCCATGGCCCAGGCTGCGTCGCCGGCCCCGCGGACGGACCAGACGAGTTCGACTTTGGCGCTGGGATTGTCCTGGAGGATAGCGTGGTAGATGGGTACGGTGAAGGTTGCGCCCACGCCACCGGCCACCAACAGTACGCGGTCGACAGAGGAGCTGATGAGTTTGTCAAAGTGGAGGGATGCGGCACCGTAGGGGCCCTCGATGCAGAGTGGCACCTTGCCGTCCTCGATGCCGGTGCCCGCGTTTGCGAAGCGGCCGAGATGTCGTGTGAGCGGGCCATCGAGCTGACGAGCTACCAGGGTGAGGTCGCCGTTACCCTCGTCAACAGACGCAACGGTGAAAGGGTTGAAGAGAAACTCAAAGAGCATTGCGTCAGGAGATGTAGGCCCAGCTCCAGGTCGTACTGCGGCGGGGACGCTAAGGTAAATGTGGGAGCCTGGGCGCGTGTGGAAAGCATTGATCTTGTGCTGAGGAATTGAAGCAGATATCTTGATCAGATTTGTGCCAGGGATGATCTCAACCTTTGAGAGAGCCATCACGGTCCGCAGACGACGGACGGTAAGGTCGATGAGGAAGACTATGATAGCCTTGACCATGAATAGCCGAGCCGGCTTGGCGTGGAAGAACACCAGGACCGGTATAGCGAAAGCGCCAATGAGATGAGTGATGAAAAAGACACGGTACGAGTATCTGCGAACGGTGGCAGCTGCAGTTGAAGTCATCATGTTCATGGTTGCAAACGCAACGACACCGGCGAAGACGACGGGTGCGAAAAGGCGTTTCTGGACAATGCCTTTGGCTACGAAGAAATTCAGGTAAAACACAGCGTGGAGGACGAGGAGGGATAGCGTCACGCGTGAGAGAACGCGGTGCCATTTGTTCAACTCCTCGTGAGATGTGCGAAAGGCCTTGGCGATGGGGCTGAAGCTCTTCAATGCCAGCAAGTACTGAAAGGGGATCTGGGATACGGCGATGATGCCGAAGCGTTTCGTGAGATGGAGGTAATCTACAACAAGTCAGAAACATGCCTTTTCTTGGTCAATCCAGGTGGCAGTATGTTTCGGTATGGGAAATCCAACCTCATTGAGACTCACTGAAGCCTCTTGAGGGATTGGTTCCGAGGGTCACGTTTGTAGTTTCGTCGTATCTGGCATCAACTTGAGGGGATTCACAACTCACCGTCGCCCGTCTCCAACACGCTCAGAACCAGCAGCCAGGATGCCCAGGCCAGACCAAAGACCCATTGGTCCTTCTGACCCCAATGCTGCCCCATGAAGTAGACATCATCGGCCAGCCACCAGTTCCACTTCCTGATCGTGGCCTCCCAGCTGCGGCCCCAGTTCTGTCTCCTCGACTTCAGCTCAGGAGAGCCTGGGACGGCAGCATAGGAGGCTCCCGACTGCCAGCGTTGACTGAGATATGCCCCGAGTCGAACTAGTAAAGCAATGATGATCGGTGTCAGTGCTGAGTATTGAGCGTAGCTGCCATAGCGATCTAGGGTCTGTCTTCGGATCTGGACCTCTTCCTTGGACAGGTCGATGAAGTGGTAGGGCCAACCCATAGCGGTCGATCTCTTGCGGGTCTTGCGGATGATGGGGGAGAGGAAACGGAGAAAGAAAGGATATGAATGGGCTCAATACCACATGAGAAATACGAAGGACATGAGAGGAAGAAAAAGGTTGTAATCATCCGCGAGCTCGGACCGAGCGGGTAATTACACAAGAGGACAAGATGGAGATGAAGTTGGAGTCTGCGGAGTTGGCGAACGTTACCGTCACTTGTCAGTTGTCACGTATTTAAAGACGCGCTTGGGCATCCGACTATACAGCAGAATGTGCAGGACGACACCTTACAGCTGGCATCTTCCTCCAAAATCTGACCTCGCAGTCGAGACAGTTTTAGGTTGGCTTAGGTGCGTTTTCTAGTAGGTGTGTCGACCAGCCGTAATGGATTGCTTGGTAAGCCACGTCTTGATTGGTTAAAATGAAGGAGCTAGTGAAATGACCCCTGAGCTTGCCCCCTCGCGGTTCATCAAGGAAGCGTTGGAGACATTTCAGCGAAGACCCCCAACCGGCTGTTTGTCGGTGAGCGGGAAGGACCCTGACGAAGGAACCTTGCATTCCATTGCCTCGAATGTCGTTACTTTGCCATACTTAGTTCTCTGGGAATTCGGAAATGTCAATGACCACGGCTCAGCATTGCCGCTTTTTTGCTTCTTTTCTTGCCATCGTAGGGAGTTGCTGCACCTCCACCAGACGAACGCAAGATGCTTAGCATTTGGGGCACATTGGTCAACTCCAGGTTTCCTCTTTCGATTCCACTCCGCGACGGGAAGAGCTGGTGGCTGAGCCAGGCATTTCGGTGTCAACTCACACAACCTAGGTACACCGTTATCATACGACGATGGAGTATCCTCTGGATAGGGCTCTCAGTGGAATATAGTCCAGAATACGCCCTGCTGCAGCAGCAGATCTGCCTCGCATAGCTGGTTGGTTGACCTAACGGAAGGTCTAGTCATGTAGCATGCATCAGCGCTTAGGGCGGGGTCTGCGGCTCCCGTTCACAGCCTGTTTTTGTTCGAGACAACACACGGCCGAGTCCTATAACCAAGTCATATAACAGGCCTCATACTTCGTGTTGCATTTGCTACTCTTCTTCAAAGGCAATGCAATCAATCAGCATGGATGGAGAATACTGTGAATTCTGCCCGCAACCAGAAGTTTCGTACTGGAGACAAGGTCGGGTTGAGGAGCATCCCCGCTTACCGGTGACCATACTGACGAGCGATAGGTGACGGGGAATGGAGGCTGGCTCCAAAGACCAATAGGGGGAATCCAAAACCTTCTTCGCTAGACGAGGATGATTTCGACGTTTGCATAGTGTAAGTCTGGTAGCCCTTCGGTACCCACTCGATGCTAATAAGATGCTAGCAAGGCTCATGCTAAGGATATTCGCGAATGCCTAGCGTGCCGAGAAAAATTTCGCAAGGCATTCTTGATTCCGGATCTCTGGTGGAAGCGGTATTGCAGAGATGCGAACGGCTACTTTGGTTACGAGACAAATATTGACGAGGACGGGAATTCTACAGGACTAAGTGAGTTGTCAAGATGGGCGCCAGGAGCGATGACTGAAGGGGTACAGGTACATGGGCGCGCTTCGCAGTGAAGCTCACAAACAATGAACATCCAGAATATGAATGGTCAAAGCTCAATGTTTTCACGCGTTGGGTGGCGGAGACTCGTCAAACAATCCTCATCGTCTTTGACGCCAGGCGACCAGCGGCAAGTTGCATGGAGAGGGTACCAGAGAATGAACTCGACCCCTTATATGTCGTTCCTAGTACGGACTTCTTCATCGACCCCTACTGGATATACATCAGAATCTTGGAGAAAGTCGTCACTCTGCAAGATGCCGCTGTGTGGGCTGTTCGTGACACGGTCAGGACTACGGAAAAGACGAGGGATAATACCCACGTGCCCGACGCGGCCATGCCAAAACCTACACCAGACTATCGTCATTTGCACGAAACCGCACGACATGCTATACACGTTTCTGAGACGTTGGATCTGGCTGTCAAGGCTGCGAGGAAGATTTTGCTGCAGCACGAGACATACAAGGCTGGCCCTGACGACGGGTCCAGGTCTGTTGTTGCTTGGAAAAGGGCTTGGAACCACACGCATCAGCGGCTGCAGTTCTACGAAGAAATGCTTAGCAGCCTTCAAGAGCGCTCGGCTTCCAACAAGGCTCGACATTTTAACGAGATATCGCTCGCATACAACATGGTTGCCCAATTCGACTCTGGCATTTCTGTAGACATTGGTCGCGCGACGCAGAGAGACAGTGAGGCCATGAAAACTGTGGCTTTTCTGACGCTGCTCTTCCTGCCAGCAACTTTCGTTTCGGCTGTTTTCAGCACTTCGTTTTTCGACTACGACTCGGGATCAGGCTTGTGGAGTGTGTCGGACAAGTTCTGGATATTCTGGGTTGTGGCTGTTCCAATAACTGTCACAACAGCTCTTATGTGGTACTGCCGGCACAATCTGAGCCCTTCGGGTAGTTGCAAGCTCCTTCGACAGGTGGATTCTCGAGGAGCAGTCGCATGCAAGGACATTGAGTTTGGGGACGGCAAAGCTGTTGCGAGGCTGTGGCATCAAGCACCAGCGACGTCTTGGAGATAATGGCACAGCACGCTGCGCCGCACTCGTGGTCAGGCAGGCAAACCCAATACTGGTGCCGCTGATAATAAATGTGTCAGGTAGCAATCGAAATCCGTCAGTACCTAATGCTTATCCTTTGCCGCAGTCGCTCAGCCGATTGGGCACGATCTTGCGATGCAGAGGGGACCATGTGATCGAAAAACTACTGGACGATGCAAGGGGCTGAAAATTGCGGCGCCAATTGGCCATCCGGGGCTGTGTTGACGCAGCCTGCTTGATGCCCTGGACTACTTTGGAGTGGCAGGCAAGATTCGTCCGCCTCAAGTTGCCTTTCGCATAGCCCCATCTCCTCGCCAGTTTCTACGACCCGGCTTGAACTTGACTTGCAACACCCCTCACTGATATCCTGGCCACATCTCTGTTGTCCTACAAGGTAATTAAGAGGCTATCGATTACTCGTCATTACGCGATATTCGCTCTCACGGCGGCTGAGAACAGTAGATTGGGAAAACAACATCAATCGAATGCCCCAAAACCCTGAATCCAGCCTGATCGAAATGTCCAGCAGCCACGCTCACTATCAACGAAATGGTGCCGATCCGCAATCCGTGCGATGCTATAGCTACACGCAAGAAAAGCGAGGACGAGACGTCAGCAACGAGGAAGATGAACTTGTCTACGGGCTTACAAAACGGGCAAGGACAGTAGGCCAGGTGCATCATATGGCGATCGATGCGGATCAGGCTTTGGTCAAGCTATCGCATGAGTTATACACCGTGGGCTGGGTTTGTGCTCTTCCTCTTGAGATGGCTGCAGCCCAAGCCATGCTTGACTACGTACATCAACCTCTCGACATGAACCCAAACGATAGCAATGTTTATATGTTTGGCAGCATCGGCCTGCACAACATCGTCATTGCATGCTTGCCATCGGGACAGTACGGCACAACCAGTGCGGCCGTAGTGGCAAACAATATGCGTTGGAGCTTTCCTTCTATACATATTGGTTTGATGGTTGGGATAGGCGGCGGCGTTCCCGGCAAGGTCGACATACGGCTGGGCGATGTTGTGGTCAGCAATCCGACAGCAGATTCCCCGGGGGTCGTGCAGTATGACTTTGGCAAAGCTGTGAACGATGGTCACTTCGAACGCATCGGCAATCTGAACAAACCCCCACCGTCAGTGCTTGCGGCTGTCTCAAGGTTACGAGCTGACCACGAAGCATGGCCGAGTCAAATTCCGACAATCTTGTCCCACATGGAAATGCGGAATCCTTACATGATTGGATATTCGCATCGAAATGTAGAGGAAGACCGACTCTTTGAAGCATCATACGAACATTCCGGGGAAACTTGCGACAGTTGCGACAGGTCCAAACTGGTATCACGCGATCCACGACCGACAGATACCCCCAGTATCCATTACGGGATCATTGCCTCTGGGAATCAGGTCATGAAACATGCTAAAACAAGAGATCGACTTGCAAAAGACCTCGGACTGCTATGCTTCGAGATGGAAGCCGCAGGGCTAATGGACAACTTTCCATGCCTCGTTATTCGTGGCATCTGTGACTATTCGGATTCCCACAAAGCAAAGCGATGGCAGAAATATGCCGCCGCCACCGCAGCAGCCTACGCGAAAGAGCTTCTCCTCATCACGCCGGTCCAAGGGAATTCCACTACACAAAAGCAGCCTGAAGTGTGTGACATTGGTAAGTTGCCGACGTCGTCCCTCTTGCTGACATCCGCTTACGATTTAACTACAGAAACACCACCATCAGATCGCCAGAGGCTTCTAGACTCCCTCAAGTTCAACCAAATTGACAAGCGGCACGCCAATATCAAAGCCAACCACGCCAAAACTTGCGAGTGGCTCATTGATCATCCTGACTACATCGCCTGGATAGATCGCAAGAAGTACTCTCGGCATCACGGGTTTCTCTGGATCAGGGGAAAGCCTGGAGCTGGGAAGTCAACGATAATGAAGTTCGCCTTCACACGGGCGAGAAGGAGAACTTCATCAATGGGAACTTCCATCTCTTTCTTCTTCAACGCAAGAGGCGAAGGTCTCGAGAAAACCACGTTGGGAATGTATCGATCACTCCTGCATCAGCTTTTTGAGAAAATGCCTGACCTACAGGTTTTACTCGATGCCAACGACGTTTCACCCTTGGACCAACAGGGACTTGTAGCGTGGGATCTGGAAACGACCAAGACCCTCTTTCGTAGCACCATCCGGAAACTCGGGCAGCGACAATTGACTTGTTTCATTGACGCCCTTGACGAGTGTGCCGAGGGTGAGGTCCGAGAAATGGTCGAGGTCTTTGAAGACCTGGGACAGTATGCTGTTCAGAAAGACCTCCGGTTCTATGTCTGCCTTTCCAGTCGGCACTATCCCTACATCGACATTCAATACGGCCAAAAGCTCATCCTCGAAGACCAGATTGGTCATGGGGAAGACATCGCAAATTACGCACGCAGTAGTCTCAAGGCCGGTACCGGATCTAAGAGTGACGAAGTCATAGCCGAAATTCTTCGAAAAGCCTCTGGTGTCTTTATGTGGGTCGTATTAGTCGTCGACATATTGAACAAAGAGTACAATGGGGGTCGCGTGTTCAAAATCAAGAGCCGCCTAAAGGAGATCCCGTCCAAACTCAGTGAGCTCTTCCAAAACATGCTGACGAGAGACCAAGAGAACCTTGATGATTTGCTTCTATGCATCCAGTGGGTTCTCTACGGTGCACGACCTCTGAAACGAGAGGAATACTACTTCGCCTTGGCCTCCGGCTTGGAGCCTGATACCTTGGGGGAATGGGATCCCAATGAGATCCCACATGAATTCATGGATCGTCTGATCGTCAGCTCATCCAAAGGACTTGCTGAGACAACGAGATCCGATGACAAGACGGTTCAGTTCATTCATGAATCAGTACGAGACTTTCTTCTCAAGGACAACGGGTTGCGTAATCTCTGGCCAGAATTGGGCGCCGATTTCGAAGCCCAAAGCCATAACAGATTGAGGGACTGCTGTCACGTATACTCGAGTCAAGTAAACATATCCGAACACTTGCCAGAGAACGAATTTCTATTGGACTCATCCAAGGAACAAGCCGCAGAAATCAAAGACCAAGTCGAACAAGGCTTTCCATTTCTAGAGTACGCAAACAGTCACGTACTCTACCATGCCGATGCCGCTGCCCAGACAGCTCCACAGATCGAGTTCTTCCAAACCTTTCCATTGGACCAATGGATCCAGAGAAGCAATCTTTTCGAAAAGCATAAAACTCGGAGGCACCAGCCCAGCTCCACGAGCCTGTTGTACATTGTTGCAGAGAAGGGGTTAGCGAACCTAGTCGGCACAGCGCTCCGCCAGACCTCAGATGCCGAAATACGCGGAGGCCGTTATGGCTTTCCACTCCTTGCAGCTCTGAAGGAGGGCCATGAAAAGGCAGCAAGCTTGTTGTTGCAGTGTACTGCAAGTTCCGCAACACAAGATCGATCTACTTCATATAATACCCCGGGATCCGATACCAGCACCCAAGTCCCCCCGAGCATCGACTGCATGGACAAAGAAGGGCGTACGCCCCTTTACTTTGCTGCAGAAAGAGGGCTAGTAAAAATCGCCAAAATGCTATTCGACTTAGGTGCGCAACCTGATCTTATACCAAAGAAAGTCTTCTACAGCCCCATTTTTCGTGCTGTCGAAAAGGGGCAAGAACCACTCCTGAGGCTCATCCTTCAACGGCGTTCCATGTCGCAACGTAGTGTCGGCTGTGACACAACTCCACAATCGTCACCATCAGTTGACAAACATCAAGATATTAAAAAAGCCCTCGTCAGGGCGGCTGAAATCGGGAAAATAGACATTGCACGACTTTTGATTGAGACAGGCGTCTGCGTCAACACGGGGTATGAGGACAATGTCACGCCTCTACTAGTGGCAGCCCTGAATCTTCAAAAATCCTTCATCGAGTTCCTTCTTGATAATGGAGCAGACATCAATGGAAGAGATTCCCGTGGGCGAACACCTCTTCACAAGGCTTGCACAGAAAGGGGGGGCTCAGCAGCTATAAATCTTCTGCTCGAAAAAGGCGCACACGCTCACGCACAAGACATTGATGGAAACACCCCATTATTCGTCGCCGTATTACGTGGCAATGAGTCCGCTGTCGTTACTCTACTGCGCCACAGCAGTGTCAAAGTCCAAAAAGATGATGACGGAATTACATTCTCCAATGAAGGATTGCAGCAAGCAGTCGGTAACGGACTTCTAGAGCACAGGCACTTAGTGAACAAGCAGGGACAGACCCCTCTCTTTGTGACTAAACCCGACATGTCGGACCATGTTTTGGGTGAGCTATTGGATGCAGATCTGGATCCTGCGCATCAAGATGATGCGGGTCAAAACTTCCTCCACGAGGCGTGTAAGAGGGAGCACGCAACCTCCGAATATCTTGAATGTGTCGAAAAGGCCATTCAGAAGGGTCTTGAAATTGACGGACGAGACTACAAAAGTCGAACCCCACTTATGAACGCCGCCAACAAGATGAGTCGGAGCTTTGTCGATTTTCTGCTTCAACATGGGGCCAACCCCAACGCGAGGGACGATGAAGGCCATACACCACTATCCGAGGTCGTTTCTTCTACAATGTGGATCTATTCTCCACGCGACTTACCTGTAGTTCGCAGCCTTCTCGACGCAGGTGCTGATGTCACAGAATCAGGCCCGGACGGTGAAAATTTAGTGGCAATGGCTATTCGGCTGGGGAAGAATGATGTGGCAGAATTGCTTAGAGCAAGGATAGAGAAAGTCGGTATCACTACATGAGGGCATGGCCGATTCATGTGTCCTCAAGTAGGACTTCGGGTTTCCTTCAAACTCTGGTGGGGGTGTTCTGTGTATCTTTTCAGTCGGGCACTTGGAGTAATTACCTCTGCATCATATAAGGCGTTCGGGGAGAGATCTGGTTATCTCCAAATTCTGCTAAAATCCCGTGAACTGGTCATGGTTGAGATCTCGGTGCTCACACGACGTCGCAAGACCGGCGTGTCGAAAGCCGGAGGAGGCGCCGGCTTCGGCCGGACAAATTTACCCCGCCATCCCCGTCCCGCGGCGAAGTCTTCCGCAACCCCGCCCAGGTGGACCAAGCGCTTTCCATCGGCAGCCGCAAGCTCAGGATATGCTCGAGAAAACGGCTGTGAAGTCCTCCATAGCTTCAGGGCGAAAGCCTTTGAATCAAGGGTATACTTAGAATAGGTAGTTCCACTGATATATACATTCGCACCAAAGATTTGAAATATGCAAAACAGAGGTACTCTCGAACGAATGTCGCAAGACGAAAGAGAGTTTACTTCGACCAACGCTGACACTGGGCAATTATTTGCTCCGTGCCCATACATTAACCTCGTGGCAGCTTTAGCCATCAATCCCGCTATCAACCCCCACTCAATCACCCGTCGGTGAGGGCCCACACCCATCTCCGACCCCGCGCCGGTGGAATCTCGCCGTCGATTTATCTTCCTCACAGCGTCTTCAGTCCATCTTATATCGATTAATTCAACTCATCAATATCTCATCATCATCCTCGCCTAGGAATCATTAACACCTCGAATAATCTGCTCGAATTCCCTACAACCCAACCACTCGAATCTGCCAAACACACCCAGCTTAACCACCATCACCACCACCAAAATGTCCGACACGATTGAAAAAGTCCTCACGACAGCCGCCCCGGCCCCCCTCCCCCAATTCTCCCAAGCCGTAAAATACAACGGAATGGTCTACTGCTCCGGCAACATCGGCATCCTCCCCGACAAACCAGGCATGGTCCAGGCGGAAGGCACCGTCAAAGACCGCACCCGCCAGGCCCTCAAGAATCTCTCCGCCGTTCTCGAGGCCGCAGGCAGCTCCCTCAGCAACGTCGTAAAGGTCAACATTTACATTACGACCATGGCCGACTTCGCCACCATGAACGAGGCGTACGACGAGTTCTTCACGTTTGACCCCAAGCCCGTAAGTCCGCTGTCCCATGTCCATTACGATCGCCTTGGCCCGGCCGGGTCACAATGACGAGGAAAGAAGAGAGGGCAAGCTGACACCGAGGAACCAAAAGGCCCGCACGTGCGTAGCCGTGCATCAGCTGCCGCTGGGCACCGATGTCGAGATTGAGTGCACGGCTTTCCTGAACAAGCCGGCGCAGAAGCTGTGAACGTTCCTGACTAAAATATTGCTTGAGCTCGCGAAGAGTAGTAGAAAGCTTTTTACGACTTATACATGGAATTGGCCTGGCAAAAAATGCCAGGGTATCAGTAACCCGCCCTAACTAGAGCAGGGCGCACCTGCGAACTCTATGAGTAAAGCACAATTTTCCCGCCTTCTTGGAAAGCCTCATGCAACCGCATGCCCGTGACGCCGGATAACAAATACACAAGTCCCTCCCGCATCATATCTTCATGAAGCTCCAGTGAAACGACCTCTCTTATCGCATATCTCACTGCCGATATCTAGCCAGCTGTGCCATGATGTTCTGAACTTGGACTGCCGAGTCGCCGGTGCCAGCTGTAGGAGGATGGGGGTGGCCGTTCGTGGGTGGCGCGCCATTAGGAGCAAAGGCCTGTCCGCCGTACGAGGCAGGCTGCGTCGGTGCTGCCGGCGACGCCTGCTGAAGGCCGCCCATAAGAGCTTGCAGTTGAGCGTTCGCGGCTCCAGCGGCATTGTTAACAGCTGTTGGACTACCCTGAGAGTTCATACCAGCCAACAGTCGCTGCAAGGTCGCATTATCGATACCATTCATCATGCTGGCAAGGTCGGCCGCAGTGGCAGCCGGGCCTTGGGCTTGTGCCACAGGAGGGCCACGCGGCGGTCCCTGGCCTCCGTGGTAGGCGGGTGCATGAGGAGGTACGGGCTGCCCTCCATACGGCTGCCCGTATCCTGGGTACTGAGGCTGAGGAGGCGGCGCATTCTGATAAGGTGCCGTTGGCACTGCTTGTGACCTAGCTCGGAGAACGAGCTCTGCCGCGATCGGCGGGTCGATATCCCGGTAGTCGTCATATCGGGCGCTGACGCCTCCGGAGCGGTCGAAGACCCGTAAAGGGATCTTACCCATGTTTTGTGCCTGTACGTCGAGATCCACAATGGCGTGCACGCCTTCGATAACTTGGCGTTGAACAATAGCCTCACGCGGGAAGCTTGGGTGGAGGAACATGACATCGACCTTCAGGCCCCGATCAGTGAATCCGCGTTGGACCCAAGTGATAAAGTCGCGGCTGAGATCTTGGAGGAGCAAGAACTGCACATCGGGAACCTGGTTGCCGTAGCGGCGAGGGATGTCGAGGCGGTCATCAGCCGCAGAAGGGCGACCGTAGGCCGCAGGCGGACTAGGACTGCGCCTGCGGTATCCATCGTTGTTGCGGCCGTATCCTTGCGGAGACCGTGAGCGACCGCGGGGGCGGTCGTTGGAGTCTTGCTGGTAACGATCCCGGCCGTGACTATCCTCACGGCCATGGCCGCGCCTGGGAGGGGTACTGCGTCCCGGCCTGTAATCATCGCGACTGCGACGATTGTCATGGTGCGAGTTAGCTCCGTCATGCCGATCCTGGCGTCCTGACTGTCGGCCCCCGCGACCACCACGGTCTGGCGATCGGTTTCTCTCGTTGCCATCCTTCTTCTTCTGGGCGCGTGAGATTTCAAGATCTGGTGAAAGTTAGTAGGCTCCCCCATCTCCATCTTTCCTTCCGAAGATCACTTACGAATCTTGCGGCCCTTGATCTCGCTGCCCTGCAGGTTGTCCATGGCAGCTTGGGCGTCCTCTAGGTTGTGATACTGGACGAAACCATAGGCCGACTTGAGTGAAATTTGAGCGAGACGGCCGTATCTGTGAAAGATATCAAAGACATCCCTCTTGGAAACGCGTTCGCTCGACAGGTTGCCTGAAAAGAAGTCAATGGCGCCGTCAGGTCTGCCTGATGAGAGAGAGCGCGAACCAATGAAGATGCGTGAGCCATCGGGGAATTTATCCCATTTGGCGTCAGCCATATAACGGCGCTCGTCGTTTATGAAGGTGTCCCAGAGCCTCTGCCGGTCAGTATTATCGTCCGCCTGGCCGGTAGGGTAACCGGCAGGAGTGGGGTAGGTAGGCGCGTTCATGGAAGTGATGGGGATTGCTGCGTTCAAACCGTTGGCGGGTGGAGGAGGGAGGCTGCCATAGACGTCGGGTGCGGTACCAGGGGCACCGGGAGCACCCGTAGCTACATAGGTGGAGGGTTGGCCTTGTGTGGGCGGAGCGATCATGTGTGGAGAGACATGAGGGGCTGCGTTCTGCGGAGGGAAGCCTCGATAGTCTTCAGATGGGTACGTGGGAGCCGTCTGCTGAGGCAGCGGAGGTCTGGGAGGAAGAGTGGCAGACGCGGACGAGGTCAAGTTGGACGATGGCTGGGTATCATGGTTCTGAGTAGAGCCAGTGGGGGTTTGGTTGTTGTTAGGCTCGCTCGTCTGGCCCGTCATCTCAGCAACGAGTCGAGAGATATCAACGGCGTGGTCATCCTCGGGAGCATTGTCATTGCGTCCATTGAAGGAGGCGATGTTGGCAGTCGAATAAACCGCGCTCGAATCAGCTCCTGGTTGGGCGGCAGCTGCTTGGGAAGGCGCGGATTCGGTGGTTTGGTCTGAAGCGGCAGCAGCAGGAGGAGGCTTAGCCGACGAGGTATCAGCGACAGCGACAGTTGGGTGTGCCACTTGCGAAGGGCTTGTCAAAGAATCAGGAGCGGCGGAATTGTGCATGGATTCTGGTGCCTTTGATACATCATCCTGTTCCGCGCCTTCTTGATCCGCATCCCGAGGAGGAGAGTCGAAGATCTTGAGATAATCATCCTCGCCGGCATCTGGCTCCATCTGTTGTTCCTGAACCTTGTCCGTGTGTGTCTCCTCTTCCTCTCCGTAGGCATCGTCCAGGCTGTCGACATCGTCGTCCGCGTCCGCGTTGTCTGCGGCGGCACCCGCATACGGTTCGGTCGACACTGGTGCATGTATAGGTGCGTCTAGGCCGCTCTGGGCGATTCCATTAGTTTGGGCGGACATTGCATCAAGGATATCAGCAGTATCCTGGAGAGCAGGCACAACAGCTGGGGCGGCGGAATGGAGGGGAGATGGACAGTAGGGCGAGAGGTCGGCAGCAGTAGCCTGGAACTCGGGGGTGGCCTCCGGTTCGGGCATTCAAGCTGTCGGGATGATGGCGCACTGGTTGGTGGTGGTAGTATTGGTATTGGTGTTGATGATGACCTGAAGATGCGAGAGGGCGATGCAACAACAGCTGTGGAAACTTGGTAATGTCGGAGGTGGAAAGGCTTGCGCGAAACAGGCAGAAGAAGAAGCTTGTGAGGTTGGCGGGACAAGCTTGGGGGGTGGGTAAAAGAATGGGTTTTATGTCAATTTAGAAGCGACGAACGAGGCAACCGGACGCCTGGTTTTCAGCAAATTCAGTCGAGCCGCGGCAGTGTCGTCATGTAAAGATGCGCGAGGCAAGGCAAGCACGGCTGTTTGATTGGTTTTGGGACCCAAACGTGAGAGGAAGGAACCTAGAGTGGCAGGAAGGCGGGGTGGGAAGCAGGCGCAAAAGAAAAGAGGCCGCAAGCACGGGGGAATCTCCGATAGGGGGGGGGGTGTTTGGACGATGTGAATGGTGAGTGGGTGCGGCGCGTGAGAGCTTTAGAAAGTTGCTACAACGGGTGAAAAGATCGACTCAAGTCAACAAGAATTCTCTGCGAGCTTACTTCCCCTCTGAGGTTGCGGAGGGGGTCGTCGATTCAGCAGCAGGAGAAGGGCGAGGTGAGAGAAGTTGCAGGAGAAACGTTGAACCTTGAGGCCATGGGCGCCGAGGTGTGGTTTGGTGGCTGCAGCGGCGGTGTCGCGTGAAAGTGTGTGTGCGGTGGAAGGAAAAGGTTAAAAAGCTCAGGTACGACGTGGTGGAGGCCGCGTGGGAGAAAAGTCGAAAAAATCCAAATTGCTGTGGGAAAGAAGGTGCCATCCGCCCAAAACTGTCCGCGAGGCTGGCGCTGGCCGACCACGCTGGAGGGACTGAGATCTGACCAATGTCATCGTGGGAAAAACGGTTGGAAGCCCACAGCCCGGCGCTAGCTCTATCTGGCACTTGGGTCGCGCTTTACCGAATATGGAAACCGTGCAGTCACTGAGAAAGACTCACTTCCGCACTGTACAACATCGTTCATGAAAAGCAAGGTCCACACTCTCAGTCTGTTGATCAACGGTGATGACTGCTGTCCGAAGTAGGCCGGACAGTTCTGCAAAGGATGACTGATCTACCTTTTCAAGATCCAGTCTAGTCTCTCATGTCTTCCCGAGCCAGATGGGCACTTGTCTCATTTCACTACAACCGGCTTGATACTTCCCTTCCCTAGGCAAGACCTGGCTTTATCCCACTCGCCACAATGAATCTCGCGACAAGTATGTTTCGATCTGTCCGCCCAGCCTTGAAGATTCCTTTCATCCGACCCCTGCAGCCCGTTCGCTGGGCCCGATTCCAGGCATATGAGGCAGATTTCGATCCTGAAGAATTGGAAAAGGCAAGATCATGGCACAGGTCCTTTAACGGCAGCCAACTTCCCAAGGGGCAAACAAGCTTTGCTCGCTCGAGCGGCCCTGGTGGTCAGCACGTCAATAAGTAGGCTCTCCTTTTACCTGCTGAAGATCCTGGTACTCTTCTTCTTTGCATTGCTGTTGGGCTAATTCCATGCCAGAACTGAGAGCAAAGCAGTCACAGTTTGGCCTATCAAGGACATCTTACCAGTCTTGCCCAAGCTACTGCACCAAGGCATCAGGGAATCAAAGTATTATACGGCCAGGTCGGATTCTCTGACATTCCAAGCCCAGACGCACCGCCAGAGAGAGGCCAACTCGGAGGAGAACCAGCAAAAGCTCGTTGACGAGATCAAGAGGATATACCAAGAGACAGTCCCTGGCGAAACAAGCCCCGACAAGAAAAAGAAGCATGCGGAAATGTGAGTCGTCTTTTCAGATACTGATGCACTGTAAAAGAAGCTGACAAGACGTGTAGAGCAAAGTCTTTCAACGAGGGGCGCCTGAGACAGAAGAAACAGCTGAGCTCTAAGAAGCAGAATCGACGCTCTTCTTTCGACTGAGCTGGACAGGAAACGTTCAAAAGATGATGTTGATAATTGACCATCTAGCTGGCGAGAAAGAGGGTTTCTGCTCGACTAGCGGGTGATGCTGAGTCGTGGCAGCAAGCTTGCCCAGATTCTTTTTCTGCCGGGCCAGCTAACACAGTCGACGGAACCGAGAGACATAGGTGGGGTAGGGGCTAGATCTGGCCAAGCACCAAGGTACGGCCGACTGGCAAACGAGAGGGTTCGGACCTGGACCCTGAAATGTGACTCAAAAAAACGGCATTTTCAATTCACGCGCCGAGGATTGGATTCACACCTCTGAGCTTGGCTCGGCTTTTCCCCCGGGGATCTCTGTATTGAGGATCTGTCCGGGGTTTGAAGAAGATCTTCAAGAGACTTTCTGCCTCCAGAGTAGATGGTATACAGCATTAGAATGGGAACAGACTGCTGATGTTTGTCCAGGCTTTATAGCCAATGCTTATCATTCAAGACGGCTGCGAGATCTGCACCTTCTGTGTAAGATGCTGTATATGTAGACATAGATAGATGTAAATATACGAGACTCATACCAATAGGTCGGATGCTCATGGAACAAACAATCGTCATGATCAAGAGTCCGCCAGAGAACCTCTGAGACCGTTTGCAGCCTTGGATAGATAAAGACAATCCAAAATTCCATCCATCTGCTTACCTTGTACATAGCACACAAATGGAGGCTTAATAAACCCTGTTATGTCGAGAGCAGGAGATGGGCTAAGGTAGTTGGGGGCTGCTTTGAATGAGCCCACCCATCGGGCAGCTGCCAGCTGGGGTGGGGACGCCGGCGCCCGTGGCTGGGCCCGGGCCGCCTCGTCAGGCCGTTAGCATCCATCCATAATCCAGCACCCCATCATGGATGGGTCGCTTCATAACGATAAATTGTCGTGGAAAGAAACGCATGTAATAACGGGGGGCTTAAGGGGGAGATACGTCGACGAAGCGGGGCGCAATCCTCAAACCATCAGTGGTCAAAAGAGGAATCGAAGCTATTTCGCTGGGTATCTTGCCAGGGACTTGTCTCCGAGTTGCGGGACTTCGACACGTTCGAGTGCCTGATGTCTCGAGCTGAAAGACCCGTAGCATGTGGTGCTAAGATGCATAGGTGCCCCTAGTGTCTGTATCTTGGGTGTAGCGGCGTGTGGTCCACTTGTTCGTCTCTTTCCCATCCAGTCTTACTCCAAAGCTTCAAATCCTTCTTTTTCTCCCTCCTCCTCGCTCCTACTTCCTTCCATCGTCGTCTCTGGTTTCCGATTTCCTCAGCACCGTCTCTTCTTTCGACTGAGCATCGCGTGCTCGGCGTCCATCAATTTGATCTGCGGCATAGCGTCATAGTGACAGCACATCACCCCTTCATCTATCTGCTGTGTGCCGATTTGATCCTTGCGCCTAATTCACAGTGGCCCTGCGAGACCCTCCCAAGGGCCCGTCAACACGACCGGGGACCGTCGATCATCAAATCAGCCCAACTATCCAGCCAAATACCCGTCGTGCCCACTTGGTCAGCTGCTCGCTCCTTCGAGCAATCCTCGCCAGAATATCCAAGCTTCCACCTCGAGCCTCTCCCTTGTTCTTCTACGGTAAATATTGCTGCCCAGACAAAAGTTTTCCGAGACAATCGCGCAGCTCATCTTGTCTGCCCTACCGTCGAACCAACCCGTAACCTCGGCCTTAGCTACGTCGATTGAGGCTAACCAACCCCAAAAAGCCGCCGAACGATCTTCGCCAGCTATTTACCCCGCCAACCCTTTGATCTCCCGACCGCAACACCGACCGACCGTTATCTCCCGAGCAATCGCCTGACCCTCCTCGACCGTTGGGCGACGCTCGCGGCCTCAGTTATTCCGCTCTTCCAACAGCATCATCACATCGTCTGTTGGCCGCAGCAATGGCTTCCAACGGCGCCAACGGCGGATCTCCGTCACCCAAAGTCCAGCCCTGCAGGTACAAAGTCGGCAAGACGCTCGGCGCCGGTTCCTACTCCGTTGTCAAGGAATGTGTCCACATTGACACCGGTCGCTATTATGCCGCAAAAGTCATTAACAAGCGATTGATGGCCGGTCGAGAGCACATGGTGCGCCTCAAACCCGCCGTCTTCTGCATGATTGACCGACGAAGCTGACATACAAACCCTCTCAGGTCCGCAATGAAATCGCAGTCCTGAAAAAGGTCTCCATGGGCCACCAGAATATCCTGACACTCGTCGACTACTTCGAGACGATGAACAACCTCTACCTCGTGACCGATCTAGCTCTCGGCGGCGAGCTCTTTGACCGCATCTGCCGCAAAGGTTCATACTACGAATCCGACGCCGCAGACCTTATCCGGGCGACGCTTTCCGCCGTTGCTTATCTGCACGACCACGGCATCGTCCACCGCGATCTGAAGCCCGAGAACCTCCTTTTCCGTACACCAGAAGACAACGCAGACCTCCTCATCGCCGATTTCGGACTGAGCCGCATCATGGACGAGGAGCAGTTCCACGTCCTGACCACGACATGCGGCACACCTGGCTACATGGCCCCCGAGATCTTCAAGAAGATTGGTCACGGCAAGCCCGTTGACGTATGGGCGCTCGGCGTTATCACCTACTTCCTTCTGTGTGGCTACACGCCCTTCGACCGCGATAGCGATTTCGAGGAGATGCAAGCCATCCTGAACGCCGACTACAGCTTCACCCCCTTTGACTACTGGCGCGGTGTTTCCGACCACGCCAAGGACTTCATCCGTCGCTGCCTCACCATCGACCCGAACAAGCGCATGACGGCGCATGAAGCCCTACAACACCCCTTCGTTGCTGGCTATCTCAACAACGGCGAGGGCGAAGGCCAGAACCTGCTACCCACTGTCAAGAAGAACTTCAATGCTCGTAGGACGCTGCATGCTGCAATTGACACGGTTCGGGCCATCAATAAGCTCCGCGAGGGTCAGAGCAACTTGATGGACGGTGCCAAGTCGAGAGAGCCTGGACGTGGCGCTGCAGCTCTCAAGGCCCAGCAAAATGCAAGGAAGGACGATAGCGCCATCAGCCTAGGCAGCCAGGGCCATAAGGATTCAGGCTATGGAACACAACCCGAAGTCGACAGCCAAAATGATGTGGTCATGACCGATGTGGGTCCGATACCCAGCAGTGTCCCAGCAAGTCTGCGGCCTGGCAGTGACCAGAACAAGTTCGTGGAGACGAGCAAGGGATTATGGAGTGGTCCAGCATTGCGGCGATAGCCTCGTTGTAATGCGGTACCATGTGTGAAGATTACGGCCGCCCATGAGGATATGCATGATGTAGACAAGGGTCTCTTTGCAGCAGCAGCGGATTCTCTTGGTGATTTCCATGCTTCTTCTGGGCTCAACTGTCTGCGCAAAGAAACTCTAAGGGGTCTCTTCACAAATATGAGAGGCGGTCGTGCAGCCAAGCGGTCTGATCCTCTGTCGGATAGCATCATCGTGTCTGGCAGCAAATGGCTCTACGATGAGAGCGTGAGCTTGGGAACGAAGAATTGGATGATGGGAGAAATGGCAGGAAAACAAGATACCTCGGGTTGATGTCCGCGGGCTGGCTCCGTCATTGGACGATACATACACAACGGATGGGTGGCTGATTCGCGGAACCACCCCTTTACTTTTCTTTACCTTTTGATGTGCAGGCGACTTCCTACAGGCATTTATCGAGAACAGAACGCTGGACACACAGCCTATTTCAATGAGAACGATATGAAGGGAAGCAGAACCTCGCAAGAAGTGATTTCTCAGAGAGCTTAGTGTGACATCTACTAACTGAAGGTGGCAAGCTGTAGGCTGAATCCTTCGCTAGGTGCATCAGATGATGTCTCAGTCATCTTGTGCTCGAAAATGAGATACGACCAACTCTCAAGAGAACATGAGAAACACAAAACACTATGAGGGAGGAGTCCCGAAACAATAGCAGGACGAGCCTGGCTTACTCATGATCACCGAACCCCTTCAAAGCCTTGAGGAAACCTGGAGATCATCAGGATATGAGTAAGGTAAGTGCACATCAGCGGTAGGGGATAGAGTTTGACTGAGATGCGCGCTACTATGCGTAGGCATCTATTCAGACCATATTTTAGAGACTCTAATTGGACGAGACCCGGTCCAAGCAACGACTCTACGTTCCGTAAGGCAGCATCAGAGCGACGACCCTTTTCTGTATTCCTCTCTCCCACATACTCACTCACCCACTCCCTGCACATCTCAGTGGCCGCTTCTGTTTTCCCCAGGGAAGGATTCTTGACCTACCAATGCAAAGAGCCGAAGTTAGATCCACATCTAGCGGCGTAATGACGGGGAGAATCAGACGAGCCCATCACAAGTCGAGACTCGGCTGCAGGCGCTGATACGGCGAATCAAGATGAGCTCTGAACGACGACTGACCGGCCACGTCCCATCCCGGTGCGGGACGTCTACGGGTTGTCTACGGGACGTGGTGCCCTAGGGATCGATGCTGACTTCCCAGCAACAAGTCCGATGAGGCTCGGCCCGCCTGTGGAGGGTTGCACAAAGGCAATCCTACGGTGTGGTTTCATCGACTTGCCATCCCGCTTCGGTCTGATATAAGCGTGCCCGTCGGGGCCACCACTCTTACCATCATCATCGTCGCCGTCATCGTTGTCGTTGTCATCCCTGAAGCTCATACGGCTGAGCAGCCCCCGCGTCCTAGTGGACACGACGAGCGACAGCCTCAAGGCGCGCTTCTTCCGTTACTACCTGGAACTGATGGCCGCTCACGCCTCCACGGATCAGCAGAGCTGTTCCAGCTGGATAACGGACTTCGCCTTGACGAACCACACCCTCATGGACGCCATTCTCGGCTTCTTGGCGTTCCACGTCCGCCGCTCGGCGCCGGACGACAGCAGTAATACCCTTGCAGCCATTTCCGAGGCCTCGGACGCGTGTATGGTGAGGGCCATCCAAGCGCACTCGCGGCAGATTGTGCGCCGGTGAATCAACGCCGAGAACGCGTCCGTCGTGATGGTGACATGTGCCATAATCATGTTCTACACCAGAGCGAACCAGTCATTCATGGACGGTCCGGGGTCGGGGTACTGGAGTCTCGCATTACTGGTTGACTCCCGTCCGGAACGTTAACGCCGTCTTGATATCCGCTTCACCCATGGTACGTAACAGTAGGATTGGGTACCTGTAAAGACCGGAATGGCAGGAAGCCTCGCAGTAAAAGGAGAAACCAGTGCCGGGGCCGGGGTCGGGAACATTCGGTTTCTTGCTGGATTTTCTCGACGAGGCCGAGACGAGCCTGGAGATGTTGGAGGCGTACCGCATCGCCGTCAGCAGCCTCGGAAAGATTTACGCGGCGCCTTTACTCCGTGATTTACTGCGGTCTCCCGTGCGCGTTTCCCCGCGACTCGTCGAGCCGGTAGAAGCCCAGGACCCGAGGACGCTGGCCATCGTAGGGCGTTTTTTTATGCCCTTGAAGAGGAGGGCCACATACCTCTGGTGGGCGCAGGGGGCGGCCGAGAAGGAGTTTACCGGCGTGATAAGTATCCTGCCGAGGGATTGATGGCCCATGATGGGTGGTGCTATTAAAGAGTTTCATTGGGCTGAGACTTGAAGAGTGGATTCATGATCCTGTTCGTTCTGACAGTTGTACTATATTGAGGTTGGTAGCGGAGCCGGTGTTTCGATGTCATCTTCCGCAAGCGCTAGGAGGATATCCTTTCCGACTCAGCCCTATCCTCTGGCTGGCCAAAATGTTGTTACCAATCTTGGCAGAGTCATGTAAGTATAATCTCATTACATCCCTCAAGAGATCATCCTGATTGTCAAGAAGTAACAGTAGTGGTGAAGACAATCCCAATTGATAGGACGGTGAAGATCCAGCTTTCATATGCGTGGAGTCCAGCATCTTGTTTTCCACAACCTGGCTATACCCCTGATGAGGAGCTTACAGCCCTACAGCTGCTGACTGCGTCAAGTTGAATCTCTCACCAGAAACACCGGCATTAAAGAGCATCTGAGATGCTGAGATAAAGATCGAAAATGAAACATCTTCAACCCTCGTCACATCACCAACTACACCCTTGTAGACCCGCCCGTTGGCGCCAAGCTGGATGTGCGACGGCCCGGAGTTGGACACGCCGCCCGCACCGACACGCTTGCGCCGAAGCTCCTGTCCCAAGGCATAGTCAAATGCCGCAATGTACCAGACATACTACCCGCCAACAGCGAGCTCGCTGTCCAGCGTGTGAACGCAGAGGATGCCGTTGACGTCGGGGTCGCTGACGTCGAGGAAGGAGGGGGGTTGTAGGAGTTGGGGATCATGCCCAATTCAGGTTTACGCCGTTCACTCAACTGGATCATAAACGCGGGTCTGTCTTCATCTCTTTCTCTACTGGTCTGAATCGCATGCGATACTCTTTGGATTATCACGGCAGTCTCCGTCATTGTGTAGAGAAGCTGGAGGTCATGTTCATTACCGATTTTTCAGCGCATCACCTACCTGGTTCTCTCTTGCGAAACCAAGATTTTTGATCAACCGCCTTTTTCTATCGACATAGCCTCATGCATTGTTAATTACTGCATATTCTTGAAACAAATATAACGACCCAAACTTGGCACGGCAGAGGGATTTTGAAACATTCGATGTCTCTGTGACTTCATCCTAGTATCATGGCTCTCGTGCGGTGGGTGTAGGTCACTCTAATCTCAAAGCACCCCTGACCTGCAATGATGAATTGCAAGCATGATATTCCTGTTCTGGTGATGACTCTGCAGTCGGATGCTCCGGGGTGTGTTGTTGTAGTCCACAGCCATCTCGCAGCTTGTCTAGATGAATTCAATCACAGAGATGCGACCTTGTCGAGCAGTGCAGATGGCCCAAATTGCTGAGGCCTGACAATTCAGGCTGTCTAGTATTCTCTGGCACTCACCTTAAATACGATGTAATTTGCTTCAATCCAAGGTAGAGCACTCCACATGATGCGCCATCCCTTGTGTTCGAGCAGATTGAGGCCGGTCGCGGCTGGATCGGCAGGAAGTTCAAGGGATTATGAATCAAACGAATCACACCTTATACAGACTTGAACTTGCGATTCAATTTTGTTCCAATTCGGGACCGACTCTACATTTTCTGTTGTGGTAAAAGATCAAGAAGCAAGAGAAGGATTGGAATGAACCGCCACGCTGTCTGTAGACACTGGATTCACCTCCGGAGCCATTTCGAACGAAGTGTTCGACGATGATTTTATTTAGAGGTTAGGTCAACCGCGAAAAATGGTTCTATCAATCGCGAGCAGAACGACTGGTCTTGAGAAAGGGGTATAGCCCAGCCATCAATAAGTTGGCAACCCATCACGAGTCTTACACTACATACCTCAAACCGCCATTGGCCCCTTTCCATCCCCGAAAAGCACATCATACCACTTTTCATCTCCCTTCTGACATAACCCATTCCATCCAATAGATGAAAAGCTCCCAGGATTCTTCGAACCATCAAACACCCGAACGTTCTTCTTCCCATTGACCACCTCCTCTGACGCCCAGTACACCATCTCATTCCCGCTGTCGCCATGTATGAGAAGTCTCGCCAAGGGTGTCAGCTTTCGGTTCGCATCGAGAGCCTCCATCACGAGGTCGCGCAAGTGAGGGTAGAACCACGTCAGGCTCCACCAATTCTCTAGCCGCCACTTCTTCAGGCCAAAGATGTAAGCGTTGTGGTGTATGCCCACCGGCGCGGTTCCGAAGAAGAAGTCGGTGTAGAGCGAGATGTTGCCCCAGCTGTACCCCGGCAGAAACCGAGGAACATCTTTCAGCTCCTGCGGCGTTCCCTTTATCCTCACGTTGCCCGGGACTCCTGCCTTTTCGGACTCTTTCCTGATCGCCTCGACATCATCAAGTTCAACAAAGTATCCGTCATCTTCGGCGGAGCAGGTAGGCGGAATCGTGGCAAACTCATAATCCAGCCCGATCCCGAACTCGAACATCTCGCCAGCCAGCGCCGCGTCGGCAATCTGCCGCACCTCCTTGGGCAGGCTCCCGAGATTCTCATGGGAAACGAAACCGTTCCACGTGGAAGAGAGTCCCCGGACCCAGTGGCGCCACACCTCCTGGTCCCCAATGACCTCTGCAAAGAGCGCTTGGTCGCTCCAGAGCTGCCGCCCGCTCGCGGCCGCCTTGTCAATCTTCTCCTTGCTCTTCCGCAGCGCGCCCCGCAGAGACCCGATAGTGCCCATGATCATCCCGCTGTTGACGCATCGGGGTCGGATCTTCTTGTACTTCCTCGCCGAATCAAAGACGTACGGCAGCACCTGGTCGGTCTGCTCGCCGTAAAAGTCTTGCGGTAGGGGCGAGTCTGGCCAGTAGTCGTACCGCGGGTCGGATCCTGACTCCCGGTCCGGCTGACAATCCTTGGCGGTGGTGACGACGATGCTCTGCGTCGGGGGGCTGATGGGAAAACCGGGCTTCAGGCCGCTTTCTTCCCATTGTTTCTGCACCCGGCCATTGGCTTTCAGGTTGAGCTGGTGAAAGCGCTCGATCAGGACGGATGGGGGAAGCTGGAACCAGATGTCGTAGGCGTCCACGAGGAGGACGAGATCATTCTCATTGACGTCGTCGCCGTCATCCTTTTCGTAAAGAGCACCAATGACTGTCAACAGCGACTCGAGCTTCGCAATATGGGAACCAGAAAAGTGCCAGTCGGGCCTGTTGAACTCCCCGTTCCAGTTCAGAAGCGTGGGCATGGGATAGCCCAGCGCGACGGCCGACATGATGGTTTTGCAGAGGTTGATGTTCGGTCCGTCGGCGGGCATGAAGAGTCTCAGTCGGCGTGAGCCCCCTGTATCAACGTGAGTTGGGCCCTTGAGGCTTTCTAAATCCGACCCTGCGATTCTTCTTTCTGTGCTGCCGCCTTGGATAAAGTTCCTGAACTCTGCAGGAAACTGGCCAAGTAACATTAGGAATGAATATCAGTAGAGATTGCTAGACTTACAAAGTTCGTCACGGCGAAGCCACAGATGCCCATGAAGACAAGCACAGGTAGACTGAATTTCACAACAGCGATGCATAATTGACCAGACCGTGCCGCCGCGCCTTGGCGATGATGCTGCGCCTCCCCATCTCGAACGCTGCCATGAGTCTCAACTTTTGAATTAAGCCCCCAACGCCATGGAAACAGACTCGACGCCTTTCCAGAAATTATCATGTTCGCAGAGATGGACAGTGGTGGACGGGAGAGTTGCCTCGCCGCGTGCTGCGCATAATGCTTTTCAAGCAACACCCCCCCCCCCCAAATCCATCATGTCTACAATATATCACATTGAGGAATCTGAGCTGACGACGCTGATAAGATGCAATCAGCCCGGAAGGCTGCGTATTGCCGTAGCGGTCATATTATACGGCGGGTCCGACGCGACGCCTTGGTTCCCTATCAACTGCCGGATCCATCCCACGTGGTGGATTCGATTCGTCCGGACCAGGTCCCGGTCAACGGCCCATCCATTCTTGGCCTTGCTCGGGGAATAGCACGTGGATGCCGAGCAGCTATGCAATTGATCCCGTCACGCACAGAGTCACGAGTGTAGTCGCTGTCGAACAAGGCAGCGGTAAACCTGCTTCTGATATTTCATTAGAGGGAACCCCCATGTCTCGGGTGTAGTGGCAGGATGCCATGACCTTTAGAGCAGCCCCGAGACCTCGCTTTCGCGATGGCGTCGAGAAGTAAGACGACGGCCCGGACCGCGGGAACGTCCTGGTCTTTTCAGGAATTTCGGACATTTTTGGCACTTGCCCTGATAGGTAGGTTTGCGGCTTGATGAATGACGGGCAGCGAACACTTTATCTGAGCCGTAATCGAGCCTGATCTCACACGACTGCAGGTTTCGCGAACACGATCCTACCATCCATTATTCACGCCGCCAACTACCTCATCATCCCTTTCCCTCGCCACATCGTCATCCTCATCGAGGTCGCACCGGTGCTCCTAACCAAGCTGGCGCTGCCTTTTGTGATCCATCGCATCCCATGCCGAATCCGACCACTCCTCGTCGCGGTGGTTTGGATCATCATCAAAAGAATCGCAGATGACACGCCACCAAACGTGCCTCCACCATTGCGCATCGCCACAACCATTATCGCATCTACTGCATCAGCGGCGATGGAAATCTCCTGCCTGGAAATGATTGGGCACGCCGGTCTTCCGGGGCTGACTGGGTGGGGCTTCGGCACCGGCGCGGGGCTGCTCGAGAACGCCGTGTGGCCGTTCCTTCTGACTTACAATGCCGGGAAACTTCTTCGAAGCGCTACGACGTACGTCTACTACTTTGTGGCTCTGCTTTTAGTGGCCCATTTTGCCATATTACCTCAAAGACTGTCTAAGAGGAGCATGAAGAAGGACGGGCGAGGGAAGCAACGCGAGGACGCCAGTACCGAGGAAGGACAATCCTTTTTGTGGCAAGATGGGAGCAGATCGAGATCTGCTAGCCCGTATGAAGAGGGTAGGGTGTTCGAGACGCTCTGCTACATGGTTCGCTCAGAGATGCCACCCCTTTTCTTAGCATCCGCAGCGATGTCTCTGACACAATATGGCCTTGCCAGGCTGCTCGACGGATCGGCGTTTGAGACATTCGCCCACTTCTATACCACGTATAGCACGGCTCTTCACTTGGGAATTTGGATCGGTCGGTGTTCGTTCAAGGTTCTTCCGTCGCGACATCTCAGACTTCACCTGATTGCTCTGAGCGTGTGGACGGCGCTTGCATTCGTCAACGCCGTGTTCCTCATCTCGACTTACCTGGCCTTTTTCCTGGTATTCCTGATCGGTACCGCGGCGGGATCAGTTTACATGAACGTCCTAGCAAGGCTAATGGGAGAGGGAAGGGACACGGCTGGCCGGGTGGTCAGTCTTGGTTTTGTCACCGCGGGTGATGCGGGAGGTATCATTGTTGGCGGTGTGATGGGTACTGTTCTCGAGATGGTAATGTGCCGCTCGCTCACCAGTAGCAGACGTTGGTGTCATAAATACCGTTAGACAGTTTCTATCAACAGCATACCTTTCTGTGGTACGTACAAGGGCTGACGCAGATCAAGCAAGATCAAAGTCTCCGGAAAGTCAATAGCGTCAGTCACCAATGGCGAACTATCCTACTAACCCCACACTGCCAAAAGAGGCAATATCAACAATGTGAGTTCAGGGCAGATCTGTTCCCCAGGTGCGATTGGGATGACAAGTGAGATAAGGTGTCTCTAGTCAACTATGTCTATCTGAAGGCAAAGAATATAACCAGCAGAAGTTATGTGGTGTTGATTGGCTTGAGATCTATTTTGAACTTCTAATGGACTCCTGATCCCCTGCCTCAACCTGAAGTAGGAGATCTCTTCAAGGCTTTGCGAAAGGTTCCAGCAACCTTGAATTCTGCGGCAGATATACTTAATCCCGACGATTTTCCTTTTACAGAGCCCACCCTTAGAGCTGGTCCAAGATCTTCTCTGCAGCGTAATCGACATTTGTTCCAAAGTTATGCGCTTGGGTCTGGTGGCCAGTTAGCAAAGAAGGTCTCACCGCCACACATGATGGTCAAGATGGACATACCTGAACATAGATGGCCCCGTCCTCCAGGACAACCTCTCCATACGTCGCATATGCCATTTTATCCACGATCCGGAAGTGAATCTCCCCCTTTTCCACAGCCTCGTTGAACCCCTCTCTCAACATGTCATCGTCTCCAAACTTCTGATACCTCATCTGGTACACCAAGCCCTCAAAGTACATCCACGTAAACGCACCAAGGTTCCCTTCCCAATCACTCCTCACCTCGCTGCCCTTCTTCTTCCCCGCCTCCCGAATCTTGTCGAAATTTGCCTCAAAGTTGGGCACCAGCACAACGTCGGGCCTCTCCAGCATGTCCGCCAGCGTCTTCCTCGTCTCCTCAATCTTGTCATCGTAATCCTGCCTCACTGACGTGCGCGCGGCGAAGCTCATCGCCGCATCGGATCCGGGCGCCGGGGGCGCGGTGTTCAGGGCGTTGAGGAGGCCCTGCGTGTCGATGGCGTAGTCGACGTTGGTGCCCAGGTTTCCCTCGGAGAAGACGAGCGCGAGCTTGCCGTCCTTGACGACCACGCCGCTGTATGACACCCGCGCGTCTTTGCTGCGGTCATCGAGGTCGATGATTAGGGAGCGGGCGTGGCAGATGGAGTTGAGCTCGGATTTGCCGTCTTCGCCGTAGGTTGAGGTGAAGGATTTGAGGTTGGAGATTGCGGAAGAGACGTATCTGTTGCTATGTCAGAAACCACGATAGTTCCTGTCTTTTGAATGTCTAAGACGTGGATCATTATCTTACTGAGCGATGCAGCTTCCGAGGGACGCTTTAGCGTAGCCGTCTCCTGCGTAAGGGTAGAGCTCATTGGGGTTGATGTCTTTGAGTGTCCACTGGGCGCCTAAAGCACCAGAGAGTTCCTTTTGAAAATCTTCTTTCTGGCTTTCCCACTCATCACGGACTTGGCTTTGGTCAGTAAAGACAGGTATCAATTTAGTGCGTCAACACATACTGTTCTTCCGGAGTGCGAGGGGAAGCTTTTCGGCTGGCGGCAAGCGAGACATGGTATTTGGTCAGATGAGTGCAGTATGAAGTAAAGAAACCAAAGCCAACTCGAGATGGTGATGGCATCGTATCATCTAATGTGGGCCGTGGAATGGCAGCCTTTTTTTTTTTTCTTCTCATTCATGATGGGCAATTTCTAAAGCCTAGCTTCAGTCCTTCATCCCCCCTCTTCGAACCTCCTCTCAGCTCTTTCTCCTGAGGATGAAAACAACCTCCCTATTGAATCTTGGCCCGCCGACGGTCACTAGCAACTTCAATCACGGGGGTTCGGTAGAGACTAAGGGTTCAGCGTGGCGAGGCTAAACCGAAACAGCGGCGGGTGTGGAGGTTGTTCTTTGACGTCTGCCTAGCCTCATCGCTTCTTTTCTCCTCATGTTTGCGATGTGGACATGAGGTTGCCGACCTTGGTGGTGGCGCATCGCGCAAAGCTCAGGCAGCCAGCCGCCCTTCAGGGGTTCAGGGCTTTTCATTCGGGGAATAGCGGGGTGGCCACCTTCTGCCTCCTCCAGGAAACGAGTTTTGGTGGCTGGTAGGCAAACATGGACAATCGATCGTTGCAATGTTCTTGGCACTGCAGCTTCACATCACTGCGGAGTTTGTAAGTGTGGAGATTCGAGTAGGTATTCCGCCGGTCCTACGATGGATTACAAACGGCGCCCGTCTCTTAATTAAAGGTGAACTATATATCCGTATGCGGACCGGGAGTCGCGGGGAAGGGAGGCCGCCAAGGTTCGTAAGTGCAGGTTGGTCGACAGCGTAACGCCAGCACCTCGTCCGTCCGTCCCTCTCCGAAATTTTCTCGGTCCGGACCTTTTGCCGTGTGCTATTCTCTGCCCCTTCCCTATTCTTTCTCTCACCGTCTGCACGAGCTTTGTCATTGTTGAGTTGTCGAGACTCTTCCAGGGATGTCGTGTCGAAGCGGATACAACCCGGCACGTGCCCTGCTATTGGCACCTAACCTAACCCTCCTAAACTCTCTTTTTTTTTGGCAGTTGTGGCGTGCCGGCCACCGATGGAACCGCTGGGCTGTGGCATGTTCACGCGGGTTGCCGCTTACGGGGCCGCACTGGACCGTCAGTTCATCATCTGACCTGATGTCCCACACATTGCAGATCGTCTACTGTGCCCTGGGCAGTACTACTCTGTGTGTGTGTGGGAAATCAAGGTTGTTCTTTTCGGGCAACGCACTTCACCTTCCCATGGTTTCCGCAACGTCGTATTCTCTCAAACCCAGATCAACAAACGGACTACTCCCATCTGCGACGGACTATTGTGTCCTTTCTTTTTTCTTACCGGGGGTCATGGCTCATAATCCGTAGCGACACCATACCCATAGTCGCATATGGTATGATTGACGTGTAAGAGGTCCTGCGTCCCCCGTTGCCTGGGATGAGTGGAGTGTGGTGATGCCACATGCTCGGCTGCATGCCACCGCGCTGCCGGGCACCTCTTGGCGCCCGATCTTTGTGGCCGGGGTGGATTATCGACTGATAAGTCTAGCTACATCGCGGCTCCACACACGCTGGTTAAGAAGTGAATATCTACCATCGATGACTCCCATAACGACAAAGGGAAAAAAGAGACTCGTTCTAATCATCATCTCATTCATCTGACATTCAGAATTACACACAAACTCAATACCCAAACATTTTACGCCTGGCATGACAACTCTGTGAGTCCCCCCCTTCACAGCCATAACACAATGACTTGTGTGAACAAACCCCAGACCACTAACACACACATCCAGACCCCTCAAAGTAAAGGTTGCAATCCGTGACCACTGGACCAAGGAAGACAGCTACCTCCAGCAATCTCTCAAGAGCCTCCGAGACGTCCTCGGCCTCGACGTCGACGTCACCCCGGACTGGCAGATCCTCCTCACCCAGCTTGACGCAGAGTACGCAGACAAGGGCGACTTCGCGGCCGCCGTGGCCGGCACCGTCGAAGCATGGTGCCGCGCCGCGACGGAGCTTCTCGAGGATGAGAAGAATGAGGAGTGGACCGACACCTTGCTGGACAAGCTGAAACTGACTTGGTCGAGATTGCGGCTCTTTGTCGAAGTGAGTTTCCTGCTTTTGGGACATATTCTGTCCTCAAAAAAAACAAACAACCTAACCAGAACAACAGGTCGCCAGCGATGAACAGGCCTCGACAGCATGGTCCGACGACCGCGGCGGCTTCCTCGTCACCCTGCCCAAATGCCAGCTCATCACCCCCATGGACCTTCACCCGCTCTTCAAGTCCGAGATCAAGACCTGCTTCGCCGACCACCACAAGCAGCTCCCGCCCTACTCGGCCTCCCCGACGCAAGACTGGGCCGACCTGGAAGTGGACGCCCGCCTGAACCGCTTATCCATCGGCGGCCCAGTGGGCGGCGGCGGAACGGGCCACCTCCGCCAGCGCGCGTCCGTCAGCTCGACCGCCTCGCGACAGCCGCCATACGCAGACTTCATGCCCAAGGCCGACGCCCTGCCCCGCCCGGACGAGCTGCTCCAGAAGGCGCCGTACCATCTCATCGTGTACAGCCGCGGCGCGCACGAGATTGAGATCCAGGCAAGCCACAGCGCGACGCTCAAGTTTCTGGCGGATTACTTTAAAAAGTGGAGGAGGACGAATCATCAGATTAGCAGCAAGGTGAGGCTTCCCTTCCCCCACCCCACCCCACCCCCTTGTCTAAATGTACATAATAAACGCGCAGTTTGCTAACAATGGAGAAAAAGCCCCCGGCCGTCGAGGTGAAGCTGCACCAGTGCGCCTTTGGCATGGGCGCCAGCATCGACCGCCTGGTGCTGGTCTCGGAGCACAAGTACGGTGGCGCCTTCATCCTCACGCCAACCATCATCCTCTCGCTCGTCGAGGGCGTGCTGGGTTACAAGCCAGTCTACTCTGACGCCCACTCGTGGACGTATCGGCGGGATACCGAGTTGAGGGCTTAGAGAGAGAGAGAGAGATCTGCCGCGGCTGGACTATGGCGATCGACATGGGATTTGGGGACAGGGGCAGGGGTTACTGTAAGGCATCGGTCGGAATGGATGGAAACGGGAAGGATGATTTTCACGATGCCCATGACCTCATAATGTTAAGACTAAATAATACGAGAACCTCATTATTCATTAATCATGGCTGTCTATGCACGGGGTATGGTGATGTGAGCTCGCTCGCTCAAAGTAAATGTCAGAAATCCATCGCTTATTCGCGACTCCAGATGACAGGTTTGTTGAGCCCAGGAGAATGTTGAGACCAGATCTTCGGAGACCAGATCTTCGGGTTGGTCCTTGGGCTACTTCAGTAGCAGCGGACTCCGAAACTCCGCTCACTAATAAGGCCCCGGCCGCCCCGGTCCTGGTCCGTTCAATATCGACGAGCACGTTTGCGCCACCCGAAGCGTCTGACGCACTGATCCCCTTCCCGGGCCCCGAAAAGAACCCGCCCTGTTCCCCAACGTCTTCGGAGTCGGGCTGCTGGACATTGAATTATTGACGGGCCCGGACTCATCTACCCGACGAGACGAACGCAAAGCGCGTGTTCCGATAAGCTCAAAGTTCTTCAGCCTCGTCAGTGTGAGCTGCTGCGGCTGCTTCTAAATTTTGTATGCAAACTATGCGCTCTGCTTTTCTCCATTCGTCTCCACCATAGTCATCTGAATGCAACTGGCTGTGTGTGTGTGTGTGTATATGTCGATGACAGTCGTCATGGCTGAAGCCTTTGGTATAACTGCCTCCAACGAGACCACATCCTCAATTTCGGTCTGCAGTAGAAGGAGCAAGTCCAACTAAGCCTTAAAATCGATTTATGCCCCGTCCCTGGTCAATCTCTTTCTCATAACCTTGCACAAATTGTGTCGAATAGGTTCCATAGACTTAAAAGAAAACATGCCCTTTGACGCCGATGCATACGACCTCAAATGCCGCCAAATGTCCGACGAGATCATCATAGCCCGGCGATCCCACTATGTCCGCCAGCTCGCAAGTAGCTCGACCGGCGCAGCGCTCCACACGGCGGCGGGCGCGGTGACAGCGGGCCTCAGCTGGCTCATGGTCCCCTACGACGCGGCGCGCATCCGCAACGCCCGGCGGAAACGACGCATTCTCGAACGGCACGCCGTCGAGAGAGGCCTGGCGGTCGAGACGAGACGCGGCGATGTGCTGGTCCCTGTGGCGATGGGGTTGACGTTTGGCGCGGTCGCCATCGAGGGTGCCGAGATGTGCGCGGACGTGCTGGTAGGAACCGGCGGCGACGGGTCGTCCGGCGCGGCGGCAACGCATGGTGTTGTTAAGGGGGTGGCTCATGTCGGGCTGGATGCTGGCATCGCTGCGGCCGAGCATGCGCACGCCAAGAGAGAAAAGATGAAAGTTGAAAAAATGTTGGCGTGGGGAGGTGAGCGAGGTGGTTCGACAAGTGAAGAACCGGAAAAGAAATAAGAGCTCGGCGTGGCTACCAACGCTTGGCGGTGTTGGTCTTCGGGTATGAGGATGTCGCTCATATCGCCTCAGTCGGTACAAAATAGACCTTTACTGAGGGCGTGACTTGCCCCAAGGACAGTCATAATGTGATTGAAGCTTCAATCAAAAATTTGAGTAGAATTTTGAAACCCCGCGACACTTTTAGAGGCGTCTTCTGAATCTGGGCCAAGTGTCAGTGAGCGATCCGAAAGCAAACGGAGTGATGAGAGCTCGTTTTCTTACCGGCAGCACCAGAGTAGACCGCACATAGCGGGCACCAGGACAACCAAGAGACCAGCGCTCCAGTATCGCGTGCTCAGCCGATGCATCTCCTTCAGCCGGCGCTCGTTCTCCTCCTCCTCTTCGTCGATGATGGCCCACTCATTGTCCTTGCTCCAGTAGATGTCGAACTTGCCCTGTCGGATTGAGCCGTGCTTGATGTGGACCGAGTTCATGGCTTGGTGTGTGTATGCCTTTGGTGTGTTGATGGTGTGAGGAGCCTTCGAGGAAGCTCCAATTGTTGGGGTGTACGATTCCTGCAGTGAAGATGTTTGCCGTCGGAAAGGGAAAAGGAGAGGAATCTCGCTTCTCTTATTTGAAAATTTGTTTCGCCTCGAGTCACTTATCCAAGGCGCCTCCGTAGATAGGCTTGATAGGGAGGCGCGTAGGGCAGAAAAATGCAAGATGGCGAAACTAATTCGAGATCGGCTCGGGTATTTCCAGTTTTATTTATGGGTCCCGGGTGGTCCTTCACACCGTTCTGGATGCCTCCTTTGCTCCTTTGCCGCTTTGAGGGGCCACCAAAGGGGGACCACAGTCACCACACTGCGTGGTAAAACAAGCAGGTGTGTGGAATCGGTGGGAACCCAGGCGCAGGGTGCGGCTTGCGTCAATTTTCGGCGGCCCGATAAAGATTGGAGTTGGCGGGAGCCGCGAACCAGATGCCAGGGCTGAGGCATGCGGTTGACTTTTTTTTAATTCTCTCAGGTAAGCTAAAATCTGCACAAGGTCCCCTGCTTCCGGCCTTGGATAGCTTTAATGGTTAGCTCTAGCTTACGGCAGCTTGCCGTGACTTATCTTTGTTACCTTACCCTGCCAAGCAGGTAGCCTGCATTTTTTTACACGCAAGGCAACGGATCCATTGCTCGTTGTACTTTGTTGGCCCCCCCCCCTCTCCCATCGAGGAAACATTTTCTCCCGGGACGCGCGCCAACATCGGCGAGCCGCCTTGCCTTGCGTGATTGATCAAAATAGCTCTGACACTGCGTATTTCCTCACATTGAGGCGGTGTACCCAGTCATTCGTCTTCTCGCGGAAGTGAGCAATTTGAATGATAAGGGAGTGTCATTCCACTGCTTAAATAAGGGGTTATCTGAAGCTGAGCAAGGTTTCTTGAGACGATTCGAGGAGGTTATCCAAGCGAAATAGAACCGAACCGGGCTGAGTTTCACGGCCGGGCCAACTGAGAGCTTCAGGTGCACATGTCAAGCCCAGGCAATTTGATTTGGCATTTGGACATGGGTCGCTGGGCGTTTTGCTGGCATCGTCGTGTCCCAGCCGATTTTATCAAGGGTCCCATCAATCGACAGGGGCAGCTGCAGGCTAGGACCCAAGACCCACAACCCGCCACTCGGTGAGTCATCGTGATAAGGTAAGCTCCACTCACACCCAGCGGCCCGTCTGTCTCTCTGTCTCTCGGTGAGCATCTTCACCGATGATAACATCGCCAGTGTGATCAGCACCAGCTTCAGGCAACAGGTGACCTATAGGTGAGCGGCTCGACTTACACATTTAATTTCCATATCATTTCCTGTTTTTGAAACGAAGTTGTGGCTAAATTAATTTAGTCAGCAGCAAAATATAAAACTGACATTTTCAAAGAAAAGGTGAAAAAGAGGCTACCTTGACATTACGTAGAGCTATTAAGGCGAAGGCGCATTTCGCACTCCACTACTACGCTGCTTCACGCAGCATGTCTTGAAACCCCTCTGTTGCGTGCTCGTCACCCAAGGTACCTCACGAAGCCTCGTCACTGATGAAAGCACACTTTTCTACACCCCAATGCTACCGTACCTATATGCCTGCGATGAGTAGCCTTGGTGCATATGTTATGCAATAGCAGCAGACTCGTGATCTTTTTTTCACTTTCCTATTGCTTCCCGTAGCCTTAGGTAGCACTTGCCCACTGCAGGTAACTACACCAGCCAATAAGTGCTCACCAAAGAGGTTAGACAGGCGAAGTTGAGTAAGAATTAGTATCCTTTATATTCAGGTTAGTAAACGAGCATTATATCTACGTTCATTGATATAGCCAAGTAAGAGATTGGCAAATCGTGTCCGGGAATGCTTTTTATGAGGACCATTTTCACAGTGCCAGGACTAAGACGCACCCGAAATGAGTGGCCCGCATCTGTCGGTGACTGCCCACATGCACGGGAATCGCTGAGAATAAAGGCCATACACTCAATCCCATTTCAGGCACAGTTTGCTACCGCATTGCACAAGTTCGACTCAGGAACCCCTCTTATTTCTGGTTATATTTGATACTGAATACTCCCGACACCGGGGCAGGCAGACGCTCATTGTATTGCAAACATTGGGCAAATAATCCTCTCTGAAGGTACTGACGAAGAACCAAACGATGATTTTGCCGAAGCCCGCAAGAATCTTGAAGGTCGAGGGCTTTCGAATGCCAAGCGAGTTGTCAGTCCTCACTTGCGCTCTTAAGCCCTCCTTTCCATGTCTCGGCCTACTGCTTTGCTTCAGGTACCCAAACAGGAAATTTGGCCTACCTTACATCTAGGATCAAATGACTGTGGTAAAGGAACACTCCTCCCAAGAAGCTCAGCTAAGCTGGGCGCTTGCCGTCGCAGAGGAATTCTCTTGCCCGTCCAATCCTCTCGACGAAACCTTAGGAGTAGTTCATGACGTTGGATTCTATCAGCCCTCCTCCGAAATAGAACTCACGCAACTCGGCATTGCTTGATGGAAGTGCACATAACCCATAGTAAAAATCAGAGGGTATCATTCTGTAAGACAACCTACATACTCCGGAACATAAATCTAATCGATCCATTTACAAAGTCGCGTTCCTCACAATACCATTCTCCGTATACAAATATGGCGGCGTCTCGGGCGGGCTACGTCCATTGCGATAAAGCCATAGCCTCGAAAGATCCTTCACCTTGACCGTCTTCTTCCTGTGCCGCCCCCTGACGTGCTCTCCGTGGAACTCGACCTCATTATTGACATCACGACCCAGGTACGTGACCTCAAACGCCTCGCGAGCATTGGCTCCGGCGTCACCCTGCCGCCCGACCTGAATCTCGCTCTCCATGAACTCGCTCTCCTCCGCGGCGCCGATAAACTCGCCCGTCTCCGGATTCTTTGCGAGGGGGAACATGCCGTCGAGGTAATGCTGGCAGAACTGGTGACCGCCGCGCTCCGACGCCCGCACGAAGAGCCGCCCGATGAAGCGCGGCATGCTGTGGTCCGCTGTGAGGGATGTGCAGAAGTGCAGGACGCCCCATATTGCGACAAAGTCCGTGGTGTGGGCGTAGTGCTCAACATGGCCGATGGCGCGATCCAGTGCGGCTGTCGATGATCGAGAGGAAATGGACGACGACTCTTTGGGGATACTGGGTGTGCGTGGGTTGCCGTTTTCGCTTTTGGTTCCATTGCTGAGACTCGAGACCAGGCGATGTTGGCCGCTGTTGGCGATTGGCGATATGGGACTGCTGACAAAATCGCCGTGGGTTATGCTGGTTGTAGTCAATGTCATGGCGGCAGGGTTATTTTGTGCGAGAGCCTGAGACACTGCATGGCGATGGGGGTTGTTGAAGTGGTTTGCGGCATTGCCAAAAGTGTATACCTAGGACTTGTTAGAATTGCTACCATATAAAATGTAGACTCAAACTCACCTCAAGCTTGGCAAGAAGATCTTGTGGCAGTTCCTGCAACAGCCAGTCGAGAACCAGGCCACCTTCAATACCTCCTTGTGAATGTAACACGAAGACAACCTTGGAGTACTGCGGGTTGTAGAGTGTTTCCTTGACAATACGATAGCACATGCGCACATCGTACGTAGCGTATCCGAGGTTCCGTTGGATTAGACACTCGACAACGTCAAACAGGATTCCTGAAGTCTGGTTGTGGATACCAAGGATGGGCCGCTTAAAGGTGAGAGCAAGTCTGTTCAAATTATTCTTCATCCAATGGTCCCTAATGCAGTGTTAGTTAGTATCTTGAATCCTTCCCTCAATGCTCGTCTTCACACATTGAGACACACCCGGGGCAATAGGAATATTGGCAGATTGCAACGTACCCTACAGCAACTCCGTTCAAAAAGATCCATTTCTCGTGAGCGTGCTCCGGTAGCTCTGGTGCATACTTGGGGTCCGAGGTGTAGGTGAGAGTTGGCCCGTTCAGGAGCAAACAGAGCAGATAATTGATGGCGAAGAAGGCACCGAAGGCGAGGCCAGCGATCCAGATAGGCAGTAAGATGGCAAATGGCAATGCCAGAATGAAGGCAATTTGCAAAACGCACAGAAAAAGGTGCGTACACACACAAAAGAGGTTTTGTCTTGTGAAAGCCAACTCGTCCAGCTCCCCCGAGTCGGCTGGGGTAATAGGCCATACGATCCACGGAAGCGCCCAGATGTACTGGAAAAAGTAGTAGATGTCCCATGCGAGCAGCTTCCAGGGGAAATCGGTGTAAGAGTAGCTGATGACAGAGCTGCCTCCCACCTGAGAGCCAAGGAACTTGGTCGAGCCCATCCTCTGTTTATGCAGCTCGGTTCGTTTCTGTTGCTGTGATCGATACCGCACCGCGAACCTGTCGCCCAAACCTGGGATGGAGAAGAGGCCGGCGGCCATGACGACGGGTATTGCTAGGACAATATAGAGCCAGGAATAGCCAGAGGGCAAAAGTGAAAATGATAGTGAGAGTGATGACAGAAATGGAATCTGGTCAAGTGACCAGCGGGAGACGGACGGTGGGTGCTCACGGGGCATTATATCGTGGGGAAGAAGACGGAGATGGAGGGCGCCGCCGGTCAGACAAACGAACAGGCTTCCAACCACATACTAGAGATCCTAGTTCCCTTGTAGCGGTCGTTAGCATTTCATGGGGAAAAGTAAGACATTTTTCTGCTCCAAAAAGAAGTAGAGACACAGGTGCAGGGCTGAGTTGGCCTGAACCGGGCCGGCATACCTAGTCGACGGCGTCCTTCTTGGCTGGTCACTCGACCAGGGGGCACCGGTCGCAGCGGCTAGGGCGCCACCCCGCCGCCTCCCCTCCCAGTTGCCTTGCAGGTCGACGAAGTCCGGTGTGCATTTGGGGGCTGAGATGTAGCGAATAATCGAAGATGGGATGCGCGAGAGCGAGATACAGTCAGATCCAGGCTGTGCACCAGGAAAGCCAAAGCATACGCGAGGCTCTGAGGTGTTACAAATTACAAAAGTAGAAGTCAGTGACGGCAACGCCGTTGGAGTTGCACACAGAAAATGTCAATATGCCCTCCGCTAGCCAGCAACTATGCTTTGGGGCTGCTTGAGGTGCATGTGGGCGTCTTACAGGCTGCAGTAAAGGGTACACCACATGCGCCAACAGCCTTTGAATAAGAGCCAGCAGACGCGATTAGGACCCAATGAGAGTGCCAATCTGTCGTCATTTCTGACGTTACATGCCCAGCTAATCGGCACGTCCAACCCGATAGAGTCACATCCTTGAGGGTCCAAGCCGCTTATTGCAATCCTCACCCGGCGAGGCAACAGGCAGCCTTGAATATCGAAAGCGCTGGGGTACGAAATAGCAGCCTCGTGAATAATCCCCAAGGTCTGACCGTTCATTCGTCTTGAGGAACTGGGTGGCTGGATGTCGATCTGGCAGACACGGAGCTGAGCTGATCGGGTCCGTCCGAGTGCAGCCATGCATCATCAACAATCCAGGTGAATCGACTTCTGACTTCCTTGTCCGTCAACTGATCCAAGCGCGGGAAAGACATGGAGAGGCTTGGCTGTCAGATTTGTCGCAGCTAGTCTTGAGTTTCTTTCACCAGGCTGCCTGCATCGAAAGTCGTCACATGTATTCGTACTGCCTTTGAGCGAGGAAATGCCTTGCGCCTCAGGAACATCGTCAGTCTCGGGGGTACTGTTGTAGTCGAAGGCTCAATTGATCGGATTCTATCCGTATGACTCTGGTCTTCCTGGGGCTGAGATATTCGAAATCGTTCATGTCAACTGTCGAAGAGATGGTGTGCGGGCGAACGAATAAACTTGAAGCGCAGGCCACTCGGTTGGGATGAACATGATCTGGTCCGTGCGCCAGACGGCGACGCGGGACAGAGGGACTGACAGCTCCTTCTCCAAACAACCTGAATCAAGTGTTTGGTGGGGCAGTTTGTTGACATTGAACCTCCAAATCCCACATCAACCAACATCCCGCCCACGGCCAGAGCTGAAACTCGAACCTCGACCGCCAACAGAGCGCAACTTTATACCCCGTGTATCACAAAAGGAGATACCATCATGTCAATGCTTGCCATCCACCTCGAGCAGATTGCCCTCTCCTGCGAGGGCATCGACTCGCTCCCGTACGCACCCCCTCAATACCCCCCCTCAGTTTCTTGTCCAAGAAATTCACTGACATGTCGCACAGCTTCCCGCCCCCGAAAATCTTTACCAATGCGATGCTCTACAACACCGACATCACCTCCCTAATCCGCGACACCGAAGCCCACGAACGCGCTCTCTTCTCCGTCCCGCCACCACCACCGCCGCCATCCTCAGCAGCCTCCCAGAACCCAGACTCGAAACCCACCACGTCTCGCCGGCAGACCGTCTTCAACGTTGCCTCGGGCGAAGTCACCACCGGCCCCCCACCAGGAAGCTCCCGCGCAGGAGGCGGCGGCGTGGGCGGCCCGCGTCGCCACACCGCCGTCTCGGCTGTCCTCGGCGGCGACCTCCACGCCCAGCTGCGCCGTGGCGAGCGCCAGGCCGCCAGCAAGGGGGGCGACGTCGACGTCGAAGTTCTCCTCCAAGGCGCGACGAAGCTGTGCGGCGTCTACGCCCTGCCCGGCGCGCTGGAACGCATCCCGCAGCTGAGGTCGCGGTACGCGCATCAGACCAACACGCTGGCGTACTACGAGGCCAAGGTCGCCGAGAACCAGGCTGCGCTGGAGAGGATGAACAAGGATCACTGGATGGGAGAGGGAGACGAGGAGCCAGAAGACGAGGACGATGAAGAAGAGGAGGCAGGCGAGGATGTCATGACGGAAGAGGATCTGCGCGCCGAGGAGGAGTTTGTGAGGGAGCTCGACAAGAAGAAGCGTGAGCTGCAGCAGCGGTTGCGGGCAATGGAAAAGGATTTGGGAGCACTATTGAATATGTGAAGAAGGGGACGAGTTGGAAAGAATAGGCGCTTCTACGACGTTTGCTTGCGACATGATACCCAAATTCAGAGACTCCATCATTACCTTATCTTACATTCAATTCAGTGCTGTGCCAGGACGCTCAACATGATAGCCCGTCCTGTCCACCCGCCGCCCGACCACCCTTCTCCCTCGCCGCAACAATCTGTCCCAAAAATTCGCCCACCTCCTGCGCACCGCCAACCTCGTACTTGTCATTAATCACAAAGTGCGGCACCCCCCTGACGCCCATCCGATACGCGTCCTCAACCTGCGCATCAACCTCCTTCCCGCCCTTGCCCTCCTCAAGCCACGTCCTCACCTCCCCCCTCTCAAGCCCACCCCGCACCGCCGCGTCGGCAATCATGTCCCAGCTCGTCACGTCGCCGTCCTCCTCAAAGTAACTCTTCATAATCGAGTCCACCACCGCGTTCTCAATCTCGGGGCCCTTGGACTTGGCCAGCTGGATCGTCCGGTGCGCGTCACGTGTGTGACCAACCTTGCCGCCAAATGTAAAATTGAAGCCCTCGGCCGCGCCCAGCTTCTTCATGCGCGAGTGCATCATCTCCAGACGGTCGGCGCCGAAGCGCGCCGCCATGCGCTCGTTGACGGGCACACCTTTGGGAGGCGCCGTCGGGTCGAGGTAGTAGGCTTGCCATGTCACGTTGAAGGTGTCGTCCTTGCCGCCGGGGTAGGTCTTTTTGTACAGGTCTATCGCCTTGTTGAGACGGGCTTTGCCAAGATAGCACTACAGTGGCGTTAGGGGTACCATTCAAGATTAGAACCCTACACGGAGGCATCTTACAAAGGGGCAGACAGGGTCTGATATGACTTTGACGTTGATGGTGGCCATTTTGCTTGCTTGACGTGCGGCGTTCATTCGCTCCGAGCGTCTCAATCGACAAAGAGTATACGGACACACAGATCTAATTGAACAAAGTCTATTACTTTAAAATATGGGAATTCAGACATCAAATAGGTATGTCGTGGAATCAGCCTCGGCCTTCAGCTCGGGCGGGGCTCCGCCGAAAATGGTCGACATCTTGTTGATTACCAATCAAACCCGGAGCCCGATCCGACCGGAATCTTTTAGCCCTTGGCCGGCGAAATTGCTCCAAGTTTGCACAGGCTTACCCGTCTCTTCATCAGCAAAAGAGCCCACAACCGCCATTATTCAGCCGAGCAAAATCGGCGAAGGCGGGTCTGGGAAGATTCCGGTTGCGTTCGGCACTCTACATTTCGGCACTTGATTTGTTACGTCGCATTCATGATTCGTGGAGTCTCTTGCCCCTTGTCACTACCACCGCCGAGGGCCCTTGCGAGGTAAAGCACAGGCCGTTCCAAAGCTTGTATCCTCTCCCATCACTGCGTAATTTCATTCGGCAAAAGATATCCGCCACGAATTCGTGGAAAGCTAAAACTGGGGTATCATTATGTTGGAGTCGTTTTCGAAGCATCAATCAACGGAATACCGCTCTGTTGCCTCTCGCAACCTCTGGTCATTCCGCGACCGGCGTGATTCGTAAGGCTGCCTGCGATACCTGCGGCGCTCGTCTCTCCTCCAGCTCGAAGGATATATGCCGCTGGCGCTTGTGGACGACTCTCCACGATTAACTGCGCCAGGGCTCTGTGACCGTCGCCGTTTGGGTGCGACATCCGGATATTGTACTGCGCGGTCCCAGCTTTCGAGCGACATGTAGGGGCTTCTCAGCCATGCTCTAAGCTCATGAAGTAGCAATCGCGTATTCTCTCTCCCCAGAAACTCTTGGATAAGCTCCTCAGCTTGGCCCATGCTGCCTTGCATGTCGACAGTCTTCAATATAGCGATGATGTACTCCAGCAGGAACTCGGCGTTGTTGGCTCTGCGACGCCGGATAGGGTCGGTATCTTGCGGCCGTGTATCATTGTCAGGTGAGAGGAATTCGAAGACCTGGAGTTCGCGTCGAAGAAATGTACGCGCGTGCGAGACAAGTTCCGTGTCCGAGGCAAACATCTGCGGTGTCAAATCTCTGTATCTTGAGATCCGGTTCGAGCCGACGTGTAATGAGTACAGCTGGTTTCGGTAGACAGTCCTTCGGCGGGTGATAGCTTCATCTTGGGATGGAGTGAGCGTCCGAGTCGTTGAAGGTGCATGAGGCCGTAGCCGCCGTGAGTGAGCTTGAGAATAATATCGCCTCGTCTGCTGAGTAGAAGACACATTTGCCGTAACTCCAGCCTTGTCGGGTCTCTCAGGGGCCTTGAAGGTTTTCCATTGCTTTCGGTCGTCGCTGAACTCGTAGCGGACCTCCTTGATATCGGTCTTACACAAAGGACACGCTACCTGTCGTTCCAGCCATGTTACGAGGCAGAGAAAGTCGAAATTGTGGTGGTGGCACGGTTGCGCTTCACAGCCTTCCGTGATCTCTTCGAGGCAAATGACGCAACAATCTTGGAGATCCGTCGGTCGCGTTGTGATCTCTTGCAAAGTGGTCTGCAAGACGACAGAATGGATATCTCGTGGACTCGAGTTGTCGCTGGGTGTCGCCTCGGTCGACATACCACAGGTGCAAAGCGTACTCAAGAGGCAGTACTCGATGTGTGACGGAAAGACGAAGGTGCCATTCCGGGAATCACCACCAAGTATGACGGCCATGTTAGTCAGCACGAAGTCAAGCACGGTACCTTACCGAGGCACCTCAGCTCATAGTCTGATAAGATAAGAGACAGTCTACCTGGTAGGTGGTAAGGTGCCTACCTACCTAAGGTAAGGTAGCGTAAGGTACCTACCAGGTAGGTTGTCGATGGTGGGGCACCGTCGCACTTGCGCTGCTGGGCGACCGTGGATCTTTCGCGTTTAGTGATTTTCCCCTGTCGCGTCAGAACCGCGTTTACTGTCCTCCACCTTGTAAGATAACCCACCCTAGATACATTCAACCACGTACCTCAACCCGAACCACTCAGTCGACCTTGATTCGTTCTTTTGTGATCCGACTTTCAATGACGCTGATACTATTCGAGCAGTGATTGCCTTACAATGGACGACCCTACAAAGGCAGAGTATGAGCTCCAGTCACAGAAACTACGTGCCGAACTCAAGACGTGGGAAACCTCTTGGGCAAAATCCCACGACGGGAAGAAACCAGGCAGAGACGACATCAAACGCAATGCTGATATAGGTGAGTGGTGCCCGCTCCAGCACAACACTGTTCAAAGACTGACACTTGATTAGCACAAAAGTACAAGCAATATAACAAAGTCCGTGACATCCTTTTAGAAAAGATCCCACCGCCTCCAAAAGAAGCTCAGAAACCGAAGAAGCGGGATGAAATCCCTCCTCTTGCGCGAACGCCGTCGAAGAAACACAAGCATGCCGAGACGCCCTCGAAGAAAAGGACGTACCCCGAAGATGCCGCTCTTACTAGCACCCCGGCCATCTCCAGAACCCTCTTTAGCCCTGCGGCCCCAAGATCAATTGGACCTACACCTCAGCGCGATGGCCGCGTGCTTGGACTATTCGACCTCATGGTAGAGCGCGAGCTGGGTACGCCGTCAAGAAAAAACATGAACATCAACACCTCCGCCGATGCAAGAGTGATGACGACACCGAGAAAACGGGCGACACCCATGGACGAGGAGGACGACGCAAAGTTTGGGCGGACACCAATGTCGACAAGCAAACGGCAAATGCTAGACAGCTTTATGACACCTTTGAAGAATAAAGCTGTTCTCGCAGCGGACGCCAAAACACCCACGACTGTTTCGAAGCTTCAGTTCAGCACTCCGTCCTTTCTCAAAAGACACACCCAGCCGCCACCAAGCAAGAGCGACGACTTCGCAGCGCCGCCTCTCCGATTGCCTCGGAAACCAATGGTCCGTGGTCTCAGCGCCATTGTAGCAAGTCTCAGAAAAGTAGAAGAAGACAACCTAGACAATGAAGATGAACTCGAGGCTCTGCGGGAGGCTGAAGGCGAGACGGTGCAGCCTAAAGCACCCCCTAAGCCAAAAGAGGACTTTCTTGCTGCCGACAGTCAAGTCAACCTGCCTCTGGGAGGATTTGATGACGAGGGTATTTACGATAGTCCTGATGAAGAACAGGTGGGACGTGACGGAATGCCATTGAGGATATACAAGAAGAAGGGGCAGAAACGGACAACGAGGAGATCGAACCTGAAACCTGTCCACATCAAACGGCCATCCGCTCCCGCCGGGGAAGAGACACTGAAGGAGGACGATGAAGGGGCTGTGCCAGAAACACGAGTCAATGACGATCCAGAGGACGACTACGATGAGCTTGCGGACATGGGATCAGACTCGGAGTTTGATGAGTCGGCACCAAAGACCAAGTCTGCGAAGAAAAAGGAAGAGAAGAAGACGGAGAAGGTGGGGACGGTCAAGAAGGCTGTTAGGAAGGTGAACGAGTTGGCGCACACAAATTTCCGGCGATTGAAGCTGAAGAACAACGGTGCGAAGGGCGGGCCTGGATACAACAGCAAGTTCAGGAGACGACGCTGAGTCGACATTTGCATTGCAAGGCGTTTACATGGAAAGCGATATCCCAATTTACGGTGCTGATGAAGCCATGCCCATAATTGAAAAAAACACGATAATCATGAACTGGACTTGCGTATGCCTTCCGCGTTTGGTGTATAAATGAAACGAAACATTCCGTATTGAGAAGATCTCTGTATTAGACTACCTTGTGTTACTTATAATGCGGCAGGCAATGAGCCCTCAATCGCCGAATCAATACAAGCAGGTAGAATGTCGCAAAGTCGCAGCTGATGGCAACCATAAGCCACGATAGACCAGCCGAGAAAATGACACGGTTGACGAGAAACCGGTCATGTTCTAGCATCTCTGCCGGAATCTCCCCCTCCCTCTCGACTAACCATTCATTCTCCGTCCAGAGTGCATCACCACTGCCATCGCACATCTCCAGCTCTACAAATTTGTGTATCAGGTCCTGACCACGGTCAATGTGTCGTTGTAGTCGACCCAAGCAACAGTACGACGGGCCACTTCGAGCCACAGGCATGGTCCCCTCTCCTTTGCGGACGACCACCGGCACCTCCCCCTGGAACTTCTCCCGGTACCCTTGTCCATCGTTCTCGATGGCATCCACCAAGCAGAGGAGCCGTTTGTAATCTGTGAGCACCGCCCAGAGCCAGCAAAACGCCAGAGCCACCTGCACCAGCATGTTGCTGACAACGTCCGGCACTTCGAGATCCGTCGACTGCCCAGCGCAACAATTCCTCAATGCCTGCTGCCGGTTCAGGATCTCGCGGCAGGAGCGCATGCGCGGAGGCGGCGACTTGTACAAGGAAGGATTCCACTTGTCCGTCCTCGCCTCCGAGTGGTCTTCTTGATGCCACCGTTCCTGCCAGAAAGCGTTCCAGAAGCTGGTGGACAGGTTCTCGGAGCCTGGTTGGGAGAAAGGGATGACCCGGGCAAGCTTCGCGCGCCAAGCTGACGGCCAATCGGTCGCGAACAGGGTGAAGAGGAGAAAGCCGGTGACATCGCTCGCGAGGAGATGCGTTGGGTGGTTGTGTCCGGGCAGGATGCTCGTGATGTGAACGTGAAGGTCACTAATGCGACGCCCGAGGCCTCGCCTTTTGTTAGGGCTGGTTGGTCGCGGAGATGAGTCCATCGCTGTGTGCTGGTTGCAAGACCCTTTTAGTTTCCCCAGAAAACCAGCACATTCCTCACTTGCAACTGTTGAGGCGTGGGATCATGGCCTATTTCACATGCGATGCTTTCCCCGACCACCTTTGCATGTCTGCCACAACTATTCTAGCTCAAACTCATAGTGCGCCCGCCAAGTCCAAAAGGAAACTTGCGCTGGCGTATTTTCCGATGTTTCAAAGTACTAATTCCACTTTGGGATCTCACGCGTCTGGCGACGCGCGAGCTAGGAGAGGCTGATGGCTCCAAATGATTGTCTGCCGTCTGATGTAAGACGGTACCCGCATGTAAGCGCTTATCTCAAATCCTTGGTTCCAACCGTACGTTGCGATTTACCTCTAGCGAGACGATTTGGTTCGCGGAGGGAACGAAGAATCTGGTCCATGTTCAGTTCCCTAGCAATCACCTGGCTCGAGTGACCATTGAATATGCGCAGGCAACTCAAGCCCATGTTATCAGACGGTTGTTGTTACGGGCAACCAATCCGCCCTTTGAGTTCTCTCCTTTTACGCACAGATCATTCTGACTGGCTACATATTGGCAACTCACAGAGCTTGGCATTTCTCGGTATCGATGTACGAAACCAAATGCATATCGTGAATCAAGCGTCACCATCATCATCCACCTCGGCACTCTCAGCCGCGTTTTGGCATGCGTCTCCCTTCACCCGCGTAGCTTCCAGACAGATGAAGACTTTTCAGATTTTTCGATCATGTCCAAGTCTACCGCACTTCTTGCGGTGCTTCGATCGTAGTGACTATGGGAACTTTCTCGCCGTCCCTTGCATCTCCATTCGCCAGCGCATTTCCTGACGCAAGCTCCTCCAACGCCTTCGCATTCAGCCTCACCCACATCTCCTTCCTCAACTCGAGACCGTCCATAAACACCCCGTACCAAGAAGGATCAAACGGCGGCAGCGCCCTGCCAATACCGTTCTCAGGCTCGCCAGCAAGCTCTCTCACGGTCTCAAAGTACTCCTCAAAGTGCGGGTGCACAAGCGAGAACCTGATATCGTCTCCCTTTTCCGCAATCCGATCCGCCTCCCACCGAGCCTGCTCCTCCGCGGGCGGCAGCCTCGCCCGCCCAGCCAGCACCCGCGCCGCGAGCACGGCCTGCCACTCGAAAATCTTGAACGTCAGCCCTGCCGCAACGGCGCCGATGAACAGGAGCGTCGGGTCGCGGTGGTAGACGACGTGCTGGTAGAGACCCGGGACGCGGTTGTTCCTCACCTCGACGGAGGGCAGGAAGGGGAGCGTCCAGGTAAAGCCCGTGGCGAGGACAATGTTGTCGACGTCCGCTACGGACGTGCCGTCTTGGAAGTGGACGGTCTGGCCCTCGATGCGGGAGATTGTGGCACGGCGCGAAATTTGGGGGTGGTTGAAGGCTCCATCGCCAAAGTAGAGGTTCGCCTTGCGGCCGTTGACTACCGAGTAGATGGGGTGTTTTGCGGTCTTGATGAGGTCGACTGAGATGTCTGCCCCCGAGACCGAGGCGCCGACTACAACAACGCGCTGGTCGCGAATGTTAGTGAGTTTTGACCGGCAGAGGGTTTCTGGCAGGGGGTGTTACCTTGTTGCGGAATTGATCACGCCCGCGAAAGTGCTTGCTGTGAATCACGCTCCCCGGACGAGCCTTTTCAAACTCTTCGAGGCCCTCGATATGGGGGACGTACGGAACCCAATAATGCCCAGTCGCAACGACAACAGCGTCGAAATACTCGACCGACCAATCATCCCCTTCATCGCCCTCTTTCCTAAGGGTAAGCTTCCACTCGTCGCCGACCTTTTCGGCACGCTCGACTGTGGTACTGTAGGAGACCAGATTCTGGTAGCCGTTGCGGTTCACCAACCCCTGGATAAAGTCCCGAACCACTGTCCAATGCCGGAAGGGTGTCTCGGGCCCGTGTAGCGCAATCGAGTTCTCGGTGCGCTGTTCGGGGATCGATTCCTCGGAAAAGGACATGGGGATGGCGTCAACGTTGGTTTCGAGGTAGGGGTAGATTCCTGACTCGGTGAAGCGTGGCGGGCCCGAGCTGGCCGGGTGTTTCGGCGTCCGGGACGGCAGGGTTTCCGGGATCGGGAGGGGTTGGTCGGCGGTTCGGGCGGCTAGAGAAGAGAGGCTTGTCAAGTGCGGCGGCGGTGTTTGGTCGCCCACCCTGTGACGATGGAGGGTCAGTACATGTTTGTGGAAGTGGTATTATGCAACCCAGTGCCAATGTCCTTTCCATCTCCTCGCCTGTCAAATTGTCTCAGCTATGGTAGCCACGGCCAGTGACATTGGCAACGCGGTTCATGGGCTCATGGGCTCATGCAGGAACTGACCATCTGCTGAAGCGATCCAGATACCAGAGCTCCATCAAGGTTCTCATTCTGTGTTTATTCCGTCGCATTGCTCCATCAAAGAGGTAGCAGACGTTACCAAGGCAGGACTTGAGCCATCAAGGTACCGTGATTGAGCTCCGTCTGAACACAACCAGCCCCGCGTCACGGCCCCATAAGGAAAGCTTGGGACGAACGAGAGAAAGAGACTCACCAACATCCGCCCGCTGCCTCTCGACGCTCAAATACACGAATGACGTCGAAAGTCTTCTCCCGAGCCAGGGCGTCGATAGTAATGGCCCCGGCTGGCCCCGCGCCGATGACGGCAACTCGCTTGACTGCGCTCATTCCTCCAAGAGTTGCTCTTTTCTGCGCGTTCTATATCTTTGATACAGGAAGATAGATGAGGGTATCACGGGAATGATAAGGAGAAATGAAAAGGGCAGGATATGCACAGTCAGTCCAGCACGCGAAGGTGCGAATGCTCTCACTTTTTTAGCTGCCCGCCTCCCGAGAGTTTGGGAGCGGCTTGCAGCGGACGGATGGAGGGGTCGACCGGCAGGGGTGGATCCCACTGCTGAACTACCAGACGGTCCAATCATGTCGTTGTAAGCCGCCTGACCGGGTAGTCGGACAGGGATACCGGTGCTGTCCGCGGTAATGGAAAAGTCGATTTAGTCATCTTAGCGCCCGATGGCGTTATCTCGCGAGGAAACGTTGTCTCGGGGCACGTTGCAGCATGTGCTGTTATCGATAACGCCTATCAGTGTTTGCCAATGAAGAGACAACTACCGTACTACCTTACCTTAATACCTTACCTAACTAGGTACTTGCTCAGATGAGGTTGGAGACCATCAAGGTGCGATGACTTGCATCGTGTCGCGTGGTATCGACCCCTGGGTTTCTGGAGGATATTCGCAGATAATGTGGAGGAACGTAGGTAAGCGATAAAAGGCTGGCTGGGATCGAGAGAGTCCCATAGAGAACCTGGATGGCCAGCTATATGAGACAAAAGCATTTGAACATGGCACTCAGCCGAATCCAATGGCGAAGATCGGTGGTTTTCTGTTCAATTGCCGTGATCGACAGCCATGAAATCTCCGACAGGTGAGACGATGGTGTGCACCGCGCCGACGGACCGATCCGTTGTAGTGTCCGATGACAAGCTGGCATGGGATATCGATGAGGAACGCAGGGCCAAGAGGAAGTAAGATTTTCCCAAGATAGCATTTTAGCTTCAGATACTTAGCTTCAAGAGTGAGACTAACTAGGTCATCAGAATCGATCTCACTGTGCTTCCGCTCCTCGTCTTGGGTCTGCTCATGTTCCAGCTTGACCGCATGAACCTCGCCTCAGCCCTCACAGCTGGCTTCGCGAGAGATATCAGCATCAGTCAAGACACGATCAATCTGGGGAACCAGATCATGTTCATGGGCACTGTCATTTTAGAGATTCCATGCAACTTGCTTCTACAAAGGGTGCGTTCAGGCAATCCAACGTTGACTTATTCCCTGTGCCTCCCCGCATATACCCACGCCTTTGCAATAATCATACCGAGATTCACATCAACCTGACCCCATCTAAAACAGTTTGGTCCCCGAAAATGGATATCCCTTCAAGTCATCCTCTTCGGCACCGTCGCTACGCTCCAAGTCCTCGTCAAGAACCGCGCCGGCTTCCTCGCCACCCGCCTCATCCTTGGCCTCGCCGAAGCCGGATACATCCCCGGATCCATGTATACTTTGTCAAACTGGTACACCAAGCGCGAGTTGGCAAAGCGCATTGCAGTCTTCATGTTTGGGCAATTCGGCGGCAATGCCCTGAGCCCGCTCCTTGCCTCTGGCATATTGAAGTTGGCGGGGGAGGGCGGGTTGAGGGGATGGCAATGGCTTTTCCTGCGTGAGTGCCCGTCCATTTTCTCGGACCGTTGAAATCTTCAACTCTCCTAACTCTATGTGATAGTCGAGGGCCTGGCGACTCTTGTCGTAGCTATGATGCTCATCTTTCTTCTCCCCGGGTCCCCCGATACGCCGAAACCCCTAGGAAGTCAAGGTCTGATTCGGTTTTCGCCAAGGCAACAGGAGATCCTCCGAGAGAGGATGCAGATTGATGAGCCTGGGAAAGTTGACGGAGTTCGGGGTATCGAGATTCCCTGGGCCCTCGTCTGGAAGACAGTGAAGCACTACAAGAGGTGGCCGCATTATGTATCCACCTTTTGCGTCTTTTCGACGTGGTCACCGCTCACAACGTACACACCCTCCATCATCATGTAAGTCCCCCTTCTCCACAGATGGAGAAGGATGTATCTAATCGCTTCCAAGGGCCCTTGGTTTCGACCGCATTAGCGCCAACGCTCTAGCCGCAGTCGGCGCGTCTCTCGCCATGGCTGTGGTCTTTGCCTTTGCTATGTTGAGTGATCGGACGAACAAGAGAGGATCAACAGTCCTACTGGGACACTTGTGCTACCTTTCCATCCTGGTGGTATCTCGAACCGTGCATCCACATGTCGGCAAGTGGTCGAGATGGGGTTTGTGGACGGCGATCAACGCATTTGCTGTCTGTTACCACCCCGCGCACAACACCTGGTTGCAGGTCAACTGCCGAGACCCCGGAGAACGCAGCATCGGAATCGCGTAAGCATTGATTTTTTCAGGAGACCTTATTAGACGCTGATAGACAAGCAGCATGTGGGTAATGTCTGCCATCAGTGGCTTGATGGTGGGATCTCAGTATTTCAGGGGTAACGATCTGCCTTTGTAGGTTTCTTCCCAGTATTCTACCAAACGTTTTCTGACGACTTTGTAATAGTTACAACAAAGGCCTTTTAACGATGATCATTATGGTCTCGATCGGTATGGCATTTGGTTTACTACAGGAAGCTGTTTACTTGTTGCATAACAGGCGTGTGGCGCAAGGCAAACATAGACCCAAGGACGGGTCTGAGCCGTACGTTTATATTCTTTGAAGGGGCTCATCAAAGCTACCTGGCGTTTGAAATGGAAAAATGGGGTTGCCATGATACATTCGAGATTAAAGAGCACAGTACTCAGGGGGGTGTTCGGAGAGATGTGGGTAGTCAAGGAGCCGAATAGCGATACGATTGTGGCTTAGAACATTGGCCAAAGTGCCGACAAAATCATGTTTGCAGAAATATTATGAAAATCTCCTTTCAACTTTGGCTTAACATTTAAAACCTCATAAAGGAAAGTCCAAGTGGGTTTTTTTGGCGTCGACCGCCTTACAAGTTGTTGAGGAAGCAAGACTGCAATACGTAGTGGCCAGAACCTGTCGGTATTCATTAGGTAAACTTGAAAACGACGCGCAAACATGAGTTCATCTCAAAACGGATCAAACAGAATTTACAGACATCTTAGTCTAGTGAGAATGACCGTGTCCATGGATATGCTCTTCAGACCGTTGGCTCACAATCCGCTTCCCAACCCAGTCAGTGCCATTAGCCCTCAGCAGTGCTGTAACTTTGCCCATGTCAACACCAAGAACCTTTTCAATGTACTTTGGCAACTCAGTATTGTCCCAGTTACCAGCCATATCACCTTTGATAGCATAACCATTTTCACCGGCACCGTATCCGTATAGCGTGATGTCGGAGGCGGTGTGACCTCCTGTGGACCAATGAACACCAGCACGGCTAGCCAGCAAGTTACCCAGCTCCGAGCTCAGCGAGCCGGCAGCGATGAGAGTGTTCACCTCGGCGTCCGTAACCTCTGAAAGCCCGTATTGAGGCAAAATATCGCTCACAAGGAATGCCTTCTTGTCAGAGCCGGTGTAATCATCCCAGATCTCCATGAGAAACTCCGTTGAGGCGTTTACCTTTGCCAAAGGTAGAGGATTGAAGCCGTTGAGAGTCAATCCGCCACACTCATGGTCAGCTGCGGACATGAGCATGGTGTCCGGGTGCTCATCGATCCACTCCCGAACGAAGCCCATGACCTTGTTATAGTGGATGGTGTCAAAGAGGTGAGCGGCGGGGTCGTTGGCGTGGCCTGCGTGGTCGATGCGCGAGGCTTCGATCATGAGGAAGTAGCCCTCTTCTTTGCAGTGTGTGTCGCGGTGAAGTGAGTTCAGGGCCGTCTCCACCATTTCCAGGAGGGAGGGCTCCTGATCAGGTTGACGGGAGCGGTCAATTTCATACATCATCTGGTCTGGAGTATGTTATGCTCTTGTCATTCTCTGGGCAAGAAATATCAATTTACCATCATTGAAGAGACCAATGTAGGGAAGGCGAATGTCGCCGAGGCCCTTGTCGAGAGCATCAAAGGCCGAGCGGTCTTGCATGACATAATAGCCGTTCTTCTCAGCGAAGCCAAAGAGATCAATCCTGTCGCTCCGGCAAGAGGTTGAGTCGGACTCTGGCTTGAAGTAGCATCGGCCACCCCCTAGGAGAATGTCGGCGACGGGGCCGAGAGGATGCCCGTAGCCAATCTCGTGCGCCGCGATCTTGGCGTAGGAGTTACGGTCGGCAACATGAGCCGCATAGCCTATATGCCTGTCAGTGGCATTGATTGTGGGTTATATGATAGGATTGGCGTTGGTCACCTACACGCAGGGGTGGCGTGGTTGATGGTGCTGGTGACGACTAGGCCCGTCTTCATGCCTGCGAGCTTGGCAGCCTCAAGTATAGAACCGACGGGCTCGCCGGCAGGGTTGACACCGATGGCTGGCATATGTTAATGAAGGTTGCCGAGCACTAACAAGCCATGCATACCATTATTGTAAGACTTTACACCGCAGGCAAATGCGGTTCCAGAGGCGGCAGAGTCCGTGATAAGGTTGTCGCTTGATAAAGTACGCACGTTGCCGAGGACCTTCAATATACTGAGTACGATTGATACCAACATCTAGACTTTCTAAACGTACCATCTTATCAGCCGCAAGCTGAAAGCTCACAGGTGCTCTTGGGTTTTGGCCATTCTCAAGCAATGAGACGTAGTCTCGTGCCATCGTCTGAGAGGCGGGACCGTATCCATCGGGCACGATGTAGATAAAGTTCTTGGCATTGGGGTGCGACAAGACAGATTTGAGTAAGATGGCTACGGCCACGACGGAAGGACGCATCTTGGCTCTGGTTTTTCGACTATACAATCAATGAAAGTACCAATGTGATCGAACTGAGAACATCCTTAGGAAAGCCATCAAGGTGGCGGCCATCAACTTTGTCTTTATAAACACTCGTGTTCGAGAGTCTTGGCCTCATCCTACGCGTTGCAGTATCTTCCATTATACATGTCGCTTGCAGCCGCCGTTCGTTGCGGCATACACACTTGGCATGACGGTTCACATTCAATAGTGTCTCGATGATTCCGGTGTGAGGATCACAATGCCTCCTTGCCAGTATTGGAAGGAGCTGCCACGCCGTTGGTAGCGTAAGAGATATTTCATCGGCTTGAATCTCATCTGGAGGATAAATACGAATGATTCCGTCACCTGGTACAGATGTTTCGCAGCGTTCCTGACGGCCAAGGCGCCCTAACACCCGGGGTGCGGCTTGGCGGTGGGAGGGTAATCCCCGCTTGTCCCAATAGACGCTATGAGTTGGGCAACGTGTTTCTCGTGGTGAAGGTAGAGAAGCGTATTTCAACGACGTCGACCCCCGGTCTTTGACTTGGCTTTGGAGACAAGAGGGGAAGGTGGCATGACTTTGACAGCCCACGTGCTTGAGGTAATTCAACCTTGGTAAGACTTTGAACAGCTGCGCATTTTTATCTGCTTGAATGTTTGAATGCTCAAAAGCTACCTTGCCTTTAACTTTGAGAAACAGTAGAATAAAGCTGCAAGGAATGATACTCCGAAGGCAGCAACTGGGAGAAGGAGGTGGGAATGAGACATGCGTACTGTACAAAAAACCTCCACTAAGGCCTACTTTAGCTTGAGGATGTCAAGCTCATGACAATTTCTTCCAGATATTTAGTTGAAAACCAGTATGACGTTATGTACCAGTATCCTGTATGTGGTGAGCCTTGATAGTGGGAACGATGGGGGCGCGAGTGGTTGTCAACCACAATGCTTAGAAGAAGGGCTCAGTCGCGAGGTCACTATCAGCAGGTGACAGCCTCGAAATGACGAGGAGGAATTCAAGAAGGCAGAAGATGGTTTCCTAGAGACTCAACCTGTTACTCGGCCTCGCGTGGTATCAGAGGCTCCAGGGCTGTCGTCGCATGAGACCTGATGAGAAACACGCCATCAGGCAGGAGGTGTTTGTGGCTTGTCTGCGGTGGTGTGACGAAGTTCTACAGAATGACGCAGGAACAGAAGAGGTTCGACGATGGCGAGAAGGCTTGATCATCTCACAAAGGATGAGAATCAGCCCGGTTTATGAATGAGAGAAGTGGGTGAGTGAGCTGCAATGAGTAAGGTAGAGTGAGTGTCAGATGTAGCAGCATCAGACTGCCCAAGTTACCTTAGCCAGTGAACCAGTGAGCCAGTGAAGCCTCAAGCTTGGGAGGTGCGCACCCTTTGGTCTCCACTTGCTCCAGGTGGTGTAAGCGCCGCCCCAAAGATTGGCTGATGTCGCACGGGAAGAGTACAGGGATCCCCCAAGCTGCCAATAATAGCTTCCCGCGCGTCTGCAACCGCCCTCTCCAGAAACAACCTGGAAGACGCAAGCCCAACAACACAGGACACCAAGAACCCCTTGTTATCTAAAAATTGGTTCAGAATGTCCCGTTTTCCTCTCAAGAAATCTCGTATCGATTTTTTCTTCTTGTGGGAGGCGCTTAATCAAACCATCTCTGCCCGCCCGCTACTGCTACCCAGTCTCGCGACCACGGCAACTTGTCCCTGGCAACCTTGCGAGGGCTGCAAGAACTAAGGTCAGGGAATTCGGTCATGCTTGGCCACAAATTTCAGCATCCGATCGCCCCCGGTTGACAGATGGGGAAGAAATGCAAGTCATTGGACGGTGTCGTCCCCAAGCTGCCGGGCCCTCATCTAAGCTGGCTCCATCCAGCCTTAGCCAGGCCTAGGAGACTAAAGTGTTTCGAATGCCTTCACAGCCCGGCGTGTTGAATGGGCCACGACAAGGTTGAGAGTTCTGGACCTTTGGGTCGCTTAGTCTCCTTGCCTTGCTGTCAGGTCCATTCATACAAGATGGAGCCTCGTGCGACGAGTGTCGAGACCCCGTCATACAACAAGTTTCTTCGCCTTTCCGAGTGGTTTCCAGTCATATTGACGTCTTTCTCTCTCTTTCTACCTTTCGCTCTCCTTTCTCTCTGTCTTTTCTCGTGTTTCGTTTCTCGGTCCCTTTCTCCACGTAGACATACATTCCTTGTCCTTTGTTGCCTTTTCCTACTCTGTTCCCCGTCTCTGCTGATCGCCGCCTTTGTGCCTGCACCAGATCCCTACTCTCTTTCTCTAAGGTGTTATCCTGATTTGTGGGCGTGCGACACAACGTGGTCTCGATACCAGTTTATATTCATAATTATTGCCTACCCTACGGAGAGCGAGTCCAAGTCAATATCCACTTCCAAAAAGCTTCTCACTGCAGAACACCGCGATGCTCTCTAGTATCCGCATTGCAGATGTCGTGCTGCTCTTCCTGACCATCCAGACCACGCAGGCCGGCCCAGTAAGACGTGGTGGGAGTTAGTGAGTATACTTCATATCAAGGCCCCGTTGTCTTCACTAACACAGTCAACAGCTCTCGGAGGGACTGGAACACAACCTACAGTTCGAGTATTGCTGCCTCATCAGAGAGTCTATCACCTTCAGCGTACGGCCCCGCCACCTTTCTCGTTTCTCAGAAGCAACACTTACACAAATTCAGAGAACCAAGCACTTCCGCTGCCCCGCGGGTAACACAGCAAGACCAGGATGGGACAACGCCGACCCCCATCTTCGTCACCCTCGACGGCCCATCAACAAGAACCCCGGCCGCAACACAACCCATAGACCAGAGTCCTTCCGCGACACCAGTCGAGTCTACCACAAAGTCCCAGACATTACCGACCACAAACTCGGCGGTTTTTCTGCCTCCTATAGACAGCACAATCTCCTTGCCGCCCTACCTCACATCTGGCTTCCGAAATGCGTCGTCACTTTCACCTGGGAGCACCGCCTCGGCTTCAGCCAGTGTCCCTGAGAGCCTGACAGTCACCCCACATCTCGGGGGACCATCAGGTGCTTCGTCTTCCACTTCCCTTGGATCATCGCTGCAGTCGTCTCTTTCATTCTTGTTCCCCGTTCCAGGAGAAACCTCGGTGGCAGCGCCGACAACTACGGCTGAAGTAACTCATTCACCTCTCGCTTCCACCATAGCCAGCGCGGCATCAACGAATATTCCAGCTCCCCAACCCTCTCCAGAGACAGATGCCCCTTCCTCCCTGCCAACAACTCTTCGCTCCACCACAGCCGGCCCCCCTGCGTCAACACCTCAAGTTCACGTCACCGGAACGCCAAACAACCAAGTGCCCACTATCCGCACGTCCACTCCAGCCGCCTCAGCAACCGTATCCCCAGCCGTCGCAGCCAACAACCTCGCCTCCGCCAAGACCTTCAACGACCTCTTCGCCTCCCTGACTGAGCAGTCCGCCTGCACCACCGGCCAGATCGCCTGCATCAAAGGCCATGTCGGCATCTGCGGGTCTGCCGGCGCGTTTGCGATGCAAAGGTGCGGAGCGGGGACGTCGTGCTTTGCGCTGCCGATGACTACGACCGAGGGCGTCATCGTCGGATGCTATGATCCCCAAGTCGCAAGTCAGATCCTTGGGACGCCGGTCTCTGTGTCAGCCTCGGCACCGGGCTCGACGTCTACGACTGCGGTTCCGGCGCCGCCAACGGCATCTTCCAAGCTCGGACCCGAGATCACGGTGACGATCACGCCGACCGTCATTGCGACGTATACCATCTCCGTCACCGCACCGGGTTTTCCGGGAACGACCTCCGCAGCTCAGGGCCCTGGTTTCACAACCACCGTAGTCGTCACTCAGACCGTCGCACCCGCTCCCGTACCGTCTACATCGACAGCAACCGGAGGAGGAGATCCAGCCACGACATCGACCTCCGTCCGCAAGACGCGCACCTCAACGGCAGATGAAGAGACCTCAAAGACTGGAGGCTCCAGCACAACCAAGTCCACCACAGCAGAGTCGTCGATAGTTGAAACCACGACGACGAAAGCAGCCAGTTCAAAATCAACAATAACAACAACCCCGGCAAGCACCCCCGCAACGGCGACTGGGACTCTGACGGACACCCTCATTGTAGACCCTATTCCGACAGATGCACCCACCGCCGCGGACGTGCCGAGCCCAGTCACGACACTGAAACCCCTGTCAATGCCGCCCGCCGGCAACTCGCAGGGCGCGTCCGTCTTGACGGTGTTTGTGACTGTCACGCAGAAAGAGAGGGAAACTATCACTGTCACTGTGACTAGGGGCTGAGGCGGAGGCCATGGAGGGCTGCTACTGAAAAATTCTTGATATATGTGTGCCAAGATCAGAAGCTTAGTGTTTGTGCCATCAACTTACCTACTTAATCTGGGGCCGGGGGAAATAGCGTTGTTTTGTTCAGTATTTAGCAACTTTTTTACTCACATGTTTACTCACAATATAGAATTGAGAACGTCATTGCCAATCGGTCTTTCCACAAATTGTCCTATGAGGCTCAAAATCATTTCTCTTTGCTATGCGTTTTGTCCATCCTCTTGTTCAAAAACCAATGGCCTGAGACTTTGCGCTCTTCCGCGCGAGATATAAACGCAGTGTCGCGAACCGCTTTAAGGCCGATCCAAAACGCTCATGCCTAGTCTATCTCAATGATCTCAATGTCCGAGGTCACCACGAACGTCTCTGCGGCCTGCTGTCCATCCTCCATTGTAGTTCTGCTCTCGCTTGCCGTCTGTGTCCGACTCGTCTTCATCACCTTTGACGTGAATTGCTCAACCAAAAGTGTGCTTCCTAAAGGACGCTTCGATGGCAAGGCGCGACTTGACCATGAAGCTGGCGATACCGATTCAGAGATGCTTGTACGCGACTCTGCTAAAGGCGGTATATCCATCATTTGAACATCATCAGAAAGGTCGCGTTCGACGCCAATCCTCGGTACAACTTCATCTCCGTCAACCAAAGATCCCAACCACGCCTTACGAAAGGAGAGACCTAAGGCCAGCGAGACCTCCCTGGCGACACTGTTGCCAACGACTTTCCATTGGTCTTTGGGACGTCCGAGTATGACCTCGTGGTCTCGGAAGCCTTGCGCACGCCGGGCTTCCATTACAGTGAGAATACGGTTCTGATTCCAGTGCATTATACGCCCGACGCGAGCATCTGTAGGTGAGGCGACCGTCGTAATCGTTTGCATGACCTTGTCTGGGTAAGCTCGTCCCCAAGCCCTAGAGACTGGCAATTCAACCCGGAGACCTTTTTCGGGGAAGAAGCTTCTCTCCGCCGGCGTCATGACTCCCTTACCATTATTCCAAGTCGTTTGGAAATTCATGCCGTAGGGGTGCATGGGGATGACACTCAGCTGTGAACGTGCGCATTTGGTGATGCCATTGGCGAGTCTGTGGTCCGGGAAGTTAATGCAACAGTCTACCTTTCCGTCCATAATGTCAGGCAAATCAGCCGTCGCCTCTTGTGCGCTGACGAACTTGAACGGGGTGGGCATCACGAGTCGCTCAACCATTGGCGAGCCGTTGGGGATCCAACCTAATCCCCTACCGCGAATCTGAGCTGTATAGTGGGAATGAGAATGGAGAGGCATGTCAGGAAGAGCGAGACCAGGCGCAGCAAAGCACAGGAAAACGCGGCTTCGACTCTGCGGTGATCCATAAGTCCAGGCATCTAACAAGAAGACCTCGGCTTGGTAGCCGAGACCGACGAGGGCGCAAATCAGTTGGCAGAATACATCTTCGCCTCGGCGTCCTTTGGGCTGTAAGATTTCCATTACGTTCTCAAGTAGGCCATAGCGAGGTCGATATGTATCGACGAACGAAGCGAATGCAGCCACTAGTGACTGATTCTTGCGTTGCTCAGGGGTAGCCTTGTCAATCGTCAGGCGTGAGAAGCCAGGGCATGGACTACCACCAGAAACGAAGTCCACCTTGCCGATTTCAGGGACCTTTTCGCTGAAATCTCCTCGTAGAGCAAGTCGTTGAAGATCATCTATCGAACCTGCGAAAGGATGGACAGTGTTCGTGGCGTTCGCCATATATGTGTGAATGGCCCTAATATTGATGTCATTGGCCCAGTTCATCTCGATTGCGCCTCCTTCTTCAAGCCCGCGACCGAAGTTGCCACCTCCGCAAAAGAGGTCGAATCCCCGAAGCTTTCTGAATGGCTTCATCGGATTATAACCTTGTCTAAGTGATGGTATTGGCCCATCCTCAATAGGAACCATAACTCCGTCCTGCCACCGATGCGTGATGAAAAATGCGTTGCCCACCCCGTTCCGGTCGTATGGCGGTGGTATCTTCTCTTTGAGACCGAAAAATCGGACCAGACATCTCCCATGAATCCTTCCCTCTTTGACAGTAACCGTTTCGTTGGTATAGACAAGTTCGTTTGGTGGAAAATTCGTGCCGGGCTCCAGACGATGCCTACGCTCCAGGAGGCGAAACGTTGCTACGCCATCGGCGTTGGGGAGGCTTATCAATTCGCAAGGCTCGACTATGTTGTCATTCGACTTCAGACTAACCAGCAGAGTTTCCCCAATTTGATAAAGGGAACTCGCTTCATTTCGGCGGTGAAGGCATCGCAGGTGCTGCTCCTTGAAAGTGATCCATTTGCGCTCGTCGTGAAGGTAGGTTTGGCGACAAAAGAACTCTGTATCAGTCCCGGACGAACCTGCCCAGTGTACTTTGTGGATTGCTAGTACCTCATCCTCCTTGATCTTCCCGACGGCAGAATCATGGCATGTACAATGGTCTGAGAGGAAGAGTTCGTTGTTCCACGGGTATCGCATCGTGCCGCAGAGCGTATCGATAGGCCTGTATATCCAAATCACGTCAAACCGTTTTTGCCTCGAAGGGTGGGCATTATGAACTTTCTGAACCAGTCCAAACCAACGGTCGATATCGTCAAATCCGGTAGCAGGTTCTCTAGCCCTAGCCCAGTGCTCGTCGTTATCGTCTCTCGGTGTAGAAATCACATCTCCGACTTGTACTTCACCTCCGGTCCTTTCAAAGATGTTCTTGACCGTCGTATGAATCCTTGCTGACGACTCCAAGCCTAAATCTCGTGTGATGGCCCTCCGTAGCTTTTCCACATCTGCACTTGGGCTGATGGCCTCCATCATCGGCCCGCAAGGCAAATGATGGAAGAGGTCGTCGATGTATGGAGTTACAAGGGTCGGCGTTGGCGATAGTGAAGCCCGTGGAGTGGAAGCCCCGCTACCTAGGCCCCGGGGTACTTGCTTCTGGCTATTGGCGAATGCGGTAAAATCGCGGATCTCTCTCCAAAGATATATCGATGTGACTTTGCCGTGCCCAAGGACCCCATAGGCTTCTTTGTATATATACTCCAGATGAGGCACAATCGCAGTGCCAAAGTCTTCCCTAGCATACTGCCGCCGCCATTTGGAGAATGCCTTCGAGCTCCCATGCATTTTGCTAAGCCATTGACTGAAATCCGACCGAAATTCTCGAAATGTGACACGACGGCCCTCATCTATGGCAGCAGAGAGATAGTCGACCACGTGCTTGGCCAGATCTGCGACCCATATGAACCCGGCATGATATCGGCGATATTCGGGGGCCGGATTTCTCAGACGATAATATATATCGGGCCCCTGCTTGTTAGCAACCGCGACATTCATCTTCGAGCGTATCCATATCTCAGAGTTAACGGTCGGCTCAGACACCCCGTAGTTCCCAATGGGCAACTCATTGAAAGGAATTTGCCGTATAAAGAACCGTTTTTCCCCTATAGACAAGATGCCGTCTGCAAACATCTGGGTACATCCGTTTTGAGTGCCGAGATGGTGTAGAGGGCGCATCTCACAGGGATAGCGTCTGTCCTCATAAAGCTTACCACCCGGTGCCGTGGCGTTAATGTGTATGGCGAAGTTGTCAAACTCAAACTCAATAAAGTCTTCATTGTTTCCATCGTCAATATTGTGCCGGCGAGTCTCTTCCAGCAAAGACCGCACCGCTGCCCATTCTCGTTCGCTGGCTGCAGTCCCTTCGCCTTGGTATAGATTTGCCGGCACAACAAGTGTGCTAGAAGGAATATCGACCGAAATCTCATGCGGAAGACTCAACCGCGCTGCCGGCAAGATGGTGCCTACCTCTATGCCATTCTCGTCTCTGACGGGCTGCTCTTCCAATGGGGCTTCCGGTGTAGCGTCAACCGGCATCGGCGGACTGGGTGCTGTGGGCAACTCATCGTCAATGACAGCTGCTGGCACTTCCAAGGCTTGAGAAGTGACGCGATCCTCAAAGTTGCGCAGTTCCTTGGCTGTCTCCCAAGGCTCATCGACTTCATTCTCGTAGCCTGCAGTATCAGGGTCCGAATGCAGGCTTAGGTCTTCCTCCTCCCAGTCGAAAGGGAGACCGCCATCCAAGTCTCCCACGTCCTCTCAAACAGACGTTAGTGATTTGAACATGAGCTAATTTAACTTGAAAAGGAACGAATACGTACCAGGAAACCAAGGCATTGTGATAAGGGTGCTATTAAATCGAGGTAGGTGCGGCCCGAATGTCGCACCGCATTAGTCGCAGTTATGTTGGAAAATGTTGATAAACGATGAAATGGGCTGCCAATAACTCATGGGCTCAACAGGGCCGGGCTGAGTTCTGTGTCGCGACTGAGATGAGTTCTGGCTGAGGTACTTGATCAAGTACTGTGGTGCCCGGATGCCAAGTAGAAAAAGGGTCGAATGAAGAACCTCGCTCTAACCAGGTTGGGTCAAGATTGGTGGGTTGAGAGGTGTGAGAGGTAAGGTGGTAAGGTACCTGGCGTGGTGGATACATTGGAAGAAGACAAGCGCGCTCGGTAAGGTACTAGGTAGGGAAGGTTACGTCTTAGGCGCGGAAGGAAGGAAGGACCAAGCTTGGAAGTTGGTCTCACCAAGTGAATGCCAAAACAAAAAGGTAAAACCCTTGGAATGGATATTCAGAGCAATTGTTTACTTCGAGCCATTTCACAACAGCTGTCAATGGATCGGCCAATCAGGTGTCGATGAATTGGGCAAGCTCGACCCCACAATGAATGACATGCTGTTGTCGTTCCTGCAGCACCTAGCGTCCGCAGGGTTCCGGATTGGTTGTCGTATCACTCTTCCGGATTGGTGAACCTTGAACGTGACTTTTGCCCAGTAGCATTTGTACATCTAGGACTGCTAACTCGAAAACTGGCTTGAATCCCTTAGATTACCTTACCTGACTAGAAGAAAAATGCGGGAGTAGTTTTGAAGTCTTTCGTTGACTGTTTCTCGACAATAGTTAAACGAGGTAACCAAGGGAAGCAACGAACCAACTATGTTCCTTTTGTTCATAACGTCGAGTTGTCTTCCGCTGGCGCATCTGGCTTTTGAAGTGAACTGAATGTACAGATGTTGTCATCTTCTTTAATCATTGAGTTGGGTATCTTTCAAAAGTTCAGTAGCGGAACCTAGTCTTAATAGACATGATCCTGGGCTTCCACCTTGTCGCCCTCCTTTTCTTCTCTATACTCGAGTACAATCCTCCTTACTTCGAACACGACCTCGACAGCAATGAGAATAATGATGATCCACTCCAGCCTGGTGCTATGCTGTTCGCTCGACATCTCTCGCAGGACACTCGCAATCTCTTGCGCATAGTCCATCTTCTGATTCAATGTCCGAATTCGTATGTTGACGTCCAGCGCCCGACCAACCTGCTCATAGTAACCTTCCAGACCCAGTTCAGATCGGCTGTCCCAGAAGATGTCTGGAAGAGAGTCAGTCAGTTCCGAATAGTGGTTGAGCCTTGCGCGGAGGCTCAAAAGCTCGCCCGTTTTCTGCAGGATGAACTTTCTGCCCAAGGGCAAGCCAGAACCCTTTGATAGCACCGAAGGGATCTTCCTGGTGCTCTCAAAGTAAGCCGTCAGCGCGCTTTCCAGCACAGCAAGCTTCGTACTTCGGGCTAGTCCGGAAGAGAATGCAATCTTGGCGAGAGTTGTATCGAGCATATCGCCGTCTCGTTCTTCGAGTTTTGTGCCCAAGACTACAATATCACCCTTCATACTACTCGTCTCCCTGTTTGGATCGGATATATACTCCAGATCCTCGACCTCCCGAAGAGCCGGCTTGAGCGGCGTTTCTGCTCCACTCAGCAACTGCTTCGTAACAACATCTGGGGGCAGTGCCCATGTGACAATTGTTCCGGAGGGGAAAACAAAGATATCACCGCCATTGACCCCACGTGCGTGGACCACCTCGCTCGCCTCGAATCCGCTCTGGTACGGATCGATGTCAAACCCATGCGCCCGGAGAATTTCCAAAACCGTTCCCATATTAAAGGCTTCGGCAACACACACAGCGCTTATCAATGTGGAGGTAGACGCATCCGTCGCCTCTGCAGACACCGCTCCGGGTTCTCGTTGCGCTGGTCGCTGGGCAATAATCGCTACGCGTCGTAAAGAGTTCTTTGCGCCCGCAGAGCGCACCACCTTACGCTTCGATGCTGTGGGTTGGGAAGAACCGTCATCTTCCTGCTTCGATTGCCTCGTAGTCGGCTCGCCAGTGCTCTGGGAAAGGTAAACGTTCGAGGTGAAAAAGTTGCGCTTTCGAGGCATGCTCGCTGGTGTCGTGACATGGAGGTATCGCTGTGGGCGGGACGTGAAGCGAGCGGTATGCAGCCCGCGGCTGAGCGAGGATGCTATTTTGAAATGGCAGGGTCGCATTTTGAGTCTCTGGGCGCCATTGAACAATTCGCACACACAAAAAGAAAGATGAAAAATCCTATATGGAAGCAACGCCGCTACGCAAATGGGCAGCTGTTGGTTCCCAATGGAAGTGATGCCGAGCAGGGAACCTTCTTTTTCCTTATCGATTGAGCTGTCTTATCGCACGTGATGCACTACGTAAAGCTTCCCGCATTCGCGACGTTCGCCCCCCGTACCTTTTTTTTGATGGAACTTCATCAAGCTCCCCTAAGCCATTGTTAATCAGCCTCGCAGCATCTCAATCGTGGGATTCCGAGATTTTGCTAGCGAAGATGGGGCAATGCGGCCGCCGCCCATTTCCAGATCACACGGTACTATCCTGACCAGGGGCCGATGGATGCTTGGCCGCGACTGGCAAGCTGTTAGTACTCCCTCCATCCTTGAAAGCTCTCCCAATACCATAACTAACATGGACCCTCTCCTAAGCAACTATCCCGACGGCACAACTACCAGTCCAGCCAGTCTGCAGCCGCAGTACAACAACAATCTTCTTGGCAGCGAATCCATTTGTTCGACCATCCCTCCTCGTCACATAATGCGCCAAATCCCTCTTCTCGGAACGATTCGATACGGATCGTGCGCCATAAGCGGTCAATCTTCTCAGACTTGCTCCTTGCCGATGCTGCCGACTTGTATCGCCTCCCCTCCGAACCACTATCCGAATCCAAGCTGTCGAATCTTCGATTTCTCGCGCAGTTGAATTCCACCCAGCTCAGCGTCATCACCGCGCAGGAAATTCTCCGCCAGACCCCAGAGCTTAGTCCAGATGTTGCACGCCTACTATGCGGCGATCGACAATGGCAGGCAACCCTAGATCACTTGTCAGCGAGAGGGCACAGACTGGCGGATGTATCTAACTGGGCCTGGATCATTATTCCGCGCGATCCGGACAGGAGGGTTGACAGATTTCTGAGCAAACCAGGTCACAAACCAGTGTTCGTCTTGTTCTACCTGCTCACCAGCAGGCCGTACTTTCGGAGCTCCGAATCCTTACTGGGACTACTGAGATACTGTAATGAATGGTATGCGGGACGACAGAAGTCATCCGATCATGCGCCGCAAGCCTTTGAGTTGGACTCGGTAATTTCACCGGTTTTATTCAGCAAAATGCTCGACAAATTGTGCCAGCATGCGAGCAGACTGCAGCCCGATACGTTGCCAGATATTGCAGAGCTAGCAGTGGCGTACGTAAAAGACATTCCGCATGGCCATCGCCACCCAGACAAGGCGTACAAGCTACAATGCCAGGTGCTCAATCGCGCTCTACAGGCCGTATCAGTCGCATCGAAAAAGTCTCCATATCAGTGTAGCTCTTACAACTGGACGGCTGTGACTAAGCTTCTGTCGCTATCTTCCAGCTCGGATAGAACCCTGGTCATTGAGGAAGAGAGCTATCGGGCAATTCGGCAAGTGTTGCTTGCATCGCCAAAAACCGCGTCAGAACGGGACACGGCCAGCACTCTTGCCAGTCATTGGCCCCCGCATCGGATTATGCGGGACGGCATGGAAGAGAAAGTTGGTCCCGAAGTCTACCAAAGCCGAGTTGTCAAGGCTGGTGTAATGATGCAAGAGGGTGGATATAGTAAGAAGGAGTTCGATTTGATCACGGATATCCTGGGTGGCATGGCCCCTGATGGCACACCAACGGTCCAGACGAGGGCGAATTACCCACGCCACCTTCGTGTCGAGCAAGGTACATGGGCAGCTCTGATCCGGACGACTCGAAATGCACAAGAAGCTTGGGCACTGTTCAAACATCCCCCAGAACCAGGGATGAAGCCAACGTTTGAGGTGTACAGAGAGTTGATAGCTAAGCTCTCTGCGAAGCCAGCAAAGGCTGGACATCACAATCTCCCCGGAGATGGGAGGGAGGTTTTCCCTTATAACGATGAGAACCTAAGTGACTTTGAGCGGGCGCGGACCAACGCACCTAGTATCCGCAAAGTGGTGGAAGAGATGTGTACCGCAGGTATTCCCATCCGAGGACGCTTTTTGGCCGGACTCATCAAGCAGTCACCCAGCCTCGACATTGCTTTGCATCACGTCGATTGCAGCAGCTTGGATGAAGGACTCAAAAGCAGTCTCAGACAGAGCCTCAAAGACTACCAGGGCCTTAAGGGGAATGCGCTGGCACAACCGCCTCACGACATACTGCACGCATTCATCGACCTGCTTTGTCGCCTACAGCCGAATCGAACAATAAATACACGTTCGCGCATCTCTAGCAAGAGCATGTATAGTATCCACTACGCATTCCGACTTGCGCAAATGGGATGGGTATCAGCTGACGCCTCTGGTCGAACCCCATGGGATACGATCATGTTCAATCTAGGCAGATCAAACATCATGGTCAGCAACAGCATGCCCCGGGAGAACAACATCGAAGTGGTGCATCTGGCATTCAAAGCCCTAGAAAAGGCCGAAGGACATACCGGTCTCAGCCTAAACATGATAACTGCGTTTGCCAGTGTACTACGGAAGGCGGTTCAGCCCCGGCTTGCCGCTTTGCTTGCCAAAGCTTCGACTGAATCGTCAGTTCGTTGTGGAGAAAAAAAACTCGAGGAGCCAAGGACGAGAGACCCGCTCGAAGACGGCGCGTCTGCTTCAGCAACTCTTGACGAAGACCAGGAATTTTTGTCGCTTTATGAGGCGCAGACCACCGAAATGAGGATTCCTGAGGGCCGCATCTTTCGACTTGCCGGCTCCACCGACTCTACCAAGGCAGACTCCAGCAAGCTATCATGGCGCCAGCTTCTTGCCCCTATCTTCCAACGAGAAGAGCTGGGCCACGGCCAGACACCTATCGAGACAGTCCGAAAAGCGTCGAGTCAACTTAAGGCCGCCTGGAGAGCACTTGCTACTCTGGGCCCGGCACGCGACCCTGAAGTGAACAAGCTCGTAACTGCAGCGACAATCAACACATATATGCGCACACTTGCGTTCCTCGGCGACTGCGAGGAAATGGCGCTGCTGATGTGGTGGGTCATCCGAGAGTGGACTCCCCAGGCCGGCGGTGACCTTTCACTGGCGCACGCGAGGTACCTTATGAGAGCATTCCGTGCGTTTCGGGCCTATGCGGAACCCTTGCTCGACAAGGAGACGGTGATGGCTTTACGCGAGGAGGTCACGGCACAAAGCGGTAGCAGTAACGGCGGAGCGCTGCACTGGCCGTCCGATGAAGAGGTGGAGGAGTACATATACGAGGATGAATGGGGCAATCATCAGAATCTGCACGAGGTCATTAAGCTCGGCCCGGCCTTGAGGCAAGACCTGCCAGGTGCGGAGAAGGGGCTACGGGAAACCGAGGCGTCTGACGAGAAGTGCCGGATGGTGATGGACTGTTAAATATAATCATAACCACTGTGAGATGGGAATTCACAACAGGAAGGGCCAATGTGCCAGGCGTCGTGTAGAAAAAGGACGGAATCGGGGACACTTGAATAGATACCCAATCATACCAATACTGAAATTCACTCATGTAAAGGATTTCATTCATTTTCTTGTTGACCGAAAGGCTGCAGCATTGTCCATTAACTAAAGCATTGCGGAGTCTATTTTCCTCTTCGATCCAGAGCCATATCCTAAAAACAGCATATCTCCTCCGTTGTGCAGATGGGACCGGACGACTACTGCTCTACGCTTTGTTTGAGGTGCTTCATCGTGACCAGGTCGTCATCGTCCGCCTTGCGCTTCGTGGAAGTCGCACGCATAAGTCGCAGAGGCGTCCACTGCGGGGATCCCGCCGTAGAAGCCGCGGGCTGCAGACTCGAGGCTCCGGAAGGTTCGCCGGAGGTTTCACCGGATTCGGCAGTGGCCATATAGCGGATGTTCTGCTCGCTCTTGATCACACGTGACTCATCTATGACCTGTTCGAGGAGGACGCAAGCGAGCCGTGGATAGCTGCTCAGTATATGCGAGAGTCTGCGGCGCAGACCCAAGTCCTTCTTGTATTGCGGTTTAATCATGTTCACGGCAATTTGCATTCCCTCCTCATCCTGGTGGGTTTGAAGAACGTAGGAGACGGTGAAGATGAAGTCTGCGTGGTTGGTGAGGTTTGGTGCGATGCTCAAGAGCGCGGTCTTGGCTTGCTTGTGGAGCTTGCTCATGTTGTAAGCCTTCGCTCTGGCCAAGATGCAGGCGCTTAAAAGCATGCTGTGATCGCTATAGTCAAGCTCATGGGTTGGGCCTTCCTTGTTCGTGTCCAAGCTCTGTGGTTTGATGGCGCCGCAAGCAATGTTGAAGGGCTCATATGTTCCGGAATACATGTACTTGAGGATTGCTTCGATGGTGTTAGCCCCGTTCAGGACGAGACGTCCGTCCTTCAGATGCCGTATTAGCAAAATATACCTTTTATGGCACTTTGTACGAGAATAGCCTCAACTTACCACCAAAGGCAAATTCTTCCACTCCTCACACTGAGTGAAGATGATGCACTTATGGCATAGAAAGATTCTCCCGGAAGCCTCGATCAAGAGGTCGCTGTAGCTGTTTGAGTTGTACAGACGGGTCAGGTCGATTCCCGCCATCTTGGATATGCCTGGGTATGTTACTTGTAACCTCGGAAGTCTAGTTGAGTGAGCAGTGTGTTTTTACGGTGGTGTGTTGGAGAAAGCAAAGGCTTTGAAGTGAGATGAAGAAGGGCGGAGATTGAAATATAAAAGAAGATAACCCCCAAGTAGTTTAGTTGAAAATATTTCTCCAAGCTCATTTGAGTTGTCTGAAGTGAGGAGGAGAAGAAGGCGGAGAAGACTAAGACTAAGTAGAGGGGAAAGCTTTCATTGATGAAGAGAGAGAGCCTGTTCCAGCTAGCCTCGCACAGAAGGAGGTAGCTTTTCGCTTTTCCTTCCAAAGTAGGCCGAGAAGGCAGTGGAGCGAGGAAAATTCGCAAGGGCAGGTCGAAGCGACGGCGAGTACCTTGAAATTTGAAATTGAGAAAATGGGCAAGGCGCTAAAGAGTTTTTCGCATGATATATTCGTTACCTCATGGTAAGTTCTTCTGTCGTAAGTGTCATGAAGAGTCGGGACAACCGTCGTACTAAGCCTTGTCATAGAGTCCAGCTCCTCGCAAACAAATAGTCCAACGTCCCTGCCGTCGGGCTCTTGGTCCAGTCTCCTTCATTCCTTCCCGCGTCCTCATACCAAGCTAAATCTCTCCTTCCCGTTCTGGGTATTCTCCAGCACCTGAGGAAGTGGAACGGCTTCTTTTCTTGCTGCCCCGAACAATTTGGTACTCGGAATTGTTGTCGCGAGCCGCTTCTTCCTCTCTCCTCTCCCGATCACGCTCTCTTTCTCGCTCAGCCTCGACCCAGAAGTCACCAACTTGGTAGCCCTGAGCCCGAAGGTCTGATATCTCCTCTTGAGCTTCAATCAGCTCCCTTCTGGCTTCAGCCAGAGCGTCCATGCTTGCTTCCATTGTGTCCAGGGCGAGCTGTGGGTGTTTGAGCATGATGGGCTGGAGTCGGTCTTGCATCCGTCGCTTTATCAGACAGTTCTCTGCAATGGTACTGGCAATCTTCGCGAGGTGGACGGGGAATTGTGAGTGCTGGCTACACGTCTCGTAGAGCTCGTCGATCACGCCGGGGAAGTCAACATGGTTCGTGAGATATTGTGCTGAACAGCACAACGCATCCGCCGCTTCCCCGTACAGATCGACGAGCTCGAGCTCATGAGCCAGCTGCATGGTGTGGAGGGACCAGTACATCGAGTGAGGCTGATATTCAAGATCAGCCTCGCTGGCTCGCCGGACCGCCAGCGGTTGCTCGTAAAGCGCCTCGTACTGTCCGGAGTACAAGTACTGCAATATGGACCCGAGTGTCAAAGCACGGTAGTCCAGATGGACGATGTCGACTCCTTCTTCCCGGTTCTGTAAATAAGGTTGTCAGAATAGATCTTGTGAGTCCTGGACAGAAGGCTTAGCAGTGGTCCAATTGAAGCCACCAAATCTTTCAATCTCGGACATTGGGTGAAGAGAATGTTGCGATGAACGGAGTACTCGGTCTCAGAGCCATCTTCTACTTCGGTGGTGATAATTCTTAGATCACTGTAGGAGCCTGACTCCAGGAGGAAAGAGAGGTCGAGACGGCCCATGGCTGTGGAAAGAGAAATGAGACGAAATGAGAAATAAGGAGTTATGATAATTAGGTCGGGTCTTCTTGGAGTCGTCCAGCGACTTCTTTTGTCGTACCTAGTCGGGAAAGAAGAAGAGACTGAAATTTTGAGAAGACAAAAAGGGTAGGGATGAAAGGTCGATTGGCGACGATGACGATAATGACGACGAGGGCGCGAATCAACGGATAATGTGTTGAAAATTTCTTTGAACGTTGTCCAGCAACGAAAAGGAACAGAGAGGAGGAGTAATTGGGAAGTTGAAGAATAGGACTGTCCACGAAGAAGCTGAATGATGGATGTAGGATGGATATAGGATTTGAGAAGAGAAAAAAGAAGACCACCCTGAGGTAGAAAAGGTAAGGTAAGGTGAGGCAGGTAGTCAGACATGGGTAAATTGCAGACAAAAGGGATGTTTGGATAGAGATTTTGACGTTATTCAGAAGAGGAAGGAAGGAGGGGGTCGTCCGTTGTGTAGGTTACTCCTTCCGTTTTGGTGGCCCATCATTGAGGTGCAAGACGTAACAGACATGCCTTTCGAGCTTGTATATTCGAGTGAACATATACGGTTGACTATTGGTCGATTTTAGTCTGGTTCCGAATGACTTCCTCATCGAAAGTTATTAGGATGAGAAAACAATCTCAAATAGAGCCATACGATTTCTCAGTATAGCCTGACAGCGTACCCTAACTCGGGTGAGCTGTTGTTTACTCTCTCATTCGTTGGTGATGTGAAATATCGCAAGATGTTTCATTTATCTCTCCTAAGAATTATCGATTTTTGAGCTTTTTTTCGAGCCATTTGACTTGGTAAAGTTTCGGAGTTTATCACGGTGACCAGTTAGTTGGTGTTCATTAGGAACTGTAGACGAACGATGAGCCTCCACTAGTGCCCATGACGACTCCTGACTTCCTGCCTTAGGAGCGATGTTGACCAAGAAACTTCGTCGAAACAGTGGACATGAGAAATGACATACTTCGTTTGTTTGGGACCCAATCCATTGATCGTATGCATCCTTCTCATGATCAATATTGAGTTGCATACATCGATGGGGGTAGATACCCAGTCATTAACGAAATGAAAGACGTGAGCTTCGGACAACTTCAATCGCAATGAATAAGACAGCATCGAATACTTTTGGGAAGAAACGTCTTACGTTCAGCGGCAAGCTGACGGGTGTGTGGTTGCTGGATCAGGAACCCACTTGCTTTGGTAGGACAAGCATCGGAACATGATTGTCGATATCTTTTCCCTCGTCAATGAAGCAGCGATGGTTTAATTAATGTGATTTCCCGTATCGATTCATACGTCTAATTCCATAATTTCTCAAGTACAAACTGCCTCCTTCCTCTGAGGGTCTACTTTCGAAGGGAAACACTCACCTCACTTCATGTTGCTAGTTACATTTGAGTTTATCTTCGCAAGGCCATTGGAGAACTTGTTCTTACCATTATTACTTCCAGGAGACAACGATATGAGCTTCGCTGTCATCGCCGTCTGCTTCTGACGTAATCTGTTCGTATAATCGCATGGTTGGGATTATATAGTAACCTGAATTAGACTGAAGGTAGTTCAGGATATTTGTTTCCTGCGGTGCTGTAGAAGTACATTGCAATCGCCCGACAAAGTCTGCTTCCAAAAAGAAATTGGGAGACGTAGGACCTGTGTAGTCAAACATGTAGCTTAGGTCAACCAGCAGGAGAATTGGCGATCTTGTTGGCGTGGGCGCTGCACTTTGCAAAGTAACCCTTGCGCATATCTTGACGCGCTTGAGAAGAAGGCTCACCCTGACTACTACTTCCCCGGTGCAGTCCGATGAGTTGGACAACAGCTGAACTTTGCTTCAATCAAGTTGGTCCCACGATCAAGTCATCCGAGACAGGACTCTTCACCGTTGCCGATCGGAAAGAGTTCGGACGGGCTGGAAAACATGCGGACATGTTTCCACAACGCCCTCAATTTCCTTGAAATGAAACATGTCATCACCGATAATGAATGGTATCGGATTAATAAGAGAGCAGTCACACACACAAAGGCACACAGCTAATTGACGCGAGTGCCACTAGTTTTTGATTAGGATGCAAAGTGTCGGCTACTCGAACCACTCTATACACATGAGCCAAACCCTTTCCCTTTCCCCGTTCCCGAGCCAAGGTAATAAAAACCATGATCCATTTCCTCCATCACGAACCCCCACCTACACCCATTTTGCGTGTGATAAAAACAAAAAGGGAGGAGAAGCAAATAAAGGACCTTTCCGCTGTGCCAATGGCACAAACAAACTTCCGATGGATTGATTGTTCCGTGTCGACGTCCCAAAAAGAAAAGGCCGCCCCTTCCGGCGATCATCTACTGAGTTGTAAACTCTCCTCCGAGACTTTCTAATAACACAAAGGGCCAGAACGCCAAGAGTCAAGGGTTGTGGTCGAATCGAGAATTTCCTCTCATGCAACTGCCTTCCCGTGTGCCCACCCATTCATCATCAATAAGGCCACCCCTTTTGCGTCGCTCAGTACAGCACCCCAGCTGTCCGAATCGCAGATGCGATTTGAAGAAAAAAAGGTCACCTCTCTCTCACCAACTCCGAAAGGACATCGCTTTCCTGGCTATTCAGACACCCTAGAATATATGGAAATCGGCATTTTGTTGACGCAACATGCACCAGAACCGACTGAGCCAGTGATCGTAGGTATCATTCCTTTGCTGAGCCCGGCCGGGGTAAATATTGCACTATTTGAGGCGCAGGCACAGCATAGGGCGTATTCTGACGACCATTCCATGCTATGGCCTCCCCCGAAGGTCCCCTGGACACCGGAGTAGACCGTGGTAGCACTGGTGGCTGCGGTGGCAGGAGATGATTGCCAGCTTGCTAAGCTGGCTTCCTTTGCTGCTGTTGAGGTATGACCGGAATGGGTACCGGCGTCACTTTATGCGGGATTGGCGGGGTTCCGTTGGCCTTGCCTATACTGCCAACAGGGCTCTGTGGCTTCGGGGTACCGCCTGCGGCCATACGCGCTCTCATGTTCGCATTGTAGGGTGACCCTTGGCCGTTCGGATCATCGGCTGGTACTTGGGTCATGTTGCCTTCATGTGTGCCCTGTATCTTGGTCCCGAAGGCTGCACTCGTCTGCTGTGCGGCAGCTCTGTACCTGGCTTGCTCGGCGTGGAGGCGCTGCTGGTCTGTCCTTGCAACGGCTGTATTGTATCCAGTTAGAGAATTCATAGGTTGTTGAGGGAGGTGACTACCATTCGGATAATGCTGACGGTTGATCGGAGGGGTGCCAGGCACGTTTTGGTGCGGATTCGATCCATAGTACCGTTGCTGCTGGTGTGGAGTTGGCGAATTGTACTGACCAGCCGGTACCTGGGGTGACATAGTCCGCTGTTGCATGTTGTTGGCACCGTTAGGGTAATAACCTCCATAGCCCTGGGAAGGCGTGCTTGGCTGTTGCGGGAAAGACTGCTGGTAGCTCTGCTGAAAGCGAGCATTAGGCGTGCCGTGTGAAGGCGTCCCTGCGTAGCCAGAGTACTGTGGAGGTCTTTGTTGAGATCCATACTGAACACCCTGGTGGCCATATGGTGTTTGCGCCTTCCCGACATGTTGCGCATAGTTGGTGTATCCGTTGGTCGTCCGGAAATTGCCCGATTGAGCGGGACGGGGTTGCTGCGCATGAGGCATCTGGTGGGGTACACCGGCCGGACGAGGAACGGAACCTTGCTGCGGGGGAATGGCGGGTTGCTGGCCTGACCGGTAGTAGTTGGTTGGAGCAATTGAAGGCGTTCGGGTGGGGGTTCCGTACTGCGCCGACCCGTACTGGTTGTTGTACGGAGTGGAGGCACTGGGCGTGCGGTGCGGAGCAGGCCGGTTCTGGGGAGCAGCAGCGGCCGCATTCTGCTGTTGACGCATTCGGGCTTGCGTTGCGGCATCGTCCTCCATCACACCCTTGTACTGATCTGTGCGGACCTCGAGCTTAGTGCTGATGAGAAGCTCTTCAAGTTGGTCACCGTTGAGTTTAGCCACTGCGTAGGGGGGTAGAGTGCCGATGATCAGACTCAGCTGAGCCCTCAAAGTTTCATAAGTCGCAGTCTCCTCTTCCGTCGGTGACGAGACAGCACCATGAGATAGCAAGTCGCCGTTGACGGGATCACCAGCATAGCGATTCTGTGATGATGGCAACGTGAGATTGCGAATGCGCTGATACGACAGTAGCGTCTCAATCATGTCGGTGACCTCATCCAGGAACTCGTCAACCTCCTTATCGGCGGGTTCCTTATCCTTGGGTTTAGTGAGGACCTCGTTCATGTCTTCCAGTGCCGGATCCACCAGCCATTCATCCCACTTCTCAATTGCCTCGTTGACAAACTCCTCGTCTACGTCTCCGGTCTCAGTCGCCTTCTCCCCAAAGTGCTTTTCGAGCGCGTTGTCTTCATCAACTTCCTGCAATTCGGACTCAACGAGGCGGTTGAAGTTCCGCTGTCCAGTAAGCTGCCAGTACATGCGACCAGCATGGCTGGACGGAATGACTGAGCCGGAATCGTCTCTGCAGGGCGCGAAGCTGGAAAAGGCGCTGCGGAACAAGGACTCCATTTCGTTGACTTCGATTTCGGTAGACGAAGGTCGGTGGCCTGCGAGACTTTGAGCGCGTTCGCGTTGCCTGGTCTTGCTCTTGGATGAGGGTGCCGCATTGGTATAGTCCAAGTAGTAGCCGACCGCGACCTTCTTGCTAGAGTAAGAATCATTGAAGTACTTGGACTTTTGCGCAGGCTCAGGATGGTAGAAACCGAGAGCATTTCCCTTGACCAGCTGCTTGGGTTGCTTGGGCGGCTGCAGTGGCGGGAGAGGCCTGCTCGAGGAAAACAACTCCCCAAGAGTAGCTGACCTTTCGTTTTGGCGAGAAGGAACTATGTAGGACCTCGATATGCCCGTAGGAAGTTCCAAGGAGGCGGCCTTTGCAGCGGAGCTCTCCTGCCCTGGTACCTTTTTGGGCAGACTTGAGAAGAGCTGCTTGCCATGAGGGGCGAGACCAACAACCGTCAAGACAGCGTTGCCTGGAGCGACTTCTGGGATCGGCTTGATGTAGTTGATGTTTACAGCGCTGCGAGGGTACGATATCTCCCGTCGAAGGAGGTCCATAGCCTTCTGTTGAAACTTCTTGGTCTGAGCCACAGCGGCGCCATCAATGACCTCCTTGTCCTTCTCATCCTTGGCCGATTGAAGTTCTTGAAGCTGACCCTTGACAGCTTCGACGAGATCGGCCGCGAGTTCGTCGACGTGCGAGTACGAGTCGTTACTGACCTTGTCGGCGATGGTGGCTGGGCTATCGGCGGACTTTTGGCGTTTCGCGTCGGGTTGCTCCGAATCGGGCTCGGGAAGATAACGCTTCAGGATTGATGGGTTTGCATCGAAGCTTTAGACTGCATATCAGTACAATGCGGCCTCGGGGGCGATGAACGGGGATGGGCGCGCAGCTAAGGGCGCAAAGGGGTGCGGCAAGCGTACCTGCTGAGAACAGCGAAATAGTCTTTGATGAGTGGTTTATGATCCTCCTTTGGGATTTCCGCGTCGACCTCCATCTTCTCGGGTCCATCGCCGTTGACCTCGTCGCCTTCGTCCTCGGTATCGCGCTTCCTCTTCACAGGAACAACGGGTTGGGGGGACTCAGCGTGGTCCGGTCCAGGGATGCCGTTTGCCTGGACCGAATCCGGCTGCGCCATTGTGAAAATCGTCGTCGTGCGTCGTAATTGTGACTATTGATGGGAATTGTCGCGATGCCAGGGCGTGTCGGGCCGTTCGTTCTGTCGATGTCGCGCGGGACGACGGGGGTGGTAGGTAGCCCAGTGGAGGGCGGGATTGTCGCGACGCGCGAGGTTCGTCGGTCGCTCGTCTTGGTGGAACTCCAAACCCTTTTTTCGTCAAGCGTCGCGAGGCCAGGCGTGTTAGGGAACCTTTTCATCCAAGAACACACTCAAAGGCAAGCAACTGGACTCGGAAAATGGATGGAGTCCATCAAAGTCGCCGTTTTATGATTTTTTTCGCCTTGTAAGTGCTCCTGGAGCAATTCCCCTGCGTAACTGTCGGGAGGCTATACTGGAAAATTAGAGGGAACAACGGGTCCTTGTTGGTTGCTGGCGGAAAGGCACTGAGCTGAGGCCACCAACGATTGGTCCGCCGATCGATTTAAACGGGTCTTCCACACACGTGACGATCTGGCCTGTGCAGAGGAAGAGTGGGCTCCACGTTACGCTTACACCTTGGTGGCCATGGATACGGCCATGTCATCGAGCAGCACCGAGCAGCACCCAGCAGCACCCAGCAGCACCGGATGACTTGGTTTAGATGAAGTGGGTGAAGTAAGTTAAGGTATGCTGACCATTTCAATTCAGAGTCTCATGCACAAATGATAGCTATTTGAAATTCTTTTTTCATATTTCCACGCTGTCTTACGTTACTACTCGATCTATCAGAGGTGGTAAAAACTCTGGCGCTAAATAGAACATAATGCCCCATGAATCGTACCCATTTACTCAAGGACTCATTGAGGCCACGGAACTCAATTCACATAGCAAGTGCGTGATCGGAGTGTGTGATGGGACTTGCGTGAAAAGAAAAATGCTACTATTGGTATTCTCACAACGGTGTCCAGACTAACTTCCTGTCGTAGTTACATTACAGCCGCGCCCTAAATCGGAATGTCCGAATAATCGACGTATTCTCAAGGAAAGGGAGTTATGAGTAGGCGTTTATTTCTTGGCCTTGGCCAGACCAACGGCGTTCTTTCCGAGGTCGTAAACGGAGTACCACCGGCGGAGGAAGGCGTCTCCAAGGATGACAAGAGGACCGACCGGCTCGGGGAAGTCCATGCCCTGGAAGGTGGAGATGCAGCTGCCAGAAACCTCCAGGACGTAGTCGTATGCAGAAATGCTGAAGTTGTAGCCAGAAAGGGTGAAGGTGATGTCGGGAAGCTCGTCGCGCTTGGAGCACTCAACAGAGTACTGGCCGTTGTAACCCTTCTTGGCGCCAATTTCCTTGTTGAGCAGCTCGGCAAGAGCAGAGGGCAGAACGTTCAGGGAAGTGCCGGTGTCAAGGATGGCGCCGTGTCCCTCAAGGTCAGCGGTCTCATCGCCAAGCGTGATGGCGTCGAGGTCAACCTCCCAGTAGGCCTTGCGGCGGAGGGGAATGTAAGTGATCTTGCCCTCGTAGTGAGAGTCATCAAGGCCGCCGAAGGTAGCTTCGCTCTCATCACCCTCCTCGTTGGTGTCACCGAGGTAGAAGGCGAAGACAGGCTCGTCGATGGCCTTCTGCTTAACGAGGTTGTAGAAAGGGGGGACGATTTTGTTAACGGAAATGGTGTCGTAACCGAGACCAAGGATACCGTCAAAGCGGCCAAAGGCGAAGGCAAGGCCGGGCTCACTGGTAGCCTCGGCAAAGTCCTGCTTCTTGATCTTGAGGTCGCCAATGGAGACGTCATCCTGGGATACGAAGCCAGTCAAGCTGCCAGAGCCGTAGTGGATCTCGAACTCGGAGCCATTGGACTTGTAGGTGGAAGAAGACGAAGAGTCGTACTTGGAGTGCAAGTAGCATGCAATGCTGCCGCACTGCTGTGAGGGCACCCACAGGTTGGAGCTACCGGTGTCCAGGACAACCTTGAAGGTCTGGGGAGGAGTTCCAATCTCGATCTCGGAGAAGTCTACAGTGCAAGAATTAGTTCGGATGATGATTACTAATTACGAAACGGATGTGACATACACTGAGCGTTCATGAAGTTGCTCACGGGGACGGGGTGCTCGCCAGTGCTTGTGAAGGGCTTCTGGTTGAACATGGCATCGGCATGGCTGTCAGGGCGAGCCCCCATGTACTTCTGGCCAATCTGTCTGACCTGGTGCTCGATAGGGACAGAATTCTAAGGATGGCAACGGTCAGTAAACGTCGTTGTGGAGATGCGGGTAGATGGCCAAACATACAAGTTGCTCCTCGATGGGAACCTTCTTGAGCTTCAGCTTGTGGACTTCGGCCTGGGCCGCGCCCAAGAGCACAGCCGCGGTAAGGAGAGTGCTCTTCATCGTGGCTGTCAGCCTCGATTACCCTGATTACGATGATGTTTGGCGCCCTGCGTCTTCGTGCTGGTGATACTGGGAGATGGCGGTTGAAGCGGATGGGGGGGATGATGATGTGTTGACGGGGGGAAGATGTGAAAGCTGGGGCGGCGCCTGTACCTATTAAGTAGGTAGGTACCTTGCTTAGCAGCCTACCCAGACTTACCTTAGCAACTGCGCCCCCGTGACAGCCTGCCCACTCGCCTCCGCAAGGCACGAAGGCCCATGACGCAGCACCCGATAGGTGCAGGTGCCTTATCTGCCTATCAAAAGCTGGGGATGGTTTGATAGACCCACTTTAGCTGGCTGGGGGAGCAACCATGGAACCTAAGACGGCGCGGAGCTGCCCCAACTCGCCCAAGGCACGCAGCGAGTTGGAAGCCCGAGACAGAGCTCCTGGCAGCTCTCACACACTCGGTGACACTCACACTGCTCCCGTCTCCGTCTCTCACACTCGTAGCGCAGGGTGATGCGGCTGCCACTACTACGGAGCTTGCGTGTCTGATCGCGTGTCCCTGCAGCCTTTTGCATCCCAACACCCATTTCATTTTGCTGTTCAGTTGATCCTGCGCCGACGAGATGCTTTCCAAAGAGCGCTGGAGTGCAAGCAGCGGACGCGATGGCGACGGAATGACCCTGACATCACGCCACGAGGTGGATTGATGAGATAAGGAAGATACCTCACCTTCGGTGAACAATTCCCTAACTCTCTCACTCGGCCACCCATAGCTTATTGCTTCCCTTACCTTATTAGCTTAGCTTATTTTTGCTCTAACATCCGAGGTGTGCCTGAAAGCCAAAGTGCCTACGTGCCCCCAACACCTCGGTACCTGAGGCCAAAGGATCCTGGACAGTCTCGGAGCTCGGGGCTAATGTGGATGCGACCTGGCTTGCCTGGATGAGTCAGCATTTCCCAGACCAGAGCATGACCCAGGCGCTCACCGACCTTACTTCGGTACCTATCATACCAGGCTAAGTACCTCTGTGGCCTTCCGGGTTCCCTCGCGCCAAATGCGCTTTGGAGATGCACGAAACAGCATGCAGGTAAGGTGGGTGGGTAGTCACAACTACCTCAGTGTTGGCGCAGCTCACACTTCTCAATTGCCTCAACTCAAAGCTGAAATCTCATGGTTCACGTCAGAGCCGCATAGAGTTTGAACGTGAAAAGTCTTGATTAATCTAGAGTTAGGATCCAAACACTGGCCAATCACAGATTCGCTTGAAAGGAACTAGGAGACATACAGCCAGCCGTCTTGACTCTAGCTTGCGCCGGCATCGCAACTGTCTCGTCCCTACCTAGAAAGGTAGGACTGCATCGACGCTGCGATGAATGGTTTTCTATTATTTTCTTATGGGCGGCTCTCTACTTTGCCAGATACGGTGTTTGAAGCAGAGAATCTCTCCACGGTCAAAGTTCCAGTTGATTGCAGAGACATAAAATTGTTGTTTGAAGAATAAGTCTTATTCGGGTGGTTTCCCTCGACATGAAGCGCCTCGTCTCCCCCCGAATTCTCAAGAATGAGGTGGCTGGGAACTCAACCCACGAAGCACATCCACAGAGTGAATTTGTGCGAATTGCCAGTCTTTTCGAAAAATAGCTATTACACTGTTGTTGAGTCACAATTCAATTGCCACAAATGGCCCGCTCGCCATTTGCAAGGTCTCCCGCTCGTATTTGTCCCGGCTCACCCGAACCAAAGGTCGTTGCTCTTGGAGTCTTCAGACGGTTGAGGCGGGGAGGCACGAGCAGCTACAGTGAACAAAAGGTCAAACCGCCTCCCGGTCGTCGTGAAATGGGGCCGTTTCCTCGATGACTCGTGGAGCCGTTCCAGAATCGGAGTCGAGAGGCCCCGCCACAGGATGTGAGTGAGTTCAGGGAAAGGCCGTTTTAGCGTTAAACTGGGGACCACTTACAACTGAGAGCCACACCGGGGACCACAGGTGGCCCACCCTAGGCCGCGAGCTCACTGCCGCAAACTGTCGAGCGATCCCAATTTAGCGAGTCAAATGCCTCCGAATCGTCCCTGCCATGTCAAGCCATCAGTCAACTATCGAGGGGCCGCCACCGTTTTTTTCAATTCCACCGCGTCCTAGAGCTCGACCCCGCCAATCACACCCCGCCAAACCCCACCGCTTCAACCATTCGATTCACATTTTGCTCCCTCCGATGTTCTGCCAAATTTTCTCAAGCTTTTTTTCCCATCCCTTCATAACCTTGCTGGCCTCCCTCTCTTCCTCTTCCTCTCCTACATCTATTTCTTTCTTGCCATTGATTGCGCGAACACTTTCTCTCTCTTCCTCAACTCCACATCCCACGATCCCTCGCAACAACACAATTCACAATGGCTGCTACTGGTTCTTACTCCCTCCCCGTCTCCCACAAGGAGGTACGTCTACTCTGTTGCCCCGCCATGCTTCAAAGAGCTGTATACTGACTCACCGACAGATGCTGGAGAAGTCCCTCATCGACTCCGACCCTGAGGTCGCCGAGATCATGGTACGTTGAGCAAACCAAGCCTCGACCTCACCAAGAGCACGATCTAACCTCTCCCTATAGAAGGACGAGATCAAGCGCCAGCGCGAGTCTATCATTCTCATCGCTTCCGAGAACGTCACTTCCCGTGCCGTCTTCGACGCCCTTGGATCCCCCATGTCCAACAAGTACTCCGAGGGCCAACCCGGTGCCAGATACTACGGTGGCAATGAGCACATCGACCAGATTGAGATTCTCTGCCAGAACCGTGCCCTCAAGGCATTCAACCTTGACTCCTCCAAGTGGGGTGTCAACGTCCAGTGCCTGTCTGGCTCTCCCGCCAACCTCCAGGTCTACCAGGCCATCATGCCCGTCCACGGCCGCCTCATGGGTCTTGACCTCCCCCACGGTGGTCACTTGTCCCACGGCTACCAAACTCCCGCCAAGAAGTAAGTAACTAGACGGTGCAATGCACAATCGAATGATAATAGCTGACTCTCGTTCCCAACAGGATCTCTGCTGTCTCTACCTACTTTGAGACCATGCCCTACCGCGTTAACCTCGACACCGGCATCATTGACTACGACCAGCTCGAGAAGAACGCCCAGCTCTTCCGTCCCAAGGTCCTCGTCGCCGGTACCTCTGCCTACTGCCGTCTGATCGACTACGCCCGCATGCGCAAGATCGCCGACTCTGTCGGTGCCTACCTCGTCGTTGACATGGCCCACATCTCCGGTCTCATTGCTGCCGGCGTCATTCCCTCCCCCTTTGAGTTCGCGGACATCGTCACCACCACCACCCACAAGTCCCTCCGTGGCCCCCGCGGTGCCATGATCTTCTTCCGCAAGGGCGTCCGTTCCGTCAACGCCAAGGGCCAGGAGACCCTCTACGACCTCGAGAACCCCATCAACTTCTCCGTCTTCCCCGGTCACCAGGGTGGCCCCCACAACCACACCATCACTGCCCTCGCCGTTGCCCTGAAGCAGGCTGCCAGCCCCGACTTCAAGGCTTACCAGCAAAAGGTCATTGACAACGCCAAGGCCATCGAGAACAAGTTCAAGGCCCTCGGCCACAAGCTCGTCGCCGACGGCACGGACTCCCACATGGTCCTCCTCGATCTCCGCCAGTTCAACTTGGACGGTGCCCGTGTTGAGGCCGTCCTCGAGCAGATCAACATCACCTGCAACAAGAACTCCATCCCCGGCGATAAGAGCGCCCTCACCCCTTGCGGTCTCCGCATCGGTACTCCGGCCATGACCTCCCGTGGATTCGGAGAGGCCGACTTTGAGCGTGTCGCCAACTACATTGATGAGTCTATCAAGATCTGCAAGGAGGTCCAGGCTTCCCTGCCCAAGGAGGCCAACAAACTCAAGGACTTCAAGGCCACCGTCGCCGGCGGCCAGGTTGCCAAGATCAACGACCTTCGCAAGGAGGTTGCCGAGTGGAGCTCCGGCTTCCCCCTCCCTGTTGAGGGCTGGCGCGTTGACGCTGGCATCTAAATCATGCCAGCGGCTTGTGGGACTAGTGCCACGTATGCTAGGGAGCGATGTGGAAGAGTTGATCAAGGGAGGAATCGATATATACCACTCTGGGCTGATTAGGCCCAGTTCAACAAAAATGGTCCAGAAGGGATAAGCGTGGGGCGACCCAATTCGTAACAGGGTCGGGTTTCGCGCATGACATTTAACATGGCTCATGAACAAAGGGAAATGTGCTTCAAAGGGCACTACTGCTGCATTTTACATAGGCGTTGCAATTTTCAAGCGGAAAAACAAATACCGGGAAGGGTAAAACAAAATTCTGGAGGCGGGAGTTGGGGGTGGCGTTCTCAACTGCGGCCATTTTTAGGTAGCTGACTGCTTCAACGCGGTCAAACGCTCAATGCAATCAACACGTTGACAAGCAAGCATGTGTCTTTCCTTGAGTCTTCTGTGTGGTTTGAACCGTTACCGTTGCGCCCCCGGTGTGGCGTTGAGACACCCCAGACTAGTCTGTCCCAGCCGTGACAATGTCAACTGGGTCCAACAAACGATACAATGGAGAGAAACGAGGATGGGAAGATATAGTGGGAAGGTATACTAGACAAGGGCCATCTCTGAAGCGGTAGGTCATTGCGAAGCGTTGTAAAGCATTGTTTCGACTTCAAAGACCCTGACAGGTCTTCAGCCACACCCGCTGGGTCTACACAAAGGACTGGCCTTGTTTATATGTAAAAGCTGCTCAAGCCTCTTGTCCGGACACATGTATCTTTCCCCTCGGCCCTCGCCGTGGCCTTGAACGAGATGGCATTGACGGTCGGTCTACATAATCAACGACCCTGCCTGTCCGGGGCTTTCCTTTCGCTCTCTTCTCGATAGACCAGACCAGGAACATAAACACGCTAGGATAATACACCGTCTCGTCTACCATACTCCCTTTGACGGCATTGCTTCATCATCAACTTGTAAGTGCACTCCCGCACCAACCTCAACTAACGAGCACAGTTCTCCCACCTCTTCTCCAAAACGTCGCATCGTTTCTATTCCGTAGTCCAGGTAAGCTTCACAATATGACCAAAGTAACACCCCTCGTCCTCGTCCTTCTCGCCTTCGCCCACGTTACTCCAGCCCTCTCCTTCTACATCCCCCCCTTCCTCAACTACACAAATAGCACAAACACAACCTATCATACCCCCAAGCCCCCCGCCCCCGTCGACGTCTCGATAACGGACATAGAAGTAGACAAAGACGCCTGGATCTGGGGCGAATCCTCCGGACCCTCCTTCTACAGGGGCAGCAGAAAATGGGAAGACCAAATCTGCGGCGCCTCCTCCTTCGCAGGCATCACCCGCCCGACATCGCCCCTAACGACAGATTGCCTGGCACTCGCCGACGACGCTGAAGCGGAGCGTTACGTCTGGTACGCAGATGGCTTCGCAGACAACAACAACACCATCCTCGGCATCCGCACCCACGGCACCTGCAAGTTTGGCATCCGCCCCCCGTACGCCGACGCGCTCCCGCACATCATGACGGGCTGGTACGTCGGCGGCGTGGACGTTGCCGAGGTGGTGCGCACCGCGGTGCGGGACTATGACGCCGGCGGGCTGACGGGCGCGAGCGGCATGATGCACTGCTGGGCGAACCGGCAGAACCACGTCGACGTGCAGTGGGCTATTTACGGGCCGGGGGAACAGGCCGAGGCGGGCTGGTTCTGGGCTCCGCCTGTGCCCTCGGTCGCTGTTAAGAGAGGCGTTGTGAGCACGGGTGTGGTAACTGGTGTGCTGGTTTTCTGGTTACTGTTGTTTTGGTCCATTGTGAACTGAGGTTGTAGATACGTTAGGTACTTTGGTTGTAGGTTGCATCGGGGGGGGGGTAAGTAACACAAGCTCTCAGTGCAAGGCAGACTTTTCATGAGGCGTAATGTTGTTTTAGGTTTCAGCCAGAGTTCATCCATCGATGTAAGTCCCAGCTTCACATAAAGTCGAGTTTATTATAAACTTGAGTCGTTACATTCGGCTCATGTCAAGAGCATGGTTCTCCAACTCTACCACATAGTTGTTTTGTCTAGCTCCTTTTAGACGTAAAACTGTAAAGTCTCTCAAATAATTCCTCCAACAAATCACCTAGAGGATAAAAAGGTTCAAAATTCTCTTAACCAGCCACTGCTGTCGTCGCGATCTCGCCAATTCTGAGTTTCGTATCAGGTTGCCTGAATCACCCTTCCTAGTGGTTTGTACTACCAGGCTGTAGGAAACCTTGAAGGCTTGTCCAGGCTGTCGGGATCGTGCACAGCTCGTACAATTGTGCACCTGTGAGGAAGACACTGTGGCGTTGTGACTGTAACGTGACTCAAAAATATTCTCGTTCTGTTCATGGGTACAAAGTCATGATTCGATTCCTCCCCCCCTACAGCATCAACCGAGTGTTAAAGAGGCTGTGTGGCACTTAATCCACGTAGCGTCAAAGCTTGATTTTTTGGCAAGTAGGTAGGAAAGATCGCAAGATGTAGCAAGACCGACCATCACCCGCCAGAACTGTCATACCTTGTCAGAGTTCACAAGGCGAATAATAACCTGGAGGGACCTTGAAGAGGGCGCGTGGGGCGCTTTAATAGGCAGACTCAAGCGAAGCTGAACTCTGATCCGGAGTGAAAGCCAAACCGCGAGCCAATTGACAAACATGTTCGTCCGATAGCGATTTCGGATGAAATGGTAGGAACTTCAGCTATCAGGCACAGAAAACTTTGTGATGCTGAAAAATCGATGACAGTCAAGACACCGGGGCGAGTAGTCATGGGCCAAGATAATGGGATGTGCCATGGGGAGGAGCGGTTGAAGTTGTAAGCTTTGACGTTGCCGTATGCTTCCAATAAATGTGAATTCAAGTTCCATTGCCCCGAACCAAACGAGGCCGTATTTCCGATTGGCCATGTCAAACAACTGGCGGTCATTAACATAACCGAAGCCGGGAATAGCAATAGAACGCAAGGCTTCGTCCGAGAGGGCTGCAATGGAGACACGGAAATCATGCACTTGCACTTCATGGCAAGGCCTAAAGAAGCGGTCTGAAAGTCTCAGCTTCCGTTGTGCCCTTAGACTAAGCTAAATGTTGGCGTCGTGAACCAGTTCCGATGGCAACCGTTGAGAGTTTGTAGGCGCCGTCTTGAGTCAAGACGGCGTCACGGCCTAATGGTAATCAGAGGGGGATCCACATGTTCCAAGTCAGCTGCCCGATTCTTCACCGTATCATCGGATGGCGTTGGGAACCATGAGAGGCGATGCGACCAAACTCGTGTTGCTCGAGAGTCGTATCCGATGGGGCGAGTAGTCGTGTGAGGCGCGTTGCGAGGACTGGACGAGGAAGTGAGGGGGAGAAATAAAATTCCAATTTTGCGATGTCGTTGGGCTGTCAGAAAGTGTCAGAGAGTAGGCCTCGTCTTGTGTCACACGAGCTGACCAACGAAGCGCTTCTTTCGAGGTTCACCCGCTTTAGTGTGTGTTCAAGACTCAAGTAGCATGTGCCAAGATGCCCGGCCCGTGCTTGCTAGCAGCAAAAAAAATAATAGCAAAAGCGGCCGGCTCCGCGCTGCATGATGCATAATCTGGTAGTGGCCGCTGGCGGGATCGAGGCAGAGAGACAAAACAGTGGCTTGCGTTAGGCTGGATACTTTATCTCGACAAGATTGTGGATGCTTGAGCTTGAGAGCTGTTTCGATGTAGCCTCGCCTCGTCGAGTCACCAGACCTGCCTCTCGTGTGCAGCGCATACGCGCTTCGATATAGAGCAATGGCAACTGATCCTTCGCCCCAAGCAAGACTCCATGTCTCCTTATTCGCCCATAGTCGGTCGACCGCACAGTGGCTCAGCTTCAACAAAGCCGAGTGACTCAATCGATATATTGCTTCAGTCGTCATTACTTCTGCTTACGTCGCCGCTCTCTTTCATTGCTTGCGCCTTCACCGAAATCGAAGTAAAAGGGCGGCGGCGGCGGATTTGCAGTACGCTTGACTGGCCTTTCGGGCGCAGGTACTTCGTATTGCTCTTTGTTGAACACGGCCTGGAGCCAGCGTCTGGCTGGTCGCGACAAATTCCCATGCGTCCAGTCTGGAAGTTGAGGCATCATTCTCACGAGGGCCTCTGGACAACATGTCAGAAAAAAACACAGAGGCGAGCGAATGTCTCTCGCTTTGCCGCGGGAAGGATGGGAATGAAGAGAGACAGGCATGTCAGAGACACGGAACGAGAGGAGGAGAATAAAAGGGCAAAGGAGCAATGAGGTAGAGCAAGAGAGACGAGATCGGTGGCGCCGTTTGAATGTTTCGGAATGGCAAGTCTCTAGCGGCATCGTTGGCGCCCTCCAAGTTCCTCCTCCTTCTCCTTCTGGGGGGGGTGTCTTCAAAGCCGGAGGGCGGGTGAAGCATCGTTGCATCGATAGTGGAGGGGCCTGGGCATCTCGCACCTGCAGATGATGTGCCCTGACGTGACTACCTTACCTATAGGCCAGGCCAGGGCACCAATGGATGGATCTTCAATCCTCCTCCAAACTGGCCAAAGTGCCTTCCCTGCTGCGTCACTGGGATTAAGTTGACCTTCCAAAACCACCCTGGCAGGCCTGGCAGGGGCACTTCACAACGTAACTAAACAACCCCTTCAGCGGAACGTCCATCTGTTGAAGCTTACCCCCTGAGTCTTCAAGCTGGGAATTGACTCTTGTTTCTTGTCTTTGATCACCACTTGGATTCTCTCTGCGTCTGCTGTGGCTCGTGATATCGCTCTTCTCTTCCCTTCGCACCCGTCCCCTTCTTCCCCACCGGGCCTAATCGCTGTCCCAGTGTGACCAGCTCGCCCGGCGTGCTACACTCCATCCATCACCAGGACATTTGCGGCCCGTCTGCCTTCTCTAATTATTTGAGTCTCGCAGCCTGCCTTGGGCGCTGCGCCTGCCCAGGACTTAAGAACGAGGCGCCGGACGCTACTTGGTCAACTCGACGCGCAACATTGACCCGCCTCATCTTGGCTTTCAGCTTCCGGCTTATGCGTCCAGGCATCTCCTGTTATAAAGACGTCCCATGCGGGCTCTCTTCCATCTTCGACTCTGACTCTACTTCGAGCGGCATAGTCAGAGAACCCGCGACCATCGGCAAATCGTAACACAGCAAGCTGCAGTAGTGGGAAAATAATAATCATTCATCAGAAAACCCCCCTGCTGCTGACTCGAACTCGAGCAAGCAAGTATGGTAAGCTTCCATCCCACTCCCGTCCTGCTTGTGTTTGCACGGAACGGCCCGCCGCTTTACTCTTCAACATCCTTGCCTAACCAACCCCCCCCCCCCCCCCCCCCCGCTCATCCGCGCCGGAATATACGGTACTCCTCTCCCCCCCCCCCGCCCTTTGTTTTTTTGCTCGAGCGCCCCCCCCTCTTCCTTTCCACTCCCCCTCCCCTACCCCCCCCCCCCCCCCCCCCCCCACCCCTTCCTTTTCTCAGCTGTCAGCTCGCCTCCTTTCTCATTGTGGCCGACATATTCTAGAACATCTGATGAATATCGTTCGATCGAGATGCTAATTAGTCCAGGGGTCCATCAATAAACAAATCGCACGCTATGAAATCACCGCTGTTTTCACTCATCCTGACGCCACCGTCGATATTGTCCTGGTCCATGGTCTCAATGGTCATCCCAAAAGTACATGGACTTCGTCTCCATCTCAAGATGGCGGAGATGTGTTCTGGCCCACAGACCTACTACCGCACTCCCTGGGAAAGACCCGCGCCAATATCTTGGTCTACGGCTACAATGCAGACGTCTATACAAGCGGTAAAAGCGATCGAAGTGCCAGCGACAACTTCATCTTCCAACATGCTCAGACACTTGTTACAAACCTTACTCTTTATCGTAAAAGCGAGCGTACATCCAGGAATCCCATCATCTTCGTCGCCCACAGCTTGGGTGGCATACTTGTCAAGCGTGCCCTGCTTTACTCCAACGATTTGAGAGACAAAAACCAAGAGGATGCAAGATCTATATTCGTCTCTACCTTTGGCATCATTTTCCTAGGCACTCCACATACTGGATCTGATATGGCAACGTGGGGCATCGTCCTGCAGAAGATGGCAGACGCCATTGCGCCCAAGAAAGTATTCGAAAGCGAGTCAGTTCTCCTCAAAACCCTGAAAAAGGACAACGAGAATCTGCAAAATATCAATAGCCACTTCCTTGACGTTTACCAACGTTTCAAGATCCATATGGCCCACGAAAACCACAAGACTGATGTCAAAGGCACGATGGTGGTGGTGGTGGATGCGAGTTCAGCGAGTCCTCAACTGCCAGGCGTCACTTACTACGGCATTGAGGCGGCCCATTCCGGGATGTGCAAATTCGATAGCAGCAGCGCTCCAGGATACAGAAATGTATCGACCGCCATTCAAACGTGGGCGGAAGAGGCATCGCCAGTTATCCGAGCCCGCTGGGACATTGAATTGGACGACAGGAGGGCTAGAACACAGTACGAGGCTTCCGAGATGACTCGCGAGTATCGCAAACCTGCAGAGACCGTATTTTCAGGTATTTCTCCCCTTCTGGTGACTTTCCTCTTCTCATCCTTCCGAGTTCACCGGCTGCGTATCTCGTTCTACATATATTTCTCCTCTTTTTCCTCTCTTTCCTCTTTCTCCTCTTCCCCCTCTTCTCCCAAGACCCCCCTTATCTATTCATCAACAGTGTAGAAATGACAATCGGGAAGCGGATTATGAATTTTCGGTCTGACAAGTGCATCTAGAATATAGAGATATTCAAACAGCTCAACAATCGTCACCAGTTGACACGGCAAACACCCGTTGCGCGTCTATTTCTGACTCTGCTCACCAAGTCTTGAACTCCGGTCCTCATTTTGTTCATCCTGACCGGTTCCGGCCCAACTCATTTTTCAAAGGGCGAACGGAAGAGCTTGAAAGTCTTCACAAGCTGTTGAAAGACCCGAGGAGGCGTTCAGAGGGAACATCTGCAGTCCTAATTCACGGTATACCTGGTGCCGGAAAAACGCATCTTGCTCGACAGTATTGCTTCAGCCACAAGGAACAGTATCCTGGGGGCACATACTGGATCAGGTCTACCACATTGCAAGACATGGAGGACGGGTTCTGGCGCATTGCGAAAACCGAGGCTATCAGGGGCATGGCTGTTCAAGGAAAGACGAAAGACTTGTTGAATCCACAAAATATGGTGGATATCGTCAGAAGCTGGTTCAATGAGTCAAAAGATTGGCTGCTAGTATTCGATGGCATTCGTTTCAACGACGACGCTGTTCTCAGATACATACCTGACCGACCAAACAGCAGTATTATCTATACATCAACCGAGCGGTGCGATCCTGGTTCTTATCTTCTTGACAACCCCAGCATCATGAAGTTGGGTTTACTCCCAGTTCAAGACGCGCAAGAGTTATTGCTTGAAGAGATGGGAAAGAAACAGCCATACACCACTGATGATCTCAGACGGGCTCAAGACTTGGTACAACTGATGGATCGCCTCCCCCTAATGATTCATGCTGCTGCTTTGCAGATGAATGCAACCCGGGAACCGCTCGCAAAGTATCTAAAGACCTTCCGGGATTCGCCAAAAGTGGGCATTCTTCCTGCATACAAAGCGATTCGAGATCAGTTGCAGACTCGTGGTAACTCCGCCGCATTGAATCTCATCTACATCCTCTCCTTCTTCAGTCAATTTATGCCAGTTGAACTACTAACTCTTGGTTTGAGAGCTTTGGACAAGCGTACACCTGTGAAAACGGAAACAACCAGGGGCAGAAGAAGTTTGACACAGACTTTCGTTACTTTGATAAGCTTTGCTCTTATTGAACGAAACGAAACGGACGACATCTCTTCCGCGAGCTCGCAATGCTCCCATTCAGGTGTCGACGCCTCACCCGAGACTTTGGATACACTTCGTGTCCACAGTGTTGTACAGACATTCTTCATCGAGCTTCTTGCTGAAGAGGGACAGCTGCATTTCTGGCTGGAGCGGGCCATCCGCGTCTTCTGCACGTCATTTGATGAGGCTTATGCCAGGATAAGTGGTGAGCCTGATACCGGCCTGCCGGAAGACTACAGACAATATTCTAGGCACGGGAGAAAGTTAAGGGAGCGTCTCATTCGTTACGCCAATGATCGCTCGTCTCTCCAATCTCGAGAGCAACTCAGTTCACAGTAAGTGGAAAGTACCTCTTGTTTTTCCATCGCAACCCCCTTTATTCAGTAATGCCCTTGCGACTTTTTATGACTGGGTTTGGACATCAGTTTCTGTTGCTATTATTTGTGTCGATCTTATTTTCTCTCCATTTCCGTTCAGCTTTGTGCAGGAGTACTGACGCTGAGAAATAGGACTGGCTCCGTGGATCTTGTCGCTGCCAGAAAAGACTTGGAGGAACGACTTGCAAGGTTACCCGCAGATCTGAATGAGTTGCAGAGAACCGTTTCTACAAGAATCATTGATGGGAAGGAGGCTGGAGTTCATACCTCTGTCTTCGAGCGCATGAACAGTCTATCATCACATTCGACAGATGCCTCTGGTGCCGCCGTATTCCCTCACTCAGCGGGTGCCTACCCTCCCCAAGTGGAACACGATTACGAGTCGCCGCTCACAATGGACAATCCCCACCACTTCCACATGCCATATGTGCCATATGTGGATGAACAGGCGTCTCCGGTCGAATACCAGGGGTCAGAGGATCGAACCATCACTCCATATCCCCCTGACATAGAAGAAGGGCCTTATCCCGATACTGCTGGTTCTGAGTGGACTACCGTGACCAGACATCGATCGGTGAGGAGGATGTCACTGCGGCGTTATCATGATCGTGGAGGAGCATGGAGAGAGACTGCCACAGCGACAAACGATCCTCGTGTGAGCATTAGTCGAGAGTCTGCAAGAGGTCTCATTACCCCGCCTCAGTCTTCAAGAGGTGGCAGATCACCCAGTCGCTCTAAAGTTTCTGCAAGGAGCGAAGCTGAGGCCGAACTCCTCCACATCAAAAAGGGGTCTCCACCGCCACCTCGAGGTGGTGGCCTCATACACGACAAGGGCAGAAGCTCCAGTGCCGGTACACCTGTGGGACCGAACTCAGTTCTCGGAAATTCCAGCTACGCCAAGGTCGTGTCAGGAACCGCGGCCGAGGAAACATCCTCGTTTCCTGTATTCACTTCTCCGCCCTCCAGAGCCGGGACACTCGACAGGGCAGCTGCCTACGATGCTCGGTCTGTCTACAGCCTGCAGACCGTCAATAGCCGTACGCCTTCGACGGGTCCCAAGTTGAAGGAAAATCAACTGCCAAAGACGACTGGTTTCGTTAATTCGTTCCGACCGACTGAATCGTCTCACCAGTCACAAGGTCAGGAATCCGTTCCACAGCCGTACTTTCAAAGAATGTTCCGGCGAATGGCGAGATCAGTCAGTGGGACCAAGCGTCATGAGAAATCAGCCCAGGGAAAAATTGCCTCTCGCAGTTCATCGACCTCATCTGCTCCGAGATCGTCAGAAGAACTCTCAAACACATACCAGGAGGGTGTGAGAACAGCAAACTCTAGTCCGGGTCCGAATCACCCCCAACCTTTCCCTCACGGACTGTCTATTGTCACGAATCAGCAGAGCAGTTTGCGACAGCATCCTGTTGACCATCCAGTAAACCATCAGCCACTGTACACATCTCAGGATGAGTCCTACAACAAAGTTGTTTCTCGGTCTGATCCAAGCCTCGATCGCCGGAGTCCGGACGTCTCGTCTCTTGGGACTATGGGAAATCCACCTTCTTCGAAGCTGGTCTCATCTAGCACATATCTAGAGAATTATAGGCCACCTGGAAGCCCTGCCAACCCTACGCCGCCAAATGGGTATTCATCGCAGCCAATGTCTAGAAATCCAAGCTCAAACCCTCGGTACGCGGCAGCGACTGGCTCGGCTGGCACTCTCCTGAGCAGCAACAGCGGGAGCGTTAGGTCAAGTCTGCCCCATCGACGAGCACCATCCATGGTGGAGACGGAGCCCTCACCACGCCTCTCTCCAATAGAAATGGATCAGACTTCTTACGACATATGGAATTATAGGCAGAATGGACGACCTATTGACGAGACGCTCTTCGGAAACAGCAATATGCCTAGCCGACTGCCTATTGGTCATGTTCCCAATTTCATACGGGAAAGCCCAACAATTAGCCCACAGCGTCTCCCTGGCAATGGCGAACCAATGTCCAGATCCGGGTCCGGGGGTATCAGAACTACAGATGGCAGGGTCATCTCTTTTGGTGAAATTCCTGTAAACGTTGAAGAAGCAGAACGACGGCGTATTCGAGCGGACCACCATCGTCTCCAACGCAGGTATGAGGAAGCTGTGGAGCTTTCGCAGCAAATCAGACCCGATGAGGCGGACCCAGAGTCTCCTCCAGAGTCAAATCCTATTGGGCTTGGACTAAGGATGGAGTAGAAGGGGTCATATTCTGACACCATACTTGGTTTAGGAATGATATGGAGCGCCGCTTCGGGAGGCTCTGAAGACATACTTTGATGACGGAGACACTCTTGGGCTGGGTCTGCAAGGCGGAGAATGGAAATTATGGGTTGAATCCTCTGTCTGAATTCCATCTTTTCTCAAGACTTGGGATAAAGGTAATGCTTAGGAATGGCAAGAGGCTGGCGTTAAAACAGTATGAAAGGGGTATTTTGGTTATTTTTATCCCCTCAAGACGGTCTTGGAGGCCTGACGTTTCTTTTGTTACTTGTAGATTGATTGATAATCAGAGCATGGTTAAAATCGCAAATTGGCGCCCGCATGCTTCACTTGTTATTGTGACTGTTTGTTGGTGTTCTCTAACTGGCAGGCCCGAACTCCTGCAGTATGCGAGGGGAGACCTACTACCTCGCGGTTGTCGCAGGGCTGTTCCATGGTCACAGCAAACCCCTATTTTGGTATCTATTCTTTTGGCGCCAACATGAGCACGTATTCCCGCGTGCTATGCCCCAGCTTAATCATGTCCTTATCCCTCAACTCGTAGTATCGACTATCCGCGACCTTGTCCCCGTTCAGCACCGTCCCGTTGGCGCTCTCGAGATCAATGAGGTACGGCTTCACCTTGCCGATGCGGTCCCCAAACTCGTTCCGCTTCTCCACGTGGCGGAACTGAATCACGGCGTGCTGCTTGCTGATACTCGGGTGCTCGGCCACAAAGTCCACGACGGCGGCCTCGCGGCCAACGAGCCAGCAGCTCCGGAGGTTGAGGTCCACCGTGTCGGCAATAGCGTCCCCCTTGAAGACGAAGAGCTTCCACTGGTCCTTGGCGGGGGGTTTGCGCGCCTCGGCGGGCTCGTGGTATTTTAGCACGATGGAGGTGCCGTCGGCCTGCTGGACTGAGTTGGATGCCGCTGCTAGCAGGCCCGTCGTGCGAAGGTTTGGTTGTTCCTTGGGTTTTTCGGGTTCTTCGCCCTTGGAGACTGCGAAGGAGGCGTCTTGGTCTGGTAAGGGGCCGGAGCGGCGGATGGGGCTTGTGGGTGCAGTGATGCGTTTGCGCTTTGTGGTTTTGTTATCGTCTGCTTCCGAGTCGGAGGCCGGGCTGCGGTCGCGGTCGCGGTCGCGGTGCCGGCGGCGTCGGGATACATCTTTATCTCTGCTGCCGCGGTCATCGTCGGGGGATCGTCTCCGCCTGTGTCTGTTGCGATCGCGGTCCCGTGAGCGGGAACGTTTCCGCGCAGGAGGTTCTGGTGAGCGCGAGCGGCGCGAAGCGTCGCGCCGATCTCGTGACCGCGATCTTTTCCGTTCCTTGTGTGGCGGTCGTTCCGAGCCGCGATCGCGTTCGCGATAGTGGCTGTCGCCGCGGTCTTTGCTGCGTCTGCGGCGGTGGCTGTCGCGGTCTGTGGTGTCCCTTTCTCGGTGCGGCCTGTCGTCTTCGTCGTCGTAGCGGCTGCGCCGTGATCGTTGGCCACGGTGCTCGTCGTCGGAACCCATCTTCGTGTCGGTTTGTTTTGCCTTGGGAAGTGGGCGAGGTTGGAGGCGGGAGAATTCCTTCACAGATGGCTGACCACGCGACCAGCGTAGGACGGTCGTTAGGCAGATGAGATGCGGGTTTTATCGAATTCGGCCCCTGATCCGCAATGCAATGGAAATGTCTTCCAGAGAAAAGTTCAAGCCACAGCAGTTGGCAGGGAATGAACTGTCAGTGCCTATTTTGGATCCGTATTCTCTCAACGATAAATATCCAAGCCGGCCGGATTGGAAGAGTAAGATTTTCGCCGGAAGCTCTGAGGTCATTCCGCAACGGACGTGCCTTTTAGCGGCTGAAGGGTAAAATGGCGGCCCCCACACGCTGCAATATCCGTCCTACACGGCCCCAACAGCGACCCCACTCCGGTCCCGTCCTCCATCCCGCCCGGCCATCCTCGACCACCGCCGTCGTCCGCGCATTGTCGCTTCATAAATCACAACACCACGAAAAAACCTCACCACTTCCGCCTCACTGCCAACCCAAACACCTGCTTCAGCACCAGGCAATAAATCACCGACACCAAAAGTTGTTCGCATGGCTCCAAAAACTATGGAAATCAATTTAGACAAAGTATTCAAAAAGTCAAAACGATTCGGGCTAGCCCCTTCGCGTGCTAAACCCGGCCATTTAAGGCCTCAAAGGTCGCACAGGGCTGCCTCCACCGAGTAGCGAACAAGAGGGTCTGTAAGTTCGGTTTCACTGCCGCGCTGCTAACGCCGCTACTTTGGAACCACTCGCCCAACTGCTCAACGGAAGCAGACGTGGGAGACCTCATAGATAAAGGCAAGGCCGCCGTTCTGTTGGGTCCGGTCAGGCTTATGATGGAAGGAAGGAGCCTCGAGTAGGACTGTCTGCTTCCTTCCCAGCCTATTATTAGACCCTCGCGATTTCATCCGGACTCGAGCACGTAAGAGCATTAGAGAATCGGGGAAGGAGCCTCGTCTGCGCTGCAAGATGGGACTCACAACATTACGGAAACATACCGACGGATTGACTGGTTGGTGGCTCATCAGATTGTAAGATACCCTGATTCTATACCTCTTTTTCGCAGCGCAAGTTGTGCTACTCGTCTTCCAACACCTCTCGAGACGCCCCTTTTCTATTCTCTTCCCCTGTACTCCGCTGGATCATCATGCGAGGCTGAATTCGGTAATCTCGCCCATTTCGTTCTTCGCTTCCGCTCCAACCTTGTAAGAAATCCTCCACCGCAACTTAATGGACTGCACCTTGCGGTTCTTATCCCCAGCATGCCATACTTCTACGAACTGGGTCACGCCTCTGCTCTGTTTGGGAGCCAATTCGCGCCCCGTCTGGGGTCTGAGGCCAAGTTCGTAACCCTGACTAGTGTTAGCAACATGATTCATCTCGAAAAGGACGCGCAAGACTCACTTTCGTGGCAGCGAGCTGGTAGTGAAGCTCCGAGATGGGCTGCGTGGACTTGTTCGAGAAGGCAAAACTAAGGTTGATCGCATTGCCCGTCCCCGTTCTCCCTGCGATCATCTCAATCTTGACAATAGAGTCGCTGACGGTTGCCTTGTGCTCCTTGGGTTGACTAGGCGCTTCAGGGGGGAGGGCTGATGAGAAGGCCCATTCGTCATCATCGTTTGCAGCTGGCGCAGCTGGCGCAGGGGCGATTGCGGGAGCGGGAGCGGGAGTGGTGGGCTTAGAAGAGAAGATGGGGGATCCCAGAGCGGCAAAGGGGTCGTTTGAGGTCGCGACCGGCTGCTGGGGCGGCTTGAAAGCAGACATGCCAGACGGCTGGGGTGTGCCGCATTGGGATGCTGAAGGAGAGGTAAAAGAAGCGAACTGCGAGAAGGATGGCGGTTGGGGTGTTGCAGTGTTGCTCATGGGTCCCTTTGCACTGTTGTTTTCTGTGACGGAAGAGAGCAGTGCTGGTCCTGGAATGTCTAACTTTGGTCAGTATGTGGATAAGTCAAAGGCTGCAACAAAGATTCTGGTTAACATACTTGAGTTTGCTCCGAATCCCAAGGTTAAAGCACCCCCTTGACCGTAGCTTGCTGAATCGTCCATGGACAGGCCGAGAAGATCGTTCTCGATGCCTGCTGACTTCGAGGCCGGCTGACTTGACGATGAGCCATTTGTTGTCTCTGGTTCACCATCAAAGTCGATTAAAGAAAGCTCTTGCGAGGCACTCTTGGAAGAACCTGAAGTCGACGGCAGCGGCGCACCACTGGCTACCTTCTTGGCGGCTTCAATATCACCCTTCTTCATGAGCTTGTACCGCTCCACCGTCCGATGTATGCTGTCGTTGATCTCCAGCAACTTTGCGACGGCCTCATGATCATCCGATTCCTCTTCACACATCTTCTGGATCTTAGGTTGCGCACTGGACAGGGCAGCAGCGAGCTCTGAGAACACGTCTCCGTCCTGCATCTGGTCGCCCTGTTGGAAAGCCTCAAGTCTCTCTTCGAGCAACCTGGCCTTGGCCTGGATCTTGGCGACCTCCTGAGCGGCCTTAGCGCGGTAGTCGGTCTTGCTTCGAGTATCATAGCCGGCCATGATCTTCATAAGACGGTTTGCCTCCTGCAGGTCCTCAGGTGTACCCCGTCGAATGAGCTCCTGGAGCTTAGCAGATTGCGCCTCGCGTTCCTCTTCTTCCATTTCCTCGGCAGATTTCAAGTTCTACGCACGTCAGTATAGCTCCAAAACGCTGTCAGCGTAAGAGGCGCCTTACATCGCTGGGGTTGAGCACGGCGGCGTCATCCCGTCTGACCTCGGGAAAAGTATACCCTTTGTAGCTCAGAAGACGATGCATATCCCGAATAAAGCCCAAGTCCTCCTTGTATCTGCTCGTTTCGCATATCGTGCTTCTCCACTCCTCGATCGCCTCAAGGATCTTCATCTGCACCCTCGTCGCCCGTATCGGGGGTCGCTCGGGGAACCTTCTGACAAGCTCATTGAGGAATTCCTTCGTGCTAATCTGCAAGTGAAATGGATAACCGCAGTTCTTAACGCAGATGTCGAGCAGGTTGATCGCGAGGAGGGCCACGTTGGGATTGCGATGGTTGATATAGCTGACGATGGCGACAGCGGCCTCGCGTGGGGCGGAGCCCTTCTTGGAATTGATCAAGTCGGAGATCTCGAGGTTCAGAGCGAGGTTCGGCTCGTAGTTCTCGGGACTGCAAGCGGCCTGAATGAAGCGCTGAAGCTGGGATGGCGTGGGAGCACCCATTTCGCCCCAGCGGTCTCGGGCCGCAGCTCTGGCTGATGCGGCCTCCATTGTCGTTGCGGTTGTTGCGTTCGTAGACAGCCTCGGGTGGGGAGGTAAGGGAGCTAGCTATATTAGCGATTGGAACCTTGTCTTCGTTAGGTTCTCAAGGTGCGAAGCGCATCTGGGGTGGATGGCCGTGAGAAGTAAAAGCTGGCCGAGCAAGCGCCTGCGAATTGGACAGATTGGATTAGGTCGGCGCAGGCATCCCTCTTGAACCCTGTGATAGGTACCGATGGCATCTGTGGCCGAGTGACGAGGGGCTGCTGAGTGACAGGCAGTATGGGAGGAGGAGCCACTTCAAATGTGGCCTGTGCTTGCCAAGGTGTGGGTGGCTTCTTTTACCTCATTCGGAGGTAAACTGCCTACTAGCATATTCGAACCTTCCTATGCATTGTAATGTTTTTCCCCCGTCTATGTGCCCCTCCAATACCCCGCCAAACTATTCCACCGCCCAAGGGAATGCCGAACCCTACGAATCGCAAGAAATTCAATCAGTCACCTTGTAATACAAAAGCACCCTGAACATGGTCCGCCACAAGAAAGACAACTTCAGCTCCCGCGGCCGCAAACTCCACTTGGGCCCGCCGCGACAACGCCAACCCCGAGATGGCGACGACACCGACGGCCCCTCTATCCGCCCAACGTTCAAGGCTGCTTGCTGGGATCTCGGCCACTGCGACCCCAAGCGATGCTCTGGCAAGAAGCTGATCCGGATGGGCATGATGCGCGATCTCCACGTCGGTCAGCGGCATAATGGCGTCATCATCACACCCAATGGCAAACACACCGTCTCCCCGGCCGATCGCGACCTCATGGACCAGTACGGTGCCGCCGTGGTCGAGTGTAGTTGGGCGCGCATGAAGGATGTCCAATGGAACAAGGTGGGAGGCAAATGCGAGCGGCTGTTGCCGTACTTGGTGGCTGCGAATACTGTCAACTACGGCAAGCCTTGGAAGTTGAACTGTGTCGAGGCGTTGGCCGCGGCGTTTTACATCTGTGGACACCCTGAGTGGGCAGAGCAAGTTCTGGCCCCTTTCTCCTACGGTGAAGCTTTCTTGGAGATCAACGGGAGTCTGTTGAAGAAATACGCCGCGAGCGAGGACGAGAAGGGAGTGAAGAAGGTTCAAGAAGAATGGCTGGACAGACTCGACAAGGAATATGCGGACAGCAGAGAGGATGCTGACGCTGACGACATGTGGAAGGGAGGAAACACAAACAGGAGAGCCATACGAGACTCTGACGATGAGGAGGAGGATGACGAGGACGATGAGAGTGGAGACGAGTCTGGCGAAGGCGATAGTGTTGACGGCATATACCTGGGCAAGAAGCCTGCAAAAGACCAAGAAGAGGAAGAGGATGACAAAGACCCATACGCGATATCAGATGACAGCAATGACGACGCGGCCATGGAGGAGATACGGCGCAAGGTTCTCGCATCAAAGACGTTCTCGAACCCGGCCGCAGAGGAGAAGAAGAAGCCCGAGTCGATAGCACGGCCACAAAACTTGAAGCCTGACTCTGATGTCGAGCCCGACTCGGACAATGGAGAGGACGATGACGACTTTGACAACATCATCAATGCCACGCCTGTCACGGACAAAATTGGGTTGGCTAAGCTTGAGAAAGAGCGGTCGCAAGCGACGACCACGAGTAGAACCTTCTCATCGAATACTGTGTCTGCCCCGAAACGGTGGTAAAATAATACATGATGAAGTTTGAGGTGGTTCAAATGCTTCAAGAAACACTCTTTGACCGCAATGATTGATCATCTAATTAGCATTGTTTTACAGTATGGTGTTGTGTGAGTTATATCTCCGAATACATTCATCCCCGTCCAGCGCACACCTTTGATACTCTGCAGCTCTCAGAGTCCCTTTTGCCCAATTCTATACCGACGACATCGCCTTTTTTTGTCTCGTACAAATGTCTCACAGCTGTTTTCATTATCTTACAAGGTCCTCTTCTCCCTCACCTCCTCGTACATCTGGATTTGGTCGCCCACGTGGAAGTCTGTAAAGCCATCGAGGGCGATACCGCACTCGGAGCCCTTTCTGATTTCGTTCACGTCCTTCTTGCCGTGCTTGAGAGTATCAATCTTGCCTGAGTTCGATGTCAGATTAGGCGGGCTTAGACAAGAAGTATTTGAAGGGGGAAGCTTACCATCGAAGACCTTTTCGCCTCCGCGCAATATGCGCGCTCTAGTTGAGCGAGTAACCGTGCCGTTTCTGACCTTACATCCAGCAATATTCTTGTACACGCGGCCCTTGATGTTGATGGGGAAGATCTGAAGAATCTCCGCCTCGCCGACGACTTTGGACGACACCTTATCCGGCAAGGCCTCTGACATCACTTGCTTGACGTCGTCTGCCAAGTGATAAATAACGCTGTGATCCAGAATCCTGACACCCTTTTCCTCGGCCATGGCCTTGATGTGGCCAGGAATGGTACTGCTGAAGTTGGCAATGACACTACCGGATGCCTCAGCATGCTCGACATCTGACTCGGAAACCTGACCAGCCGCAGACCGAAGGATACGAGGCTTCACTTCGTTGTTTCCAATCTCGTTAATTGTGGCGCATACGGCTTCGACAGAGCCCACAACGTCACCTCTGACCATGAAGTTGACGACAGCCGTGGCCGGGGTGGGTTCGGCATCGGCATCGGCTGCCTCAATGTCTGCCGCTACCTCTGCAGCAATTTTGGCCTCGCGTTCGCGTAGTTCCTGCTCGGCCAATTGCTTCGAAGATGCCTCTCTCTCCCGCATCTCCTCACGGTAGTCGACAGCCACTCTGGCTCGATCTTCATCGGGTGCCTGGATGATCTCGTCACCAGCAGCGGGTAGCTCGTCTCTCCAGCCCAGAACCTCGACAGGGGTTCCAGGTGGCGCCTCGTCCAGCTCCTGTCCGGCCTCGTTTCGCAAAATTCGAACCCTGGCCCAGGCCGTGCCTGCGACAATGAAGTCGCCGAGACGCAGAGTACCGCGTTTGACGAGCACGTTGGCGGACTTACCGTAGGGCTTTACACTGGCTTCAAGGACCCAAGCTTCAGCCATACCATCGTCTTCAGCTCGCATGTCTTGGATTTCGGCTAGGGTCACAATATTCTCCTCAAGCTCAGCCATGCCTTGACCAGTCTTTCCGCTCACACAAACAACCTGTACATCACCACCAAAGTCTTCGATTTCAACTCCGTGGCGAGCGAGGTCTGCTTTGACCTGGTCCGGACGCGCGTCTTCCTTGTCACACTTGTTGATGGCCACGATCAACGGCACCTTTGCGGATCTAGCGTGTTTGAGAGCCTCCAGAGTCTGGGGTTTGACACTGTCATCAGCTGCGACAACCAGCACCACAATATCTGTAACGTTGGCACCACGTTGACGCATGGTCAAGAAGGCCGCATGGCCCGGTGTGTCGAGGAAGGTGATGAGTTTCCCTTCAGACATCTTGACCATGAAAGCGCCAATGTGTTGAGTGATACCACCGTGTTCCTGCGCCGCCACGGAAGATTGCCTGAGGTAATCGAGGAGCGTAGTCTTTCCGTGATCGACGTGGCCCATGATGGTCACAACAGGAGGACGTTGCGGCAATATCGAGACATCTTCCGGAATAGGCCGAGCCTTGAGGTCCCTCGCACCGCCGGTATCCACTTTTGGATCGAATCCAAACTCTTGGGCGACTAGAGCAGCCGTTTCTCCAGTCATGATGCTGTCTTCGGTAATGTCCTCAAAGCCCATTTCTATCAGAGCCCGCAGGAACTGGGGAATCTTCATCTTCAGCGCAGTACCCAAGTTTGATATGCTGATGAATTCTGGGAGGAAGATACTCGGGACAGATGCAGCTGCCTCGGCTTCCGCTGCCCTTCGTGCTCTTTCCTCGGCTTTCCGACGACGGCGTTCAGCAACACTTGCACCACCATCTTCCCATTCTTCATTGTCATCCTCCCACTGTTGTTGCGCTCTTGACTTGTACGCTCCCCGAGACGATCCATAACCATCCCCGCGACGATTGCCGGTCTTGTCGCGTCTACGGGAGTCGCGACTGATCTCGTAGGTTTCATCGAATTCTCTCGCCTTGCGTTCGAATTTCTGAGACACGTTCTCTACGGCTTGTTCTTTTCTCCCTGGATTGCCTTCGTCCAAGCCACCAAGCTCTGAGCGTGACGCACGTGGGTTTCTGTCGTCCAGTTTGTAGTTGCTGCCCACGCGTTCTTGGAATTTGCTGAAGAAGCTCTCTCTGGAAAGAGTCGAGTCTAAGGGCGCATTCCTATCCGAAACATTGGTGGTGTCGTTGGGTCGCTTCTTTGAGAGTTGATTCCAGCTGCCCGAGCCCAGTGCATCTGACTTTCCTAGACCATCCCATTGCTGCCGCGAGGCCTTCAGGGGCTTAAGACCATTGAATCCGTCTTTTTCAGCGCGTCGGTAGTGTGGTACAGGTGTACTTGCTGGCGCTCCGTCTGAATCATGTCGATGTCTCCAGTCGAATCTGGGTATGGAGCGTAAAGGCTTTTCATCGAGACCGCCTAGCGTCCGCGTATTCACATTTGTGCCGGTGTTAGCTCCAAGGTCATTCTTAGGGCCATCTCCAAGGCCACTGCCAAACCGCTTCGGCTTCTTTTCTTTTTCCTCCCCTGCACTTCCAATGCCACTCCCGAGGCCTCTTGGAGTAACACTTCGAAAAACGTTTTGCGAACCGCCTCCTGGACCACCCCCCGGCCCCCGTTGTCTTATGTTTCTCTGCGCTATAGCTTCCTGGGCCTTTCGAATCGCCTCGGCTGCCTCCTGCGCGGCATTCTCTTCTACCGCTTTCTGGTCGGCTAGCTTCTGGCGCGCGGCTCGTTCATGGGGTAAAAGTCCATCATCGAGTTCCTTGCCTTGACCCGCGGGGGCCTCTTGGTCATCGTAGCTCGGCGCTCTTGACGTGTTACCCTGGCCGAATGCTGGCGCTCCCCATCCGGATCCGTTGACCGGACCAGGTGACCTCCTAGGAATTCCCGAGCTGACAGAGCCATTACTGCTGCTCCAAGACCCAAACCCGTTGTCGTCTTTCGATGGAGGCTTCGTCGAGTTGGAGTAGTTGCGTCGACTGAGATCACGCTGCCGCGGCAGGGCGGGGTGGCGGCAGAAGGCGCAGACGTAAGCACTGCTTCGCTCCTAGAGAGCTATTAGCTTATGTAGAAAGGAGAATTAACAGGTTCAATTTCCATGACTTACGTTCCATATCCTACATCTAAGCATGATCTGTAGTCGGGCGCAACATGAAAGGCTGCGAGGAAAGCCTTGAGAAAGTGAAGACTGGGCTCGAGCTCCTTCCAAATGCCCCAGAAATTTCTTGAGCTCCCCAGTTGGAGGTCGGCCGTCAGTGGTCTGCAACCAACCGCTGCCGCAAGGCAATTGGACGGTTTCTGGACCCACCCCTGGGCATGTCAGGGGGCGTAGATGGACATGCGACCCCCCTTGCCCGTTTGTAAAGCAAACTCAGCCAGTTTTGAGCTAAAAGCCCCCGGTTAAGCTCTTTCATATTCACAAGCACACCTGGTCATAGTAGTGTTGCGACGTTCACAATGGCGCCAAAAGTGAAGGCTGTCAAATCCAAAGCGGCGCTCAGAGCGGCGCCCAAGACGGCACTGGGTACGCCGCCGAAACCCTTCAAGAAACCCGCAGAGGTCCTTCAACCCTTTTTCGAGACGCTCTCGCCAAAGCATATCTACATCACCCACATCGATTCTAAGCCCAAGGAATTCAAGAAGAAGATTTTCCTCGTGCCAGTCGGCATGAACCTGGCCGTTGCCGCGCTCTTCGTCTTACGCATGTACTGGATTCTCCCATACTACTTCAAATTTATCCAGTCCGCCATGGGCTATCCCAATGAGACGACCTTCCCCACTGCCGACTCGACCTGGGGACAGTTGATATGGGAGATTGCCAAGCGAGGCGGCTCCCTTACGCTGGATCTCATGCTCTTCATCTTTGTCTGGCCGTGGCCCATTGAGTTCGTCTTCGGCCAGTCGTACAGCAATCCAGTCAGTTGGCGATGGAAGGTCGGTTTCCGCGACAAGGAAATCTACGTCCGACGCAGCCGAGAGTGGGACCAGCAGCTGGGCGACATCTTCAAAGACGAGGAGCGGAACGAGGCGCTGCAGCAGGTCATCCGGCAAGCTTGCTCGCCCCTCCTCCTACAGGAAAAGACTGGCTACCTCACCATGACGGGACAGTGGGATCTCGACTGGCAGGCCATGATTGACGCGCACACTCTGGTGGATCGCAAGGACGTCGCGCTGGATGCCTTCGGGCGTTTAGTGTTGGTGTACCACGAAGATTACGGCTGGATGTCAGTAGAGGAAGAAGGTGTGAATGCAAAGGAAGACGACAGGCGGAGACAGGTGTTCCAGTTCAGGGATGCCCTCAACGCAATTGGCAAGGAGAACCTCTTTTTCCGATGGATCGAGATCGTGCAGTTTGAGTCCTCGCAACCTGGTGGGTTTGGCCCTGAGAAGCAGGTCGAGGTGGCCAAGCAAATCCGGGATCTGTTCCAAAAGGAGGGTGTGGATTTTGACCAGGTGTGGTATGACGCTGTGGGATCGGATGGGTTGAGTGGTATGTGAGGCGGACCGTGTATTTGTATGGCGCAAGGCATGTACTTTGGCTTCACGTGTTCATAGAGCATTTCACGGAGTCTGGCAAAATAGCTCATGGCCGCAGTTGGGATCGGCAAATCAAATCTTGTGTCCGTATTGTGGTTTACACGCAGTACCCGAGGCATGCTATGCTGCGATCGTATACGGACCAGGAACGACGATGGTATATAACTTGAGGTCGTGTCCAGGGTGCCAGACAGTACTGAATAACCGACTCGGCGAGGAACAGCTTATTTGCTAGATTTCTTCCCCTTTTTAGCGGCTGATGGACCGAGGGCGGCCTCCCGCTTCTTCGCCTCCTTCGCATCGATCTCCTTCTTCTTCGCAGCCTCTTGGGCCTCACGCTCTTCTCTCTCGGCCTACAAAATTCAGCAATTAGTCTCAGGGTCTACAAAGAAGATCAACATTGAGGTAGGCAGTCTTACGTCTCTCCGAGCAGCATCAGCCGCTCTCTGCTCGCGAATGAGTCTCAACCGCGCCAGGTCAGCCTTGGCCTCGTCCGTCTTACCGGCCTCGTGCAGCTTGCGGTATCTCTCCTTGGCCTGCGCGGCCTCCATGCTCTCACGCTCCTTGCGGTTATTGGCTACGGCCATCTTCTTGACGCCCTCGGCAGCCTCGTCAACGTCGGCATCGACAACAGGCGCCTTGATCTGGTTGCGAGAGGCCTTGGAGTGGTTAGGGTTGGCGGGCATGTCGTCGTCACTACTTTCCTCCTCGGAATCGGTGGGAGGAAGGTCGCCAACCTCGACGGCCTGGGCCTTCTTCTTGGCTATGGCGGCGTCCTTGCGAGCCTTTGCGGCAGCCTTTCGATCGGCACGAGACATTTCGGCCTGGGCGGCGCCGCCCTCGTCAGAGTCGGACTCCTCCTCAGAGTCCTCCTCGGAGTCTTCCTCGGAGCTTTCTTCGTCCTTCTTCTTGGATCCGGCAGCCCACATGTTAATTTCGTTCCCATCGGCGTCGAGGGGTCTGAGATCACGGGAGAAGTGCTTGCCACCTGTTCAGTCAAAGATTGTTAGCGCTTGAACGAGTGCCACGGGACGAATTTTTGACATACCTCCACGGGTGAACTTTCTGAATTTGCCGCCACGACCGCGAGAGTTGGATCCTGGCTGTCCACCTGCCATTTTGATTGTGATGCTTTTTTTTTTGCTGGTTGCTCCTAAATGTCTGCGTAGACAAAGTAAGATTGCGGGGTCGAGGTGGGATATTTAAAAGAGATCGTTGGCGCAAAGGGTAGAATGGCGGGGTAAAAGTGTGCTCTGCTGCTGTTGTGGGCGGCGGCTGCACTTAAAGGTGGTGGTTTTAAGAAGAAGGGAATGGTATCGGAGATGAAGAGGAAGAGGGATTCATCTGGAGATCAAGCAGAGTGCCACAGGGTCAATACAGTGAACAGTGAATCAGGCTTCAATTTTGGCCCCATTGAATAGACACTAACTACCTTACTCAATAAGTCGAGGAGTCACAGGCTTGATGTGCGGCAGACCAGAGGGGCAATCATCATTCCCTACCTCAAAGCATGATACCGCACTTGATCTCAGTCCCTGAGCCTGCAGAGTCCCGCAAACACAAACACCTTGGCCTTCATTGGCTGGTGGTAACAGCCCATTTCTACCTGAGGGGCCACTCTTTGGCCTCTTTTTCACCGCCACGACTTTGTGCCCCGCAAAACGGGCAGGCTTCAATTTCGAGAACCTGTGCTAGAAGATGCGCAGGCGCGGAGTGCCTGTGATCTCAGCCACACCTACCTAGCTGAAAATCGTCAGTGACCTCACCTTAAAGATGTAGCATCTGACTCAAAAGTACCTAAGGTATAAGGAGGCGGAGAATCCTGATAGAAACGGGCCTTTGATACAAATACCCAGGAACCTGTGAAAGGTTGATGCCATTTGTGGGATGAGAGCTACCAAGCAAATGAGCTCTCATTCGTTCCATGCAGTGACTCCGTTCAATTTTCGCAGCTTGCTTCTGTTGCCGACGTTTCGAGCTACTTTATAATATTGAATATTTTCATATCAAAGCAGAGGTCTATTGGAATAATGGGAGATATCGCTCGGTCATTAAGAGAAACTATCTTGACGAAAATTTTTGTACATGCTAGTGAGGTGCTCCAAGTGACCTCTCACTATGTAATTCTTCTCCTCATATGTCATGGATCCATGATGCATGCTGGCGAGGAGTAGCGTCACGTTGCTTGGGCAGCAAGAGCACCATGAGGCAGGGTATTGCCGACAATCAACTTGTGTTTGAGCAGCAGAGTACTAAGCTCCTTGACATAGGTCATAGACAGAGCGAGTTGTTCCCGGGTTCATCGCAATAGATGCAAAGGACCATTCCATTTAATTAGATCCAGTGGCCCACCCAGGCACCCAGGGAAAGTAAATACCGGCCTTCGGCAAAACCTAAGCGCGGACCACTCTGGCCCCACTCTCGAAAAACCAATATCAAGGCTGAGATCTCGCGCGACTCTTCCACCTTTCTCTTCTCTTTTTCTTCTTTACCTAATCATAAAACATATAATCCTCCTTATTCACTCTGGCTTTCACGTTATCAATGAATGTGTCTGGAGGGGAAACAGGAGGAGAGACTGACGCACCTACTCGCACACTTACCCTCTGACCCGTGGCAGCTTCTGCTGTATTGGTGATTGGAGAAATTTTTTGCAGCGATACATTCTATCCCTCTGCCGCTTTTGCTGTGCTCCATGAAGTCTACCGCTATCGAGGTGTGACCGAGCAGATTCCGTGTGAGACGCCCAATTCGGCAGTGGAGTTCATGTCTTGTATGCGCCTTGTCCATACGCAGGCGCCTACAACGTAAGTGCTTGCAGCAGAAGGTGTGAATTCCCACTGATGCCATCTCGGCCGTACAGTGCGGTATTCAAAGACACGGTATGAACACAGTGCGCTTCGGTCTCTCGCTGAGTCCGTCCCTTTGCCAACCTGTCATCTCACCAGTCACCGCGACGACGAATTCTCGTACTTGGGACCGTTACATCTGGTTCGGCTTTTTCTAAAGCTCCGTACGCAGCCTTTCATATGAACCGTCTCAATGTATGACCAAACCGGACAAGTCTTCACGGAAGTCGTCGCGCGGCGACCTCCGGACGCGTACCAAAATGGCCGGGACTGGTCGAGGCGGACCGGCCGGCTACCACGAAGAGGCCGCGGCGGCCAAGGCAGGAAAGGGCCGAGATCGCTCGCCGACATGGCGGTGCACACGATAGCGGAAAACATTGGCGACGTGGAAGAACAGCACCTCACCCGAGAAGACCTGCCCCGGCGGTACTTGTGGAGGATATGGCGTCTCCTAGAGAATAGGTTGGTCCTGCCTTACCTCTCTTAATCAAATGTCATGTTTCTCAAGATTTATCCGTGTTTCATTTATAGAGGTGTATGCTTTCAAGCTTGGAAGGTGTTTTCAAAGTTCCTCCTCGCCGAGGATGACGAAAAGACGCTGGGCCTGTATCGGTACCGCCAGCACATTTGTCAGCCAAGCGAGAATCTCCGTCACTACCTCAAACCTCTCGAGTCCCCGACCTTTGATTTTGTGACACATTTGAATATCACGGGGTCTTGTTCCTTTGGCGAGAATGAGCTGCTGGCACTGGCGCGGCTCAAGAACCTTGCGATCCTCGAGATCATCGAGTCGGCGGATGAGCAACGGACCATCTTTCCGAGGGTCGATGATCGTCTCGTCAGGAGTTGGTCAGAGATGGACGACCCGTTCCCGCTCTTGAGGGTGCTTAGGCTCTGGGGCGACGAGTCCATCACCAAGCACTCACTCCAATACGTATCCAAGTTCCCCGCGCTGGCGTTGTACGACGTGAACGCGTCGAGGAGCGACTGGAGAGGAGCCGGGGACGCCGCACTGGACGAGGGTTGGGAGATGGACGAACCGTTACATGGCCCCCATGATTCCCTGTTGTGGTACCTGATGCTCTTCGATGCTGTCGAGGAGAGCAAGCCGAGACAACTGCAGGGCATGGCCCGCAATATTGACGACGGACTGATGAATTTCTGCCAGAGCAGCAACCAACCCATCACAATTAACCGTAACCAGGACGCCCCGTCGTTTCTCGACCACCTCAGCGATGCGGCGAAGAGGAACCTCTCCATGTACGTCGACGTGCCAGGCTATGAAGCTCAAACCTGCAAGGGGTTCCCGTTCGAAACATGGGCTTTCTGGCTGTACTCCTTCATCGGTCAACTCACTAAAGATGAGGACCTCACGAGAGCCGGCCTGAAGACGGAGCTCAAGGCGGTATCGGAACAGCTGGTGCTGCCCGCCAAGCCACTCGCCTGTCTTCAACTGGGCCACTGCGGATCTGGTAGGCCGGGTATCACACCCGCCGTATCTTATGTACGCAGAGGACTCTTCGCCACGTCCAGGTACACATTCTTCAGAAGATCGTCAGCAGGCAGCAAACAGGAGTCGGTGCGGAAGCCCACGGAGTCACTGAGACCGACGGTAGAACTTGGAAAGGTTGAGACCGGACTGAACCCGAATAGAAAGAAGAGGCGGAGGCTCGATGACATATTGCAGTCTTTTATGGGTTCTTGAGTTCTTCGCCAATTGGACACGCGTCATTTTAAGGAACGGTTACCAAGGTTGGGCTTTGGGCTGAGTAGAAGATACCAGTCAATCATGATCCACCCTATGCCGGCAGAGCAGTGCCATCAGCGGAACAAAAATTGATGACGGGACGGTTACACCATTTTGCGGAAGCTGGCGTTTGGAAGTTTGATGTATGGCAGCAGCATGGTCTTGGGAAACGGCATGGGCATACGTAGTACCATTATGATGGAAATGCAAAAATCATGGCTATCATTTTGGTCCCCAAGCTTGACGCCGTACTCTAGATGATGACAATGGCGTACCCATCGCGACGGGTATATACCTCCTCCGCAAGTTCATTTTCCAAGAATATATCACACAACATACTCCTTACAACATGGGCTTCAGGTCGGCGGCAACGGTGAACGGCGCCTCGGTCTTGCTCTTGATCTCATCCACTGTCACTCCATCCGCAATCTCGATAAGGGTCAGTCCATTAGCGAAATCGACGTCGAAGACACCCTGCAAGCCGCGTTAGTATAGTGTATTCCCACGAAGTGAGTAGAGCAGGTGGAAGACACTTACCAATTCCGTAATGATTCTTGACACGCAGGCTCTGCCGGTCAAGGGGAAAGCACACTGCTTGACGATCTTGGCGTTGCCCTTCTTGTCCGTGTGCTCCATGGTCACAACGACCTTGGTCGCACTCGGGTTGCTGACGAGGTCCATGGCGCCACCGAAGCCCTTGACCTTGCCCGGCAACATCCAGTTGGCGAGGTCACCATTGGCGCTGACCTGCATGGCACCGAGAATAGTGAGGTTGATGCGGCCGCTGCGGATCATGCCGAAGCTCTCCTCGCTGCCGAAGACGGCGGCACCAGGCTTAAGGGTAACAGTCTCCTTGCCGGCGTTGATCAGGTCGGCGTCCTCGCTGCCCTTCTTGGGGTAGGGGCCAAGACCAAGAATACCGTTCTCGGACTGCAGCTGAACCTCAACCTCGGGACCGACGAAGCCCGGGGCGAGCATGGGCATGCCGATGCCCAAGTTGGCATACATGCCGTTCTTGAACTCCTTGGCGGCGCGGCGGACAATGAGCTCGCGCTTAGCCGCAGTGTCACCGGTGCCGAGGGCCTTCTTGGCATCGGCGTCGTTCTCATCCTTGGCGAAGGTGTACTTCTCAATGTTCTTTGGGGTGGTGCTCTGGATGACGCGCTTGACGTAGATACCGGGCAGGTGGACGGCCTCGGGGGAGATTTCACCAGGCTCGACAATGTGCTCGGCCTCGACGATGGTCATCTTGGCGTTGCGGCCCATGGCGCCGTTGAAGTTATTGGCGGCCAGGCGGAACTGGCAGTTTCCGAGCTTGTCAGCCTTGTAGGCCTTGACAAAGGCGTAGTCACCGGCGATGCTCTCCTCGAGAAGGTAAGACTTGCCGTTGAAGACCTTGACGTCCTTGGGGTAAGAGAACTGATCGGGCGAGCCGTCGGGCTTGTTACGGAGGGGGAGCTCGCCGGTCTGCACTACGGTGCCGAAAGCAGCGGGGGTGTAGAAGGCGGGAATACCCTTACCACCGGCGGCGCAGCGCTCGGCGAGGGTGCCTTGGGGGGTAAGCTCAAGCTCGACCTCGCCGGTGAGGTACATCTTCTCGAAGGTCTTGTTCTCGCCAATGTAGCTGGCAATCATCTTGCTGATCTGCTTCGTCTTCAGCAGCTTGCCGAGGCCAGAAGCGTCGGTGCCGGCGTTGTTGGAGACGGCGGTGATGCCGGTGATCTCGGGCTTGTTCAGGACCTCGTCAATCAGGGTATCGGGGACACCGCAGAGACCGAAGCCGCCGCAAAGGAGTGTGGAGTTGGGCTTCATATCCTTGAGAGCCTCAGTAGCTGAAGGGTAGACCTTGTTGATCTCTGGCCTCCGCGCAGTCGCTGAGAAGGCGCGGGCAAGAATGGCAGTGTGCTGATCGTAACGAAAAGGTCAGTTAAGCTGCGCAGGCTGGTTTTTGGTATTAACAATTCAATTGGACATACGTTGGAGCCATGACGAGCGTAAGCCCGCAATGAGCGGGCACACAGAGCTGCTGAAGGCATCGTGATGTGTGAGGGGGTGTGTATGGTAGGAATGACCACAGCGAGGGCTACGAGGACCGGAGAGTATGGTTGAGCAGCAGCTGACTGTAACCAAGAGATGACAACCACAAAGGAGGTATCAACAACAGAGCAGTAGGAAGCCGGAGAGAGCAATTGGGAAGGGGGAGAAGAAACGCTCTCCGTCACGAGGGATTCCGAAGGGGCCCCGGCCAATTTATTGCATCTACGTTTATCCCCCAGGACCTAGCTCCAAGACCTTGAGTTGCCGCCGAGCGCAGTGTGTGGCATTGGGAACGTGTCTGGGGGGGGTCCTATCCCGCCCCATCCCTTCGGGAGTGAGCTCGGCAAGAGAAAGGACGAGGGTCAAGCTTGGACCCGGGGGCACTGGCCGACGGGTCTGAGAACGTAGAAGCTGTTGGCACCCCTAGGTACTTTAGGGTAGAACATGCATCTATTTGGTGGGTTACCTAAGCATCCCCCCTCTCACGTTCCGCGGGTCGGAAAGTGGCGGGGCTAAATGTTCTTGCGCCCTGGGCTCTGGGGGGACGCCAAACTGGGAAAAGTCTACCTCCAGCTTTTCCCCTTGACCCCGTCTGAACCCCGCAAAGACAATTCTGAGCCTCTGATGTAGGGGGAGTGCATGGTCCGCTTTGTTTTGTCTACACCTGCTCTATCCTGGAGTACATAGATATCAACATTGCTAGAGGGGGACCAGATGTTCAGGTCATCGATCAAATTCAAATATGTACCTTACAGCTTCGAGGGCATTGAGGGTAAGTCCGGGGATCTGTTCGGGAAGCGGCGCCGTTTGCCGAACAATCTGCCGAAGCGGAACAAAGTCAGGAATTTCCAACCTCAGTTCCGAACAGGCCTCTGAGCACTCAGTCCCCTCGACAAAATAGTAATGCGCAATAAAATCATACCCAGCCCACTGACAATTTTCACTGCGATACCGGGGCCATGCACTACCCCTCGGGGCGCACGCTGGCGAGTTTGGAGCTCTGCGATCCCCCTGCGTCTGTCAACATTAGCTCCGAACCTTCGGTACGCAGTCCGGCACTCGCGCGGCTCATTGCCATCCGATGTTGTGGAGAAGCCCCCGGTGTGTTCCGCTAGCCTCTTCACTGTATCCTCGGCCATCGTCGCGACGCAACTGCTGCTATGGAAAACACGGTGAGCTCCAGAAGGCAGCATACTGTTGAAAAACCTAGTTGTATCCGTAGCTGCACAGTGATCTGGCTTAATGGGACCATCCTCCTGTTCTCGCTAATATTTATCCAAACCCATGGCTGCATGGCTAGGTGCCTAGGTGCAGTATCCGCTAGATTACGGTAGGTACGGAGTACTTGGGTAGTCGCTTCAGAGGCGGGGGTTTTAAGCCTGAAGCTGGCTGACTGCAAAGTTAAAGTGGATCCATCGCATTGTCCAATGTCTTATCGGGCAGTCGGTCAGGGATAAGTTTTCTCCCAGCTCTTATCGGCTGCCCCACGCTCAAAAAATTTCCTAGCATCGCCGTCTTTGGTGCAACAGTAGATGGATCTGAGGTTGCGACCCGTCTGTGACTCTGTACCATTGCGCTTGTCGGTCACAAATTGGACAGCCCACTTGTGCATCATACACCGGGCTCAACCTTCAAGTCGCTATAATGGAACAAAGCCCCAAGCGACGGAAGGTCTCCCACCAGGGCGACTCGAGGATCTCCGCCAACATTGCGACAGCGAGTCCATTCGTCCTACAGACGGACGAACTGTTGAAGGAAGTCAAGGTCAACTACGCCGAGGCGCTGGATGGCGCCGACACCCTTCTGCACAGGATCAGGAACCTCATTCAAGGAATTGAGTCCCACGGTCCCATTCCTGTTCGTTGACCCGACGTTCCTCGCCCTCAATCGGTCATGTTAACATGATTTTAGATCGCCGAAGCCACGCGCAAGTTCCAGAAGACGAACAAGATCAAGATTCCCTACCCGGACCCGAAGCCCGCCGACGATGCGCCTTACAAGCTGTCATACGAAAAGCCCGCCGCTTACAATGTCGTGGGCAGCTATGTCTCGAGGACGATGGTCCAGGCTCAGACAAACAAGGGCGTGGACATGATTGTGCAGATGCCGGCTTCGCTGTTTCAAGAAAAGGACCACCAGAACATGCGCTACTTCTATCGAAGAGCATACTACATCGCGAACATCGCGGCTGTCTTGCTCAAGGAGCTAGGGGGTTCTGCTGAGATGGAGTTCGAGAACCTGCACGGCAACACCCTTCTGCCCATCCTCTCCATCCGGCCCTCTTCCACATCCGAATCTTCAGAAAGTGACGAGGGCGACGAAAAGGCTGAATCTGGACCTTCAAAGGTAGCTTTCGTCATTAGGATCATTCCTTGTGCGCCCGAAGGCGTTTTCCCTAAGAAGAAGTTGCACCCCGCATACAATAGCAACCGAGGTGGGCAGCCGGAGAACGTCAAGGAGTCGAGCGTGTCTACACCCTTTTACAACTCGACTATCAAGGCCGAAGACACCTTTGTCACGTATCTGCGAGTTCTAACTCGAGCCAAAACGGATTGCGCAGCGTTCGCAGACGCTTGTATACTCGGAAGGATCTGGCTCCAACAACGAGGTCTGGGCAGTTCGCTGTCCAAAGGTGGATTTGGTCACTTTGAATGGGCCATCATGATGGCATTACTGCTGCAGACAGGTGGTCGAAACGGACAGCCAGCGCTTTCTTCCGCCCTGAGCAGTACTGAGCTATTCAAGGCCACAGTCCAATTTCTCGCGTCTGCCGAGTTCGCCAAGAAGCCCTTCGTGTTCGGCACTTACAAGCTGGGGGCTGACCTTATTCGGGAGAACGGCCCCGTCATGTTCGATCCCGAACGTGAGGCCAACATTTTGTACAAGATGAGCCCCTGGTCGGCGAGCCTCCTCCATTTTCACGCCTGCACGACCATGGAAGTGCTCAACAATACCCTTGCCAACCAATTCGAGCCGACATTCATCACCAAAGCTGATTTGCCGTTGCACTTGTTCGATACTGTTTTCGAGATCCAAAACGTAGACAGCAACTCGAAGAGCAACAGCCCAGATCGTCGAGGTGCTGTCTGGGATCTGAGTTTCAAGGCGTACACAGTTTTGAAGAAGGCGTTGAAGGAAAGATCACAGCTGATCCATTTCGCGAGCCAAGATTCGGCACCATGGTCAATCACCAGCAACCAGCCCAAAAATCTGCCCAACATTCAAGTCGGCATCATCTTCGACCCCGCAAATATGGGCCGGTTGATGGAATATGGCCCTTCGGCTGAGCTTGAAAAGGAGGCGGCAAAGTTCCGCAAATTCTGGGGTGATAAGGCCGAGCTCCGACGATTCCAGGATGGCAGCATCCTCGAGTGCGTGCAGTGGACGAGGCAGACATCGGCAGAAATTTGCGAGGAAATTGTCCGGTATGTCCTCCAGCGCCACGTCAGCCTCAGTGCTGGCGACCTACGATTCCATGATGCCGACATTCCCCCGTCCCTGGATATCTCGCCCTTTGACAGGGAATCCTTCGAGGCAGCGAGGAAGGCTTTCAGCACACTGGAGCAGGATATTCGCGGCCTGGAAGAAATGCCGCTCTCGGTCAGACAAATCGCACCCGTAGTCTCCGAACTACGATCTGCGTCGGTCACGCCGCCCTTTGCACTTTCTCAGAAATCCGGCCCTCCGCCCATGGACGTGAACCTCTACTTTGAGGCATCCAGCAAGTGGCCGGAGAATCTTGTCGCAATTCAGGAAACCAAGATTGAGTTCCTCCTCGACATCGACCGTCGGTTACGCGCCGTAAACGACAACATTTCGACAAGTCTCGGCCGCGATAACGCAGCGCGGGATATTGACAACCTCGCCTACCTAGATATTATCTACGCAAACGGCGCCGCATTCCGTTTGCGCATCTTTGCAGAGCTCGAGGAGACACTCCTAGACCGCCAAGCCAGGAACAAGACACTGGACCCCCAGAGCAGAGTAGAGGCCGAGGAAGCACTCTTCAACCTAAACTGGCGCCATAAGCACCTCCCCCTTCACACGCAGACAATCACAACGTACTGCACCCGTTTCACGACCCTCTCAAACACCATCCGCCTTGTCAAGCACTGGTTCAACGCGCACAAGCTCGCCGGCCACATCTCGGAGGAGCTCATCGAACTCTTCGTCCTTCACGTCTTCCTCAACCCTCACCCATGGAAGGTTCCCTCGAGCACCATGTCGGGCTTCCTACGCACGATTCTCTTCCTCTCCCGCTGGGACTGGCGCGACGAGGCCCTCGTCGTCGACTCGTCAGACGACATGTCCGCCGACGACCGCAACGTCGCCCAGCACCACCTCGAGGCCTGGCGCGCGCGCGATCCAAACATGAGCCACGCCGTCCTCTTCGTCGCCACCCCGCACGACCACCTCGGCCTAGCCTACACCCGCCAAGGGCCTTCGAAGCTCCTCGCGACCCGCATGACCCGCCTCGCAAAGGCCGGGAGCAGGATGATCAAGGAGCAAGGCATCGCCCTCGACGTCGTGGAGCTCTTCCACCCTTCGCTCGGCGACTACGACGTGCTGATCCACCTGTCCTCGTCCGGCCTGAAGCGCGTCACCCGCGACGCGGCCTCAGAGGCGGGCACCCGTCACTCGCTCTTCAAGAACCTCGACGAGCGTACGGGCAAGGTGCCACTGCCGCTGGCCAGACACCCGGCGACGGTCCTGTTGCGGGAGCTGGAGACGGCGTACGAGGACACGCTCGTCTTCTTCCATGGCGCTCCGGAGGATGCCGTCATCGGCGCCATCTGGCAGCCCAAGCTGCGCAGCCGGCAGAAGTTCCGTGTAGGTCTGCCTTACAACTTCCACCGGGTCGAGGACGGCAGCGATGAGGACGGCGATGTAGTCGAGGTAAATAAGCCGGCTGTGCTCCTAGAGATTGCTAGGATTGGTGGTGATTTGATCAAGAAAATTGAGCTCACCGAGTAGAAGAAAAAGGATCTATGAATGTAGATATTGTAATTCGGGCATCATAGCGGGGTTAGGAAAAAAGTCAATGAGCATAAAAAGTTGATTCATCACTAAATCATCATTGTCATCATTCATACTAAGCTCTCGGTCACGGTGTAGATGTGATTACAAAATGAAATTGTCTTTGGTCATGCTGATTATAGCCCTATTCAACCTTGGTTTTCCCTGTCTGTAACGCCGTGCCATGATATAAAATGCCTATACACACCAACAAAAGACGTATACACAAAACATGCCCCTTTTCTCGTCACACAACAAGCCCAAGTGTATCCATCCGAAATACCTCATTCCCCAGTTCGTGGTATTCATTCTAGTATTTGAGCAGCTTCTGGTCCTTGCCACTGTCGGCAACCTGCTGAGTAGAGAAGGCACAGTACTTATCCTTGATGGCGACCACCTCATATGTACCTTCTTGGCTCGCGCGGATGATCTTGCTGCTCTCATAGGAAACGTCGTGCCGCGTTTCGAGAACAACGCTCTTCTGGCCCTTGCGGGCATTCGAGCTGCGAGTGTACGTGAATTCGTACGGCGGAGTACCCCAAAACTCGAAAAGGATCTCCACTTCGTTGCCTTCATGGATATCCACGCGGGTCTGTCGGCCCCTGCTGATCTTGACGGCGGGCAGAGGGTGAATAGTCTTGGTGATGTCGACAGAGGCGCGGCACTCAGAGGCCTTGTCAGAGATGGAGGTGATGGTGAATTCGCCAGGGGACTCGGCGATACGACGGAAGTTGGTTGTGCTAGACTTGGCCTTGCGTTGCTGGCCCTGAAAGTCGTACCAAATTTCAAAAGGAGGCGTGCCGGAAAGCGTATAGGCGATACGTTCACCGACGCAATAATCTCCTCGGCTTTCCAGAGGGTAAATGGCGGGGGCGTCATGGAGATGGACTTGCACAGATGGCGCACCAATCTCATACTTCTTTTGACATCCACGGGCATCTCTAACTTCGCGGATGCGAACGTGCTGGATTCCAAGTCGTAAATGCTGCCTAGGAATGTGTATGCCGTATGTGTTGTCCTGAATAGAAGGGATTCTGTATGTTTCAGGTACAGTTCCACTGTGATGCTTGATCTCGATCTCGACGTAGAATGGAGCCACGCCGTTCAGGGTGATCGGAATCGTGTCTTCTTTGTCTTGCTCGGTCTTGCAGTACTTGAATGATTGCCCCGGCTTAACGAAGGCAGCGGATGGCTTAGCGTTGACCCTTTGATCAAGAATCAGAGAGCGGGAGTTCTTCTCGCTATTGTAGAGATTATCTGCCAGAGCGGAGAACTGGTACGTATACTCTCCAGATTTGGAAGTATCCATCGGAATGGACGCTTTGTTGAGAGACGTATCGAAATCCCTCTTGCTGGTCGAGGCATAGCCCTGGGCCGATTTATGCTGAATGTTATAGTCGACATGGAACGGGGCCGAACCTTGCAACTGTTAGCAGGTCCAAGAATCAAATGGCGATTGACTTACCCTTGAGGTTGACCTCGAAAGTATCGATGTCCCCTTCACATACATCACGTTTGACGAATTTGCCCTTCTCCGAGACGATGGTATCAGAGGGCACCACAGTGATCTCTGGACGAGGGTACCAGTCGACCTCGAACTTGGAAGCCTGGGGGTCCACCACACCAGGACACTGATTGTCTTTCACGTTGACGATCTCGAATATGCCTCGAGACCTGACATGAAGGACATCATTGCCATTCCTCAACGTCTTCTCGTAGATATCATCATTTACATCGACGTTGCGATAAGAAACCGTCCAAGGTCCTTCGCCTTGGAGACGCAAAGGTAACTTAACATCGGCGTGTTCAATCACCTTGGTGATGCGCTTGTTCTCGAGCAGGCCGAATGCTGCGCGAGGCCGCTGTCGCCTGACCGAGATCTTGAGCTCATCCTTCAGGAACGTGCGACAGCCAGACTTATCCTGGACACTGTTGAGAGCGAGTGTATATTCTCCGCCCTTAGCAAGAGGCTTTGTCTTGATCTTGTATGTTGACCCCTCGATGTCGGTGACGCGCTCCGACTTACGTTTGCCATCGTGAACCAGCTCCCATTCGAGCGTAAAGGGGGCATCGCCGAAGAGGAGGATGTCTACTTCAACCTCCTGTTCGAGACAGGCGCTCTTGAGTCCGGTTGGGTGCGAAATGACAGCAGAGGCCGCCGGCTTGACGTCCGTTTCCAAAGTCATGTCGGGGCCGAGAGGTTGGCCCTTGTAGATAGCATCATCGATCTGCTTGAATATGTACTTGTGGTGACCGGCTGCGGTGGGCCTCAGTTCGACTTGTTGTCTAAGGCTCTTTGCTTCAACTCGCTCGTGTCGGGTCTTGCCTTGTTCGTCGACAACGTCGTACCGAACCACAAATGGAGGCGTTCCGATGAAATCCAAATCAACTCGAAGTCCCACTGAGTTACCCGCACATTTATCCGGTATCTCCTCGGAACGGAGAGCAAGTTGGGGCTCGAGTGGATTGAGCAATAAGCAAGATGATGGCTCTTGTACCTCTCCATCGCACGAGCCACTGGAGACGGTTTTGAGTGTGTAAAGACCAGGCTCCGAGACGTATGGCTTGTCGTGAGAGTTGGAAGCGGTGTAAGAACCCAAGGAAACCTGGTCGCCATGGTCTCCACTGTTGGTCAAAGAGTCTATGGGCGAGAATTCCCAAGTCAATGTGTGCGAAGTATCCGGGTTCTTGCCAGCTATCGAGAAACTGACTGGGAGTCTCGCCTTTTGGCCCTTGGCAACTTTGACCGGTCTGCGAAGATCACAGTCTTGCAGCCGAGCCCTCGGTCGCTCCTTGACAAAAAAGTTGCGTGCCAGATGCTTAGGCCGGGGACGGACTTCAGCATCTTCGGCAGATGGAGCGTACTTCTGAACGTTGCCGAAGCCGTCAGTGACCTCGTCCACGGCATACTGCCACTGTCCTGGACTATCCAGGGTCTCGTTGATGCGCACCGCCACAGTATGGGGCTTAACCCAGGAAATGTCTTCGTCGCCTACGTGAGTCAATGAAGATGAAGGCGTACCGAGTAAAGGCGAAGTATAGTCTTCGGGCTGTAGGCTTTGGAAGTGGAAGCTGCGGTCATTGTCTTTGCCCGTCCGGCTGTAGACAATTTTGAGAGGGGGCGTTCCGGTAACGTCAACCAGCAGGTTGGACAAGTCCCTAATACACCGGTCCTCTTTATCGGGCGTCCGGAAACCTGCTTTCGGGCACGGCACAACATAAGTGTCCCTTGTTGTGCGTTGGACCTCAAGCTTATATTCATCCAGGACTTTGCCCAGACGGTACACACCAGTTTTCTTGACTGGATACTCGATGGAGTGAGCAAGTGGATTTGATTCCGCCGTTTGGTCCTTAATTTGCTTGGCAATTTTGCGAATCTCCCTGCTTGATAGCTTGATCGTCTCTTCCTGGTTGGTATCGAGGTCGATGCGGATGAGCTCCATCTCAGCGGGTACCGTAGAGTTAAACTGTATGGGCAGCCGAATACTTTCGCGCCCTTCGCCGATGCAGAATGGAGTTTGCTCAAAGTTGAGAACCGCAGAGCTGGTGGAGCATGTTAGCGAGTGGGACTGCAGTATCGCGCCTGAGTAGAACATTACCCTTCCGGCAAAATGTTGATGATCTGCCTTCCCATGATCAAGGAATGATTATGTAGAATGCTTGAGACCTTGACGGTATTCTCAGAGACAGCCAATTCCCGGTCGTAGAAGACTTTGAGAAAGCCAACAAGCCATGGTTGCAACGGGAGCTATTCATGTTTAGCATGGCCTGCCTAAGAAGCAACACACACTTCCTAGTTTGATGTACATACCGGAATGTTGAACATCAACATGAAGTTGAAGAAGGCGTGAAGCAGGAAAATGACCGTAACCACAGGCTGTGACAACTCCAACCATGGTATCCTCATTTCCGGTAGGCCGAAAAGAAAGCCAAAGTCGATGAAGACCCATTTCAGGAACAGCCATGCCGATGTATCGTTGTCCTCCACAAGCTTGATCCAGTCGTAGAATCTCCATGCCAACAGCCCAACGTATATGGCGAAGGCGTAGAAGCGTTGTTGAGGAGCATCGAGGATCGTCAACGGGATGACAGGCTCGCTCGCAGGGCCAGTTCGAGTCGCGCTTTCAGGAGCTTGAGGGAGCGAAGATGCGCGGTGGCTCTTCTGAGAGGAGATGGAGGAGTTCGGATCGGGGTCCTGTCGTCGGGCTGGTGTTTGTGGAAACCCACCAGTCCGCTGTCTCGGTGTTGCGCTCATCGCATGTCGTATTCAAGGGCGCCGCATAAGAATCGCAGTCTGGAGAGTACGCCAATGATGAATTGGTTTGAACGCTCTGGGAAATGCGAGGGAAGGCCGAGCAGTATCAAAAAAGGCTTGCCCGGCGTAGCAAGCTATTGTTGACGTCGTGGAGGTAGGGAAAGCTGTGGCGGGAATTCAGAGCTTCAAAATTTCCAGTGAATGTTCGTCACGTCCAAACGCGCCTGGCAACAACACCCACCTGGTGCGTATGTATGCTCTTTCATTGGCACAGCGGCTCTTGGGGTGGATACCCTCTTGGATACTAACAGGGTCCCAGTCTTCCGACAGCTGGCGTGCAAGGGCCATACGCTGTGCGAAAGCTGAGTTGCGAACAGCTGACCCGCCTTAACCCCCCCTGGACGTAGGTAGGTACCTTAATATTGACGTCGGTCGTCTGCTATCTCAAGCTGGGGAGCTGTAGCCTGTCCGATGCACGATCATCCCCGCCGTTCTCTGAAGCTTATCTTGACACAATATCCATAAGGTAAGGTAGGCACCGCCACCACTTATTATCTCCAGCCGGATTAATCCAAAGTCAACAGAGAAGCAACCATTTACCTTACCTCGTTAAGGTACCATAGCTGAAGGGACTGGGCCAACTGATGTGCGAGTGAAACTAAATAGGAAGCTCTCTGAGAGATGACTATCTTCCCAAGTCCTCAAGCCATCCCAGTGGGCACCGACCTGATGCAGAAATATAGCACAAGAGGTAAGTGTACATCGCATCTTATGTCGTCGAATATGTGATATCCTGCCACGTATTGTAAGTGCAAAGAACGGGCTTTTTTTTTTCTTTTTCTTCTTTCTTGCTGCTGCATACTGTCGCTCCTTCCACAATGAGATCCGTCTCAAACCCGGGCTACGAATTGGAGCTCATGTTTCTAATTCCTACCCAAGAGTCTCAAACCTGAACACGATGACTTTGTCTATGGTCCTACAAAGCATCTCTCTACCTCAAACGCATTTTTTTTGTGAGACCTGCAACAAAATGATTCCCCATCTTCAATAGGCAAGATCTACCACCATCGTCCCTTCATTAAGTCGATTCTTTTACCGAGCACCATCCTCTTCATATTCACCTTCTTGCGACGCTTCCTTCCATACTCACCACCGTCCGCATCCTTCACTACCACCTGCTCAGCACGACTATTTCTATGAACTACATAGAGAATCACTCTTCTCCCTAAGTTTCCGACTCAGAATCCGACAGACGAGCGATCTCAGACGTAATAAAACCCGCCATACATAAGAATGGCGTCTGTAGCGCCCCCGCGTCCTGATGTGCCTCGACGGCAACTGCGAAGTCGCCAGGCAAGCGCAGGTGTGGTGCCTGCAACGACCGAAGTACCAAAAACGTCTGACATTCCCTCGACTACAGACTACGAATGCGACATCTACGCAATCGAGACCAGCCCGCATACCAATGTCACTTTTGCGCTCGCAGGCGAGCCTGATCTCTCGCCAGAAAGCCGTCGGTTGCGGAAGAGGAAGGAGTCGCCCTGCGAGGCTGACAGTGAGGTTGCTGTGGCCGACTCACGGCGAAATCCTAAGCGGAAAGCCACAGAGACTGCGGCTGCTTCTCAAGAGGCGAGAGACTACCAGACGCTTCTACGTGAATCTTTGGCGCCCCTGGACAAGGATGAGCTCAAGGAATGGGAGGGTTGGTGTGAGGTGGAGTCTGAGCCTGTCCGTTATCGCGTCCACCACCCAGCCTCGCCCTTCACTAATGCCATTTACAGGCCTTCTTCAATGCTATGCTACGAGAGATGGGCGTCAAGGATGTGAAAGTCCAAGAGGTTTTCTCGGTCGATGAAGATTATGTGGCGACTCTTCCGCAACCCGTCTACGGGCTCATCTTTCTCTATCAATACTTCTCGGAGAACTACGAGGACGATGAAGTTGTCGACGGCCGCGACGTTTGGTTTGCGAATCAGGTTGGCTCTATTTATCTCTCCCTTCCCTTAGACCGCAAACACTCACCAGGCCACAGACGACAGATAATGCCTGCGCAACTGTCGCCATGACCAATATCCTAATGAACAGCGCAGGGGTCGATCTTGGACAGGACCTCCAAAACCTCAAGGATTCTACCAGCAGCCTCAGCACTCCGCTTCGTGGCCACGCCCTGAGCTCAAACACCTTCATCCGTTCTGTCCACAACTCCTTCACGCGAAGAATGGACCATCTGAATGCAGACCTCTTCCTTGAGACCGAAGCAGCTGAGTCCAAGAAAAAGAAGCGCAGGGGACCGGCGAAGAAGAAAAAGAGAATCAAGAAGCAAAAGATCGACTCAGAGTCGGGCTACCACTTCATCGCCTATGTACCAGCTAATGGCTCGGTATGGGAGCTGGATGGTCTCAAGACAAGGCCGGTCTGTCTCGGACCCCTCGAAGAAGGTGTCCACTGGGCCAATCTCGTCCAGCCCGAAATCCAGGCTCGCATGTTCCAGTTCGAAGAGAGCGCTCTCTCCTTCAATCTACTCGCGCTCTGCAAAAGCCCGTTGAAAATCTTATCAGGGGAACTCGCGAGCACGATCCGCTCTTTTGAACTTTTGGAGAGTCGCACCAAGGGTCTCGACGGTTGGCAAAGTCTCGTTGCCGGTAACAAACAGCCTCTACAGCGCTCTGAGACAGAGCGCATTGCCGGCTTCGGCATCTATGAATCGGACATAGAGAAGGCGCGAGTTGACCCGGCATTCGAGAAGAAGGTCACGAATCCGACCATGGAGATGATGGAGCTCTTCGATCTCCACACCGATCTCGTAACGAAGCAGAAGGCTCTAATGGGAGAGTACAATACCGAGATCGGTTTCATGAAAGAGGACGATGACCGTGTGCAGGGACGGAAGAAGGATCATACTCCTGCGATTCATTGCTGGATGCAGAAGCTGGCGGAGCACGGCGTGATCGCAGACTGGGCAGCTGATTCCTAGGACGGTTGCGACAGAAAGAAGCGAGAAGAGCGCGATATTGCGAGTGGTCGATATCAAGTTTGCACTGCAGAGGCGTTTTGATCTGGAAAAAATAGATGGTCTCGCGTGGGTTCTGGCGGCCAATAAGTCAATTACTTAATGAAAGACAACCTCCACGACCGTCCCTCTGCTCTTGAAGAGGCGGATATGGAGGGCACACAGAATTGCCCGACGTCGAAATTATTTATTCAAACCATAGTGATGCCTCGACTGCTTTTCAGCCCTCACACTCCACATCTCCTGGTGCTTATAATGGCGTATAGACCATCTCGTTGTTGGACGGGATGAATGTGCACCTTTCCCTATCGAATCGCTTGAAGAATAACCCGGTGTCGGGGAACAAAGCTGCTTCTGCCTCTTCATGATCGCGCACAAGCTCAAGACTTGAGGCCTTGACCAAAGAAAAAGTCCCTTGCATGTTTGGAGGAGTTCTAATGACTTGTCAGTGATTTTATAGTCGTTCGTCAGCTACCCTGTTGACTCACAATAACCTGTAATACAGGACCGATCCATGGGGAGTCATCTCCCCGTCGATCACAACCCCGACAAACCCGTATCTGCCATGCCGCACAACATTACCGATCTTATACTCCAAGTTCATCTGCGAGTCACGGAACACAGGCTGCTGCTCGTCTGCCCGGCGAACGAGGCGAAGTATGTATTCGGGGTTCGGAGCAGCAAGAAATACATCGCCGTGCGGTTGAGGCCGAGTAATGTAAATCTTTTCCACCAACCAAGCGTCGTCGAAGCGTAGCGAGTTGAATCGTAGTGCGAAATGCGATGTCACGTCAACGAATGCATCGGGATCCAGTAGAGTTGTCGCCCATGCGGCGGCGTAGACGGATAGCTCCAGGTTCTGAAGAGCAGTCCCAGCCTCCAGTCCAGCCAATCTCTCTACTGATACCTCCTGAGACGTGAGAACAAGATTGGTATGTCGTATATTGTGTGCGAGCCGGCCAATCATGGTTGAAACGGCTGCCGGGGCCATTGTTTCGACATCTAGACTATGCCATCCGACCTGGGCGATGAATTGTCGTAGTGTTTCCTTGTTGAACTCCTCATCACCCCCGTAAGGATCCAAGTACATCCTCTCAAGATGTCTTGACGCATCCGCGACTCTGGAGCCATCCAACGTGAATCCCGGCGTCGCAAAGACCATCGCAAGCACATGGCCTGGCAGGGCACAGCAGTGGGCATTCAATCCCAGCCTCTCGCCGACACAGCAGAAAATGGCTGCTGAGACCATCGGAAGTGACTGGTGGGCCTCATTTCGTAGCGCGTGGCCGAGGAGACAGTTTCGCAAATTGCGATAGTTAGTCTCTGGGTCAATCATACCGGTGAGGTTATTGGATCTGAGCCAGCGATTCAGAGCCAAGGACTTTTCCCGAGTGCAAAGACTGTTGAATTCGTGGTGGCAACTCCGGAAGTCGGCTGCGAGGTTGTCGAGAAGCCTTGAAACCTGCCATAGGATTGGTCAACGAGGTACTATGGTGTCCGGAGGATAGCCTACGTGATTTATATCACCCACGTCGTCCTGGATGACAAACATGTCAAAGGCAGCAAGTGCGCGCTCTAATCTGCCGGGCACGACTTTGGGACCTTGATTGGGTCTCCAAACTTCGAGTGCCTCATCACTGCGAAGGTTGTCCCAAACTTGGACGGCGATTCCACGGCGCATGCTGGCGAGAATGGCGTTACTGAAATACCTAAAATAAGTTTAAGCAAAAAGCGCCAGTAGAATTATTACAATAGCTGCTTACCTCCTGGCCAAGACATCATGGACATGATCTGGAGTCTGGGCCTGATCCAGGAGAAAATCTTTGGCGTCATGACCAAGCAAACAGATTTCTTCAAACTTCCTTACCCGGCCATACTTGGTGGTTAAAATCCCACGGAAAAGGCTTGCAGCCTTGGCATTTCTTTTGTTGCGAAAAAGAAACAACTGTTTCCAAGGAATGTCGGACGCGGGCTCCTCCAGTTTCTCAAAGAATCTGTGGTTTGGATGCCAGAATCTGAAAGCGTGCAAACAGTAGTACCGCCACAATATCGGCTCATTAGAAAGCTGGCTCAGGCGTCTCGACAGTGGGTTCACTGAGACCAAGTTGTCTTCTGGTGAGATGTAATGGAGTATTTGGTGGATGATTTCATCTGGGATTTGGTCGAATGAGAGCATGGCGGCAGACGCCTCACGCGCACACAATGAATCCGACTGTAGCTGCTTGGATGCTGTCGCAATCGCAATCGCCGCAGGTTGGTGGGGTTTGCGGGGGACTTATACAAAGAGGCGCGGCAGAGTATCGGCATGCGAACGAAGACTTCTAGTGGTGAGGAAAGATCGATAACAGTTGTCTCTATGAGTAGATCGTCCTGGGGTTGGATTGATCGAAGGCAGATAGTGATGTTTTGACGCTTGCGGTGTGAGGTGGTTGCATCACAAATCGAGGTTCTTTCCCACTTGGAGTGTCTCAAGCTGCCCTGTGGTAGCAAACAAGGTCCACCACGTTCATTGACGTTTTATCACCGAAAAGTGGGACTCTGCCATTGGATTCTTAAACTAGGGAGAGCCTGCTATTTCCTCTGATATAATTGGGCAAATTAAACGTATGTTCATTGGTCAAAAAAACCATGACCTGGTCCCTCTTTGTCCCACCACGCTAGTCCGAGATAGGATCACGAGTAAACAACACTCATAACGCGGTCTGGGATGTGACCGTGTACCCTTGGTCCCTTGCTGCTCTTTCAAAGTCCCGTCCACTATCAACACCGCGACTGACTGGGTTCTGAGCTATCGCAACCACACGACATTTTATAGCTTTGCAGACACTGCGCATTTGCTGTCTTGCTTCGCATCAGCGCATGCCATTCCCACATACCGCTAAAAAGAAGAAGAAGAAGAAAACCACTGTTATGATCGCAACCACGAGATCGCAATTTTAACCGCTCGTCGCCTTTCCCCTCTATAAGTCAAACGCGGTCGAGATGGTCGCCCCAGGTATTGGCGGCCTCGACACGCCGCGAACTAACCTTGGCGATGCGACATACCTCAGCCGACAACCCGACTTCGACATGTCGCAGGAGGTCTCCTTCCAGTCTCCTCCAGCAAAAGAAAATAATTTGCTACAGCAATTGCGCAACGGACGCTCTGGAGGCATCAATCTTCGCACCCCACGGGGTCGCGGGCCCTTCGCAGACAGAAAAAACCTACCTGCCGGACTTGGAGGAGCAGAGTTTACCCCTATGTTGAAGTCGGCCACGCGAAATAGCATCCGCCGAAGGTCTGGCAAGGAGAACGGCGCCGTGCCGAACACACCCGCACTGAACAAGATCGACGAGGATATGACGCCAATTCCCAACATCGACACCTCCATGTACCAATCTCGGTCTTTCATAGATCGCACGCCGCTTCCCGAAGTCGACAGCCCAAGCACTGCGTCTACACCGCTCGTAGTACTGCCGCGACGCGACGGGAAAGGCCCTTTGCAGGACGGAAATCAGTTGTCGCTTCGGGAACAGGAAAGCGTAATCGATAAAATCGAAAAGGAAAACTTCGGCCTCAAACTCAAGATCCATTTCCTCGAGGAGGCTTTACGAAAGGCTGGTCCCGGCTTCAGCGAGGCGGCATTAAAGGAGAACACCGAGCTGAAGGTCGACAAGGTGACCATGCAGAGGGAGCTTCACAAGTATAAGAAGCACCTGACATCAGCCGAGAAAGACCTTGAGAGCTACCGACAGCAGATGATGGAATTACAAGAGAGGGCCAAGCGGAAGTATGCAGACCAGAAACAGTTGGCAGAGATTGAGCGTCTGCAGCAAGCGTTGGAGGACCGGGAAGCTGATCTCGACGACATGCAGCGCCAGTTGAGTCAGGGACAGCACGACCAAGGGCAGGTGGACAAGCTGCAAGATGAGATAGGTGACCTGGAAGCGGAACTCCGCGAAAAGGAGCGCCTTCTTGGGGACCATGAGGACGAGATTGACGACCTCAAGGCGAAGCTGGAAGAGGTGGAGGACAAGATGAAGGATGCTCAAAGGCGAATGATCGAGCTTGAACAAAACGGACAGTCTAACGACGATTTGGAGGAAGCGAGAGACACCATCGACGATCTAGAAACCAATGTCCGTCGCTTGGAAGAGCAAGTTGAAGAGATGAGAGACAAACTCAACCAGGCCATTGCAGACAAGGAGCAAGCAAAGGGTGATTTGGAAGAACTCCAAGAGGAGTTGGCAAACAAGTCTATAGCCACCAAGGGGCTCTCGCGTCAAAAGGAGGAGAAGCTTTTGCGCCTGCAAGCTGAATTGGAGGAAGCCGACACAAGATTCGCCAGCGTCGAAAAGCAGCTTTCCGAAACGATCAAGGAGAATGACGAGCTCAAGAACGCTGCCAAGGAAGATCGCCGCGCACACGAAGCCTCAGAGCGCGACCATCAGTCGCAACTGGCCAGAATCGAACAGCAGCTTTCCGGTGTAACGACAGAGAAGGACAGTCTCAAGAATGCCGCGGATGAGGGTCGTCAAGAACGGGAATTTTCTGACCGCGAACGCAAATCGCTTTTGATTCAAGTAGACGACCTCAAAAGGGACTTGGAGTCCAGGCTAGACGAGAAGAATCTATTGCAGAGTCGTCACGAGGCCTTGACAGGCGAGTCTGACTCTCTCCAACGAGACGTGGCACGCCTTCAAAAGACCGTGGCTGACTTGGAGGAGAGCCTCGCCCAAGAGCGGGACCATGCCCTTGAGATTGAAAGGGATATCCGCAGCCAATACAGAGATGAAATCGACAGACTCAATGACGAGGTCTCGGACCTTCGGGCTGAAATCCGTGAGAAGGACAACCTCTACGACAACGACAGCGAAAAATGGGAGACGGATCGCCAAACCCTGGAGTCGGAACGCAGACGGGCGGAAGAGAAGGCCTTAGGGCTAGAAAGGACGATCGCAAAACTGCGCGAGGCTGAAGGCAACCTATCGACCAAGGAATCAAGATTGCAGGAAGCACTGGAGAGTGAAGCTCAACGCCACAAGGACGAACAAGCATCCCTCACAAGGCAAATCGAAGACCTTCAGCACAACCTCGAGTCACGCCAGTCTATGCTCACTGAGTTACGGAATGAACTGTCACAAGTTCAGGATGAGCTTCGTCAGACTCAGCTAGACTATCAAGCGCAGACTGAGAAGATTGAGGGGCTGGAGGATGAGGTGGAGGTCCTTCAAACCACTTTGGACGAGGAATCAGAACACTCCCGTAAGGAACTGGAAGCCGCAACGAAAGAATGCGACGTTTTGAAGTTGGAACTGGATGAGCTACATCGTGGAACGGCCTCGGTCTCACAAGAGAATGCCAGCAAGTCGAATCAAGCCATCGAACGACTCAGAGCCCAGCTTGACGAGGCAACATCACTCGTGTCTAAGCTAAACAAGGAGAAAGAAGCGCTCCAGGATAGGCTTCAAACTCAAATCTCTGAGTCGACTGTGCAGGTGAACAGGGTTTCTCGCGAAAAGCAGACACTGCAAGATCAACTCGCCAACCTGAACCTCGAAATGCACTCCTTGCGCAGCTCGTTGGCCGAGGCAAGGGCGGAGCGAGATGAGGTTGAGAGCGAGATGAGGCGCCTGCACCAGAATGGCGAAGAGACACTCCGCATCGATCGAGAGCGCCTAGACTTGAGGACGTCTAAGCTTAAGCTTGACAATGAAGTACGGAGACTCAAGGACGAGAACGCCGCTCTGGCGGAGCAAATGCAGTCCGTCGAAAAGTCGCTCGAGGACGAAATCGAGAAGGCCGCCGAAGAGGAGGATCGCCTCAACCAGGAAATTCGCCAGCTTCAAGTCAAGCTACGGGAGGTGTCTTCATCAGAAGGCCAAGAAACAGTCGCCACACGACGCACGATACGAGAGCTCGAGCGGCGAATCAGGGACTACGAAGACCAGCTCGCGATGACGCAACAACTTCCCGCTAATATCGGTGAGGGTAACAGCGATATTTCCATCATTCGCCGTGATCTCTCAACGGCACGACAGAAGGAGCGTGAGCTCCTCCAACGAGAGGCAGCCCACAAGGATGTCGTCAAGGGTCTAAAGAAGCAAATCGTAGAGCTGGAGCGGAAAGCTCACGATGCTGAAATGTCCCGTCTCATCACGTCTCCTGCATCATCGAGCCCTTCGGCCAGGAAATCCGAAGTCTCTGAGCTGCGCCATCAACTTTCTACAGCACAGCAATCAATCCAGGCGTTCAAGACCAAGGCGCGTGACGCAGAACGCAAAGCCTCTCAGTTCGAGCATGATCTACAGACCCAGCTTGATGATCTGGAGGACCAGAAGCTCGCTCTGGAGCAGGCCCTGGAGGATGTGCAGCGCGATGCCGATGAAGCTGCTCTTCTCCATGAAAAGGCTCTCCGTCGTCTCAAGCAAAAGCTTGAGAAGGCAGAGCAAGACCGGCAGCTTGTGGCCCACGGCCGTCATAACATCGAAAGCATGTCATCCTCCGAGAAAAGAGATCTCCAGGAATTGCTTCATAGGACACAAAGCGAGGCAGACGCGCTCGAACACGACGTCATCCAGCAACAAGAGACCATTGACGAACTGACGGCCGCCGAGGGCTCGCTTCGTCGCAAGCTCGACAGGGCACGTAGTGAGCGGGCGGCCTACCGCCTAACCGCAGAGAAGCTGCAGAAGGACATCAGAGACCTCAAAGTGCTGGCCGCAGCTGAGAAGAAGAACCCGCGGGCAGTCCGCCTCGCCGCCGAGACGGACGAGAGAATGAGGCAGACGGATGAGGCGCTCGAGACCGTCATCCGCGCTGCCGAGAACGCAGACGCAAAGCACACCAAGGAGCTCCGCGGCATGACGCTGCAGATGGAGTGGATGCAGGCGCGGTGGAAGCGTGAGGTCAGCATGCGCGCCGATGCGGCGTACGCGAAGAAGTTCTTGCAGCTGGAGCTCGACATTGCCAACGCATGGTATGTACCCTTGCCCATCTTGTCTTTAGTGGTCCCGATACTAACGCTAGACTCAGCAACAAGGCTCAGCTGCGTGAATTGGAGCAGATTCGCTGCGAGCTGCTCGGCAGCCGCCGGCCCCTCCCACCCCCCTCCTCGACGACGGCGAAGAAGCAGGGCGGCAGCGGCACAACGACGTCCCGCCGACCGACGCTCAAGACAGTGGCGACGATGGCCCGCTTCATCGCCAGGATGCAAATCTCGGCGCGCGAATGGGCCAAGCACGAGGCCACGCGCCAGAAGCTGGCTAACTGCATTGACGAGATGCGCAAGACCAAGAGGCGGAATCAACTCAAGGTTGTGCATGCGGACGACGTTGCGGCCTGAGAATCTCGCTGGTCGTTCGGTCTTGCCTAGCCTCGACTCGCAGTCCAGCTAGATGACTCGAGACTATTATTGTGTGTTCCCGAAGAAACGGGGAATGGATGCAGATTCGGGTATCTGCGAAACGCTTTCCCTATTGATCACGGTGCAGCTGAGCTGAAGATGTCACGGCATCATCTCGGGCTACCACACCACACGCACATCACCCACCACCCACTTCTTCATTCAGCGCGCATCCCCATCCCCATCCGCATTAGCATTGGTGTTCAGTCTTCTTTTGTTTGCATAGCTGGTGTGTGTTATCACTGCGAAACCCTTCATGTTGCAGTGAGAGCGAGCGTTTAAAGGGGGTGTGGTTTTCCCTCTCTTTTTCCTCTTTGAGTTGATGATTGTCCATGTTTGGAGGAGAATCGGCGAGCTAGCCCCGGGATGGGCGGGGGAGGGAAATCAGGAGGAGAAATTGGCATGTTTTCGCTAAGCTCTGGAAGATTATTGGCCTGCTTGGCACTGCTCATGTCCTCATCTGGCGTATTGGGCGTCAAGCAAAATATTGTTTCCTTAGTTCGGTGAATTGGTAGAATGGCTAGCGAAGGGGGAAAGGAGTTGCGATTATGGGTCTAATCATGATTTCCAAGCACGACATTACATGATGAATAAATTGGAAAGGGCATGGATACCTGAACAGTCACATATTTCTTCTCTTCACGTCCTTGGCGACATTGCATGATGTTGAATGACAATGGAAGCCATCCTATATCGGGCGGGCTAGACCACCATTGCCATTTGAGTTTGAACCTACCTACATGTGGAAAAATTGTCGTGGTGGGAGAAACATTGCATACTGCATCTCTCTTCAACGTCCACGTGGCAAAAAACCAATTTTTAATTCATTTTCAGTTCTGTGAACTAGTCAGGCAGGGTACGAGACGTCCCAACTTTGCCAGAACCGGGAAAGGCATCGAGAGTGGCAAAGAAGACTTGCCCAAAACAAAATGAAGCCACCCAAGTCATACCCAAAATCTTCAATTTTCGCCAGCCCAACCGTTCCTTTTCCAATGGTGACCTATGCCTACCTATGCCTACCTATGTCTAACCAACCCTGAGTATTTATGTTTCCAGGCCGAAGTAGGGCATTATGACATATACAAGGCGGACCGGCCGTCGACACACAGGATTATTATTACATAACGAACAAGAGGTTGGTGTCTGCGAGGTTAGCTACAGAACCATTGCAGGAATCCATTCTCCTCTTCTTAGAAATAACGTACTCAAAGGGTGGCTGCAGGAAAGCTGAGGCTTCTGCGTGTAGCGAGTCGAAAGCTCGTCACGAATACTGTTCAATAGCTGCACGTAGCTCTGTTGAGGGTTCTTCTTCATGGCCGTGATAAAGGCCCACGACATGGCACCAGTAGCCTGAGAAGCGATCGTCGCATCGGCCCTGTGAGTAGAAATCAGCATAGGTACAACTTGCCAACCGCGCCATAAATGGACGATAATTGGGGAGGTTCGCCTTGATTTGGCCATCGTTTCCGCACTTGCGGGCCGAAGTAGTTCCAACGTGACTCGTCGCTCTAGAAGCAAAACGCAGCCACAGGTAGGCTGCAGTTTGTTCTAGAGCATTGAAAGGTTACCGTCGACCTGGTACAACACGTGTGAAGTAGATATTATGAGAGGAAAAAAGTCAAGAAAAAAACGACATGCACACCCCAGACTCTTCCTTTTCAGGCTTCGGCCTCCATTTTCCAGAACAAGCCATCTCACCAGGAGAGGCAGTACACGCAATTCAAAGGGCTTTACTATGTAACCTCCAGAGAATCCGTAAAGCGCATTGAGAGGAAAAGGGTATCATCAAAATAGAAAGAAGGGTGTAGCGTACGAGGTTTGGTCATCTTTGCTTCCTGACAACATGACTACATCGGCAGGCGACGTCTTCGTAGCCATAGTGCGGTTGTAAGCATCTTCGCCAGTAGTTGCCTTCTTGAAGAAGCCCATAATGTTGCTTGCGACACCGCCGAGATCGCCTTGGCTGTACGATGAAATGGCACCGAGCAGACCTTGGCCAGCTTCCTTGGCAAGATTGGGCTCTTTGAGGATGCCCTGGGTCGAGTAGATGTATGGAAGATCGAGTGCAGTACCCGAGTGACAAGAATCGAAGATAGCTGTTAGTCTCACACCAGCCTGTAAAGGTTGGACCATGATTCTATGCATCTCATCGTCCGTGATGTGACCGGTTTGGCGGAAATCTACTGGATAAATGACTTCATCATACCCATCAGGCTCGTCGCCGTCGAGATCCTTTGTTTGACCACCATGGCCTATAGGTGTCAGTGCCCAACAGCATAGTCCTAAAGTTTTTTCGCAGCTTACCTGAGTAGTGAAAGAAGAGGGAATCGTTGGGCCTCGCGTCTTTCACAAGCCAATGCATTGCTCTCAAGAGATTCTGTTTCGTAGGCTGGCTCATGGGATTTTGCTGGTCGTCAGTGAGGATAACCATATCCTCCCTCTTGTACCCAAAGCGGTCGACGAGGTATGCCGACATGTTCTTCACATCGTTGATGCACCCACGCAACTGGCCGCGTTGTCCAAAGTAGTTGATACCAATCAGCAACGCCTTTCTCCGGCCAGTGCAGTTAGAGTACTGAAAGTTGTAGCCGGTGGGTGCGCCATGTCCAAATCTCTGCGGATCAGATGGCGGCGGTGGAGGAGCATTGTGGTTTCCATGCATGTAAGCATTCGAGTTCACGGTGGGCACTCCTTTGTGACGACGGTTGTCAACTTAACGATTCCCGTTTTGGACGTCCAGCTTTTCAAACTCACCTGGGCGACTGTTGTAATTAGGTTGAGGCGGGGGTTGCTGATATCCACCATATTGTTGCGGAGGAGGGGGCTGAAGATTACTTTAGTCGACGAGACTTAGACAAGGCTGGTAGTTAGCCGTACCTGATTGTATCCGTAGGGTTGAGGCGACGGCTGCTGGTAGCCGTACCCCGACCCAGCAGGAGGGTATCCGTTGTATCCTTGCTGCGGAGGGCTTTTGCTCCTCATGTTAGTGATTGAGCGGGCGGACGCGAAACAAGGGTTGGAATTCATACGGGTAGTAGCCGCCCGATGCGTATGGTTGCTGCGGCGGCTGGCCACCTTGGTATCCTCCGTACTGGCCCGGGTATCCTGACATCTTGTCGAGACCTCGGACTATTCTCAGACCCGATCTTTGTGTGTTTGGTGACCCGAGGCCAAGAAGCCGTGATCCGAAGAGTTTCTAGCTCGGCGAGATGGTCTTCGAAGAGGAGAGTGTTGACCAGGAGGATTTCGGGGTCGGACTTCTTTATAGATGGGCGACGAAGCTGAAGTACGGTTTTCGCAATTCCGGAAGACGGTGAGGGGAAGCGAGGGGGTCGTGGTTAAGGTGTAGGGACGGGACGAGAATGCGTGTGCTTGCTTAGGTCTCGAGACTAAGTTGGTGAGCACAAGAGCAATGTCAGCCTTCCTCGAGCGCGAAACTGGTTGGAGGAGCGTGGACAAGCTTACCAGTACGAGGATGAGGACTAGCTGATGGCCTATCTCAAAGCGGGAAACTGATCATGCAGCAAGGGTGGCTAAGGACCCTAGTTGACTCTTTTGATGCTTTGGAGCCGGCTTGTGAGACGGATTGGGGTAGACATCAACTTGGGCAGAGCTTAGGCGGAGGTAGCTGGGCGCAACAGAGGTGTGTGAGCTGGGGTGGCAGTAGGAAGAAATGACGGCGCGGAAACGCAATACAGCCAAGAAAAAAAAAGAAGCTGAGCTGGAGATGATGGAAGAAGAAGAGAGATGGAGTGAGCGGGGTGTTCGGGTTGGAGGAGCGAAGAAATGTGAGGAATGTAGGATGTGCTGGGCAGGGTACCTCAAGATGCGCCGCGGCGTTGCGGCGAGGGTGTGGTGGAGGGGTTCGAGCTAAGGTTGTCGGCACGCACCAGATCCACCGTCCACCACGTCTTGGCTTGATGTGTTTTGGCGGGGAGGGGTGCCGTGGGTGCTTCGCAACTCGGTGCCCGGGACTAGATTGGACAACATATACACTGCACCACAAAGAGACCACCACGATTCAGCAAGGTCGCAAGGTGGAAAGAGGTCCCAAAGTGGAGGTAGATGATGACTGTAGGGCTAACAAGAATACGTAATGTTGGATCAGTCGTCGTAGGCGCCGAGGAAAGCAACGGCATGTGGCAGGCCGGGCACAATGGCGATTGGACTTACGGAAGAAACGGCAGGGACGGCCTCAAAGTCCAAGAGCATTTTGCTAGCGGAGGTGGATCGGTGTACCTCGCCGTCCACTGCCGCACTGCGCCCAATGTGTTTGATCCCTTAGCTAAGCAAACATGATCGGGGCAGGGTCTGCACTGGGAGGGCGAAAAACACTGACGGCTGCAGCTGCAGCTTGCAGACAATCAGCCACGAGCACGGGCCATACCAAGGCCGTTCCCAGCCCGGTGAGAACCGAGAAATGGGGCAGAGTTGGAGGCGCTAAACCCCTTTTAGGACTTCCCGTAAACAGCACCTGCTGCGATTCCACCATGTGATGGATGTCACGTCCCTGACCTGGGTAGATGGGCCCGGTGCCACCGTTCCTGCCCTGCCGTGCCATGCCATGACATGCGCGCAACAGTCGGACTTTTCTCTGCATCTCCGTCATTTCGCCGTCGTTGAACCGCGAGGTACCTGAGGTTCAACTTGGTCCAAGGTGTCCAATTCAGACTCGCAAGCAGACTCGGACCGCGAATCTCGTTGCTCATTGCCCTCCAGGTTTGGGCATTCCTCTTTCTGCCCGCCAACCCAAGACAACCCTTGCGCCGTCTTCAGCCGCAGCCATCCTTGATGTGTGACTCCGAGAACCTAACTTCACTCCTCCAGACATCTCGGCAATGGTCACTAAAACGGAACCGGACCAGAGCAAAGCACGTCCAAGTTGACGACGAACAACTACGAATAACGAACCACTCACCGCCTCGCCCTCCCTTACACGGAGGCCTTATGGGCTCAAGGGCTCCTCGAGAGGTTTTCTTGTCCACAATCATCATCCGGCTTCACCTCCATCCTCTCGGTCGCACGACCGTGTCTTGCATCGAATTTCCTCTGCGTCACTCCCGTCCACCCCAAGCCCCCAGGTAGCCGCTCTAGACTACCTACCTTGGTCCACGGCCCTGGCGCTGCTGTGGTCTCCACCCCCTAAGGTAGTCCCGCTGAACCCTTCTCCCCCGGTCAAGCTGAGACTTAACGCCAAAGTGGGCGGCCCTACGCCGATTCAACAGGGCTATGCCGCGCTACTTACCACCAACGGCACACTTAGACGCCCTATCGCGTCAGACGAGCCAAACATTGAGTCGTTTGCTCATTGCTGAAAGCGCCTCGCGACATTTGAGACAGCCCGGACTGCATTGGAGTCGGCTGCCTCCGCGCGGTAAAGCATTCCGCTCCGAACTCCATCAGTTGAGCCTCTCGGTCAAGATGTTCATTTCACTTTCGGCTTCTGACGTTGACAACGTTGTGATGGCCCGGGCATCACCCCGTGGACTAGTGTCGCTACTCAATCGGATGCTACCCGGCTCCATTTTCAACGGCAGTCTTCTGCCACTGGATTTATTGACGGCCATGGAAGAAGAGCCAATCACATGCCATAGACAACAGAAGCCCAGAATTCATCATTAATTGAGTTTTCTAAGCGGTCTGCAGATCGATATCGACACCCTTGTCGTGCTTGGGCATTCATCCCGTCTCCAACATCTTCGCGGAGAATGCGCCGAATTTGAAGCTGTCTTGCCGGTATTTCAGCCACTGAATGACCCGACCTCACTCATCCGTCTCATCGCTGTTTGGGGGACGGAGCCTTCTAGCTTGGGCTCTGGTGAAAACGTGCCGTCGATAGTGACGGACGTGCTGTTCATGTCGTACGAGGGGATTCCCGTCCCTCGTTCGAGCCGTTTATGTGCGCGGCCCCAGCATAAAGCGCCACCGAGAAATAAGGACGCGACGTCTGTGGTTGATAGGAGCTCGAGTACGCACTCGTTTATTCCCCGATCTCAATCTGGTAAGCTTACGGGATTGCCGATCACTGTGGCGCTCCTGATGGACAGGGGCTGCATCGATTTCTGACGAATCACCGTCCGTCGCTTTTTTCATTCTACCCCTGGTACCTAGCCCTCTGGGGTCCAAAATCGACGACCGTCACCCCGGCATCTGTCCGAAACGCCAAACGACTGGTCTTAGACAAGTCCACCTGGATGGGTCATATCTACTATGTATGTGCTGTATGTACATGTCTTCGACACCTCACCACACGAGCATTCTGCAGACGGTACTTGCAGCTTACATTCCATCGAGAGGTCTCGATTTCAAGCCCTCACAATGACTCGAAAAAGTAATGTCGGCCCCTGGTGGCCAGCGTGACACGCCCATCCAAGTCCAAAAATGAGGTGGGCCTGTTCCACTGTGCTTCGCACCGGCAACGTGGTGAGAAGCATGCGGCCATGTCTCTGAGCAGACCATAGCTAAAAGTTTCCCCCGGGAACGTGGCGGAAATCGATTGGACAGCAAGTTGTCGACTTACGAGAGACGTGGCTATGGGCTAAAAGTTCAACGTTCGGCTGGCGCATAGGAATTACCAAGCCTCGTGGGCATCTTGTCCCAAGCCTCTGGTGCACTGCTGCACTGCTGCGCGGCTGCATGGCTGCATGGCACCGGTGTCCCGGGACGTCCAAACTTACCACCGGGGCTAATGGACGCCAAACCAAGACCGCAATACACCGCACGCATCGCATCCGCCTAACATCTTCCGTAACCGCTAGGCACGGTAGGCCTCTGCCACCCGACAGCGTGATTACCCGACTTTAAAATTGGTGTACCACGATATCACCTGTCCCACATTCGCAATTTTCCGCGGTTCGTCCTCGATTAAGGACAACGGAGCTAACCATTTTCTACGAAATGTATATGTTTCCCATCCCTCCGAAACCAGGTCTCGGGAAAAGTAGATCTAGCGGGTCCCTGTCACCAAGTTTGTCGGTTACTTTACTCTGCTCTTCGTTACTAGAGTGGTTGGCTTCGTGCTCCATCATGATACTAGCGATGTTTTCGACCCAGCTGAACGGACCCCCTGCCCGATTTAGACGCGGCCATGTCTACAACCGTGAGCTTTGCGCGTCATCTAGAGTCTGGCCATCTCCAGGTTTTCAGCTTGCCGTCTTTGAATGCTACCTCCGTACAGCCTACTACTTCTTTGTTGTAGTAAACCCCAGATCAATGCCTCTCAACGGAGGGGGGCCTGAGCTACACATTGTAGGAAGCTCAACCAATCGGATGGGCACGACCAAATATGCAAGTGTTGATTACCGGTGGGAAGCCCCAGTCGACAACGGAATCCTGCAAGACAGACCGGTCCGCACCCTGGTCAAACTTCTTACCATCGACTGGATCGTACTTCGCCCGCAGTGGCATGTCTTCAATAACTGCTTTGATATCTTCTAGTCAGTTTGGCATTTTCGTACATGAGACTCTTGGGGCCGGGAACCGCTGATTGGCCGGTTATCGGTGCGATTAAACGTACGACACGTAAAGAATCTCCCTGTCGACAATTGCATTCTTGGATTTTTCTTCCCACTTACCCCCCGGATGATCTCTATGCACGGCCACGTGCGGCTGGGGCCTTGTTGTCTTACGCTATGTGGCTCCCTACCTTTGGCATTGCACTGCAAATCGTAGATCCAGACTGGACATGTGAATAAGCGTTGAAGTCGAGTTTTACGGTGCGGATTTTGTACAAGACTCGTGTGCCTCTGCATGTCAACGTTTCCGTTGCTAGGATAGGATTTGGTGGTTTCTTTTGGAATGGAATTTTTTTGGATACGCTTTACTTGTCAAGCTAGGCCGCATAGTTTTCAACAAGCGTCTTTGGTGACAATATGAGAAAAGCCTTCCCACGCGGCGTCGGCTTAGCTCGCAGTAATAAACAGGTGATCTTCTCGATTCTACGTAGCACCGTCTACTTGACAGGTACTGCCAACTGTTGGCACCGAGAACGTGAACATGGGTAGCCTAGAAGTTGAAATGGCTCCAAATCCCGCACGAACTCTGCCCATCACTGGACGAAGCCAAACCAATAGTTTGCTCTGGTGATCGCTGGTAGTTATCATTCCGTCCTCCCCCCCCCCCAACAAACGTCGAAATTGAAAACTCGTTTCAGCAGGAGGGAATCTTACTGGGAAGAAAGTCTAGTCGCACCGGATGGAAGGAAACCTGGATCCAAGATGGGCCCCCCCTTGCTGTCGTGTCACGTTCTATCCTTTTACAGGTTGACAGTCAAGTTCAGGCACACTGCCGACAGGCTTTTGGCTCGGTGCATGGGATCCCGACTCTATTAAACCTAGTTTTGGACGTAGTCGCTGCTTACTCATACGCGGCAGCAACGGCCATATATGTATCGATTCATATATTGTATTGTGATAATAAGGGGAATATGAATTCAATGAAATCGGTCTTTGACATCGTTAGCCGTCTATGAAGCTCGCCATGCCCTGAAATGAAGTTGAGTCGTCTCCTTTCCCATTAACACTTCATGCTGCTTCAAAATGCTCCCAGCTCAAGCATCAAGCATCAATCATCTTGACATCTTCTTCCGTCTTCTCCGCCGTCTCCTCCGCCGTCTCCTCCGCCGTCTCCTCCGCCGTCTCCTCCTCCGGCTTTCTCATCAGCCAGCCCATCAGCGACCAAACCAACTTCATGGCCTGAATGCGCTCGTCGAGAACAAAGAAGTCGTACCACGGGCTGCGACGAGCCTCGACCTGCCCCCAGCTTCGGTGGACATCGTCCTCGGTCGCGCCATCGAGCACGTCCAGAAGTCGCTCTGGCACGCGCACGCGCAGGATACTAATGTGGTGGAACAGGGAGCTGATGACGTAGATGTCATCGTAGCCGGCGCCCTTGACCTTGCCAATGGCCTCGTAGCGCGTCTTGCGGTCCCAGCTGGCAGAGGGCGGGCGGACCATGCGGTAGTTGTCGTAGATGGACATGTTCTTGCGCGGTTTCTTGGTGGCCGGCTGGCCCCTCTCGGTGTCGACGCTGTCCTTGTCGCCCTGGATGGCATCTCGTTCGACTTCGCGGCCAATGGGGCCTCCGGAACCGCCTCCCCAGCGAGGTTTCGTGGTCCACCACGCGCCGTCACCAAACTTCTTCTCCGTCTTCCCTTCTCGTGCGCGGTGCTGGGCGGTGATGAGGGCAGCCACCAGCTCACGAGCCATGTCGATGACCTCGTCGTTGTCCTTCTCAAAGGAGATGCTTGCACGCGCGGAGACGGCTGCGAGGGGGCCCTCAACCACGCCCTGTCGGGCAGCCTCACGCGTTCGCGGGGTCCGGAAGATGAAGGTACACCCGGAAGCAAAGTAAGAGGTCCTCGGGGGTGGAAGCTCAGCTTGGCGCTTGGAGGGTTGCGGCGAAGGCCCGCTCGTGACGTGAAGACGAGGTTCCGTCCTAGGAGCCGAGACATTGCAACCAAAATCGTATGCTACAAGCTTGAGAAAGGCCGTCAACAGGCTCTGGCGATACTCACCCGGCATAGATGAACCTGCCGAGGTGCGGATGATGCGAGGTGTCTCCGGGGTTCGTGGCTTATCCTGCTCGGCTTTGGTACCATCGGCGGCCTTGCCTCCTTCGGTCTCCCTAGTATGCTCATACGGGTTCGTTGGGTCATCCCAATAGGTAGTGAATGCCTCCAGACACCTGAAAAACTCATACGCGTTGCCGAGGCGTGCCTGTTGCTGCCCTTTGGGCGCAGGAATGCGCCTTACAGTTCGGAAAGCATCCTCGTTTGAGTGAGATAGTTCACGCTTACGATCGAGAAAGGTCTGACAGCCAGGCGATTGAGCGCCGTTATTCAGAACAATGCGCGTTTCCGCATTCTTCTCACGTGCCTCCTCTGGGGAGAGCTTGCCCCAGCCCTCAAAGTCGGGCAGGTAAGCGGAGTCAGGAATGAGATCTGCGGTGGGAGCATCCGGGATGAGGTGTATGCCCAAGGCGTCGAATATGGCGGTATTGATATCTCCAGGGCGATAGATATCTTGCAGAACCGAAGTCAATGGCTTAGTCGGACCAGTAGGCGCCGAAGAGGCTTTGAGCTGGGGTCGGCTCTGTGGCAGGGTGATTGGCGTTGGAGATGGGATATCTTTCGGGTCGATCTTGACAGCGGTTGGCAGGTTTGCTAGCAGCTCTTGTTAGGATGACAAACTGTAACAATGCTTCGAGTACTCGACTGTCACGACAGTTCCGACAGTCAAATAAACGGTAGGAGTCTCCTGGTGGTACGATTGGCTAGACACTAAGAAATTGCCGGGTGAGATGAAATCGGGTGACGGAAAGCGGGTGCCGGCCGAGACCGGGCGTCCCCGCGAACGGGCCGCCAAGGAAGCGGCGCCAAAGAATGGAGGCAGATCAAGCGCGGAAAGGATGGTGGGCTCCTGTGGCAGGATCACAACAGATAACGGCATTAACGGCTTCTGTGTTTTAAGGTGGGAGTAGGTAAAGCCGTGATGGCATTGATCGACGATACGCTAGGGTGTGGGAGGAGAGGACGAGGAGAGCAGAGGCAAGCCGACGCAGGGAAATGATGGAGGAGAAGGGGGAAAACAGAGAAACGGATGACCACTCGCGCTCGGCAATGGGTAGAGGCGCCATCGTACAATAAAGGTTTGACTCCAAGATAGCCTTAAAAGTCACAAAGCATTGTCTCTCGTCTTATTCAGAACAGATGAAGCAGCAACAGACACTGGTTGCACTTAATGAAATAGTAAACTCACCCAGAGCGGGATACGTGCCGAACATGTTGTCGTGAGGGTCAAAGCTAATTTCTGAATAGTTTGAGATGGCACGACTTGGTTATGATTCCCAGGAGACGTTTGATGCGAGGCGAGGTAGAGGAAACGGGAAATGGGTGGTCCGGTCGGCGATAGCACTAGGTAAAGGCGGTGGGGTCTTTGGGGAGGTAAGGTATGGGCGACGTCGAGCGGGGTCGAAGCCTGGCTTGCTTCGTTGGTGAGATAGGGATACAAAAAGAGAGATGCATTCAGTTTTTGGCTCAGACGAAAGGTCTGGTTGGCAACCGGGTTCTGGTATTTTAATGTTTGGTCAGGATCAACTCCTCAGAGCACCTCCACCCCGCTAGGTCAAAAGATGACAGAGGCTGCATATGAGTAAAGAGAAAATATAAACCAAGTCTGACCCAGGTAGCTGGGAGGAAGAAAAGTTATGGCACGTCGTGAATGGTGTAGAAAGTAGGAGACGGGAGGGTGAGGGGAAAGGGGAGAGAGAGGAGAGGGAATCCGGAGCCAGGAGCCAGCATACATACATGTACCTAGAGGAGAAGGAAATGGGCTCTGGAGCGCTACAGTTGGTAGAGCAGGCCCCCGTACCTGCCTCGTCAGTCATAAGTCAATTAGTCAATGGAGCAAACAACCCCCGGCGGCGGCTCTGTGTGCATGTGCACCTACGCCGTTGCGGACCACAGCTGCTGCGAAAGGCAAGGCGCGGTGGGCGAGAAAGAGGAGTTTCCAGCAGACGCCGTAGAAGCGAGAGCTTGGCGGCCGTTGCAGTGTGCAAATATTGTCCGTTGTTGGTGTGAGTTTCCATCCATGCGGATCTGTGGTGCTCATCACGGCTTTGCTAGGCCTGCTTGTTGGACCACGACGGACAGCGATCCACACTTATAGGTGCACCATGCAGTGTTTCTGCAGCTCTGCGGGTTCCTCTCCTGGTCTGCGACATGTCCTATAGGTCAATGGCGCATTTGCGTGTTGGTTTGGCTTGTCCTTAGCCCTGGGACGAGGTCAATCGAGAGCTGTGATTTGATGTCGTGCGAGGCGATAGGAGGAGCGATGGCGCGAGGGACCTTGCAAGTTGAGGCACTGAGGGGTTCTGTCCAGTCTCTTCTTCGGGTGCGAGCTCGATTGAGAGTTCAGGGCGGACGGGAGCGGGGTGAATGACCTGGTCTCCAACAACGGTGAGCACCCCAAGACTGAGGCCATGGTTATTTGAATTTCTCCATCTTCTCCGGCTGGACCCGGTTCTTTTCTGCGGCATACCGGTCGATGTTTCCGCGACGAGCCTGCCGACGTGCGCTGCCAATTTGCTGAGTCATTAGCGGATCGGAGAAACGCTGCGGGACGAGGATATGTGGGTCCCCACCGACGGGACGGTATCCAGCGCTCCGGACTTGGAGCCCGGCCGCTCGCCGTGTAGTGAATCCGGCCTAAGCCATGAGGTGAACAAGTGGCTGACAGATCCCGACATCATGTATTCCGCTATACGCTAATCGTCGTACCAAATTTTTTGTCTCGGCGTGAGAGTATAACACAAGACGGGAGAGTTCTGGCCCGTTGTGTAGATGCGATTCACATTGTAGGAAGCTGGAGCAATGAGAAGAGGTACAGCCATCGTTCCTACGGAGCGCACACTGAACACGCAACGACACAGCTGGCAGCTAGCAGCTACCTTCCCCTTAGCCATATCGGCGTTGACTAGTAGCCGGTTGTGAGCGAATGATCTTTTCCTTCCCGACAGTACTCATGAGTTAAAATCATTGTACAGCCTCACTCAAGATCGATATCCCCGGTCGGAACCTTTCAGAAATCGTAGTCTGCAAAATCCCCCGAATCGCTTCGTGTCCCGACCGTACGATGCGGCACCTGTGTTTCGGGATAGGTAATGGCCCAGCTGCTTTAGCGTGCAGAGGAGACAAAGCGGAGCGCCAGGTGAGACATTAGCACAAGACAGACTGCCCCAAGGTCTATGTCTCCTCACTCTTTTCTTCTGGTTTCAAAAATTTCCCGCGCGCCCGTGGAACATTGAACTTGACCTGGACAAATTCATGGATGGCATAGATTAATGTTCACAATATGATGCCCCTCTTCCACCCCCTCGACTAGCCCTGTGTCTTGGGAGCATGCCACGTTGCCATTGACATACCAAGCCGGCTCATCGGGTTTACGTAGCGGTTAAGCTTACTCGAGCTTATCTCACATCGTATCATGACACCAGCCAGCAACGTCCCGAGCAACAGTACAGTAATTCATGTCCAGCGACATACACGAACACGAGGGCACTGTTGATGTACGCGTACTTCGTTTCGGCCTACTGCAGCCAAAGGGTAGAAAAATAAAAAGAGCGCAGAGACCCTTCCAACTTTGCACAGCCCGTTTTTCCAACTAAACCTTTCCAAAAGGCTGATTGAATTTTCTCTTATCACATTCGTCCTTTCTCCCGGTCGAGTTAGATGACTGGTTTTCGACTGGTGCTGTCGGCCAGCCCGTCAAACCATCTGACGTCTACGACGGTAGTATCGAATAGATATCCAACCAGTCACACCATCACTCAGGACCCATCGCTTTCACGCCAACACGAAGCAGCTGGTCCTTGATAACGGACCCCATTGTCATCTGAGTTCTTGATGCGGCCCTGATGATGCCAATCCCAACAGAGAAATCTGGAATGTAACGGTATCGAGGACTTGCTCACTGGCCCCTTGAAATGTTTGGTCTTCGAGTTTCACGCCCTTGGTTACGGTTGTCCATCGTCGTTTGATGATCCGGGAATCTAGCACAGGAGCAAAACGAAAACATAGCAAGGCCAGATTTTGGATCAGGGGGGTGGGGTTCGGCCAGTGTCCAAGCCGGCCGGCGTTGTTTTCTCTCTTCTTTCTCCTCAACAATTCTTTAAGCTTGTGTCACTTGTTAAAGCTTTGCCCTGTTCTCCCCGCTGATATGCATCGTCGGCACTGAAGATCCCTTTGATCACTTGCATTGACCTTGTCAGGAGGATTGACAGCCGAAGATGGTAGACCACTCATGATTTGGGGATACATTTCGACGCACTTCTCCAAACGGACGCATACCGTATCCAACCTCGTGACCTCGATGGCAAAAACAGCAATATGTATTCGGTGTGCGTGACTGGAGGTATTTGGGCTGTGCTGTGAGCATGTTTGAAGGTTGCGCGCATTCTCACGTCGATATCCGAGACGCGCCAACCTGACGACACCATGTAGAGACCATAACTCCCTGTTTCCCGGCAGCTGCATCGACGAGTAGGCACTTGACCTTGGCAAGCCGCAAAAGGCGCAACAAAAGACGCCTGGCATTTTTCAGGGGATACCCGGTGCACAAGCCGTATGCTTGTCAATTGATCGACCGACTAGCCCCTGGGCGTTTGACGTCTCGGTCGCTAGTGACCCAGTCGGCAGGGTGAACTGCGGGCAAGACGGGCCAAGACCATGAAAGAGTCTCTTGGAAACGGCTGCAGGGTGGTCTTCGCTTTCGTGGACCAGTCTGGGAAGACCCTGCGGGCTGCCATCTCAAGCGTCCACTGTGGGTGGTTATGCCACGAGGTCAAGGGGACCAGGGGGTTTGCCTGCAGTCGATAGACATACCAGTCTTCATTCCCAGACTTTCAAACCCCATCAGAATATTACGGCCTTAGCGGGCAGCAACCAAGAGGAGCGAAATGGAGGACGCAAGGGTCCTGAGAGATCATTGTGCTCTGATAGCTCAAGTGCACGAAAGGCCGAGCGAAGAGTTCCTTGTGACCTCTGTTTCTGCTCGTGACGTACATGCTCGAAATATCAGGCGAAGCAGTGAAAGTCGGGATTTGGCCGAAGGAGGGACGGAATTGGAGTGTAGTTGAGAAGGTCTTAGCAGATTCACCACCAACCACGATGCGTGGACGGGACTCGTAAACGTGTGGTGATATGTCCGCAGTTCAGTTGACGCGTAGCGGACGACGAGGAAAACAACGACAAGTCATGCTGCTCCGCTTCTCTTAACCCGACTCACTGAGGCGCTGCGTCGTGCTTGGTGTTTCTTGTTTCCTGCAGGCTAATGGGCACAAGAGCGTGATATGGTGTCTCATCCAGCGGAAAAAGGAGCGACTGGCAACCCGCACCAGTGAGGAGGAGGGGTGAATGCATAGCGACGGCAACCGCGGCAGGCCTTCTCCGGATATGTAACAGGCGAGAAGGGGACAGATGTGAGCGGGCCGCATAGGTATTTGTTTGAGAGATCATGACCGAGAGGGCGTAGCCTGGATTCTATTTGCAGACAATTTTGACGCTGACGAGGTGGGAACTCGGAGAATGAGGGGCCAGTCACGCAGTGGGCGAAGGGGGGAGCCAAGAATGTTCCGAAGCGTGTGCCGGGGTTGAGAAGTTTTGCGATGACTTGTTGGTGGTAACCGCAGGCAGGAGAAATGAACTCGAGATAGATTAATTGAGAGGTTAAAGACGCACGCGCCTGGCCTGACTTGGCCGTTGCCCATGACCAGCCATGATGCATTTATTCGTTTGTCTGCCGTGGACGGGAGAGCGCTGCAAATGTTACTTTACGTACGCAGGTACGTCATGTTTCTCGTGTTTTTCTCGTGTTTATTGCGCGTATGTAACGTATGTTGCGTATATTATGTATGTTGCGGTGATGGTTGGAGCGGGAGCCCGAATTAAAGATTCTACTGCTTCTGCTGCGTGGAGATTTACGAGCATAGACACCTGGCAAGTCGGCGAGGTCTCGTTCCGGCTTCTCTCCAATATCCAACGGACCATGACCAAAAAGGGAGGGCTCGAGTGGCAACCGAACAATGGCGAGAGGGGCTCTGGTATTCGAAGTGTAGCCGTACTTACGGCGGATGGAATTCAACTAAGCATGGAAAATGCCACTGGGTAGATTCTGGTTCGGGACGGTCACGTACCCTCAGACGAAGTATTCCCTTTCCCAGTTGGATGCGCTGCGACGGGAAGATCCCGCACCGCAGTGTCTTGCAGTGTTTCCAAGGCAGACGGCTGATTGGGCGCCACAGAGGGGACTTATGCAGGGGTAAACGGTGGAGAGACGTACCACAAGCTTAGTCTTACACCAAGGTAAGGTAGAGAGAGGCTAGGTGACTGGGTGCAAGTCGAGCGAGGATGGTTCTGGCATGTCTGGAATGAGAATTGAAAAGGGAACTCAGGAAAACAAGGTGTGGAGGGGCCGCCAACCAACATGCTTACCTACCATAGTAGGTACATGTTTATGGGCAGAGTGTCGCAGATGGCGGGAGAATGAGATGCAGCCATTCGCTTACATAAGAAGTAGTCCTGGCAGAAGAACCCAACCAGCCCAATGAAGGAAGTTGAGAGTCTGTGTACACCTCACCATTTCCCAAATCTTGCATTTTGACCGTCACACTTTGACTACAACACTACCAAATTTTAAATCGATATAATAAAAGTATAATCAGAAGAGAGCCTTTTTTTCCTTTTTTTTTTTTTTTTTTCTTTTTCCAAAAATGTGGCAGAGTAAACTAATTATGCGTTCTAGCCACTACCTCGAGGCGGCACTGTAAAGATTCGTTAAGACTTTGAATCTTGGTCTGGGAGATGGCGGGGTGTACACACCTCAGACTTATGGCATTCCACTGTAGTGCAAGGTACACTATGACTTGACTTTTCCAAGCCTGAGGCTGGGGACCCCCTGGTCTAGAACATGCCTGAGGTCGCTTGGGGGCGGGTTCTCGTGCTTCAGGTGTGTTACAGACAAGGGGGTCGCCGTTTTTGGACTCTGCATCTCCTCTTCCTCTTCCTCTTTCCCTCCCTCTCCCAATCCCGTTCCTCTCCTATTCCACTCCCACATTGTTCACAACCGTTGGGGGAACGTCCAAGTCTCTCAAGGTCAGACCCCATCCCTGCAGCACCGATTCCCATCTTGATGCGCCTACGCTTCTAGTCCCATCATGATTCGCCCACCAATACCCAGGTCCCACCGCTCCAGCGCTCCAGCAACTACATCCTGTCCCTCTCTTCCCAAAGGAACCTTCTCAGACACGGCCACTAATGCCCGTTGGAACAATCCCGCGATGCGCCCGAGAGAGATGTGTGAGAGTGAGAGAGAGACAGAGAGATCCATCAAACATTGATCAATCCTTCCATGCTGCGACAGACGCCATCAATGCCCGTGCTTTGCTGCTGCTGCTCATGAGGCTCCCTTCCATCCTCTTTGCCATGAGTTGAGTCCGTTCCACGAGTCGAGTCACGTCGGGTCAAACAACGCACTTGAGGGAGACTGTGTTTAGAATCGTACTAGTGTACGGATACCAAGGACGCAAAGCCATATTTCCTCCTCTTGCAAGTTGTGGCTTGCGGCATACCTTGCATTTGCAGGTGTAGCGGCTCCAGACTTGCATGCCCGTCCTCGGCGCCCTGTGATGGCCTTGGTTTGGTTTGGTTTGGTTTGGCCTGGTCTATTCTAGTTCTGCTTCTGGTTCAGTCATGGTCTGGGGTCTGTCACTTTGGTCGTCCTCGATTAGAGTAAGGAGATGGAGCCGAAGTAACGCTGTCGCTCGGCGCCTACTGCCCTTCTCCTCCTTCTCCTCCTCCTCCTCCGGTCCACGGTTAACGCTACTCCCTCAGCACCTCTCCGGCTGCTGGGACAGTGGTTGATACCACAGTACACACGCCTGTCGTCCATGCTATATCATGTAACACGCAAGTGCCTGCTTGCATGTTGCAAACTGTTGCCCGTCTCTGTTTGTGAGAGGTCCAGAAGAGGTGTGTGTGGTCCCTGTCCCGCACGATCGGAGAGACATCCCGCGAGCCTCAGTCAAGACTCAGACCCTGCCGTACCAGTCCAAACCGGTCCATACCAAACCACACCGGGCCAGGCCCTTGCTGTCTCTTCCCTACCATACCATACCTTGCCTGACCATACCTTACCCTGCCATACCCTCCTTCAGTCTCTTACACTCCCTTTGCCCCGATCCCCCTTCTCGTCCTTTCCTTACCACGCCCTGCGAGTCTCTCTGTGAGACTTCTCACTTTCTCGACTTTTCACCTTCTTCTCCCGACAAGTTTGGTGATTGCTTCTTTTCTGTACTCAGCGTCCTGTTTTATCCGCTTCGATTTCGAGAACGACGACAGCTTCGATTTTGACGATACGATCTCATCGCTGCGACTGTCTGCGCTTGCGTTTCTGCTTACACTTAATCGTCACCGAGAATCTATTCCCCACGACTCTTCCGTCGTCTATGCCTCAGAAGGAACCGGTTCCTAATGAGATTTTGCGAATCGACCTAGATGGCCGGCTAGGCTTCTCCTAGTATCAGTCTACTTTCTTCAACCCATTTCGGGGCCCTTGTTTGATTCTTGAAACTATTCAGTTTTTGCGACTGGAATCGCAACATATTGCAGCAATGTCGAGTCCAAATCGCAATGCGAACCTCCCGGATGGGGCTTTCATCACGACTTTCAATGGCAAGAGGTGTACGGCTAGGCCAAGGAATGGAAATAAGTCAAAGTCGAACAACCAGCAACGAGCGTCGACAAGTACGTCCCACTCGACATCGACAACACATTCGACGACACGACCGACACCCCCTCCGCAAGTGAGCTCATCGCCGCCGCCGCCTCCAGCGGTGGCTACTCTTCCTCCTGCTCCGCCGCCGCCGCCTCCGCCGCAGACAACACCACCGCCGCCGCCGCCACCACCGCCAGCCGTTTTAAGTAGCAGTTCAGCGAGTACGACGAGCTCCTCTTTACCTCCTCCTCCTCCTCCCCCCCCTCCCCCTCCAGTGAATACACCCTCTTCAAAACCACTGCCTCTGCAGCAGACACAACCGCCGCCTGCTCCAGTGGTCTCGAGCCCTCCTCCACCTCCACCGCCGCCGGTTCCAGCAGTATCAACGTCTTCTACGCCCCCAATTATTGATGCTGAGCCGCCGGCAACCATTCCTACTTTTCAAAATATTCCCAATTTTCCTGTGCAGAGTTCTCCCCCTACTCCCGCCCAGATCTTCCCCCCTGCCTCATCTTCTTCTTCAATACCTACCCCAGCCGTGTTACCACCCGTTCCAGCAACCAGCAAGACTGATGCCAACGCAGTCCCAACACCAACCCCATCTCAAGCGCCGCCCGCGTTCTTCAGCAACATCAGCCCATCGCCATCGCCCACGAACAGCGCTGGGGCCGGCGCTGGCGGTGTCGCGCCTTCGCCACCCCTGAAACCGGGTACCGCCGCAGGCGAGGCAGGAACAGGCAACAATGCTCCCTCGACCAGTCAAGCTCCTGCTTCGAGCAGTAGATCTGGCGGCGTGGCTACCCCCGTCGTGATTGCTTCGAGTGTTGTTGGTGCTGTGGCGGTGATCGGCTTGCTTGGGTTCTTGCTTTGGCTTTGGCGGAAGAGGGTGCTGAAGAAGCGTCGGAGCACGCTTCTCACGCCGTTGTCCACGGATCCCAGCTTCAGGGAAAAGTCGTCATATGTCATCGACAGAGGGTCCCTAGGACCAACACCGCGCTCAGCGAAGCTCAAGGCGGCGCTTGGCTACAGCTTTCAAAGATTCCGCGGCCAGCTCGGCGGACTGGTCTCACGCAACCGGGATAGCAGCTCGACCGGCAACCGTCCTCAGTTTATGAATATCACCCAGCACAGCCGAAATAACTCGTCTCTGTCGAACCATGGTTCACCGCGACACGTCGTGACGACAAAGGATCGAGTCAAGGACTGGTGGGAACGGCTGACGGCTGATATGAAATTCAACTGGCGACTTCGCGACGACAGGAATGCCGAAAAAGATCCGTTCACCTCAGCTCGTAACATGAGTGACAGAAAAGCGGCTGCGCCTGGACAGCCCGACTTTCTGACGCTACTGGGTATGAACGACAGGGAGGTTGAACGGGAAGCTCAGAGGAGGCGAGTGAGCCGGAACCAAGGCAGTGCTGGCTCGGCCGATCACTTCCTCGGTGGACTCGGACTGAACTTTGAGAATGCTTCGGCCAACCCCTTTTCTGACATGAACGCATTACCTCACGACTCTGCGAAGCCGGCACCGCTCGTCGTAGTCAATCCCGGCAACGGCAACGGCAACGGCAACGGCAGTGACAACAACCCCTTTTCTGACGCCAATGCCATATCAGCACCTGCTGCGGCAAGAAAGCCATCATCGACTTACGTTGCTGACGTACGCCGGTCACGCGGCACATCCGTAGGCGGCGCCACAACGAGGCCTCCTAGCGGATCAACCTATTCTCCGCGCCTAGATTCCATATATCGTGACTCGACGCAGAGCGTAGAGAGCTTTGCGACAAGGCGAAACAAGTTCCGATCTGATCCGTTTGATCTGGAAAGGCCCGAACTACTTGGCAGCAGTCTCGGCAGCAGTGGCGGTAGTCGAGCGACACAGGCGAGCAGTAATTATAGTGAGAGTGGTGGAGGCGCGCCCCGCGTACCTGGCTCTGCTCACACGCGTGCGGATAGCTTCAGCTCCAAGTACAGCAGTGGAGTGAGCATGGACGGCTGGAGTGATCCCGGGCCGGACGTCGGGCCCTCAAGTGGACCTGGCTATCGCAACGAAGGGGCCGAGAGCCCAGTTGCCGGCTACCGGTCTGGAGACCAGAAGAAAATCATTGGGCGGAGGCCCAGCGGCGGAAGCCAGAACAGCGTCGGCAAGGCGTTGTAGGGGGGGGGGGGGGGGGGGATATTTTCATATGTATACAAAAAAATCTTTTATTCACTCTTAAAAACCGTGGGGAGGAGGAAGGGGGGGGGGGGGGCGGGGGGGGGGGGGGGGGGGGGGGGGGGGGGAATTTCATCATCATGTATTACCAAAATATCTTTCACTACTTGTACAAACGTTGGAGATGAAAAGGGTTGAGAGGATGGCCATGCACCAGAAGAAGGGAACGATTCTAACGCGATTGGGGCTTTGAGGAACAGCCACGCCGGGTTGTATGTTTGCAATGAGAGATTGAGACGGGGATGGTATGATGAGGGATACCGACACAAAATGTAAGGGACCCTTTCACCCGGGACCGGCTATGGTGTATTTGGTGTTTTGAGGAGGCGGACACACGCCCATTTGGTCTGTGCCGTGTTCCTGTTTTCTGGGCTCCTTGTTTCTGTTCTCTCCCTTCTCACGAAGGACCGTCAACACCTGTTGGTTAAGACACTCCAAATTCAATTCCGCGTCCCGCCCAGCTTCTTACGAGTGGGTGCGATGGCGGGTGGAACAGCACAAAGCCTGTTCCATCGTAATGGTTTTGTTAGATGAATCCTACAATGTTAAAATATATCTGCCTACATGGAAACAAGACGGGCAGAAATATTACACTGTTGATCAGTACCTGCTGAATACTCCTCCTCAAGAGACAATGAGGCATGGGCGTTGCTTGTTTTGCCTGTGTGTTCCATTTTATCAAGTAATGCTAGGGTAAGACGACATGAATGGCTGCGACTTGTACGTAACCGGAGGCGAGACCGGCCGTCCGGGCGCCCGGCCGGGGGTAGCCGGCAGGAAAAAGAAGCATGAATTTGGGACGCAAGTGGAGCCGTAGCGAGCCGTAGCTGTTCTGATAAGAGGAAAGCTTCATGCCATGATGAACAGCTGGCAGGAAGTGGCGGTGGCAGTCGCATGATTGTCGATAAACCTTGTCGAATCACACCACTTGCCCTTCCCGTCCCGGGTCGAGATCTGTCATAGTCATGTACCTTGCCGTCTGTCAGGTAATGCTTCCGTGACTCTCTGCATGGTGCTAATACACGGAGAAAGAGCAGTCACAGTCACTGGAAGGAGCAAACCGTGGAGCACCTCGCTGTGTCCTGGGTGGGATTAGTGGGTGCAGACCACACACCTAATTACCCCTCATTCGCGGCGTCCATTCAGCGTCGACAGCCCCCAACAACATCAAGCCGGGGGCAAGCCAACGCACCGTGCCCATACACACCATACCGAAGTAGCTTGGGCGTTACGTTAAGGTGTCAGTCCACCTAATTACGGTACAGCTCAAGGTATTCAAAGGTGAAGACAGCAGGCAGGCACAAGCAACGGACAAATGTCTACCACCCGACTCGATAGGTAGCACAAAAACTAGGCAGTCTCGAACCAGCAGCCACCGGCCCAGTCATTGTGACTTGACAATAGGTATCTCGCTCTGCCCCGTCGCATCCCCCGACAAATGACCCCGCCACGCAATGAGCTGCAACCTTCCTCCTTTCGAAATCTCTCCCTACCTATCTACGGATACTTTTATATAGATTTCTCCAGACCTCGGTGTGCACCCGCCGGGCCACCCTGTCCCTCTGCGGCGGGACCGATCCGAACTCACCGCCGTTGGCCGAAAGTCAAAGTTGCACCGGCGACAGCCCCGTCATCCAACGACCTTGCTACTCTCAGATCACCATACTCAACCTCCCACCGGCCACCTCAACTCACCTGGCCTAATCAACACAACCCGTTAAACAGACCAAAGCCAGCCCATCTTGCTTTTTGCTTACCTACTACCGACCTTAGTAAAACCACTGTCGTTTTCGTTCAGCACCTGCAATACTCTTAGCTTGGAGAGAAGCACCACCTCATCCATTCTCTCCCTGTTCCCCCGCCTCACCTATTCTCACATAGCGCCCGTCTGTCTACTCGATGAAAAGCCCCTGTTCGGCCACCGCAACCGACCTGTTCCCCTATATGCCACGCTATCTTCTCCACGCCCACCCTTGAAAACCGGATCTCTTCCCACCCCTGCCGGCTTCGACATCATATGCTGGCTAGACCCGGAAGTCGCGAGATGGCTTACCAAAGTCCTCCAGAAACACCATCCTCCTCCGGCGCCCACACGCCAACACACCCCTCCATCGCACCGTCGCTATCGAGCTCCGTCATCACAAACATGTGGTCTGGTCTAATACGCCGCTTCTCCTCCGACGTCCCCGAGTCCTACGGCCACAACGAGCACCCCCAAGAGCCTTCACATCTCGCTCACGCGTATACCGAACCTGTCAGCGGTGGGGGCTTTCACGATGGCATTAACGGCGTCTTCTTCCCCACCCAACAACCCATGCGAACCGCGAGCCCATTCCGTCCGCCCCCTCTTGATCCCATCATTCTGCACGGCTTCAAGGAGAGCACCTCGCCGAGTGCCCGGCTGTTGAGCCATGGCGTGGCTGAGGAAATTCGAATTATGCTTCCAGAGAGGCTCAGGATCAAGGAAGACTGGAGGTTGATATACAGCTTGGAGCAGGATGGCGCCAGCCTGGCAACACTATACCAAAAGGCAGCCGAGTTCCAGGGACGGCGAGTTGGGTTCGTACTAGTCGTAAGGGACGATTTGGGTGGCGTAAGTGGAAGCATCTCCTTTGATCGAGCCTTTTATTTGCTTGGCCAGATCACAGAAACATATCGAACACGTTACCGTAGAGACATGTTTTGGGATGGCGACAGCTAATCTTTCTTCTCCTCCATGACAGACTTTTGGCGCCTACCTCTCCGAATACCCTCACCCCGCGTCCAAATACTTCGGCAACGGCGAATGCTTCCTCTGGCGCGCCTCCACACTCACCCCCCTCCCACCCCCACCATCTGCTGACACGACGAACCTGACGCGCATCACCACGGTGGCCAGCCCGACGCGCTCGTCCTTTCCGAATAACAACAGCGACCGCAACGCGCCGTCTCCAGCGCCGAGCGAGTCGATCCGCTTCAAGGCTTTCCCATACTCGGGCATCAACGACTACTACATCAACTGCGAGACGGGCTTCCTAAGCGTCGGCGGCGGCGACGGCCATTACGGGCTGTGGCTCGACGACAGCCTCGACCGCGGACATAGCGGACGCAGCCATACCTTTGGCAACGAGCCTCTGAGCGACGAGGGAGAGAAGTTTGGCGTACTGGGCGTGGAGCTATGGGTACTTGGCGCCTGAAGTTGTGACTACGCGAAGAGGAAGAGGTGGAGATTAGAATCGACCGAGTTGATGCAGACGGGCAACGGCTGGCGAGAGCCGCCGGAACAACAGTATAATAATCTACACAGCATGAGCACGAGTACGCCAAAATCGCGACGGCTCAAGTTGTCTATGGAGGGGAAATGACCCAAAAAAGAGAAAAAAAAAGACAATACACCACACAGATATACGACTGGACTGAACTGGGCGTTGGACAGGGGCGTAAGGCGAGGTTTTGCAAACGGCCACAGAAGCTTCTGTGGGCCATTATTGTGCACACTCTGGGGCAGCAATGGTGCCTCCACGAGGCAACTTGTTTCTTTTTTTTTTTTTTTGGGATCGGATGTGCGACCAGGGGCGAAATAGTCAGTATATCGTCATCTCCTTGGGAGTCTGGTATTTGCGATTGAGTGACCGTGAAGTCAAATCTGGCAACGAAGGAGAAAAGAAAGCGCTGATTGGGCAAACGAGGATTGAGAAGAACGTCCAATTTTACAATACCCCCTTCCCCAAATTAAAGAACCAATACTTTTAACATTCCTTCCTACGAATACTGAGCTTTGTCAATGCTACCCTCAGCCAGAAGTGACGAAAACTTGCTGGCTGGATGTTTCAGCCTTTCCGTCTCACCGTGCTAGTTGATGTCCTTGTGTGGCGCGTTGGAGCTTTCATATGATAGCTTTCATGTCCACGCCCACAGCTGTTCATTCACACGGGGCCAGGAATGCCCAAGACCGCATGAGCAACCAAGATCAGTCGAGTGTCTCATAGAATTGGCCTGATGTGTACGTACTACAGGCATGGACTATGACATGATTCCACCGTCTCAAAGTAGACAGGTAATCGAGAATTCGTGCTTGCACAGATGCGGGTTCGACAATCATCTGTAAGTTCTCACATTTTTTAGCCTTCGTAGGCTCTTTGAATAGCTCAACACTGTTGCTTTGTGCTTACAAGCGACATCGATTCAGTTGACTGAACACCATCATCGCATGTTCCCCAACAGATTGTGAGTTGGGTCCCCGACGCGTTGGTGCATTCGATGTTCTCAATGCTTACCAAGCGTGAGATGACCAACGTCATTGATTTCCCTAGCATTGGACGAATGGAGTTCTGAACACAAGACGGGCTCACAGGAAATCAAACAGCCGAGTAGATGAAGAAATAGAAGAGGAAATTAGACGAGAAAAGTATTTGCCTGTCCATCATTCATTCGACTGATTCTAGTCGAATCCGACTCGCCTCACATATGTTCCTTTGGGTCTTTCGACCACCACGGGTCTCACGGTCTTAACTCCCCTATCCGTCCTGCATGGTTTGTCTATGGTCATTTCCTCCAACCCCAGAGTCAGCAACTGCGCTGAGCTTTTCTCATTCTCATCGTCCCGCCGGATCATGTCTCTTTGGCCCACATCATGCTCCTGCTGTGGATCGTTTTTGCCTCTCTCATTTGCTTCCCTTCTTGCCATACTATACTGCGCCGTTGCTCACCGCATGATCTCCTGGTAGATCAATTGCTTCAGCTGCTCTTTGCTCAGGTTGTCCTTGTGCTTGTCGAAGTCGAAGAACTCCTCGGGGATAGGTGGCGCAGTAGGTTCATCATCCGGGTCGTGGTACGGCTCAAGATAAGGGTGCTTAAGGGCGTCCTCCACCGTAATACGCTTGACAGGGTTGAAAGCGAGGAGCTTCTCGAGGAGGTCGAGAGCCAAGTCGGACGTCTTGGGGAACAGGGTGCGGAACGGAACCTTCTTCTTGAAGGGAAGCGAGCGGATGTACTCTCTCGCGCGGCGGGATTTGATACCATAGTAGTCCTCCATCGTCGGGGTGCCCAGAACATCCAAAATCAAAGTGAGCTGGTGGTGGTCTGTGATATCCCGTGGTCAGCTTGTAGCTTTAGTTTGGCCGAATTAGGCCGTACTTACAGTCCTTGCCAGGGAATAGAGGCTTTCCGCTCAGCATCTCAGCCAGAATACAGCCAACCGACCATACATCAATGGCTTTCGTGTACTCCTTGAATGTCAACATGATCTCAGGAGCACGGTACCAACGGGTCGCCACGTATTCCGTCATGAAACCCGAGTTGTCCTCCTGGGATGCAGCGGAACGCGCCAGACCGAAGTCACAGACTTTCAGATCGCAGTTGGCGTTCAGAAGCAAGTTGGAGGGCTTCAAATCACGGTGGAGGACATTGGCCGAATGCATTGCCTTGAGAGCGCGGAGAGTTTGGTAGATGAAGTATTGGCAATGGTCGTCGGACAGGTCTTGGGTTCGAATGACACGGTGCATGTCCGTCTCCATGAGTTCCTGCAAACAAAGACATGTTAGCAAACGATCCATTCCCATGGATGTGGCTCGCGAGGAAGTTTTGCTCACTTGGATGAGGTAAACCTCATTGAACGTCTCATAGCTCCGGGGCTTCTGGATGTCGAGGATAGAGATGATGTTCTCATGATTGAAGTATCTCAGAAGCTTCATCTCACGCAAAGTTCTCAGACAGAACATGGAGTGGTCGAAAGGTGTGATCTTCTTGATGGCTACCTTTTGGCCAGAAGGCTTGTGTATCGCCGAGCTATCATGTGACCAATTAGCAACCCAGTGGTTCTTCAAGTACGGTTGAGACGGTAGACAACGCACCAGACGACTCCGTATGCACCCTCGCCAACGACATCCTGAATGTCATATTGCTCGCTTACGTTGAACGAGATCTTTCGGGAGCCCGAAGCGTTGGGGGGATTCGCGCGCGACATTGTGAGCGATGTGCGACGATGGTGTCGATGTGGAGAGGAAGTTGTCGGAGCAGTTGGCCGACGGAGTAATACCACACAGGCGGGTCCTCGCGAACGAGATGCTACCTTGGGCGGAGAAAAAAAAGGGGGGGATAAGAGAGAGAGGGGGGGGGGGGGGGGGGCGAGTTAATGCACGCTATAACGAGCCACCCGTCACAAACCAAATCAGCTACGTGGGTGGTGTTGGGGGGCGGGGGCGGGGCGGGTGGTTGTGGCGGTGGTTGGGGGGGGGGTGTGAGGATGAGGTGGGGTTGTGTTGGTCACTGCGACCGAGGAGAGCAGACTTGCCGTCCCACGGTTGGTGTGTTTGGTGGTGGCGCGGGCATGAGTGGGATGGGTTGGGCTGTCGGGTGGTGCGGTGTAATGGTTGTTGGCGGTGGGATCGGCCGACGGCTGTCAAAAATGTTGGGCGTCGCAGACACACAAAGCTGAGGTCGCAAACCTGCAGTACTTTGTTCTTTGGTTGGTTTGGAAGAAAGTACACGCAGCCAGGTCGGTCCAGTCAATGAACAGACAACAGGCGGATCGGCTTCAGAGTATCTCGAGAGGGGGAAAGGATGGGACAGAAAGAGGCGGACGGGAGGGTGGAAGGGGACGAGTGTCGTCGGAGGTTCGAAAGTGGGCGAGGGCCGTGTTTCTTGGGTCCGCTCGGGCCTTGGGTGCTGGCGAGGTCCGCTTGTCACAGGCCGGGATCGTGTTTAGATTCTTGCCAACGTCTCGGATGTTGGTCACTCTTCGTCTTGTTCGTCTAGTACCACGTTTGGCCAATATGGTTATTGGGTGTGTGTTGCTGGCTTTGCTCGATAGCAGAGACGCGAGGAGGGTAACTCGTCGGTTGAGTGTGAAGTATTGCAAGTGTCCGGACCTGAGAGGGCTAGTTGGGCGGAACTGCAGGCTCAGAGTTGGTGTTAGCTGGAAGGAGCTCCAACGGGTCAAGTGACAGAAAAGGCAGGTATCCCGGGATGCGCAAGGTTAAGCAAGGTGAGGAGGGTCCTGAACCAGCTGGGACGTCGGTCGGGTACGGATAAAGGACCGCAAGACCCAGGACCTCAGGTCCAAGCCAGGTTTGCAGGAGAAAAAGCAGTTTAGATCAGCGCAGAGCAGACCAGAGGGAGCAACCGCAGACGAGCAGGTTCCCGGCCCTTTTCCCTTGCCTTCTTCCGGTCTTCTCGAAAGGCAACCGATCTTGCGGGAGAGTTTGCTACGACAGACAGATGCAGTGCAGACAAGCTTCCAGAAGATGAGCGATGACAAGACGGGAGGCACAGAGAATGGGAGCGCGCGCGTGGCCTGGAGGTTGAGGAGCAGCAGGAAAAGGTGAGGGCAAGCGGGTAGGGTAGCGGGTCGTGGGCGACGCAACGAAACGAGGCAAAGGGTAAGGGGAACGGGCGATGAACCGAGCACCCCCTGCGACTGCGATGGGACTTCAGACGAGATACGTCCAAGGTGCGCAAAGGAGGACAAGACACTATGAAGCAGGCGGGCCCGGAAGAGAACAACGCGGTTCGACTTCACGAACTCCTGGACCGGAGCCCTAGCTGCTGCCGCTTGGGTGTGTCTTTTCTCTCTCTTTTCTCTCTCTCTCTGAGGGTTGGCCTACCTAGGTGCTTGTGCCGGTATGAATGATGTTTGGGGTGAAGGGAATCGAGGCGAAGGGAAGAGAAGCAAGGGCGGCGAGGGGGGTTGAGTTGCTCGATGAGAAGAGGGTAATAAAAGACTGGGCAATGAGGTCGCTGAGCACTGCGGCGACGGCGATCTCGGGGTGGTGCCGGACGGGACTGAGTGCAAATACCCAGCTGAAGACGGGAGGCCAAAGACTCAAAAGCAAAGTATACGTACCAGAGACTTGCGATGAAGCGAGGATGCGAAGCTACTGCGGAGGAAAGTGAGGTCAGGTCAAGTCAGGTCAGGTATGGTGAGGCAAGTTGACCGTCGATGTTTTGGTGAAGAAGGTCAAGGCAGAGGGGAGAGGGTGGAGAGAGTGAGAGTGAGAATGAGAGTGAAAGAAGGTGTTGAGGCGGCTGTGAGGCTGGAGAAGAGGAGGGAAAACTCGCAAACGTGTGATGGTCAGGCTAAGGGTAATAAGGTGAGGTGACGGGTGGGATGGGTCAGTCAGGTATTCGTAGAGAGAGGTGAGGTGGGTAGGTAGGTAACCGCAAGGGGGGGAAGACGGCAAGGGAATGGGAGTTTGGAGTGAGAGTTGAGTGGACGAGGCCAGGTCCGATAATCTTACCCCGCTGCAGATTTGTCTTTGTGTAGATGTCACAGTGTCTCTCGATGTGATGTGGTGGACACTGGAGAGCCAGTGCGAGCGACTGCAGGCGGGCGTTTATTAATTATGGCCTTGGATGAGAGTCGTTGGTCAAGCTTAGGTTGAGGTGTTATTGGATCACCTCCGTGTTTGTGTCTTGTCTTCCACCGGCGTGGTTTGAAAGGGGTGAAGAGGAGAGGGAGACGGCAAAATAGGGTAGGATGGGTGAACCAGGCCGACGACTGACTTGTATTCTGGCGAGACTGGGAGCACCTGGGAATGGGATCGAGAAAGACAGCGCAAGTGGAGGAGAGGGGGAGGGGGGAGGGGGAGGAGACAGAGGAGGGGGGGAGATAGCGGGACCTGGCCCTGGGCTAAGGTCGCTGAAGGTGTCGGTCGGTTCTGAGGATAAGGTAGCTCGATGGAATAAGGTACCTACCTACCTACCTGTGGCAGACCTTGTACCAAGAGAAAGAAAAAGTACCTCACCTTACCTCCCGTCAACTAGCATCCAGAACCAACCAATTCCAAAGCTCTCGAGAGCGTTTGCCAACCGACCTTACCTTACCTTACCTCACGTAGGAATTGGTACTTAGCTGTCTCATGGCCACAATGCTGGACACTGTCACGAACGGTTTGTTGGCAAACCTGACAGATTGCACAAAAACGGACCAAGGTGCGCAATCAAGTGTACAGTGTAAGATACTGCGTAAGGTAAGGTACCTAAGGTACCTACCTACCTGCTTACACCTACCGGTATATGTATGGATACCTGAGCTAGAGCCCACCAGGCACGCTGATCCAGGTCAAGCAAGATAGATACCTTTACTTGGAAACGTGCTTGCTTCAGGAAACCACCCCCACCCCAAGACAAGGGCCACTCAGACCCAACCCATCCATTATCGCACCCGTGGCTTGGACCGGGGCCCAAGTAATGGGGTTTCAACGGGAAGCCTACTCGGGGGCTGACCATACGACTTGCAGGCATCTGTCGCTGCCAGTTGCAGAGAGGTATCCATGCCCCCGTTTAAGCGTATAGCGAGAAACACACCAAGCCGTTTCTGCAAGCTGTACGGATACGGATACCGCATACCGTTGTGTCCACGAACAAGCTAAGGTGGGTATGTATCCCTCACCGGCATCCGTCTTTGTAGGTCTTTGACACCTTTGCCTTTGCCTTCCATCAAGCATGCCAAGCTACAAACATCATTGAAGTCAATGGACCTGTTCTGGCCAAAAGCCCAATGAATCAGGACGGCTGACTGATGGATGAATGATCTACCTCTCTTACTCGAAGGGACCCCGACCTGTTTCTAGTGCGGCGGAAAGGGAGCTTCAAAGACACGCTGTCAGGGCTATCCCAGCGCCACCGCCGAGCCAATTGTTGAGCAGACGAAGAAAGCCTACCTGGAAACCCCCTTGTCCGGATAGCAGAATCAGAAAGGGCCGCCACATGAGGCCGTCTGGTGGAAGAAGGACAACCAAGCCCCTGACGGTTTCTCCAATACAAACAAGGTGAGACCAAAGCACACAGTCAACGCCACCCCCATAGTCGTCCGTCCGCGTCTACACAACCGCCGCGAGGGAAAGGAAAGACTGACTACCTTAGACTTTCCAATCAACTACTGGGCTGCATCCGTTCGAGGACTAATTAATCTCTGATTCAAATAAAGTCCAGGAAAGCTCCGCCCCTCCCGCCGACCCGTCAACCCGTCAAACCGAGCAACCAAACAATCCGAACTTGGACTCCCACAACCGCAGCATCGACCAAAGGTCTCACGATAACCACACAAAGACCTTTCTTACCCCCGTGTGGATCTGTCCTTGGCCTCACAATGCCACATAGAAAGAGACGAAGCCCAGACCAAAAGCAAACGTCAGATAGACGATGCTGTCTCTCAGTCTCTCTCAATGGAAGAAAACCCACTCGCCCCTTGGGAGCACCGATGGCGGTTACACATCAATGCTCTTCCCTGCATCTTTCAGCCCACGTTCTTTGGTCTTTAGTCTTGACTCCCATTCTCATCCCCCTTCCTGAGCCAGAAGTTGCAGTGGGAACAGATGATCCACACCGGCTGATGAGCCCAACTTCGGGATGATAAACCATGCTCTTTGGGGGTTTTCTGCTAGCTGATGAGGTCTTCTGACGTTCTCAAAGCTTTCATGAGACTTCTACGCGAGGCGGCACTAACAAAGGAACGTACGGGGAAGGGACGGCGCTAATGGAACGAGCTTGATACATGCATATCCCCGGTATTCCACCCTTTTCCAGGGGCACAGACACCTTTTCAATGGGGCAAGGGGTGGGGGGAGGGGCGACTTCTACTCTTTGGCTCACACCATATGAGAGGTCTTTTTCTTCCAAGTACGGATATATGCGGACTAGTAAGGCATGGATTAGTACGGATACCTATAGCTACTTTCTCGCCGAGCTGCCGAAGCGTCAAACCAAGGTAATACCGCCTACCTTGCTATTCAAGCCATCTCGTCTAACAAGCCAAGGAAAGACAAAAGTGCAGCATCACACAAAGCAGCTGGATGAACCCAAGTGACAAGCGTGCTAATTATACCAATGTGATGAAAAATCAGATCGACTTCTGAACCGGCCATTGGCCGGCACTCTGCAGCCACGGCACACATACTGCGGCGCCTAGCACCGCCCGCCATTGGCCCCCGAGCCGGCTCCCCTCTCACCTCGGCGCGTGTGTTTCACCTCTCACTGGTGCCAGTTTCACCAGCCCACCCAATCAACCCAGGAGTGCCAGATTTCACCTTTTCCTGCGCCCCTGCGCCCCTGCCCCCCGGTTCAATTCCCATCCCAAAATCCAAAGCAACGAAAGGAAGGCGGGACAATTGGATGGCATAAGTGGTACACGCGGTCTGGCAAGTTCCAGACATTCATCTCCTCAGTTGCGGACGGTATGGTCGTAGTTGGACCTGCGGCGGCTACTACCACCCTGACGTGTGGCAGGATACTGCGCCTAGCACCCACGACGCCCCACGACGCCCCACGACGCAAGGTGGACCCTATAAGCTCCTCAACCTCTCGAGACAAGCTCATTTCTCTGAGGCGAAGGGTTCCAAGAGACTAGGTAACTCTCCGACACGCCAGGTCCCCCATTACCGATGTCGCCATTAACCATTTCCACCTCTCTCATTGGTATTTGAATGATCTACAGCATGCAGAGCTATTCACACTCATACATATACGCTGCAAGCATGGCTATGTGACGGGAGGACGATGAACAAACGTTCGGCCAGTATTTCTGCGTATTGATCTCTAGTTTGATAGAGACATTGGTCTAAATAAACCTTGTTGTACCACCCAGCACCACATGCTACCGTCTTTCACTTGCAATTGCCCCTGGTACTGCTTCTCCAATCAAGTCACAACCTGCGTCGTCTTGTTAGCAATACTACCCTGAGAATGAACAACCGCTTTGGGTGCGGGGGCAAACTTACCTTTTCTCTAAGAATACCAAGCCACTGTGCTGCGCTCATGCCCTGGTCCGCTCTGTCCTCCACCAGTAGTGTCTGCGCCCACAACTTAAGGCTCGGCTCTCCGTCTTCTCGGACAATATAGAGATGGGGCAGGATGATGCTGCCAACTCCCTTGGACTTGTGGTCCCGGCTCTTCTGAACAACTGCTCGTACCCGCTCGTTGAAGTCGTTCTCCAGCTCCGGCAAAGCACCCTTGCCCACCCGTAACTGAGTCCTGTCCTCAACTCCAAACACGTCGGCCAACAGCTGCGGCACGGCATCCCGGCCAGCCCAGAGAAACTGTGTCTGGCCGTCGTCGATGAGATACAAACCGTAAGGGGCAAATCGTTCTGACGAGAGATTCGCCGGCGGCGGGAGCACAATCTGGCTAGTCTCCGAGTCAGGCACACCTGCGTTGTCGGGCATGTCGTGCAACGAGTAGAGTCGGGGGTAGATGTATTGCATGAGCAGAGGGACAGGAAGCGTCGAAAGCAGACAGAGGGCTGCCGACCGCAGATCTGACGGGATTTGAGCTGACTTCCGGAGTCCGACGTTCTTCATGAGGCCCAAGAAGAGAATGGGGAGGCCGCGCAGGTTGGAGGGGAACTGCAGACCACCGCCCATGCTGCCACCGGCGAGCTCCTTTCTGAAAGTTTGCAAAAGTTCGATCAACTTGTTTTGAAGAGAGTCGCGAGCAGCTTCCAAACCTCCACTCAAGGCGCGCTCGACTGCCTTGTGACTGAAGTATGTGGTGATTGCCTGCTGGTCGGCCGAGGCATAGATATCAGCGAGATTTGTGGTCGTTGGAAGGGCCAACGTCATGACGCGGATGCGACGCTCTCCATTGCAGGTCGTGTGAAGAACCGCAGTCTGCAAGCAGACCACATTCTTCGTAAGGTTCTCGTCGATGGCAACCTCAACGACGTAGCATTGATCGCGAGGGAAGGCGGGGAAGGCGCATAGATCAGAGCTTCTGTTGAAGAAGTTACCATAGAAGGCATTCATGCGCAGACCAGTGGTGGCGCGAACGCGGAGCACGGCTTCCAATCCAATCTTTGATGACAAGTAGTCACTGAACTCGGAGGCAAACTTGATGGCGTCTTCAGGGCGCCCAGCGTTCCAGCCCGGGTAAAACCAAGTCTGTCCTCCAGTGTACCTCGGCAAGTTGCTCAGAGAGGCGACATCCTGGTATTGCGAAGAGAACAGGAACATGTCGATGGAGACCTGGTTCTTTGAGCACTCTACAGCAAAGCTTTTGTAGAAGCTATTGGCAGTTTGGAGCAGACTGCTTTCCTTGCTTGTACCCAGCAACTTCTTGTCCTCGCGCATGTCCAGCTTGCCGACGCCCACACTGGGCAAGGAAGCACTGAGCACCACGATCTTTCCGCCGAGAGCCGAAATCAGCTTGTGGCCAGCTCTGAGGGCCGAGCCCATGGCAGATCCATTGTTCTGGTTGCTCTGGTACATTTCAGGCAATTTGGTCAGGAAGCCCTCAATGCTCTGGCGGCTCTCCGTCAGGGGTACCAGCAGATCTTGGGGCACAGGCAGGAATGGCTCGTCCAGATCGCTGACGACCAACATGCTGGTCTCGGTGTTCTCTTCACCATCCTTGGGCACGGAGAAGTAGTGCAGGCTAGAGTCCACAGCGATGAAACCCAGGCGAGTTCGACGATCGGCATTAGGTATCCTGTCGAGACTGTCGAGGATGGTTCGGGCACTAGTCGCGAGAAGGCCAGTCGAGACAGCAGCGTAGCTCACGTCAAAAAGGAACAGGTAAACTAGCGGCTGAGGCGGGCGCACCATGTACTCCTGGGGCGCAACAAACTCAACAACTGAATAATTCAGCTCGTAACGTCCCCAACGGTCAGTGCTCCTTTGCGAAGCAGCATCCCAGTCGAAAGCTTGAGGTACATCGTTCGTCAGGTTGCACATGTTGCAACGCCAACGGTGGCCATGGTCCAAGAATGTAACGAAGGGGTTGATGTATGTTCTGCAGCGTCGACAGCGCGCAATGACCTGATCCTGCACCACAGGAATTGGATCCTCACTATCGTGGAGAGCTCCATAAGGCTGAATGACTAGCGCGAAGGGTAACCTCGACTTCTTCAGGAGAGAGTGTGTTGTCGGGACGGCGTTGAGGGTAGAGCGCACGTATTTAGGACCGCAATTCGCATCTGGGGAGGGGGTCACGCTTGTCTAGAGGTCTAATTGTTAGAAGTGAGCTTCACAGCCGGGACATGAGTGTTGACATACGTTGGGAGGAAGAATAATGGGAGGAGGAGGCAAGTCTAGCTCGGACACATTGAACGGCTGGTTCATCAAGTCGGTAGGGTAAAGCTGGTTCAAGGCCACAGGGCGAGCGGCTTGGCCAGTAGGTTGCTGCTGGGTTTGCCCGCCGAGGTTCATCCCGGCCATCTGCTGGTTGAGGCCACCAACGCCGGGGGCGGCAGAGGTAAGGCCGGACGCAGGATATCCGGCATCGGGGGCTTGATACGCGCCGTAGGTTCCGGCCTGAGCAGCGGGAGGCTGGGGTATGCCGTACTGCTGAGGTTGAGGAGAGCCATACGCGGCGGCGGCGGCGGCGGGTTGAGCATCCTGCGCAGGATAGCCACCATAACCCGCGGCCTGCGGCTGGGATATTCCATATGGCTGTGCTTGAGCAGGTGCACCAGCCGTATTGGAGTTGGCGCCAGCTCCGAACTCATAGGCTTGGGTGGCATAACCTCTCTTCTTCTTCTTGCCTTGATCAGTTACAGCTGGCTGAGAAGCTTGAGCTCCCTGTGCTTCGTAGCCATCCTGAGGCTGGTCGGAGTAAGGTTGTTGCTGTGGGGGGTATTGGCCGTAGCCGTCGTTCGGTGCCGACATGGTGCGCGGTCGGGGCAAGGACGAGATTGCGCTCGATACTCTTTGCGTGGGCTAGGATCCAAGCTGTGGCTTTGCGATGGATGGGAGAGATGGACGTTGAAAAACGTGGGTTGGTCGAGCGAGGCCAATGCCGGGTTTTTGGACGTACGCAACAGGTGGCGTGGCGTTGGGTAGCGAGGGGTTCGAGAGGATGGCAGATGGTCGTCAATGAAGATGTGTCCACATGAACCAGATGACGAGGGCTGTTGGGTATGGGTCAAGACGAGGCTAAACTAGACACCCAAGCCGGGTAGCGATTGAGAAAGGGAGGGCGAAGGTGCAGAATGTAGCCTTGGGCAGATTCGAATGGACAGGTGGTTCAACCCACTGGATCCAGCTCCAAATCGACTAGGTATGCACCTCTATCGTAGGCAAGGGCTTGACTGGCTTACCTGGAGTATTCCATCATGGCTGGCGGTCAGGATATGTGGCGGGGAGCTTCTGTGCACAGGCCAGGTGAGGCTGAGGCACCCGGTGACGGAATAATGTAAGACCCGAAGAAAGCCCCGCGCCGAGCCCTTTCGGCAGATTGCCGGCCGGCAACTGTCACACCCACACTTACACAAAAAGGGACTGCTGTGTATTGCGCAGAGGTCCGAAGAGAGGGAGCCCATGATGCAGTACCTAGACGGAAGTCTTAGGTATCCGTAAAGCGAGCTCTTTTCACTTTTGATATGCCTTCCTTACTTTTTCCATGGATGATATCAGACGTCGTGGGGCAGGCATGCTTCAATCTCAGTTCCGCATAAGTGACTGAAGACGTACTTCTAAAGCAAGAACCTTAGAATGGGGTTAGGGATTTTGGATCAAACCAAGTCTATGGATTTGACACATTGTCATGTTGAAAGACGTGTTCTCACCAGGATGCAAGTACGCAGACAGTTTGATGTGGCATGGCAAGGTGTTAGACTGCCGATACCTCTTTCTTACTCATTCAGAAGTAGGCTGGCAGCTGGCTAGCAGTCATGACACCCGAACTCACAGACCCCTCCCAGGCCCTGCCCGATGGAGTGGTGAAGCTACCAGAGTCAGGATGCGTGCTTGATGCCCCCTCTCCCCGCCAGCACCGCTAAGAAGAGGAAAAAATGTAAACGTACAGATAAAGGGGGCCACGGGCGCGAACTACGGGACTAGGTAGGTATATCGGTGGATACCACCACCTCAAGGTCTTACCTGCTTTGCTTGGTAAGACGGTTGATGGCCCTCCCGCTCATGAGGTGCCCATTGGATTCTTGTTCTCAGCCTCTTGGGGTCCCAAATCCCCACTCGGCAGCCCCTGGACCACCCCAAGGGCCCAAGTCCCCTGCGCCGAGGACTGGGCCGTCGCTCGATTGCGACTCAACTTTCCGGCATAGGATGCGCCGTCCGCTGCCCGCGTGTAATCTGCGCCTAGATCGGGCTGCCCGTCTGTTTACCGTATTCACCTCACTACAAAGGACGTTAGCAAGGTACGGATAGGTAGACACGGATAGCGGGACGGGAAGGTGAGTGGTGGGGAGGGGAGAGGGTGGTACTGCAATACAAAATGTGCTGCTCCGTGACACGATTTAGCTCTTTCTGCGGCAGGTGCCGTGTAGGTAAGGTGGTAAGGTAGGCAGGGAGGGTAATTAGACTTGCAATTCGTCTCATTCATCTGGACTTTCTCACTGCTTCCAGTTGCTTGCGCTTCCCGCTTTCCTTCCAGTTCTGACTGAGCGTATCTGAGCTACATTCGTTACCCTGCCTTCCTTTAGCTCCCACCCCCTCCCTCTTCTCGATCTGCACCCCGGCTGCCTCTTCGTCCAACGTCCGGCACCTGTTCTTCTTTTTTCCTCTTCCTCTTTCCTGCTTGTATGTAGGTTCGCCTCTTTTTCGCTTTAGCTCATTCACCATTCTACCAAGCCCGCAATCAACTCATTTTCCTCACGCAAAACCACAACTTACCCTTCGAGATCGACATCGTACTATCTGTCTTAGAAGCCACACTTAATCGGACGGCGACTCGCTCCTTCTTGCGCATTTTGTGCCCTTCTACTGCCTTCTGAACAGATCTTTCTTTGTCCCTCTTTTTTTTCCCTTTGCTTTCGCTTCATACTGTTCGGTTTCTTTCAAAAAGTCCACGAGAAAACTGTATCTTCTTCCTGGATCTATCGCGAATCGTGGTTATAAACGCAATAATGGCGTGGGGTAAGAAACCGCAACCGCCACCCCCTTCGGCCCTGTGGTGAGTTTCATTCCTCCCCGGTCAGAGATGGGGTGCGCTTCTTGGCAAAGCGAGGCTTCTCGTCTTCGCGCCTCAATCTTTCCCCTTGTTCTATCTCACGCGACCCATTACAAGAACAGAAGGACATCCTTCTCGGCTCTTGTGAACCGATAGGAAACCCGCTGACATTTTGCGCGAAACCTACAGGCAAATTATCCCCCTCGTCATCACCCTCCTCTTCTTCGCCGGTGTGGCCTTGGTGCTCTGGCAGGTTTACATATCCGCCACCAAGATTCAAGAGTCCGCCTCGGAGCGCATGGGCAAGAAGAACGTCGTGTTCACAAAGGATGGCGTGCGCGTCGGCGTCAAGCACACCTCGAACGAGAACTACGTCGACAAAACTCAGAGCTGGGTCGTCAAGGCCTGGAATCTGAGTGGGAATACTGCCGGCCAGATCAAGAAGACCAAATGATGGGCGCGTTATCAACCCCATGCTTGATATGTCTGTCTGGGCGGGACGGGACGGGGGCATGGGAGGCACAGGATACCGATGCGAAAGGAACCGGGAGATGAGCGATACAAAGAAAGCGCAGGCAAGTCGATCAGCCCACTCGGTACACATGTAGGGGCAGTCGGGCCAGCTATTTTTGAGATACCCAAACAAGGCCTGGGATGGTCATTGCAGTCATGGCTAGGAGGGGAAATGGGCAGCAGGCGTCGCCTGAGCGCCGAACGGACAAAGGTTGGGATGACATCTCGACGGGACCTGTTCGATGCAGTAGTGTCTGGCTCAGCGCAGCTAGTTTGTGCACCCTGCAGCTAGTCAGGGCCAGGGCATTTTCATTTTGAGCTTCTCAGGATGCTTGGACGGAATCGATCAGGTTTCCCAGGACTACAAACTGGTATAGATGCGTTGGAACGCGGAACATGGGTAGCTACCTTCCTTATCTACGTGAGATACAATGCAATGCGATGAATCAACTCGATGCCTTTTTTTTATTTTTCTTTTTTTTTTGGTGCTAAGGAATGTGTATATGGCATGAAGCATGATATACCGACTTTGAAGCTCAAGTCAGCGAAGCAATAAAGCCCCACCCGCGGGACAACGCCGTGGTATCAAGAATCCCGTTCCTCCCAGGCCGGCCCAGGCTGTATGCTGCCTTTTACTCACTTCAACATGTCGACCTGCGAACCCAATTTTGTGCCTCTTCCTAGTCGCTCAAGTTGCGCGACATCAGCGTCCGTCCACCATGTTCATTCCCACCTTTTCCCATTGGGCACAGAAAGAGCTCATTTGTATACTTCCACAGATAGGATGCGCCACGGAGAATCGACGCGACTCATCCCTGAAGTGTGAAAAAGGTAGTTACAAATAAGTTGTGACTCGTCCAAGCTCACACGGAAGGTATTCGTTTTGGCGACCCAGGATTTCACAACTCATTGAGCGCCTGGGCGAACCGTCAACCAATTTTGCGCTACCCACTGTCCGGCCTGGCCCGCGGTTCCGGTTGCCTTCGCAAGGAGCTCCGCCTTGTGCTTTTCGACAAATTCCTTCTGCATGGCCTCGCGTTGCTGCAGAGGGTTCATTGAGTAGCCTGCGGAAGGCGGCGCGAACCGCGCAGAGAGCAGCTTCTCAAAGTTGTGGGCCTGCGGGTACGGCTGGGCCATCAGCCCGTCCCTCCTGATGAGCATCGATGGAATGCGGACTTGCATCTGTCGAATACCGTTAGAATAGATGAAGGTAGGATGTTGGTATGAAAAGTAAAAAAGGGGGGGGAATTACCTGTGACAGTATGTGGGCGTACTTGACACCGAGCTCATCGCCAATGAACTTTAATCGTCCAACCACCCAGGCTCTTTGGGCGTCCGTTGTGTAGTCTTGCCCGTGCAAGCACGCCAGGGGCCAAGTGAGGAAATAACCGGGAAGACCCTTTTGCGATTCCTCCAAACCGCATGCAAAGCCTGAAATGTTTGCTCTTTCAAGCAATTCGGGCCTCTTCAGATGCCATCCAAGGTGGTAGGGTACTGAGGCGATTATATCGCTGATGGTGTCCACACATGTACGTGCAGCCGTCGCGTATTCGGGTGTTGTGCGGTAGTCAACGGGTGAGCAAACCCAAGCGGCACAGCGTACAATGACGGAGGCGAGAATAAGACGAGACACTCTGGCCATGTTCCATACGCTCGCGATCCAGAAGTCTTGGTAGACATCCACACGACCAGGGAACACCTCGGCTTTTGCGTAGTCTCCGTTGGGAACATTGTCCTCCCACGCTACCGTCGTGTACTGGAAGTAGTCTGGCGTATTCCTCATCCAGCTCATGAATTCTTGGTCGACGGTCTGGGCCCGACGTATCATGTCGAGCATAATGTCGATGTTCTCTGGGCTTCGGGCCACTGTTGACATCAGTCGTGTGACCTCGGCACGTAGCTCGGCTGTCTTGATGTTTAGTCTCTGACACTGTGCGGCGGACTCGTCCTTGACGGCGTCGCTGAGCCACCACTCCACGCCCATGATAGGTGCTGTACCCGTACTGAGCGTGTGAATGATCATCTGTGTTCGGACAGCGATGAAGAGTAGCAGGCCTGTCTTTGTCCGGAGTTGTTTCCGACCTCGAGCCTTTACCAGTTGAATGGCACCCTCAATGTGCGAGCCCCAGGCGAACATGCCCATTTGTCGAGCAGTCATATTTTCGAAGAGACCCAGCATAAGAACGGAAGCAAGTGTGGCGTCTGACTTGGACTGGTCGGGGTCTTTGAGCGCGATGTGTGTCTCTGCCAATGCTTTCGTGTAGTGGCCCAGTGCCTTCTCGCTCATTTGGGTCGCTGCCGCGTTCGGTCGGTTTCCTAGTGAGGCCAGCGCACACGCGTTGAACGCGTGCTGTAGGTGGTGGTTCCCTTGATCGACCTTCAACAGCGGTAATAGGTATTCCATGAACCCACGTGTGCTTCCCTGCCTGGGTAGCAAGACATAGTTGGCAACGAAGTGGCAACTGGCCATTTGTTCTACTGGGACGTTCAGACCAGGGAAAACAGCTGTGGGCGAATCAAACTCCTTCTTGAATGTGGGTGAAATGCTCTTGTCCGAACTTGACGTCGGCGAGTCGAGATCCTTTTCTTTCTGGGCCAGGGCCTTGCGGTTCGCCTTCTGAGCTCTCCTCTCTGTTGCTTTGGTCTCATTCCGAAAGACGAGGTCAAATTCGTCCTTGTAGCCAGGACATTGGCGGCGCGACTTGGCGCATTGGTTACAGGTTGGCTTCGTCTCGTCACACTACAGCAGGAAAAAGCAGCGTCAGTACACACTTGCACCTGTTTTCCAACGCAACGGCTCGAATGCGTTGCTCTCAGGTCTCACCTTTATCCTCCTAGTTCGACACATCTGACAGCCCCTCGAGGGCTTCCCGCAGTAGACCATGATGAGGGTTGATTCCGAGGTACTGTAGTGAGGTGGTGGTTTGGGTGACCGTGTGCGGGCTGGCCGATGAAGAAAGGCCCGGCTTCGATGGGATCAATTTACTATAGCCACAACGATTGTCCGGCCACTCCGGTCGTAGGATTTATTCAAGAGTGATTCGGCGTATAATGATAACGCTGACTGCCGATCAGGGTGAGTATGAAAGATCGACTGGAGATGTTTGGACCAAAGTGTGCAGTGACATGAAACTCGCAGACAGGCGAGGCGGTGTGTTTTTGGTGTGCGGAGGAAAAGGCTATCTAAGCTGAAAGGGAAAATCAACCGGCGACCTGATGTGGGTGTTTGGAACCAAGTGCCGGGGACAAGCCGGGTCCGGGAGCGCGTGTTCGTGTTGAGATGATAGAAGACGAGTATGTGGCAAGAGACTGCGAGAGGCCAATGAAGGGACCAAATAGAGTCCCGAGGTATGGGAGACAGACTGCTGTATATGTCCAATCGGTCTTGTGTTACTGGGATTGCCAATTGGGTTGCTAAGTATTCGTTTCGTATTGAGCAGGAGTAGCAGAACAAAACGGTTCTATGCGTGGCTTGAGGCGTGGGTGGAAGTTGGTTGTGAGGAGAGTGAGGTGAGAGCGATAGGAGACGACGTGGTAGAAGAATGGCAGGCGAGCGCATGGATGGAAGACTTCCAAGCCACGCGGGTGGTGTTTGAAAACCGGCGCAGTTGCGAGTCTCACTGGGCCTGTTTCCCTCCTACGTCCGGGGGTGGCCGTGGTTAGGATGATCTGGGGTGTACCTGGTCCGGCCACGGCAAGTGAAGAGTGTCAAGATGGGATTGATGTTGCAGGATGCGCCGCTGCGTCCGTGGGCGTAGGGTTCGGCTAGGGAATGGGGAGTACGAGTGTGTTGGGGGCCGGAGTTGAATAAGGTAAGGTATCCATCCGTGCCTCACTGTGTAAGGTAATAACGGACAAGACAAGGTACCGGGAGGTGATGTAGGGCGGGTAGGATGCAATTATAATAAGTCGGGTCTCTTGTCGAATGTTGCGTGTTGCCAATGTAGGCACTAGGCTAGGTGGGCATGCACATGTGGCCAAATATTCGCATCGGCAGAGAGATTAAGGCACGCGGAAGAGACGGGAAATGCCGTTCAAAAGGGGGACTCTGTCTGTCCCATTCGGTGGTCTTGCAGTCTCTCTGCAAAGTGGCAGTCCCTTGTCGAGAGATTCTCCTCTCGAGTGCAGATACCTAGACCAAGGAAACGCATGTTGCAGGCCCCACGGAGAACTTCCATGTTACAGTACGGAGTACGGATATAGGCATTACAGAAGTACCCTTCCTTCCGAGTGCCCCCCTCCCCGACATTTGGATTAGAAGTACAGAGTATCCGTGCCTTGGTATCCGTATACCGTATGGCGCATGTGGCTAACCTGCAGCAGGCGATGTGTTGCATGGGGAGGGGTAGGGGGAGATGATGGCGATGTGCTTTTTCGTCGTGGGTGGGGGCAAATGGTGAGCAAGCAGGGGGAGATACGGACCATACGGAAACCAAGTATTGATATGGTATCCGTACCTTGCTTTGCATCCGTACGGAGACGTTACCTTAGTTCATAAGTAACGGGGCTGGCAGGGCAGAGAAGGCAAGAAAGCAGAATGCGTCAAAGAAACAGGGGAGCCCGCTTTGACAACGAGCTGGAGACGTTGCTGATCTGAGCTAGTACTCGATGGCAGAGTTCAATGGCTGAGGGGAAATGTGACTAACTCTACTGGGAACCCAAACGAAGGAGAGGCGCTTTTGGTTGCACACCACGGCATTGTCAATCTTTGAATGAGTGGGGCCCTGTCTTGCCCCTGGGCAATATCCAGTCGACCTGGGTGCTGGTATTCGTAGTGTACATACACATGACTTTCAAGCCCAATAGCGAGACTCGTTGGTGGTGAAGAAGAAGAAGAGGAGCCTCGGGACTCGGAGGACCCCCGCCAATGCGCCAACGGTGGCTGTCGCAGGAAGCGTGACAGTGAGGGGATGTGAGCCTCCGTCCAGGATACGCCCGGGATCTTGGTGATACAGTATCGAGGAGCCGGGCCAGCTAGATTGGCGACCGTCAACTGGTTGGCTTTTTTGCATCTGGCCCCAATGCCCCATAGTCTGGTTCATTGTGTGCCCTTCAGCTGGAACCGACTTTACTACGTAGGGGTGAGGGCTGCTGACGGGCGGCCGCTTATTCGGCTGGATGGAAAAGTGATGGGCTCTGGAAGATAAATCGAGCAGAAAGAAGGATGCAATGGCGGTCGGAGGCCATTCTCGCTGGCCGCATTCATCATGTCAGACTCCGTCACTCTGGTTGATGGTGCAGACGAGTCGGCAGACGTGGGTTTCGGCGGCATTGACTACGAATTCCCACGCAGTGTATCCGTATCCGTAATACATCCCTGGATACTAGCGCTGCCGTCTTTGGATGGTTTCACCGCACACTCGTTCAATACCTAAGTTTTAAGGTCTGAACGGCTACTTCCGGAACGGACGCCGGGCCTGTCTTGGCAGGTACGTACTGTTTCCTGCGGCACGTGTCTCTCTAAGGTACCCTGCATGCTGCTCTACCTTACTCTCCGCCGCCTCAGACTTCACAGTCACGCAGTGTAGACTTGAGGTCCAGGCTGCTTTACTAGCGACGTGAGGCACCTGTGAAGAGATGCAATACGATCTTCCCGTGCCTCCTCGGTGTACTATGAGACCGGGGCGTGAGGCCGAGACAACATACTGAGACATTGCCATGGTGTCCCGTATCTGCACCGCCTGAGAAGACATGTGCCGGCAAGACAGCGCGGTGGATTCATTTGCTGTTGGTGACTACAGTTAAATGCAGGAAGGTGTGCCCCAAGGAAGAGCGACATCCAAGACAAGATAAAACAAGACAAAAAGCTGGGCCACGCCCACGAGTGTCCGTTTCAAGCATGGCAGACGGGAAAAGCAAATATGACTGGATCCCCGGAATGCACATCACTTTTGGTCTGTCTATCCGTACTGATACTATGTAGCTCTGTCCCGACTATCCGCCTCGACTGCTATTTTGGCTGCCAGTCCAGGTACCAAAGTGATGTACCGGACCGTACCGCAGGCAGACCCTCTGGCTCAACGCAACTATCAAAATGTCGGTGCAGAGATACTACCTATGCATCCGCTCGTTCGCAGAAAGTGAAAGTCGCGTCACGCCAAGCCGATGACAGAGTCCCGTCATCTTAGGCAACCCACAGTCCAACCCACAGTTAGCTAGTTGCCTCGACTCAGACAAACAAATGAATTGTCACTACTACTCCGTACTCCGTACGCTGTCGCCGGCTCACGGACCTCGCGTGGCGGCCGATGTGAAGCACAATCAAGTCTTTTTTTCTTTTGCCTCCGCTCTCGAGACTCGAGACATTGCAATTGCCAATGGAAACTACGCTAGAAGCCCCTCTCAGCTGCAGATAGAGTGGCATGGAAGGAATCCTGCACTGAACCTTCCCTGTCAAATGGCTGGGTTGACAATGCCATCACGCTCAGTGCGTCCGATGCTTTGCGCAGCCTCACTCCCATCGAATCCCATCGACCCTCCTTGGTGCCTTGTGCGACGACGGCGATGATGGGTAACGGCAACTTCCTTGGCCGTCCAATTACATTCCGGTCATCTTTCACCCCAACGACGTTGCCTGTCACTTGCCTAGTAACCCCTTCTGACGTCTATCGTATGGCCCGGTACAATGGTCAGAGACTTGTTAGTTCAGACGCACAGTCGAACGAGACCAAGATGAAAACAGCCTCGAAAGGATGCCAACAGTCAAAACTACAAATTGTTGCCCGTCTCCGCAACTCATCCGACCCCGGACTACAGGGTCGATTCCACTATTCGCCGTCACTGGGCCTTCATCAGGTCAACGCTACCTAGCCCAGAGACTGTTTAGGAGGACGGGCGAGAAACAAGCCCGCCAGGCCGGGCCATCAAGAAGCCAACCGGGAGTCCATGACTGGAAGCTTCTGCTGCCAGTCTGGGCCTCCTATTACCCTCAAACAGCCTTTCAAAGTATCCGAAAATCAACAAGCATAGCCGGTCGATCACAGCGAACCGTGCTGCGTCTCCTAGAGCTCCAGATAACGTTCTCACGGTTCTGATGGGTTGCAATGACTGTATGGACCTACCCAGCACACCCACCACCCGATACATCGAAGCCCACACTGCAGAGGATATTTCCTCGATGCGGCGGTGGAGCTCTGTGCTGAGCTCGCGCATTGGGAGATGGCAAAAGCGGGCTGCATGTTACCAGTCATTTATGATGGCCTCCCAGGACCCAGCGTGCCAGCCTCCTCTTCAACTGTCTTCGAGTGGAGTCACCGCGGTTTTGAGCGTAGTGTGATTTGGGGTATGAATACTAAAAGAAAACCAACGGCTGCAGCGTATCAAGCTCAGATATGGATACCAGAATGCCACGAATGCACGGTGTGTGCATCTTGCGTACCGCTCCAAGAGGGTGCTCCCACATGGGCGACATCCCCATCCACAGGAAAGTCTATCCGTTGCGAGGCAAGCAGGACCATCCAAGACCTCACTCAGCTCGCAAGTCATCCCACGTATCTTACTCGCGACTGCGGGGATTTGTACTGCACGGGCCGCGTCTAGATTTGCAGACTAGCAAACTGTCGTCTCTCGAGATACCTCTCCGTCGTCCATCCACAAATGAGCGATGTGGTTGCGGCCTGTCCATTCGTCGCCAGGGTGCAAAGCAACCTTGCCCTTCTCTCAACTTGACTTGGCAAAAACCGTTTACTAAACCCACACTCGTAGCCTGAGTTAGTGTGCGAGGAGGTCGCGAGAGTCCCGAGGGTCAACGGCATGTTCTGGAATTAGGACGGTCTCCTGGTCGCGGCACTCGAGGAGTCTCATGCCGCATGATGGATCATGGGACGATGCACGCCCTAGGGCAGCAGCAAACATGGAAGAGGCGTTGGGCCACTCACTCAGCCGGTGAGCTGTTGGTTCGGTGAGACTAGGATGTCACAGTTGCATCTAAATAACGCTTTGTTGCGTCCCGACTTGGGAATTACCTCACCCCTTGTCATCAATGACATTGAGTTCGTTTACCTGGCCATACAAGGTTTTTATATATCCCGACCAGACAGTGCTCCTGAAAGTTTATCTTATTGACAGTCTCTCGTATGTAGTTTCTTCCTCCCGAGTACCGCGTCACAGTTTGCGATATCTTTTCATAGCTGAGTCTATCACACCGGCTTGTGTTCACAGTACGCAAAGACGTGGCAAGGGATATCTTTCTGGGAATTATTTGTCACCGCTCAATGGACGCGCCCGAAACACATCGGTGGGCCAGACCCGCCATTACGGCTCCGGGCATCGGGCGTGTGTTACTGCATGCAGCAACGGAAAGCCGACGGTGTTCACAAGGCTACGTTTCTCGTTGTTAACATCCCAATCGACGCCCATCCAGCGCCTCGCCCCTCCGATCCATGGCGACGGGGTGATCCCTTCCCCCAACTTCAAAGTTTGACCCAAATCTATGGGACAGACAACGTGAACTACTCCCGGAGTTCCGCGATCCCTCTTGCCGAGGCTAACTAAACGACCTGCCGGTCCAGCCCCTCCATGGCAATTTAGTAGGGTTCCAAACAGATTGATAGATCCAGCCGCATGGTCAGGTGGGTGTGGCAAGCCATGCCGATGATCGTTTCCCTCGTCTCACATCTTCGTCTCTTCAATGCCTCGGCCGAAGACAAGAGAGGTTGGAAACCGAGACAAACCCCCTCCTAGTGAACACATGGTGGCCTGGTAGGCAAGTGCGTGAATGAGTTGTTCATGTTCATAGGGTGATGATTGTAAGCCAACTCGGCTTCCTCCTACTCAAAGGTCAGGATACCACTCCCTCACGCGCGAGGAGGGGGGGGGGGATAACAACAGGTACGAACCCTTCATGAACAAGAAAGACTACCTCCCGCCATCGTTTCTTATTAAGGACAAGGTAGTTCCTGAAATACCGACGAACCCCACCGTCCTACAGCTGTGCATACGATGTTATTTGCGTTGGTCCCCTCTCAAAAAAAGACCTCTCCAGGACAGGGGACGCAAGAAGATAGAATGCGGAAAGAAGAGCATTGGATATGATGCAATGTGATGTGATACGATCGCCGAGGTTGATCGTCGGTTTACCCGCCTTACTCCTCATGGCCCTGGTCCTGGCCATCTTACTCTGCCTCGACCCCGTCCCGAAGTCCCGGCTGCTGCGGGGAGAGAGAGAGAGAGAGAGAGAGAGACATGCACCTAATATCCACGTCCATTTTGGATGACGAAACCTCTCTTCTAACCCTGTAAATTGTACTTGTTCTCAGCTTCATTCACGGTACATCTGTCGCCGAAAAGTGCGGATCGGCCGTGTAATGATGGGCGTGCGGCGGTTCTCCGTTCGTCCTCCATCCCTTCCATCTCTCCTCCCTCGGGCCTCAATTCCCCTCCTTCAAGGAGTAGTCTCCTGTACAGTGGCCAGTCAAAAACTTCCCTAGTCCTGCCGGGGGTTCTCTTGTTCCGGGACCCGGGATGAGAAGCCATCTCAGTTTGGAAATGCTTGCGGACCAGAGTACCTGCAGGAACTTGCAGCATAGTAACATTGCAGCACTGCAGCCGCATCTCCCTCTACTCGTCCATCTCAACTCCTAGCGCTGTCAAGTGTATGCAATGACGGACATTGCTCTGGGAAGGCCTGAGAAAAAGGCCGCAGCGCCTGTTTATCCTAGACAAGTTCGTTGTGTATTGCACATCACCTTGGATATGGGTCATGCCCCGTTGCTGCAAGTTTCCCTGCTTTCAAGTTAACGGCCTAGAGCAGGGGAAAAAAGACTGCGATTCCTAGGGAAAATTGGTATCTTTTCAATTCTCCAAACGGAGCTGAAATCATATTCCTCCCCATCAGCCCATGACATGTCTATACTCTGTTTCTAGTTATCCTGTCAAAGCGGTATTCACACAAAGCCCACCCGGATCTCTTGGCTCAACTGGCTCGCACGCATCGTTGGATTCCCATCTTTCAGCTTCTCACCAGAGGGCTGGGTCGATGCGGGGCGCATATTCGCCAGTGACCTATGTCGGATAACGGTGCATTTCCATTCTGGGGGCAGCTGCCGATGGTCTCTCAGCCCTCGAAAAGACCGGCCACTCCCTCCAGAGCGTCTGGTGTGGCCCGCCCCCCATCAGCAACCCCACCGCCCCGTGTTCGCGACTCGTTGGCCGGTGTCATGAACTCCTGGGCCATTTTGCTACGATTTGACCTCTTGCTGCGTCCGAAGCCGCTGTTTTTGGGAAGCTTTCCCATCTCGGCAATACTGACTCCTTTGAGGTCCTTGAGCAGGTCAAGCACAAGTGCTCTCTGCTGCCGTGTATGCGCGGCTGGCTTGGATACAAAGTCGTTCAGTCTGTCAAGGTCTGCTTGCCTTATGTTGGGCAGGGACATGAGGATGTCGCGTGGGGTGCTTGTGACAGGGCTGTAGTAAACCACTGTGGCAGCAATAAGAGATGCCAAGTCCTTCTGGAGGTCTACAAAGTAAGGTTCATGGAAAGAGGTGATGCAAGCCCGGAGCACGTCAGAGGCTATGTATTCCCTGATGGCCGTAGCTGCCTCCGCAGATACTGGCGTGGTATCGAGGTATGGGTCCCTGTTAGGCGGTGCCGTCTCAGCGCCATCTTGGGGTAAAGATTTCGGCGACAGTGGCTCAGCCACGGTGAAGTCTGGGACGATGGAACGGAAGACTCGCAAAATTATGCTGCAGCAACGGGTGTCTCGCATGCGGATGGCGTGCGTGCAAAAGAGCAGTAGTGGCTCGACGACGGTCGACTGCATCAGGCAGAATTTCCTCAGTGAGGGATATTTCCGTGGTTGCTCTTGACCGCTCTGAGATCTTAATGGCGGAGGGTCTAGATGTCCATGTTAGCTTATTAACAATCTTTACCGTCCCTCCAATCCCCGTGAATCGCCATTACCACCCCCACCAGCAACTGCTCCCGGCCGAGGTACACAGGGAAATGAGGAGGATAAGGAGCGGGGTAAGAGACATCAAGTCTACAAAGCGACTCAATGGGATCCTGGAGGAACAGAAGTTGGGAAGGAGACTGTGACAATCTAACCGAGGAAGAGGAGGGGCGTGGATCAAGTCTGGGAAAGAAAAAGAAAAAGGAGAAGAATGGAAAAAGAACATACTCCTTTTCGTAGGGTCCAGGAAGTCTGCCACCATGATGACTGCGGTGTAAGTGACTTGGCGCAAGATACTCTCTGACTTCATTTCCTCTGTCAGAGCATCAGCAGCTGCCTGAATCACTTGTTGACGCTCCAAGTTCTCCCACTCGGCATTGATCTTGGCGTCCATTTGCTGGAAACAGGCTGCTAATAGTGGAGGTAGAAAATGCTCTCGTTGCTCGAGGGGACAGTCGTCAACGAGGTACCTGACGAGGTTGAGCAGATTAATTTGCTGATGTGCTGAGAGGTGAAATGAGTCTCGGAAGAGCGCTTGCGCAAGCGGACCGGGCAGCTCGCTGAAGCCGTAGAACTGCATTTCTAAACGACTCATGCAATAGATGATGGCGTAACAGGTCTCCCTAACAAACCTGACGGTCCCACGAATCGTCGAGGCAAGACCTTCAAGCGTGTTCTTCTTATCCATGACTCTTGCATAGAACTCGTCTTTGCTGCCCTCCGAAATGCCTGCTTGCCAGAAGCGGTCGCTGAGCACATTGCCAACGACAGATCTCATCTCGTTGGGCAATTCTGTCCAATTATCCGGGTTGTGCGAGGCATGGGCATGACTACACAGCATGTCAGTCGATGCAACATTGTAATCGGTTGCGCGAGATTCACCTCAGGAACTGCAAAAGGTCCGGGAGGATTAGCGGAAAGCTAGCATTCCACAGCTGGTATGAAGTTTGGAACGGCGTTGACGTCTTTTCAAGCTTCTCAACAGAAAACGAAAGGAAGGATTTGGTAGGGCGAAGCGGTAACATCTGTATTCAAGTAAGCATATCATCATGTGGACGTTTCGAGTATCAACCAACCTTTTGCCTTTCCTCTAGTTCGGCCTGGAGAGCCAGACCCTCCGCATCCAGCTCGCAGGAACCCCATTCCTTAACTTCGTGGACACGGTGACTCATCAGATACCTCTTCGCCTTGTCCAAGGCCATCAATTCGCAAAAGCCAGAATATGATGACAAGGCATTCTTCAGCTCTTGGTTCTGCCATGAGGATGTGACAGGCTTGATGAATTCCTGCAGCCGATCGACCTGTTTAGCGGGATCGATGTTGGATGCTCGGTGAATGATGATGAAAAGAAAGCTTTGATAAGCGATTTGGCGTTTTTCGTCCAAAGTACCGGACGAGATCATGTCATTCACCTTCGCCTCGATCTGGTCATAAACAGCGAGCAAGTGGTCAGGAACCTTTGAGGCTAGCCTCTGCAACTCCACCATGCTCTCGGATTGGAAGTCCTTGATCGCTTCGTTGAAAGCACGGTGTTCCGGCTGGGGAGATGGCCAGGTCATCAAGATGTGCTCAAGAACCTTGAGCATGAAGCCTGGATTCTTGTCAAGTGCCGTGGTTGAGAAGGCGACCAACAGCTGTAAAACTCTCTTTCGAATCAAAGGATCCTCGAACTTCATTTCGAGAAGTTTGGTGCACCACGACTCCAAATCCCTCTCTAATGCGGCACGCTGTTGCTCCTAGGAGTCCATTAGTATCACCTTGAGCGTAAGGGTCTCAACTACATACATAGTCTGGTAAACTCTGCTGAGTGCTGCTTGCTCTCCATTTCATGTAGCCTTTGAGTGCGGCTTCGATGACTGTGAACTGCGCATCGACACGCAGAACAGGCATAGAGTGTTTGAAATATGTTGCGACTAAAAGGTCAGCATTTTAAATACCATGCAAGAAGCATCTGTCAACTCACCAGCCATTTGTGGGCTACCATCATACAGATGCTGCAAAACGTGCTCCGCCTGACCGAGAACGTGATAAACTGCATCGGATAGCTTGAGCTGGACAATCGTCTCGATGACCTGCGTGCTGTATCTTCTGTAGTTGCCAAGAAACGCGTGACGCTCGGGGACGGTGTCGGTATCCTCCATAAGAAACAAAAAGGTCTGGTCTTGGGTATCTTCGGGCAAGTTCTCGTAGCGTATCAAGCGAGAGCCGCATACTTCGAGAAGAGGCCCGACAAGATGGCTGTTGGCTGGGCTCTGTCCGATCAGCCTGTTGTTGAGGAGGCGTGTCCAGGTTGCCAAGACTGGGATCGCGATGATGAGACTTTGGCTCTGTACGGTAAGCAATAGCAGGTTGAGGAAACCGCCGACGTCCGAGTTTGTGGGTATGGCAGAGAACCGCCGGTCGAGGTAGTTGCCAAGAAGAGACAGCATCTAGAAGCAGTCAGCAACCTCGCACCCGCGTTATACGATGATCAACACACTTCTGAGAATTTCTTGCCGAATTGGTACTTGTCTTCGTCGATATCCTCCACATCCACGGCGGACCATTCGAAGAGCCTCTTCATGAGGTCTACTGAGCTCGCATCATACATGGGCGCGACAAGGTCCTTAAACTCTTGTTCCGAGAAATTAGAACGGGAGTACAGCGCGTGCAAAGCTTCCAGCGAGGCCTGTTCAATGTTAGCTTTTGACCATGGTTTATGGGCGAGACGAGCACAAGGCGGTCGGTCTGCTTGGTACCTTTTGTATGGATACCTCGGGGGTTGCAAGAGCTCTGCACATGACTGGAACGCAGTTTGCAACGGCAACAGACTTTGGAATTGCCCATGGCATGAGGGAATAGAACACAGTCAAGGACTTCACGGCGCAAGAGCGGATTTGGTCGTTGTTTGGTGCGTCACCGTCGAGGCATTGACTGAGGAACTCTGATACCCTGCTTAGCCAACCTTCTTCCCCAGAGCGCACCTCGGGGCCTGCAGCTCTGTTGGGGAACGCCTCTCTCAGAACAAAAGCCGGGGTAAAGACTTCGACACAGCTTCTGCTGAGAATGCCTTCGCGCATTGCAACAACAGCGTCGTCGCCGTTGAAGACCTCGTCGGACAAGGTCTCAAGCACAAAAAGAACGAGCTCTTTGTGGACAGGAGAATCGGGTATCTGCCAAATCCGTACCAAGAGCTCATCCATATCCATCCACTCGGAGCCCCAGCATCTCTTGGCGATTTCTACCCACAGCTGAGCTGCCTTGTTCCTGATGTATAGCGGATCTTCCTTAGTCAAGGTGCGGCAAAGCTCCAGCACCCATTCGCGTAGCATAGTAGACTGCTGCTCGTTGTATTCGGCCCATTTCTGCTTGATTGCATGTTCAAGTAGAGACAGGGCGTAGTGACGCACAACCGGGGACTGCGACTTGTTGGAGGCGAGGGTGAAGCCGTGGAAAGGGGCCTCGTCTATGCCCTTGATATTCTCGAGGAAAAGCTGTGCGTCCCGACGGGACTCGTTGGAAGAGTAGGGACTGTGTATGACCTCGAGGGCTTGGTGGATCTGGGAGATGATGTCGGGGTTTCCGCCGTTGGTAGAAGCAGGATTCTGAGCCATGCCAGCTGCGCCATTGGGCGCTTGGCCGTCCATGGTAGGATCTGTCGGTCGCAGTACACCGGGATTTTCCAGCCTTGGAAGCTGCTTATCCAGCAGTTGACTTAATGCTGGTTCATACGTCGGACGTGGACTCGAGGGGGACTCGGCGACGGGGGGCAGGCGCGAGAAAAGATCGAAGTAGACGAGCTCGGTGAGGAATGCTGCCCAAGAAGTCGGGAGTAGAGTTAGCCACGGCTGTCGTCGAGTGGGAAAGAAAGGAAAAATGGACAAGATGGCACAATAAGTCTTACAGGACGTGGATATTCTTAGATGCAAGGACGTACCTGAAGTATGTATCTGCTATGAGGTCTTGCCCAAGAACAACCAAGGTCGTTTGTTCTGACCTCAATTCGGCGTCGAGGAAGGATACGAAAGGTAGAGCTGAGCGGCCGAAAGTTTGTCGGTGGGGAGAAAAGGAAGAGAGATTAAGGTAGATTGGGAATGGATAAGGTACGTAGATGCAAAAGCGAGTGTCGTCTTTCGGGGACCTGCGGAATCGTATCCGTGTAGCAGCCGGAGCAGAGGTAGAGGCAAAGACTAGCAATAGCAACGGCGGGAAGCAATTGTGATTTGCATCGTCAGAGGCAGACAGATAGTAAAGCTAAAGGTGAGAATTGTCGCGGCGGCGTGGCGGCGTCAAGGCTGGTAGGTAGGCACCTCAAGTAAGGTATATGGTGAGGTGAGGTGACCCACGGCAGGTACCTCCGTCCATCTGACCTGAGCGTTCCAAGGCTCCGAGTGGTTGCTGTCGGGGGCTCTGCTGTGCTGCTGCGCTGTCCCTAGCGGGGGGTGCTGTGCTGTTCGGGCCGGGGGGGGACCGTGTACCTGGGGCTGGGCTACTTCAAATCTACAGGTCCCAAGTGTCTACCTTACCTAACGCAATGGAACCCTGCGGTGCCATGCCTTGCTTGGATTACCTGCCCGACCTGGAGGCAAATGGAGGTTGACCTGGAAGGCCACACAGCGTGGTTTGTGCAGGTGAAGACGTATTTGGGGCCACCGATAGGCATCTGAGGAATTGCATTCGCAGGTGAACTTACCAGGTGAACAGGGGAGATGCGGAATGAACCTGCCACCCCACCTCAACTCAACTCACCTACCTGAGATAGTCTTTGTTATTCGCTTGATCCCTGCCAGGCATTGGACTCCAATTGTTTTACTAATCGACTCTCTTTCCATCTGTATAATGGTGCCTAGGTAAGGTAGTCTCTCTCCCATGCGACTTGCGTTATGGGAAGCTGTTCCCCTCTAGGTGTCCAGTCGGGCACCGAATATTAGGTAGACAGTCCAATAAGTTAAATAACTACTTCTATGGCCTGCAATAGGTTGCAAAAGGTAAGGTAGGTAGGTAGATGAGTACACTCTGGATACCTCCTCGTGGAACTTGGTTCTTCAATTTCGGCATCTTTTTGCTTTATCTACCTTACCTTGCCTTTCCAGTTAGCTTATCTAGCCTTGATGAATGCATACGGGTACCTGAAATACCCCGCCATTCGGCAAGTGAATGCATCTCCCCACCATCCAAACAAAACCACCTCCCCTTGCGAAAGAAGATGCGAAGCATTTTAGGACCCCCTATTACCGCAATGCATCATCCATTCATAAGGTATCTAGTAGGCGAACTGGTCTGCTCCAACAAGAAACCTCCCTGTCAGAAATTACATCAGCCTGGAATTATTATGCATGGATACTTGAGTCAAGCTCTCTCTGCAACTCGGCAACCCCCTGGTCCACTTAACCAGAATTTCAAACAAGATAGCAGCACTATTCTATCAGACATGAAAAGTCATCAAATTGTTTTAGGAGGAAGAAAGAAGAAACAGCCAAGGCATTATGGCTGAGCTGACCATACTCTCTGCTACCCGCCTATCCAGCTGACTGGTCTCGGGAAAACCAATGGAATGGTATTAATTTATTGTCGCAACGGTGCTCAACCGTCGCAACCACTTCCACAAGGTAAAGGTGACATGCAAACCAAAGGTGGCTTCTGCTTTTCTTTGCTTCCTCCCACATTCACCTAGGCCAATTCCACTTCCCACAGGCACAAGAGCTTGTCGTAGAAGCTCGTCGATACACATTCGAGACGCTTGCTTCCTGGCGCAGGTACAAGGTCGCTGCCGTAGTTCATGCTCTTGTGTTCCTCGAACCGGGCTAGGATAGTCACAGACCAGTCTTCGTTGCTAAGCGGACCTTCAAGTTCTACAACTCTTGCGCCGGCATGCATGCATGATGCCAAAACTCTCAGGCGGCATCGATCATTATAGAGATTCATGTCGATTAACTTGAGCCTCCATACGCCCCCTCCTAAGTCCTTCTCTGCAAGACATTTAAACTTCCGCATGCCATAAGTCTCGTGCAGCGGCTGCACGGAGAATACTCGTATGGTGTCGTCGTAACTACCCGTCACTAGTAGTCGCGAATTGTCTGCAAGTGCGACTGAGATCGGGAGAATAGCTGTCACGCCAGCACCATGGCCGGGGATATTAAGGGGTGCGTACAGAGCCTCGACATCACCATCATGGTCTGTGTGTTGGGTTTTGCGAGAGCATGATGTGTAGCGCAACGCCGAATCGTCTCCCCCCGAATAGAGGATAAAAGGCTCGCGTGAGGCGCCGTTTTCCTGGGAAGTGGGCTGATCGGATGGCGAGAAAGCAACAGTCCAAGCTTCAAGAGAATGCGTAATCACAGCTTCGGAGTCCTCTGCATCCACAATCTCCCATGAGTCATTGAGCCTTGCCATGCGCACCTCGCCTGATGAGGTTGTCAGCGCAATAGAGGCGGCGTCGTCGGGGTCCCAGACCCCAGAGAGGAAAAGAACGCCTTCCGGAACATCAGAGATCCTGCTAGTAGCCACGTGCTTCAATGGCTGTAAGTCATTGGCACCCGGGGCCAACTTAAAGATGGACAGTGTCCCCGTACTCGAAACTACAGCCAGAATGTCCTGTCGACCTGGCGATGGGCAGAAGTGCAGGTCAAGAATGGCAGATGGATGCAAGAGTGTTTGTACATGTTGCCTGAGGAAAAGTCAGCCAAAATTCAAACGAGGCACTTCTTCTTGTCTGCAAGCCAGAGACTTACGCAAGGCCGCCCACAAGCCGGTATAGAATCAAGCTACCATTCCGGCTCTGGGGCTTCTTGGGGGCAGCTACGTCTGCACTGTCTGACGACTCAACTCCTGCCTCCTCTTCCTTGACCAAGTTATAGGTGCCAACCACGAAATAAGACGGATACGATGAGCAAAACTCTACGCAGCTTGGGGGCAAATCGAGAATGAGAGACTGCTTCGATGCAATGAATGGGGCTGAGTCACCCATTGTGGGTTATGTGATGTTGTCTCCTCTTCCGGGCTGAAAAGAAAAGCTCGACGACCGATCCCGTACTTTGCGTGCGTGATGAAGATGTCGTTAGATGGGATTGTCTAACAAATAGATGCCATGCTGTATCATTTTCGGCAGCATCAAGCTCGTGGACCGGCGAATATGGGTGGGGGAAGTTGAAATTGACATTTGACGCGTGGTGCTTTCTGGAGTCGCCAAAAAGCTCTCGTAGGGGTGGCGGTATCGGCTGCGTGCCCCGGGGCAAGCGGAAGGATCCCGCAACTCCCGGCCCGGGATTGGCAGCTGCTAATCGGTTCGGAAGCTGCAATCCTTTCTCAAAATGACGGGGTATCAGGAGAATCCCTCCTTGTTCCAATTCGATAGATCCAAACTTTATCGATACTTTAACCCCACGCACCCAAGGGCATATGAGGAGGCCGTTGCCCACATATAGTCAACTCGTCCTAGTTGCCAAAGTCGTCGGTCACGCTTTATCTCGGGGGCGGTGCTTTCTTTTTCGTCCCCGATTTTACCAACGTACACCGCAATTTCCTCCCTGAGAGACACGACGCTTCCGTTGTACATATCATTTCTGCCTCGGTCCTTGTTGTCCCTGAGCCTTGCATTGGCCAAGATGGATTCTGATGAATCCGACTTCTACGGTTTGCATCGCTATGAAGGCGATTGGCATTAAGAAGCAAACTAATTTGTGCCTAGGTGACGACGAGATGGTCGGTGACCTCGAGTCTCGGGTCACAGCATTTGACATTTCCCAGTGGTGGGAAGAAACGAATGCCGCCTCGGTGGGCCGTAAAGTCAAGAAGGAGCCTCTTGACAGCACCAAACTTCACAACCCATACGCGGGCGTTCCCTATGCGTGGCAGTTGACGGAGACCGTTAATGACTTCCTTGATCGTCTCCCCCCCGAGACAACCGAGCACAGCGAGCATCTTCCGTGGATTTTTATTTGCAATCCGTACATTCACAGACAGGAGAAATTCAATTCCCAGAACCAGCGCAGCAGAGGCAACGAGGATGAAGCACCCGAGGAGGAGGGATCACGGCTCGATACTCTTGTTGAGGGAGGTACCGAGAGATTAGAGATCCTGCTCAACTACAAGCAAGGAGTCGAGAACACCAAAAAAACCAAGGCAGTACAGGCAAAATTAATGAAGCAAGAACAAGAGGATGCTACCCGAGATATCATGGGCCTCGCGCATATGTGTAAGATCAAGGCCGGCAAGGCAAGTGCTTATCTAAGCCCGCGCAATGCGCACAAAAGCTGAAGTCAATTACTAGTGGATGCTTTTCTATCAGCCTAAAGATGTAAACGAAGTCTGGAATATCATTGCGAGGGCCACGGCCAACAACGAGCTGGGTATTGCCGCAAAAGTCGCCCCTTGGAACCCATATACGGACCCGACCGGCCGGAAAGACCGGATCATTTGCGTGTATACGGCCAACTTCAGCGATATGACAGATGTCACACGGGTCTTGCGTCGGCTGAGAGAGCTGAAGCTTGTCGAGCTTATGGGACGTCCTATTTACTACAAACCAGGTTTGTGTAACACTCATATTGCTGAGAAAGGTTTGTAGTCTGACACGTCCAAGATGCGTTCACTTACCTCGGTATTGCTCACGGCAACCATTGGGGCATGAAAGCCTCAATTTACAGTTCCAAAGATGTGTTATCCTAGGCAATTCCCAACCATGCGGGCCCTGTATATCCCGGTAGAGGCTGATGATTCACCTTTTGACATTTTCTTTTGCAGCTATCGGCTTAGGAGGGCCGTATGGACCAGCACTCGGCCCAACGGTTGCATGCTGAATTGGCGCTTAATACTCAAGTTGAGAAGGCAGATTTCTTTTCATCTTTGCTCTTCTGATGTACACGAAATTTGATGTGTGACTCTGATAAGCCGTACTGTAGAGTACCGCTACGTGCCTATGCCACATGTGTAAATACGAACTGCGACATGCGCCCTGCCAAACCATGCCTCCGTACCTTTATACACCGCTCAACCGCCTATCAGAATCGACGCCATAATGAAAAAACAAGCCCGGTACCAGTGCCGCTGGTGATGCTATCATTTAACGGACTCAATGTCTCGGTTGAAATAGTGGCAATTCTTTGCCAACTCTTATGTAACCCTGCTGCGATCTTTCGGTGATTTCATGAACTGGCCAAGGTGGCCGTCTTCAAATAACGCCGCACATGTTTTCCATTATTCTTTTCGACTTGAGAAGCATATCTTCCCAGTCTTCTCTTAGTCATGGAGACTGGCCATCTGACTCCTCAAACACAGCATCTGGGTCGATAGGCTTGAGCAGCAGTACCAGCCTGTAGGCGCTATTGCCGTTGAGGTAGTACCGATGTAGCTTCTTCGAGCGCAAGAACCCTAGACGCTCGTATAGGCGCATGGCTTGTGTGTTGGTGTCTTCTGTCTCCAGAACCACTTCGTCTGCGTTCCTTAGGGCCATGGCATCGATGGCCCTCTTCACGAGTGCTGTCGCAATGCCTTTACCGCGATACGGCGAGGCCACGGCGAGCATGGCAATGTAGCCCCGGCGTGTTGGCGGTGAGTGAGACGAGTGAACTTCCAACTTGCAGATAATGACGCCAATGAGAGATCCATCGGTGGGGTTCAAGGTCTGAAGTAAAGTAAGCATCGGCGATGGCACCGAAGAGGGTACGCACCATAAAGCACAAATGGCCCCACTGTTGTAGAAAATATCGGTAGACGTATATGCTGTATGGCTCACTCAAGTCTTTTGCGATCAAAGAACGTATAGCAGGGAGATAATTCGCTTCCAGACCGTGCTCATACTGGATATACTGCAGATCCGCGGGGAAGTGGGTGACATTGGAGGCGTCCATGTTGCTGTCTGGCGAGACTCTCTGTTTTCAGGATGGTATCCGCTGGGAAGAGGTAAAAGAAAAGGAGATCAGTGAGAGGTTGCGGACAAGCCTAGACCGGCACGTGGAAAGGTCTCAAGGCATGACAATTTGGACAGCGCAAGGAGAAGCAAGAGTGAGGTCTTGGTTCCGAGACGAGGTGGATGAGAGAAAGTGCGAGCAAATAACCGGGTGGCCGTAGTGTGACGAGCGCTCGCTGTCGAGGAGGAATGCAAATGGCAGAGGCGCGGCTCTGCCGCAGCTGGTGATATGAGAAGATGCGGGATGTACGTTTGCAGTTGCAAGATGATGGGCTGCGGCGGCGGCGGCGAAGGAGACGGGTTGAATATCCCGCAGTCGGGTTTCTGTTTCTAGTCGGAGTCGGGGCGCTGCATTCAGGTCGATACCTAAAACTGAGTCGAGTTGTTTGGCTGCGGTACTTCAGGTCAGTCAGCTTCGCTCAGACCGTGCGGTGTCGTGTCCAGTGTCCAATCTGCAGAGTACGGTAGGCCCCGCCCGGTCAAGTCGGGCCCACCGTCCACATCCACTTCCCTGTCGGGTTCGGAGGTCAGTTGTGCGGGTAGGCCATTAAGTGGAGCCACCGAGCGGCCCATCGCCCATTACTGATCTATCAGGGAGCACTAAGGTTCCTTTTTCAGTCAGGCACGATCAATTCCCTTCACTGTCACATGTCAAACGGCCGCCCTCGTGCTACCTCGCCAGCCATCTCATTGGATATCTGCCATTAAGCAGGCTGCAGGCACCTGACATTTACCTGACTTATTGGACATATTGGGATCGCGGAAAAGTGAAATATCTTCCAGGTGAGGTAAGCATGTGGTAAGGTGAGGTGCATTCGGGTGAGGCCATGAAAGGCGGCGTATCACACTTGCCAGCGCGTCGATGCGTTGTAAGGCTTGAAACTTGGGTATTCCTGGCAAGACCTACCTAAGGTAGGTAGAACTTGCTTCATATCTACCCAATAGGTATAATGACAAGGCAACTAGTTGCCATGCCAAACTGCCATAGGCCCATCAATGTAAACCTCTTCCATTGCTAGGGTACCTGCCTCACTTCCCAATACCTCACTTCAAGAGAGGTCCGAGTAGTGGATGGTTTGACCGCTTTCGGAGCATTTCTGCGCGACAGGCAGGCATCGCCAATTAAATGAAAGACATCCATACATGCCTTGCCTGCTCTAGGTGCTATAAGATACTTGAGCACGCCGTGTGAATATTACAACACCCTTTAGGAAATCGCGTACTGTCTGTGCCTCCTAGGATATTATACCTAAATAACTCCTTTTTCTTAGAGAAAAAAGACGAATATGTACTTCATAAGTCTGGAATTATATAATAGGCTTTTTTGATGATTAAAATCGCTGGTGGTCAGTTATGTTACCTTATTATTCTTGCAGCTGGAATCTGAAAGGGGCGATATAATCTTCACACCGCATGTTGAGGTACTGACTGGTACTGTGAAGTAAGGCAGTATGAATTCAAGATGGAGACCTGTTTACAGCACGTCAGGTTGGCTGGGCCCCTCGGAGATTGACGTCACGTCGGACCGCACGGAGTCTACCAGCACTCATGCAGCCCTTTTTTTTTTTTGGCTCGTTCTTCGGCCGCCTCCAAGATCCCACCCTCCGAGCTCCGGACTCCTTAATTCTCAGTATTGCCCGGCCCAGCGCAGCTGAATCTCGCAAATCTCGGGGCTGTCTGTCAACCTTCGTTCCTCTTTCTGTCTTAGGTACGTTAATCAAGCTTTGCCTAGCTCTGGGCTTGCCTTCTTTCCCCCTTGCTCGCCGCTTAGCTCACCCCGTCCCCTCGCCCACGTGCCTCCCAATAAGTACCGGGCCAAACCCCCGGAGGATACCGCGGTGTACATTCTTCCCTCCCACTTCATCCCAAGCTCAGGTACACACCGCATGACCTTTGTTTTCCTTGACACAGCCTGGCCTCCTTCGGCTATTGCAATTTTGATTTCATGAGCTGACTTCGCGTTCCTAGCATCTCTGCGTGGTAACAGCCTTTGCGACCGCGACCATGTCTTCCTCGACTCTTAGGCGTCGAGCCATCCCCCCCGACACCCACGTTGATGGCGAGCCTGCAACACCTCGAGACGAAAGCCCCGAGAAATCCGAGACCACAGCTCACGTCGTCCAGCACGTAAAACCCAAGACACGGAAACGTCGGAATGGCGCCATCTTCCTACTTGGAAGCTTGTTCGGAATCATAGCCGCCGGCTTCTTCGCAAAAAGCAACGACCTAATAGATTTCCCTGAGCTTGGAGACCTCAGCATGGACAGCATTTTCGATGTTTTACCAGCCGGTTTGGTCAAGGATATGCGGGAGCTTGTGGTTAGTAATAATTTAGTTGCCATCGTTGATGGGCAAGCGTCACTTAGCTGGCTAGAGCTAACAAGACCGACCGCTTGTGAAGCAAGGCGAGCGGGAATTCGTCGATAGCTACGATGCCTTTTCCGTAGGTTTACAGGCCCGCGCCGAGGGCCTCCATGCCCATCATCCCATGATCATGGTCCCTGGCGTAATCTCAACCGGCCTTGAGTCGTGGGGCACAGCCAACGTTTCCCGTCAATACTTCCGCAAACGCCTCTGGGGTAGTTGGAGCATGATGCGCGCGCTGGTCCTGGACAAGGAAAACTGGAAGAAACATATCATGCTGGACCAGGACACCGGCCTTGATCCCCCTCATATCAAGTTACGAGCTGCTCAAGGCTTTGACGCAACTGACTTCTTCATCACCGGCTATTGGATCTGGAATAAAATTTTCGAAAATCTGGCATCTATAGGCTACGACCCGACTAATTCCTTCACCGCAGCCTATGATTGGCGTTTGGCGTACCCCAATCTCGAAGCCCGCGACCAGTACTTTTCGAGGCTTAAGTCTTACATTGAAACCGCGCATGCGTTTTCGGGCAAGAAAGCTGTTCTCGTGTCCCACAGCATGGGAGGGCAGGTCCTCTTCTACTTCTTCCACTGGGTCGCATCCGAGAGCGGTGGGCGGGGTGGCGACGACTGGGTCGAGCAGCACGTCGAGGCGTGGATCAACGTGAGTGGTTGCATGCTAGGCGCTGTCAAGGACTTGACGGCTGTCTTGTCAGGTGAAATGAGAGACACAGCTCAGCTCAACGCCTTTGCCGTGTACGGCCTCGAGAAGTTCTTGAGCAAAGATGAAAGAGCTCAGCTCTTCCGTGCGATGCCTGGCATTTCGTCTATGCTTCCCATCGGGGGAGATGCTGTTTGGGGTAATTCGACATGGGCTCCGGATGACAAGCCAGACCAGGAAGTGTCTTACGGCTCTCTCCTCAATTTCCGCAGCGGCATGAATTGGACTACTCCGGATCGGAATTTGACTGTCGAATCGGCTATGGACTACCTGTTCAACACGACCGAGGAGTGGTACTCGAGGAACGTGAAGGGAGCCTACTCTCATGGCGTGGCACACACCCAAGCCGAGGTTGATGCCAATGAAAAAGACCCCAACAAGTGGATCAACCCACTAGAAACACGTCTGCCGTTAGCACCGAGTCTCAAGATCTACTGCTTTTATGGCGTAGGCAAACCCACAGAGCGAGGCTATTACTACCGGTCACCAGAGATGCCAGCGGCTCTCACGAATCTGAACATCACGATTGATACGGCCCTCACGCAAGGAGAGGTGGATCACGGTGTCGTCATGGGAGAGGGCGACGGAACGGTGAACCTTCTCAGCACGGGATACATGTGTAACCGTGGGTGGAACTACAAGAGGTATAACCCAGCCGGGGTCAAAGTAACCGTTGTCGAGATGGAGCACGAACCCGAGCGATTCAACCCCCGCGGCGGGCCCAAGACGGCAGACCACGTGGATATCCTCGGGCGGCAACATCTGAACGAGCTCATCTTGAGGATTGCGGCAGGCAAGGGTAACACGATTACAGACTACGTTGTCAGCAACATTAAGGAGTACGCCGACAAGGTCAAAGTGTATGATAATGGCCAAAGACCCGTTGAAGAGCAGGATACATGGGAGGAGACTTTGGAAAAACTGGTCGGCAACAGTTCATGAGCGATCTGAGTAGAGGCGTTTGCGGCGCAAGGTCACCGAGGGTATTTGGAGCATTGGGGGTGGTTACAATACGGATATAATACCCTCTTATTCAATGAATTTCTCCATCTGTCAATTCCGCCTACCCTTTTTGTCTTAATAGGTACTAGGTGAATGAGGGACACGCTGCACATAGAGCTCGCAGCATAAGTATGAGTTATTAACATCAACGATATTGACAAGTGATGACTGCCCGTAGCGTGTACTCCAGAGACTTTCTGTTACACACGGACAAGTTTCCCTACCAGGCAGTATTTGAACGTGTGACGTAGTCGACCTCTGTTGGAACTCTGGGCAGTGCGGTGCTCTTACGGCAGAGATGCTAAGGCACGCAGCATTTGGTAAGGTTATGGGCAGAGTAAATGAACATTGGAATTTCATTCTCCATCTCCAGTTATTGTTGTATGGGACACTCAGGAGGTCACGATCATGAGGTTAAAAATTGACGGACATGGAGGGACATGAAGTCGCCTCCAATGGCTTTCACCGGGATCAAGTGACCGTTTGCGCTGTCGCCGGAACAGTGCCCGCCTGCAGTGGAAGCGCAGTCGGGTGAGGTGTCCATTAAGGGTACCTAGGTAGTGGGGTGTACAAAAAGCTCCCCTCACCTGGGCAGTCGCCGCCAACCACATGTCCTTCAGTTTTGCCGCTCCGCTGCCGCTACCGCTCTGTGGACCTTCTCAGTTACAGTATTCCACCCGTGGACCGTCCTTACCTCATCCAGCTCGGACCTGGACCCAGGCTGCCTAGGTGCCCTGACCCAACTAGGTACCTGAGGAGGGGGACCTTGTTGTCAAGCCATGTGGTGTATCAAATCCCAAGGAGTCGAAACTCCAGCCGGCTTCATCTTCATCCCACCGAATATCACTTCTCCTCCATCCATAGCAGTCGCTGTTCGCACTGCGCCGGTGATGCAGACCATTCCACCCACATTCTCGCGGTGGTTCTAGCATCATGGCTGAGTTCGACCTTTACGAGTCTCTCGAGACCAAGCATCAATTTTGGGAAGGTCAGCCGAGTTCGCCTCCATACCTTATTCAACCCCTCCTTCCTGTACCTTCCTCTCCCGCCCCGCTGCTCATGATGCCGTATTCTTTGTGATCTCTCAGGCCCTGCATTGCTGCATCGCAGACTGCGCGCATCGTGAGCTTCGTCGCTAACCAGAGTCTCATCGTCAACTACAGAGCTCGACGACGTCGTCACTACCCAATACCAGTCCCACGACTTAATCGACGAAACCCTTCGATCGTGGCTCTATCTTACTTCGAGGTTCAGAGACAAGTTCTCCGAAAATGAAGACGACGTCGCCGCCTGCTGCGAGAAGCTGCTACAATGCAAGCTATTCCAAGATAACAAGGACTACATCCGAACACAGATCATCTACAGCCTCCTCCAGGAGGACGAACCCCCGTCGCTGCACGCTATTGTGCTGTTCCTTCTGCTCGACGGCCATGCCGACGAGGCCTTATACTCCCGCATGATTGAGGAAGCATGCTTCCCTCGCCTCCTCGAGCTGATTAACGGTCGTAAAGAGCAGGATCTGAGGCTCCATCGCTTGCTTTTGGAGCTGATGTACGAAATGTCCCGGGTCGAAAGGTTGCGCACCGCCGACCTGCTGCAGGTCGACGACGGCTTTGTTGCATACCTCTTCCAGATAATCGAGGAGTTGTCTAACGATGTTCACGATCCATACCACTATCCAATCATCCGCGTGCTGGTACACATGCCCTCCTCATGCACCCTCCTGTCCGTCGCTGGCACTGACGCATATGGAAATAGTTGGTTCTTAACGAACAATATATGCTCGCATCTACCGACGTCGCCTCCGATCCTAGCTCACCCACTGCGCCCCTCACCAACAGGGTGATCAAGTGCCTTAGTCTTCACGGCGATTCGTTCCGCACATTCGGAGAGAACATCATTTTACTCTTAAATCGTGAAACTGAGACGTCTCTGCAACTCTTGATCCTGAAACTTCTTTATTTATTATTTACAACCAAAGCCACATACGAATACTTCTACACAAATGACCTCAAGGTCCTTCTCGACGTCATCATTCGGAACTTGATGGACTTGCCGGACGAAAAGATATCGCTTCGTCACACCTATCTTCGGGTTCTATACCCACTGCTGGCACACACGCAACTGAGTCACCCGCCGCACTACAAGCGTGATGAGGTGCTCAAGGTTTTGAGGATTCTGGGAGGCTACGGAAATTCTCATTTCGCCCCCGCGGACGAAACGACGGTGCGCTTGGTCGACAGAGTCTCCAAAGTCAAATGGCTTGTTGACCAGGAGGCTTCTGGCGAGGCAGAGGTGGCTCGGAAGTTCCTGGGCATCAGTCTCACACGATCGGACACAGCGAGCAGCGTTAGTGTCGTCGACGTCGCCGCCGTCATGGAGAAACCTGGCGTCATAACTCCGAGTCGCAAGGCTGAGGCAGACGCGGGACTCAAACAAGGAGAGGCAAAGGCCGGGGCAGGCGCTGTGCGGCCGAAGAAGCCGTTGCCCGAGGTACCGAAACACCGACATGGTGTTCCCGTCGGACCGACGACGACGTTGCATCTGAATGGACATAAGAAGATACCACCAAAAGCGCCGCCGCCGCGGCGGAGGACGAAGCTCCAACCTGTGGAACCCGTGGCGGACGATGCCACTATGCCAGAGGCTTGAAAGGAAGACGTGAGCTGGCCTGGTCCTGGCGGCCGGATCAAATGACGAAATGAATTGGGACAGGTGTTTCTCGATTTGACGACATGGGCTGGAGTTGAACTTGGAAACCTGAAGAGGCATAGCAATTGCGCAACGTTAAGGATGGCGTCGCGCGTTCGGATTACGATCATAGCATATCATGGCGTTTGGGTCCCCGAGGACTGCTACTCCCAGTCCAAAGACGGTATTACCGCCTCCTAGCAGCTGCAAATTTACACTTATTGAGTGGACGTGATGGATATCAAGATCAAGCAAGCGTGCGTTGGTAACCGTGCTCGCCATCAATATCTGTGCCAGATGAGCAAATTTTGGCCGGGTATTGTCAAAGAGGTAGATTGGGTTTAGGTTCGCTTCATCTCGAGGCAACATGAGATGAACGCTATGGGCCCGCTACCTCACGGCCTCAACTGAACCCTTAACCCAGAGGCAAATACTCAGCACATACGGCCACGGGGAAAGTACTTCTTCGACAACATTCAGGGTTCAACCTGAAATCGGGTTTCCGTGCTTGGATTTTCAGCAAAGAAGTATGGAGCTAACCGACACCGAGGAGGATCAGCTACGCGCTGCAGGCAAGACAGCGCGGAGTTTGGTCCAGCCCAATTAAAAACGACGACTCATAGGAGACAAGAAGCAAGTGCCCCTGCTCGGCAAAAAGCTCTTCATGACTTTAGGCAAGGACGAGTGAGATCGAGCGTAAGGTAGCATGCATACAGCTGCTGCTGCTACAGCAGCGGTTGGCATCATGCACACTTTGTGAGCGACCTCAAGACGTTCGTAACGCACAGCTTTGATTCGGCTGTCAGCATCTTGCTGAGGTTTCCAAAGCCAGCAAGCTCGGGGCCCGCTGTCCCTTTTTTGACTTCGGCGCGCCTGGAGGAGGGAGAAAATATGAAGCTTAGATTTCCAAGGCAAAAACAATGACATACAACACCAGGTATTCGCTGGTCGTCACCGACCCAACTACTAATCCGGCCCTCATTGGCTTGTCTAAGGGAGAGCGGACGGGATCCCGAGTTTTCCAATGGGTATGGTCGTATGTGCCAATGATAGGGAGTCTAATTGATTATACAGTGACAGGCTGTAAGAGAGCATCTGGCTTGTAGCGGTGGAACAACTGTGCCACAGAATGAGCAGTTGTCTGTCTTACCGGGCCCCTGGGCGAGGAGGATGCCACGCAACTCTCTGATGGGCTAGCATGGTGCTGATGTGTGTTGTTCGAGGTGCCTTGTACATTGTATTTGGGGATGACATCTGAGCCAACTCACTCGCCACCGTCGAGGTCAGCAACGGGCGAAGGGTGTGGTGAGTGCTAGACTGGGAAGCTTCCGTCAGCTCAAGAGGCATTGCTCGGGCAGGCCGATTTCCATCGGCCCCGGGGTTTGGGTTGTTTGCAGTAGTGTCGAAGAAAAATCGCTTGGCGGGGGGTGAGACGATCATGACCTGAATTAAGCTCGACTGGTGTGTGTGCTGCGGTTGGCACTGATTGGGTTATAGTTTCAAATTCAGCTGGAATGGTCCGGGTGTTTCTCTGGATTAGAGACAGGACGGCCCGGCCGGGTGGGACGGATGCGTCACGTCCTTGAAGTACTGTGGTAGAATACTGCGACTACTTTGGCTGCGGTCGCCATTGTGAAAGCGGAGGTTCGCTTATTAGTAGGTTGAACTGGGTTCGATTCCTACCGGCGCCAACTGGTGTTTTGGGCGTGGCTGGGGGTGGTCGTGGTGGCCGTGACAGCATCTCCCATGAAGATTTGATTTGACGCGGCAACTAGGAACGGGTTCGCGGATATCCGTCGAGCTACAAACAGGCAGGCCGCCGAGAGAGGAAGGGAGGGAGTCGGGATTGTCATTAGGGCGAGGTGGGAAGGAAACGGGTCCGGGTGTTGGTGGCCATGTTGCAGCGAATGTCACCTGTTGGCGGTTTTGGAGAGGGGCGGCTACGTCATTGACCGGGTCTGACGCGCAGCACCAGGAGCTTTCCTTGGCTTTCTTCTCATTTTTGCGACCAGTCTTGAAGGCAATGAGGGCAATGTCACCAAGTGTGAGTTGTATAGCCCAAGGTGAAGAAACCGCCTCATCCCATGTATGACTTGGGATGGTCAATCCCTCCATAACCGTGTGTGCATGTTGTCTTGAATGAAAAATGCAATGCTAAAGGGCATAGACGAGACAAGTGGGCAAAGGCGAGAAAGCTGTGTTGTGTTGGATTGGATTGATTGGTGACACGGTTCATGAGATGGATGCCCTTGGTGTTTCGTCCGAGGTAATCACGAGTCGCCTATCTACCATGCTTGCCAAGCTGGAGCCTACCTTAGAGGTCGCTGTAAGTTCGTAACTTCGTACGAATCCAATGTCTCACGGTGCTTTGCTACCTTACCTTACCTTACCTTACTTACCCAAGGTGCCTTAGGGCGGACGATCCCAATCCCCGAAGCAGACGCGCATTTCAGGGTCCAGCTGCGCTAGGTCGGCAACGGCACCCTGCACTGCTGGAGACGCAGGCCATGTCCGTGTTGCGACTTGCGGCTTGCCCACCCAGGTTCTTGCGGCGGCACCCGCACAGGGACAGTCACAAACATCAGATTCAGCGCAAAACTCGAGGGCCAGACACAAGACGGCGATGCACGTCGTTGATGACATGGGATGCCATTTTCGTACACTGCATCACATTGAGATACACAGCAACCTTGGAAGGCAGAGGGGAAAGGTGGAAAGGTGGAAAGGTAGAACTTGGAAATGGAAGCGCACATGGCCTACCCGGCACACCCCGCCCACCCCCCCTGTCTTGCGCTGTCTGTATCCGTCGATGCAATGCCCAGAGACTGCGATACCCCGGGTCAGGGTGGAAGCTGGCGTGCAAACACCCCAGGTCCAGGGAACCTGATTATCTGACTCTCGGGCTGTCTCCTACTCCTTCACGGTTCACCCTCGATCCTCGTTCCCCGTCTTCGCTCACTCCTGTCCAGTCCCGTCATGTCGAAAGATAACTTACCTTGGTATTCATAGCCTGCGCAACACCAACAAAACCCCCCCATCTTGCCCTTACAAACCTCAATCGTGGCAACTCTTTGCAGCTTTCTCCTTCTCCCTCTCACTAGGTTTTACCCTCTTTCCTTTTCTTCCTCTCTCTTTTCCTGCTGGCCAATTTCAAGCCTGCAGCACCTGACACGCTCCCGTCATCACCACCATCGCCCTACCTTGGAAGCAGCTAATTAGTAGTCGCGCAAATCACAAAGGTGCGCACCCAACCCCCGAGACACATCAGCATTCCACCGAACCAAATCGGTAGCCGCCACTACGACTCGAGCGCACTTATGACGACATTGGTCTGAGCCCACGAGTGCTCTCTCTTCTGCTATTGCGTCAAGCACACCGCAACTGGATACACTAACCACCCATCGATTATCGACCCGTCCGTCCCCCCTCCTTCGTCGCGCTAAAGCTGTCTAAAAAGTCACCAGCGACCCCTTTCCACGCCAGCCTCGCACTTGATATCTTGCGCTAGACTGATTCGTAGCTGTTGTCGAGATTAACACCGGCCTCTCGACGTGTCTCGGTCTCCCTGGTCGTCCCAAGAGCGCCAACAATGGCAGCCAGATCCCCGCCTCCGTCTACTCCCACACCAAAGCACATCACTGATCCCGATTCCTACAGGGAACCAGTTACACGAGACGTGGACAAAGCTGGCTATGGCGCCGCGGCCGACAAGAACTCAAATCGCACCTCGTCCTATTTCCCTCAACAACCACCTCAAGCCTCCTACTCCTCCTCTTCTCCCCACAATCCTCCTGCTTCCGGCGTCTCTACCTATCCCACTCACCATAACGCCGCTCCTCTGCGATATGACGGGGACCAAGAAACCCAATACAACACTCTAGCCAACTCCCAACCCGTCGACCAACAGACGCATCACTTTCCACAAGAGGGTGACGGTGCATACTACGATACCCCGAACACTGTTTTGAATTACGACAACAACAAGAACAACAACAATCTGGCCGTGCCCTCCGCTACCTCCCACGGCAAGTTTAAAGAGGAATGGGATGCAAGTCAGAGAGGAAGCAGTATCATTGACGGTTCCAACATGCCGCGGTCCAACTCGTTCGTCTCCAATAATGGGGACGACCACCTGAGTCTTCCCTCACGCCACAATACACTCAAGAAGAAGAACTCGCTGCGCAGAAACGGTAGTTTGAAGCGCAGCAGCAGTCGACGGAGCATGAAGGCTGGCAGCGTTCGCAGCCTGACTCTGCAGTCCTCCAACGACCCCGATGAGGTGCACAGCGCTTTCTATTGCCCTGTTCCAACATCTGGAAACCCAACCGAGGCCCTGGCCAATCGATTTCAGTGTAAGATCTTTGTGGTGCTAGGTCAGCCACCTGCACGCCAGAGGCTAACATGATGCTGTAGCTTGGCGCAAGATTCTCAAGGACCTCATAGCATACTATCGCGAGATTCAGACGCATTATGAGCACAAGTCCAAGTCGTTGGTGAAGCTGGCCAACGTTGCCAACAATATTTCCAGCCCTCCTGGTTTCCTTGACTCGGGAGGTATCGATGATGCGCTGCAAATATTGCGTGCTTACCACAAGGGCGCAATCCTGGAGTCAAATAAGGCCAAGGAGATTGAAGAGGACGTCATCCTAGCCCTCACTGGGCTGAGAAACGACCTCCACCAGAAGATCAAAGAGATCAAGAACCTCTCGGGCGATTTCAAGAATTCCGTAGAAAAGGAAATGGACAGTACCCGACGGGCTGTCAAGGCTCTGCACGATACCCTGGGTCAGACCGACCTCGACCCTTCGCTGACGACTGGGAAGCAAGATCCTTACCTCTTGCGGCTTGCGGTGGATCGACAAGTTGAGCGCCAAATCGACGAGGAGAACTACCTGCATCAGGCTTACCTGAACTTGGAGAACTCCGGCCGGGAGCTCGAAGCCATAGTGGTTGGCGAGATTCAGAAGGCTTACAATGCCTACGCCGGTATCCTCAAACGCGAGTCTGATGCTGCATACAGTGCCATTGAAGAGCTCCGCGTTGGCCCCATTTCCATGCCCAAGGACTTTGAGTGGTCGCATTTCGTTCAAAAGGACGACCAATTCGTGGACCCCAATATCCCAATACGTTCTGCCGAACACATCCACTATCCTGGCCGGGAGCACGTTGGGTGCCAGGAGATTCGTGCCGGATTACTCGAGCGCAAGAGCAAATATCTCAAAAGCTACACAGCTGGCTGGTGAGTGAATACCCACTTGCGACAGCGCCACCCTTAAGAACGCTCTACTGACACTTGCGGCGACAGGTATGTACTTTCATCGACTCATCTTCATGAATTCAAATCCGCGGACAAGGGTCAAGCACCCGTCATGTCTTTATATCTTCCAGAGCAAAAATTAGGTTCGCATTCCAGCGAGGGAGGATCATCCAATAAGTTTATCCTCAAGGGTCGCCAGACAGGATCAATGCATCGCGGACACACTTGGGTCTTCCGCGCCGAAAGCCATGATACAATGATGGCCTGGTACGAGGATATCAAGGTTCTCACCGAGAGGTCGCCGCAAGAGAGGAGCGATTTTGTTCGCGGCCACGTTCGAAGTCTGAGCCAGTCTTCGCAACGCTCCACTAGCAGCGATGGCGTTCTCGAAGATGACGACGACGACGAGCCGTACTCGGCCGACACAGCGGTCGCAGCCAGCACGAGCCCGAGACAAGATGTCCGCCGTCCCGAAGCAGGTGGGCGTTTCCCATCCGACATCCAGGTCAACGCACAGCGAGGCTTACAGGCACCTCTTTCACCATCTAGTGTAAGCTCCGGATTTGATACCTCTGACCGTGACGCCGCTGCGCAAGCACATGCTTTACCAGGCAGCATGCTCGGCGCCTATCACGCGCCAAACGAGCATCCGACAGGGTATGGCGGCACAGACCGTACTCCAATGGAAGAAATGCCCTCCCATGCCGCCGAGTTGTCCCAACAAGCTCAGGAGGATGGAGTGAACCCTTACACTAGCGAAACTATTCGCCGGTCACAATCCGCTAGCCGTGGACACCAGGAAGCGTACGTGCCTGCAGATGGGTTGCAGCGAGCACAGAGTCAACAGGGCATTGTGAGCAATCCAGCGGATGAGCTTAGACCTGTGTCCAATATTGGCTATGATCGTGGCCTCGAAACACCGGGCGGTAACAGTCAGTATGGGCAATGGATGAATGGCAACGGAAAACGCTCCCCGGGCCTTTCCAACAACGACATTGACCAGCAAGAGACGAGCGAATACTACGCGTCAGGTGAACGAAGTGGAGATCAGGTCAATGTGATTCCCATTGGTGTTGGCATGGCAAACGGTCATGCGCAGAGCAATGAGAGTGGCCAAAACAGATCATCTGGTGCTAACAAAGCTTCGACGCCTCTGAGCCAGGATGTGCCTCGTCAACAGCAACAGTTGCCTGTCATTCGGCCTACTTCTGGCACTTTCAGAACCGACAGCGTACCCACGATTTCCAACTTGCATATTCCAGGCGAATACCCCAAGGGCACTCCTGGAGTTGAAGCACGACGTTGAGGGGGAGATATGGAAAAAGGGATTAGAGCAAGGGAATGGCAGGGAAGGAAACTAACCTGGGCGTGGGACTAGGGCACCAGAACGAGAGATGGGTTTGACCATTTGCTATTCCATGCTATGTGATTGATCACAAGAACATGGGTTTCTTTTTGTTGAATTTCCTTCACTGTCCACTCGTGTGGCTGAAGAGAGAGAAGGGGGGAGAGAGCGTGTGTGTCTCTTTATGGGAGCAAGGCGCTGCAAGAAAAACGAGCTTGGCAATCCCCCTTTTCGTTCTGGAATTATTTCCTCTATTCATTTGGCGATTTCCAGAAAAATATAAATGACATCGGACTATTTTGGTACGCTTGATTTTCTTTAAACGTATCTGTAGTCACCAGATCTGCCCCTGGATTTTACGGCTATCACCAGAAGTACTGCTGCCGATATGACTGCCAGACCACCTAGACCCATCCCAAAATACTGGGCTCCTCGAAATCCAGATAGCTTGGCTGTGCTGTCTGGATTGACTTGGACCTCCACGGTCCTCGCCACGCCCATAGCTAGCGACATGGTGTAGCTTGACACGGCCGAAACCAGGCCGCTTGCAACTCCTCGCTGTCCCTCTGCCAGGCTTTGTCCGAGCAGGATGGTAGCGAGAGGGGTGGCCAAACCCAGTCCAAGCGGGGCGAGCAAGGTGCTCACGAATGTGTTTGCCCAATACGTTTGCCCGGGCGTTGCTGTTGCCATGAGGATGGGTGCTAGCAAAGTGGAGAGAGCGGCTACGAGGAAAGCCCAGTACACCTCTTCTCCGGGCATGAGATACGCCAGCAGCAGGCTCACGGCTAGAGCCTCGACGGCGACGGGTACGAAGCCTGCACTAGCAAGGAGTGGGTCCCATTCGCGCAGTACCTCGACGAGTTGAAAGCTGTAGAAGGTCCAGATGATGAAGCAGCCCCAGGTCGCTGCCGTGCAGCCTAGGATCAGATTCAGCCTCGAGGTCATGGCGCTCAACGGAAGCAAAGGATTCGCGGCGACAGTCTCGTTGTAGATGAATGCGGCAAATAACATGATGCCGATGATGAGGACGAAGTAAATGTACGGTGTACGCCAACCCACGGCTGGGGCCTCGTTCCACGCGAAACTGAATAAAGTGAGACCACTGCCGCCGAGGAGAATGCCAGATGCGTCGAGTTGGACCCAGATAGTATTGGTGGAAGGAATCTTCCGTCGGGGTTGCCGCGGCAGGATCAGAAGGCTGAGGCCTGCGGCAGAGATACAAACAGCCGCGAGGACGAAAAAGACCCATTCCCATGAATCATTGTAGGCGAAGAGAGACGACATGACTGCGCCGACTACGAAGCCCACGGGTGCGGCGACGCTGAACAGCGATAATGCCATATCTTTCTTCTGGCTCGGTGGCAGAGTCGTTTCGAGAATTGAAAAGCCGTTTGGTATGCATAGGGCCGGTCCGATCCCCTGCATAGCACGGCAGAAGCAGAAGTAGATGTTGCCGTTCCCACCGCCCTTCTGGACGTTGATAGAGAAGCCGGCGAGGAGGCTCCAGAGCGCAAACCAGATGCAGCCGATTATGATGACGGGCTTGCGGCCGTAGACATCACCCAGACGTTCAGACGGAAGGGCGAAAGCACCCAGTGTGAGTGTATAGGCTGCGGTAAACCACGAGTGTTGGCCACTTGGTGTATCTGCGAATGACTCGGCGATAATGAGGGCCGGTGCTATGGCCTGGGCGAGACTGGCAAACATGAGAACTTGGTACAGACTGACAACCGCCGCGAGAAAAGACTCTTTCGCAGGCGATAGCCGCTGCGGAGGTACCTCCCGGAGAAGAGGATCTGCCCGATGAGCCGTGCTTTGTGGGGCCCAGGAGAGGCGCTCCTCGTCATCAGGATACCTGAGTTTCTCGCCGGGTCTGTTGAGGGGCATTGCCTCCGCCGAGTATCCAATTCGTTGTGTAAACACTATCCTCCTGGCGGCTTCGAACAAGTCTGGGTACTCTGAAGGATGCTCGAGCGCCTCTGGACCCAACCCTCTCGGCAGTGTGGCGCCAGACATGGGATTCGCCAACGGCTCCAAGGTTGTTGGTCGTTGGGCATGTATTTTAGAGTCGTTATATGGATGCGTGGCGCCTGTAGTCGGATTTCGGGCAACGGACAACGGCCCTGGCATCATGTCCTGTGATACTGGCGTCGTGACTGGATCGCGAGAGGAGGTAGGTGACAGATGCACTACGGGGCCATGTCTTTGGGTGTCGAGTGCCGAAGGAGCTGTACTCGGCCGAGAATAGTGAGAGGTCGTCGGGCTCACCCCGTCGTCGTCGAGAATAGGGGAGACGAGAACCGGAGCCGAAGTCCGCCAGCCCAAGTTCCCAGGCCCGTTGGGGCCGAATGGCCTGCTATCGCTCGCGTGTTCCTCTCTAAACTGTTGTCGGAACGACTCCGTGACTGCTATCATCATATCCGCTACCCTCTGCATGGCCTCGTCGGCATTTCGTGTTTCCCATGCTGTCGTCAGTGTATGAGTGGTGGATTGTGAATATGAAATGCTCGAGTTGCTCATGCTGGTACGTATTAGAGATATACATCGGTGAAGACTGGGGAATGGTGAAGGATGGACACCCACTCTTCAACTGAATTCTATAATGGGGGCGGCGGCGCAATGCCGAAAACAAAGTAGTCAACTTCAAGCTTCGGACAGACGAAGTCGTGAGAACTACGAGTAACGCCAATACGGATAAAAGGAAGATGGAGGAAAGGGCAAGGAAATGAAGCAGAAGATGCCGATTGCTAGCCCAGATCAGGTGCGGATAAGTCTTGATGGATGAGCATTTGCTTGTAGGGGCCCGCAAAGCAGCCCCAAATACAGGCAACAGAGGACCTGGTAGAAAACGAGACAAATTCCTGAACTAGGCTGCCACACTGACAGACAATCCTTTTGGATTGCTTCAGAAATTGATGGACACAGAACTCTGGCCCTGTGGTGCCGTCCCATCTGACAACCTCCATCGGTGCGTCGGGACAGAATGCTAGCGCCTAGAATGCATAATTATGGAGGGCAAGTAATGACAAGAGACTCCAGTGGGCAGTTGGCAGATCGCCAAATGTACTCTGGATATTCGGGAAGGCTCTGACTGCCTTGGGGTATGTAAAGATGGACGACGTAGGGCTCCTGGTAAACGAGCAAGGCTGATGGGAAGGAGGATGGGGGATTGGCGCCAACGGTGTAAACCAGGATCCACTAGTTGAAGAACTGCGCCACCAGCAGAGATCCTTCATGAACGTCCCAGGTACGAATGAGACCGAACCCTTGATCTAGGTATTTCGAAGGGCGTCATTGCGTTGGCTGGTCTCGGATCAAAGTCAACTGTGTTTCCACGTCGAGCTGACGTGGGCGACGAAGCCTGTCCTGAAATCAGGTCAGGGCCTGAAGAGTCGTCAGAGAGATCTGAGGCGATACGAATTTGGGGCCCGAGTTGTGAGAAAGCCGAGTGACTGTGAGTAGAAGGACGAGGGAGAGAGAAAGAAGACATGGTGGCCCCGAGCCCGAGAGGAAACATGGCATTGTACTAAATCGTATTTCTATAGAGCGGTCAGTTTCTTCATCATTCATGTGCTTGGTTGCCCGTCTTCCCGATGGAATCACTGGAATGAAAGGCGCGTTGGATATTTTTGGAAATGACACCCCGTCAGAGACTCAGCCTCATTGCGGAAAGGCAAAGGCGGGGCTACGAAACCGCTTAGACTCTCCGTTTGGGGCCGGGTACCCAGGAACTAAGCCACTCTTCCTCTCATATCAACTTCTTTTCTTCTCTTTCTTAGTTTGGCGTCCAAATGCGCGGCAAATGCGGTAAGATCGTTGGAACTCGAAAAGGAGCATCGTCGAGAGTTGACGGCGCATATGCAAGCCAGGGAAATTACTCGTCTCTGCTCTTGACAACCTGATAGTCAGGTTCTCCACCTGTGTCGCAGGAAAACATATGCCGTTGTCTAGTTGTCATCAAACGTACAACGCGATCTGACCAGTAAACTTGTGTCTGTCTCGTCCGTTTGCTCTGATAGGACTCATCCTTCCTGTTTGCGCCATTCTTTGTGGTTGCATTGTAGAACTGGACGAGAAGAGGCAAGGCGGAGATATGTGACGAAGACCAGCCGTCACGGGACCGGCGAGTAAAGTGGCTGCCCTGACTTAAAGAGCATGACATTGGGCATCAGTTTTCCGTTGGCTCTCTTGCCCCCGCACAAATGAACAAGTCCAAGTACAAATTCAAGGCAAAACATGCGGCGTCTTGCTCGGCCGCGGCGCTTTTGAAACATAAATATTCCAAAACGATTTTCGAACACCCAAAAATGGCAACAAGACCATAACCGTTGCGCGCCGCCCTACACTCTCAATCAAGGCTTTTCTCTAATTTTTGGTTGACCACAGTGGATGATGTACATGTAGCCTCGAACCCCTATCGCCAGGCCCGATATGAAAGCAAAGCAAACCAGAACGCCAGAGTCGTAGTCCAACAGATGAAACCCTCCCCTACTCAGATCTTGAAGCTGATGTTTTCAGCCATGACCTACCGGCCTCCTCTGCTGAAGCCACCGCGACCACGGCCACCCCCGAAGCCACCGCCTCCTCTCGGCGCGCCGCCGCGACCGCCGAAACCGCCGCCACCGCGACCGCCTCCACGACCACCGAAACCACTGCCACCGCGGCCACCTCTGGGAGCACCTCCGCGGCCGCCAAAGCCACCACGGGGGCCGCCACGACCGCCTCTTGCCGGGCCACCGCGGCCTGCACGCTTGACCTTAGGCGCACCTGGGGGAGGTTTCGGCTTAGGCAGGAACTTCTCCAGCGGTAGGAGCTTCTCGGATCCGATGTAGAACTTGTCGCCCTCCTTGAAGGAAGTGGCCTGGATACCCTCGGAGGGCTTGATGGTGAAGTAAACCTGGTTGATGGGTCCAAGGACTTCGTCGACCTTGCCAACGGCAGTCTGTAGAATTGTTAACCAAATTCTTTTGTATCGAGATATAAATCGCCAAAGGACAGGTCGCACCTTGTTCTCGAGGAAGATCTGGGCATTGAAATGAGGGACTTTGGGGTTGATGCTCTCACAGATCATCTCGCCTTCACAGGCGTGCATGAACTTGCCCATCTCTAGACGGAAAATGACGGTTAGGATACTCTGGTGTAAAATACAGCGGGAAGGTAATGGACATACCAAGAATTGTTGCGGGCGGGCCCATGTCCCTATTCTGGAAGCCACCACGGCCTTTGAAGTCAGGTTAGCATTGTACTTCAGATTTCGTCACCAAGCATTTTTAATCTGCAGATGTAAGAGAATGAAGAAATGTCAAGTTATTTCGTACCTCCGAATCCGCCGCCGCCGCGACCACCAAAGCCACCACCGCCGCGACCGCGCGGAGCTCCTCGTCCGAATGACATGTTGATGTGTGGATTGGAGGTTATCGTTCGAAGCTGCTCCAGTACTTGTGCTTAATTCTGATCTTGAAAAAAAACGAAGCCAACGAGCAACCGATAGAAAATTTCCCAGCGACCCAAATTGTGGTGCAGGCCAATCGAGCTACCTCATTGGTCACGGCGGCCGGGTCGGAACAATCCCTTCCGGGTGACCCCGCCAAAATTTCCATCGGGGCGAGTGGCGGGGTGGTGGGTTTGGAAGGAGTGGGGGCCAGACACCACCACCAGAAGAAAGTCGCCCGAACACCTTGTTTGACTCACCGCACCTAGCCTTTGGCGGGGTTGCCTCGCTGTGTTTCGCCCAAATTTGTTGACACGAAAATCGACCTTGTTGTGCCTTCATCTCTCCAACCTCCACCCTTCCCTCGCCCATCCCGACCTCTCAATTGGACGACGTCATGGATTCTGCGAAGCAGGCCGTCGAGGCCGTCACCGAGGGTGTCAAAAAGGTCGCCCTCAACAAAGAAAAAGCCCCAAAGAAGGAGAAGAAGGTCAAGGATGCCGGCGATGCCTCGGCGGGACCCCTCGAGCTCAATCCTCCTCCCGATTTCCTCCAGAAGAGACTCGACCTTTTCGACAAGTTGAAGAAGGAATATGACGAAGAGCTCGCCAGCAGGCCACGCGAGGCCATCACCATCACCATGCCCGACGGCTCTGTGCGTCAAGGCACCAGCTACGAGACGACCCCTGGCGAAATTGCGAAGAGCATCTCTAACAGCCTGTACAAACGCACCGTTGTCGCAAGACTTGACGGCGACCAGAACCAGCTGTGGGACTTGGATCGACCACTGGAAAAGAGCTGCAAGTTGGAGCTGGTGAATTTTGACGACGAGCAGGGCAAGCAGGTCTTCTGGCACAGCTCTGCACACATTCTCGGCGAAGCTTGCGAGAGAAGATTTGGATGCTCTCTTTGCATCGGTCCTCCGGTCGATAACGGTTTTTACTACGAGATGGCGCTTCCCGGTGGCGCTTCAGTTCAGGCCAGCGACTGGAAGCCTCTCGAGTCTATTGTTGGATCGATCGTGAAGGAGAAGCAGAAATTCGAGCGTCTCGAGTTGACCAAGGAGCAGCTGCTGGAAATGTTCAGCTACAACAAGTATAAGCAGCACATCATCAACGACAAAATCCCCGATGGTACCAAGACCACCGTCTACCGTAACGGTCCTTTGATCGATCTCTGCCGTGGGCCCCACGTTCCCAGCACCGACCGTATCGAGGCTTTCAGCATCATGAAGAACAGTGCCTCCTACTTCCTCGGTAACCAGGAAAATGACTCACTGCAGCGAGTTTATGGCGTCAGTTTTCCTAGCAAAAAGGAGCTGGCTGCGCACAAGAAGTGGCTTGAGGAAGCAGCTGCCAGGGATCACCGCAAGTTGGGCCAGGACCAGCAACTCTTCTTCTTTCACGAGCTCTCCCCCGGTAGTGCCATGTGGCTGCCCCACGGTGCGCGTATCTACAACACCCTTCTGGCTTACATTAAGGAGCAATATTTCAAGCGCGATTACCACGAAGTTATCTCCCCCAACATGTACAATGCTGAACTATGGAAGATCAGCGGCCACTGGGATCACTACAAGGATGACATGTTCGTCCTCGATGTCGACAAGGAAAAGTTCGGCCTGAAGCCCATGAACTGCCCTGGTCACTGCCTCATGTTTGCTCACACCCCCAAGGCGTACCACCAGCTGCCGTGGCGTGTTGCAGACTTTGGTGTCCTCCACCGCAACGAGGCCAGCGGTGCCTTGTCCGGCCTCACCCGCGTGCGCAGATTCCAGCAGGACGACGCGCATATTTTCTGCAGAGAAGATCAAATTAAGTCTGAGATTAGCGGATTGTTTGACTTCCTCCGCGAGATGTATGGCCTGCTTGGTTTCACCTTCAAGCTCCGTCTCTCCACTCGTCCAGAGAAGTATCTGGGAGAGCTTGAGACATGGAACAGGGCGGAGGATATGCTGAAGCAAGCGCTGGACGAGTTCGCCACCACAGATGGCGGCGTGCCGTGGACTCTGAACGAGGGAGATGGCGCCTTCTACGGTCCCAAGATTGACATCAAGATCATGGACGTCTTGAACCGCGAGTGGCAGTGTGCCACCATTCAGCTGGACTTCCAGCTTCCTCAGAGCTTTGGTCTCGAGTACGTATCAGCAGAAGTTAACACCAAGCCCAAAGAAGAGGACGCTCCTGCTGCTCCCAAGGTCCCCGAGTTCAAGGCCAAGGACCCTCAAGCCATCATTGACTCGGCTGCCGGCACAGGCGAAGAGAAGGAAAGGAAACGCGTCATCAAGCCTTTGACAAACGGCTGCCAGCGCCCCGTTATCATCCACCGTGCCATGGCTGGTTCCATCGAGAGATTCACAGGTAAGAGTTGTAGATGGTGTGCCACTTTGCCATCGCTAACAACGGTATCCCAGGTATCCTGATCGAGCACTTCGCCGGGAAGTGGCCCTTCTGGCTCAGCCCTAGGCAAATCATGGTCATCCCAGTGGGCAAAGGCTTCGTCGAGTACGCCGAGGAGGTCCAAGCTACCTTCAAGAAGCAGGGCATGTGGGTGTATGTCGTCTCCCGCTCCCTGTATTTGATTAGAATGATTTCGCTGATCTGTCCTCTTTAGTGATGTTGACCTGACCGGCAATACTCTGCCTAAGAAGATTCGCAGCGCTCAGTTGAGGTACGTAAAATGACCTGCGTTGTTATTTGCCGGAAATCAAGGCTAATTTGCGTAGCCAATACAACTTCATCTTCGTTGTGGGCGATGAGGAAATGAAGAACAAGCAGGTCAACATCCGCTACCGTGACGACACTTCGAGCCAGGACCGTGGCAAGCCTGTTGACGTCTCCGAGGCTGTTGAAAAGATCAAGAAGTTGCGCGAGGAGCGCGGCACCTACAACCCATTTCCCTCCGTGGTAAAACCTAAGGAGGACAAGGCATAAACGCAAGGACGGAACATGCTTTTTCATTAGAGGTGAATTTTGAAGATGGTGTTAAGGGGGGTGACGAAACATTTTGCAATTTGTAGCCCAGATTAGAGGCGCAAATAGCATACATGGATGAGGGGAAACAAAACACAAAGTCTTGAGTTTCGGATGATGCCAATTGACGATAGAGTGACAATGGAAGCAGACATGTAAGAAATGGGGTATCATGAGTATTGTATGTTTGCGCGCGCGCGCTTATATGTGTACCTTTCTGTTACAAACTTTTCCTCTGTGGACTAAATGACTGATTGATCCTGTTCCGTGGTCTTCACCTCTGGCATCGCCTTGCGCAATGCGGCGAAAGGCTAGCTCTTTGCCCTGTCGCTTGTTTTCGCTGCAGACAGATTCTACCATCCACCTCTCCTTTTTCTTTTCTGAAACCATGTCGGAAGCGCAAGCGGGTCCCCAGCCAGGATAGAGCTTACTGGAGGCCATGCGTGATGGCAATCAGTGGGAGAGCTACTTCAAGGCTTGGGAATGTGAATGCTCTTGCTGGTCATGAGACATCCGTGCAGTACAAACACAAGAGCGATAGGGTGGAACTCCAGCGCAGTTCCCGGCAGCCATGTTCCGAGAGGAAGGTCTTGTAGGATCCAACGCTGAGACACTAGATACGCCATTACAGCGTCAAGGCCAAGACTAGTGGGGATTGGAGTGCCTTCGAAGTATTTGCTTTTCCCAGTCGCGTCCTTGGGTAGAGCGGAGACAGTTACGTTGAAGCGAGCGAGGCGAGTAAGACCGCAGAGGACGAAAAAAGTCAAGCAGACGTGATCGATGGGCGTGCGTAAGCCTACGGCGAAGGCTACCGAGGCAGGAGCAACGCCGAAAGATATCTGCGTCACAGGTTAGATTGGCTTTAAGTTGCTTATTTCAGGGTAATGTCAAAGAGACTCTTGCGATGTTTGTCTAGATTCACAGACGTAGGCCGTCGATGCTAGATGCAAGAAACGACTCCAATTAAGACGTACCAGGTCAGCCAGAGAATCAAGTTCTTGGCCCATCATGCTGCTCTTCTTTCTCCACCGAGCAACTTTGCCATCCATGAAGTCGAAGAACAGACCGAATGGCAGAAAGAAGAGAGCGAGGTACAGCGTGCTGACGGATGAAGGGTCGCCGAGACAATAGCGCAAAGAGGTGAAAATTGACATGACACCACATGCTCCTGTTCCATCGAAGGTCAGCAGTGCTCTTTCCGTTGGACATTGTGTATGCTCCTCGGAGGTTGCAGTGCATCCGATTTTAGAAGACGCTTGTCATCTACAACAATGTGCGGGAGAGGTTCGGGAAATCTAGGACCGCACCATTACAAAGGGTGATTGCGTCGGCGAGGTGGAGAGCGCGGATCAGCGAAAAGTGGCCAGTGTCGGCCGAAAGAAGAAGCTTCTGTTTATCGTAGGCTATGATGAAAGTGAGGGATCAGCTTAGGGCACATCTAGAGGGAGAGGGGGCGTGTGCAACGCACTGGGCTCGGCGAAGCTATCGGCAGCATCTTTGGCTGCCTTGCCATTGATGGTTGCGTTGCTCGTCCGCTTCGACATGGTTGGGGTGGTCTCTGGAGCTGTATAAAGACGCCGTCGTGGGAGAGCTATTGTTTGGCCGGTTAGCTTCGCACTTTTTTCCTGGACCTTTTGGAAATCTCGATAGTGGGCGTGGATGGGACGAAGCAAAGACGTTGTGGAGGGAGAGACGAGAGGTTGAGAGGAGCGAGCTAGTTTTTGTACACTGCAGTTTGGCTGAGTGGGAGGCAGGTGTAGGAAGAAATGCGAATGGAAGTGCTGGGCAGGTAAGGCAGGTGTGAGGTAAGTCGGTCACACTCTTCCGCCTCAAAAGCCAACTAGGATAGCTGGGGAAGGCACATGCCGTCATAGCCCTGTCGTTCTAGACCTGAAGACGACTAGCGGGGAAGCTGGCCAAGCTCACGAGGTTCTGTGCACGTGATTTCCAGTAAGGCAGTCTCGGCACCACGGTGGCATCAGGCACCCAAAACACCTTGAGAAGCTTGGGTAGAGTCGCAGGTCATACATGTAGATACCTACATCTCCTTTAGGTGACGATCTACTTATCTAAGGCAAGTCAGATGTGACAGGAAGGAACAAAAATATAAAAGTGACCACCTTGGGTGGTGATTAGACATTATGATACCTGGGTATTTCCCATCAAAAAGGAACATGCCAGTGGCCAATACCTCATCCTGTACTCACCGATCCTGTCTAGCTAGCTCCATCGGCCATCTTTCCAAGTCAAACATCCCCTTTTCCGCGCATCGGTGCAACCAGCCATAGGCGTTTCTTGCACCACAGTGAATAATACGATTTATCCGGTGCCTGCATTGACAGCGCTGGTACAGATGTCCGAGCTTCGCATTTGTAGCCATGTATTCGTTGCGTGTATTATTTACAACGAGAAAGCAGATCAATTCTTCGTCTGCCGTGGAAACCACTTCTCTCGCCCGTTGCGTCATAGTGGCTAGCCAGCCAAATTCGCTATGTCCTAGAGCCTTGTTCGTCTCCAAGGCGTCTGACTTGCCACTAATTCCACGTCCAGTAACCCCCCCGTGTTGATGCTCGCTAACCAAAAATAAGGTGCCACAGCTTTGGGTGTAACATTCCAGAACAAGGCGTGCGTCGCCTGGACATGGTGTCAAAGACGTGCGAATTCAACCAGTGGTCTTGATCAAGCCAGTAAACCACACCGCATAGATGATGGTAATGATCCTCCTATCCCTCCTCCTGTTTCGTAAGTATCCTTTAGGTTTATCTTAAGCTGTCGGTCGCAAGAATGACAGGAACGCCTCTGACTTCCTTTATCGAACAATGAGGATCGAGAATCCGTCGACCCAGGCAGCACAAGAGCCTGCCACACCGCAAATGGTATATCCTCTCGGGGGTATTAAAGTATGTCTACCAGATCATCAGTCAGAGTCGGCACTTAATTAACAAAGCCGTCTTAGCTTACGTAGATCCGCCCTGAGCATTGCCGAATATAGGCGACCGTCTACCCAGGCTTGTGAGTACCTGGATTGCATCAATCCAAGAACCCGACCGGACATGAAAGCCCGAGATATATTCACCCCGGCGAATGTCTGTTGGATATTCGTTAGTCTTGGTGGTTCATGGGCTCTGAAAGAGAGGACGCACCAAAATCGAAGACATCGCCGCCCTCCTTGCCTCCTCTCTTCCCAAATAACTGCGTGGAGTCGTCATCGTATACAAACTCCATGCCGTCCACTGCGTATCCGTGGTAAAAAATAATTCGGGAAAGCACCCGGTTCTGTTTTCCGCCGCTCTCAAAAATGACCTCCTGAGGTTCGGTGCCCTCCATAGCCGAGTTCCCCAGGGGCTTCCCTCGGTAAGCTGTCTTGCCGAGCGGACCAGGGGTTAGCTTGAATGAAGACTCTTTGGAACATAGCTTCTTGAAGTCATCGATATCCAAGGTACCTCCGCCGTGCGATTTCACTGACACCCTAAGCCGTCCCTTCCGCTTGTTCTCTGGGAGCTTCTCGCGTAACTCGCGGTCATTCAAAGTCAGTTGACGTTGCACCGAGCTGTTCTCGATGGGATGCTCTATCCATTTTCGGCAGAGATCATCGTCCTCAGCGAATAGCTCGATGAATGCGATTCCGGTCGCTGCCATCACAACCACATTTCCGCTCTCGACTGGGAAAGCGTGGACACTGTCGTCAGCGTTCATCGGAGGGTCGTTCGGTAACCTGAAGCAGGGATGGGTGCGGAAACGTAAGCAGTCCAAACGATGCCAACCGCACTCGTCGTCTTGAAGAACCAGCCCCCCCTTGGACTTGGTCCTGGTGCAAAATGCCTCGCGGGTGACGAAGCTGCGGTTCAGTGTTAAGTAGTCGCGGAGCATTACCCCGGCTTCCTGGTGAGGACATCCGAAAAGGTGACCTGTCTCATGTAAATGCGCACCAATTCCGATATTGGCTGCCTCCCAAGAGCTACCAGCCTGGTTGCAGTCATTGGCCACGTAGGCAACGTCAGTCGGTGTGCAATCCGTGAATGCAGGGACGACTTCTTCGAAACTCGTGGGGTAGCTTTGCAAGCAGTGGGATCCGAAAATGGCCAAGTGCAAGTCGCCTGCATTTCCACCGAGTGCCGCATGCCCCCTTATAACATTGGCCTCCTTATCCCACTGCGTATCCAACATCAACACGGAAACGTATTGCTTCTGGCCGTCTAGTGGTCTGAAGTATTCTTTAACCGCTTCGGCAGCTATTCCGTATAGGTCCCCCTTCTTGCTCGCCTGTGCGTTCTGTTGGGCCAGCTCAAGATCTCGGATCTCGGCGACCGTCTTGTCCGATCTGATGATGTGGATTCTGGCCTCGGAGCGTAGATTTCCGTTTTCACGATCCCGCTGGTTCGATGTGCCGGCGGTCCATTCCTCCTCAAATCTGAAGACACGGCGTCCAAGCTTGTTCCGCCACATTTGCTCAGCTGTGAAGGCTTGCCAGAGGTAGGCGGCCATGCGGAATTTGCGAACTGCCGTCTCCAATCCGTTGCCCTCTCGCTCGATTCTTGTGGGGACGGCATCGAAAGTCTCGGGAGAATCCTTGGCGACGACAATAGCGAGTTGCAGCGGGGGTGCATTGTTCGCTGGCAACATGTGTATCGTCAAGTAGGATGCGTGGATCGGATTAGAGGACGAGCTGTTCGGCAACTTTGGACTTGAGAAGTCGAAGCGGATTTTATTGGGGCCTGGCTGTAGGTAGACGAGGGCTTTGAAATGAGAGCTGCATGCGGGCCAACATGTTGGTGGAAAGTTGTCGTCGAGGCGTGTGACCGACAGCGTGCCGTCAAGAGAGTGCTGCAAGGGATCGCCAATTGTGCCGTGTACGAGGAGAACTTTTTGGTAGACCTTGCCAAACGTTAGCAGAGCGCTCGGAAGCTGCAACTAGCAGTCGGTGACGGCGATTGCGGACGTCTGTGGCTAATTGTCTGAGCGAAAGCTCGAGCCGCTGAAAACATGATGTAGAAGTCAAGATAACACCACACCGGGCCACGTCCCGTACATATCGTTCAGTTCACTTACCCAGGCATTGTCGGTTATGTTTGCGATTCGCGGCGCGTATTGAGAAATTGGCAACGCCGACTTACCGCCCACAACAGGTGAGCCAAGGCCAGCCATACCAGACACGCTGTGCCGGTGGGAATTGGGTACGCTTTGTAGCGGCGGACGAGCTTGAGGATGACTGGAGTCCTTCACTTGGAGATCGAGAGCAGGGTCGGAGGCTTGAGCGAGGGATGGTGGGGTCGAGGCACCGCTTGTGGCAGTTGGGGTGGTTGTGTTGCTGGCATCGCTAGAAACGTCGGTGTTTGAGCGGTCGGTCTTGAAGCTGGCTTTTGAACGACGCCGAAGTCCTCTGAAATTGAGAATAGACGGAGCCATTGTGCTTCTTCGTCGAGGGTGCAATAGCTTGACCTCAAACAGGTGAAAGCCTCAGCAGGAGATGTTCTGGCATGTACAGCGCACGAGAAGAACAAATCATGCGAGCTAGAAGAGGAGTCGGGCTCGGGTCCAACGGTTAGGAAGAGCAGGAAACTGATTTGGCTTTGTCTGGATGAGCAGAGGAAGTTAGGTTATTGAGGACAGGTAGAATCCCAGGCGCAATAGAACCCAGACCGGGGGGGGAGGGGCGTGGTCTTCGAATCGGGTCACTGATCAGCGAGTGGCATCTGCAACGAGGCAGTGTATCTGATGCGAGGTGGACGACGTTGGAAAGTAAGGTACCGACGTGTACAGATACACGGGTAGTAAACGGTTCGGAGGGTCTAGGGGTGCGGGTGCAATGAAGGACAATTGACAAGCAGCATATGCGAGAAGTAGAATCAGCAACGCAGCAAAAGAGCAAGCAAGACAGAAACAAGAAAAAGGGCGCGAGCGTCTGCAGGGAAGGTATGGGAGCAGACCGAGGATGGGATGCGAGGATGGGATGAGAGATGGGATGATGGGGGGAAGGAACTCCGGAGGTGACGAAAAATAAAAAAGGTGTCCAACAAGTGTGCAATCAATATGCAATGTTCAAGGTCCGGACGCTTGCTCCAGAAGGAGTGAGGTGTGGTCCAATGTCCGCGTCCGCGTCCACGTCCACGGCCACGTCCACCCTTCACGTCTCACGGCCCGGCCTGACAAGCGTATCCGTAGTTTGATCCCGTCTCCATTTGAGCGCCGACAGATCCAGGTAGACATGGGGTGAAATCCAGATTTGCGCGCCTGAATGAGGAACAGACAGACAGCATGGGTAGCATAGCACGAGCGCATTTGAAAATTGATGTGCAGCGGGATGGCAGGACCTATGTCCAGATTTGCATGTGTATTCGTACATTTGCATTAAACAAAAAGTCTGCTGCTTAGCAGATAACCGGCAGCAATTCGTCGATGACGTTACTGTGCTTCGAAAGTGGGAAACAGAAGTACGAATTGAGATTGCGACCAGGGATCTGGTTAACCGGGAGGGTGGAGTCAAAAACAAAACTGGGCAAGGAGGCGGGCTCAACCGTCTCGACCGACTCCTAAGAGATAAGGTAACGAGTCGCCATTGTGTCTAACACGGCACCTGGGAATGCTGGAGCTTGATACCTATTTTCAGGTAAATACGGATAATCAGGAACGTGCTTGATATTCAGCTATCTACCTTACCATACCTAAGGTAACATATGCAAAGTCACTACAGAGTACGGAGCACCTGCCGCTCATCTCTCCCATCTTTCTCTCTACCATGTCGTTCTCTGTTCGACTTCCAATGGGATTTGTATTCGCAGGTTAGCGTCATGGTCTTCGTCAACACCACGCAGCCGAGTGCGGCTAGTAAGAGACCAATAGGTAGTCCGTAAGGTGTCGGTATCCGCAGATACCGTAAGGTACTTCGCACTAAGTTACCTTGGCGTGAGCTGGACAGAAACAACTCCTCCAGAAAGTCTGCCAGGCAAAGCAGGTTTCCGAACCTGACAGTGGCTGACTGAGTGGAGGGTGTGGCTGGACCGGGCCCGCTATCAGCATGGGCGGGCGCCATAGGGGCTGTGAGGGGTGTGCACTGGACAGTAGGCACCGAGCACTGAGCACTTGGGTGAGGTGGGTACCGAACCGGCGGGTCCACCTGTCCAAATGGAAAGGTGTGATCGAGATGAGGAATTCAGTCACAATTCGGTCATCGCTCACCAGTCGTCAACTTGTTGCTTCCTTTGCGCAGGGCCGCAGGTACCTCGAGCCTAGAGCTAAGGCAAGTTCGCAAGCCAACGTAGGTAAGTCGGTAGTAAGTTGGGTGTTGGAACTCAAAGGCAAGCACCAAGCTGCCTGGGTCTTATCTGGGGTCGATGGTCAATACTTGTTTGACTACCTTACCCGACCAACGCGTTCGGATCTTATCATCGCGGTGGCTGCATGTCCGCTGCCCGCAGACAGACTTGGCAGACAACTGGGGAGTTTGCGTCCTGTCCTCTGTTCCACCCACCTTCCATGTTTGCAGACGCCACCACTCAGCAGCCAGTAACACGGACACGAATTTCTCCAGGCAAAGACGTGCATCCGTATTTTGACTTTCATCTATTCCTTACTTTACCACAATCAAATCCGTTTGAAGGCCATCAACGGCACACTAGCAAAGACTTGACTCATCGGGTGGGTGCCTTGAAATGCCCACTGGCTGTGCCGATTTCCATCAACTCTCGGTCCCGGCTTTCACGGAGCCTGTTGGTGTTGCGAGCCGTAGCCCGCTGATCTTTTATTTTTGGCCAAAGTGGGCAACATGGAAGAAAAAAAAGTGGCCATGCTTCTCCAGAAACCGGTTGAGAGACCAACCAGCGAGTCCCTTCTACTGAGGATGCGAACTATGTTGGCAATGTTCACTTGTTAGGTGCGTGCTAGGCAATTCGTACTTCCTCCCTGCAGCACCTAGGAATTAGAATTGGGCAAGGTGTTATCCTGTACAATAGTACGGATAACGTCGCCGAATGGGAAGCGGTAAGATTGGTGGAGATTTTTCGATATGTATCTATCTTACTTATTCGTATATCCGTATCCATAAAGGTCCACAAGCATGCTGCATAAAATACTGCATCTTACGTGATCTGAGTAGCTCACGAAGCACATGAATCCGACGTGCGGTTTAATCACCAACCGCATCGTCCGCCAGACAACACGTCCGACCTTATCATCAGGAATGCCCTCTTCCCAGTTGATTCTCTGCAGGTGAAACGCGGATACGTGCTGAGCGGTCGATGAACGTCTTGACTGACTTGTTTTCTAAAATCCCGGCTGGAGGAAAGGAAACGATGGTGAGCTGGCGAGCTTCTCGCCGTGCTCTATTATCGGCATTCAACGCACCTTAGTAAGTTGGTTGTATCCATTGCCCAACAGACCACGCACGCGCGCACGCACGCAACTTGGTGTCGCAAATTGGGTGGCAGGGAGAGGCCGATGAACAATAAGCTAGCTAAGGTAAGTTGGCGATGACAGGGGTGTTAATTGATTTTCCCTTCCCCCCCCCGGACTCCTGGAGCAATGGGGAAATGACCACCTACCTACCATCCGTAGCGCACTAGAGGCTGCCCGCTTCGGCACATGGGCGCCTCTCTTGCATGCGTTGCCCGCATGTGTGATTGGTAGACAACTGCCCTGCCAACGGTATCGAGGACAGGATAGACTCTCCTCAAAATGCTGGACACCCTCATGCCCAACCGGGTCTGGAATGCAACAAAGCTTTGGGTGACATTCATTCCAGTGATCACGGTGTACTCGTACAGCCGGTGGCGACTTCCAAGTCTTCCGTATTATTCGTGCAGTAGTGGTCAAACGAGCTGAGGGCGAAGAAAGGAAACGCGAGAAGGATACCTGAGTAAAGGTAGAAAAGACTCTCAGTCTCGGTCTTTCAAGCCGTTGAACTTGATTGCGCGCTACATGGTGCCACTGGGCCTTGGGAAGGGCGTCGTTCATATGCAGCCTTGAGATGAGCCGAGATGCGCAGAGTTGCGAGTATCGATTCGGTTGGCGACGTTTCTCAATCAGTCAGGAACCTGAATGTAACGCCAGGAAAGTAAGGAGGACGAACCAGGCCGCCAAAGTTCGTCGCCATCACGATGGTTGGCCCCGCCCTCGCCTCAGTTGCCGTGACAAGTGCAAGTTAGATGAGCAAACCTGTCACCCGCTTGTGGAAAGGCTTCCCTGACTCCCTGATCCGCGCGCTCGTCTCTAGGTAGGTACTTAAATTCTCCCACCTACCTTGCCCGGGCCTGGACAACGAGCAGCCAGTAAGGATACATTAGCTCACCATTAGATGCCCTGACCTACCTGAAGCCCCAAAGCACTACCTAGAAGTCCGGGTGACATATCGAAAAAGCACTCAACTCGCCAGAGGTGGCAGGGAGTTTGGAGGTGGCAGATTGGCAGATTAGCAGTATCCCCTGCACCCGGGGTTTGGCGCCTCGCGTCGTTTCCATGTCAATGGGACGGGAAACTCGGGTTCTCAGAGGGGCCTGACGGCAGGTGGTCCACGAGTCCGGTTGGCCTGAGAGCCCTGCCCTGGGCTGTGAATTTTGCTTCCCACCTCGGTCCTCCAGGCTCTGTCCGCTGAGACCGGGCCACTCACTGTGCTGCATTTGCCAGCTGACCCGACGGAAACACCATCCAATCCGAACTTCCTCTTTCTTCCTCTTCCTCCTCCACCGCAAAACCTCGACGCCGCCATACATGACTTCGAATCGGAAAAATTTCCTGCTCACTCCCTACCTTTACCCCTTGAAGATACACGCTCTCTCTGCACCTTTTCTTCTGTTGTTGCTGCACACACTCCCTCCTCCCACGCATTCCAGAAGAACGATTCAACCCCTCAATCACCATTCCTTTGACCGTTGGTTGCTACGGCTCCTCACGGTCTCACCCCTAGGTCAACGATCAGGCCTTTCGACCTCCCATTACCCAGCATCCCCCCCCTCTGGCCTTGGCCATCGCAGGCGGCGACCGAAATTTTCAGGGCTACGACAACTCGTTTCTTTAGTTTCCGCCCTCGGCTCGCATTGGACAAAGAAGAAGGGTCTGCTCCCATTCAACAACACGATCAACACAGTCCTCGGTACCCTGCATGCGCAGCCTTCAAGTGATGTCTTCTCTGTGGAAACAACAGCCTGAAGAGGTGGCGGACAAGGTCTTGAAGCGGGTAGAGATGAGCAAGGTACGTCGACAAAGGCCATGGCAAAGGCCGGAACACACCTTGCAATGTAATGCTTCGCTGATACCAACCGTCTTGTAGATAGCCCGAAGGTTACAGAACCGACTCGCGCTGGCCCAATTCAAAACCAAGCATGGCTGGGAGGACCTGACCCTCGACACCATCGAACCCAAGTATGAGGAGGAACTGCGACGCAAGCGTTTAGCCGAGGGTGACCTCCTGTCCGACTCCTCTTCGAGCGCCTCCGACATTCCATATCCAACAAGAACCCTCATGAGCTCTCCTTTAAAAGCCCCTCTCTTTTCCGACGCCATTGGCTCGAGCAACGGGAGCACCGGCCATCGCAAGCGGACTTACATGGCCTCTTTCGACTGTCAATCGTCTAGCCCGAGCAAACGCTACCGCTCTTCCCCCACGCCCGTCAAGTCTCTGCATGGTCATACCTCGTGGAAAGATAGCCATCAGCTGGCGCAGTCGTCTCCAATCAAGCCCAGAAGACAACAGCATTTCACCACATCTACTGGTCCTGACGTCTCATTCTTTCAGGGGGCTCGGAGATTAGCAGACGACCTGGTGTCGCCAAACTTTGCGGCAACCTCAGATGACGAAGACGATCTCCTGCCCGTGCAGTCATTCAGGGCCACAAATATCCGGTCTTCACCTCCTACGACACCACCAATGCGCAATCGCGTGTTGCCCAATCGCCGCACCAGAGATCATGGCGCTAACGGTGAACCCGCCAAGTCTGGACAAGAAGGCGCTGACCTTCTGCTGTATCTGGCCGCTTCTCCGTCACCTGCCGTCCCATCTACCAAGACCAGGATGGAGCCTCCATCGACACCGCCTTCCAAGGTTGGACGAGACATGACTTTACCTTCGTCCCACATGACCACTCCGGGTGGCGGCAACATGTTTCCCAACACGCCTGGGCAAGGTTTCGACTTTGCAGAGTTTGTCAACATCACGCCGAGTCCTGCCCAAAAGGCATGGAAGACACCTGTCACTCTCTCATCAGCGAGAACTCCCGTCAGTCTGACAAGGAGACGATTGACGTTCGACGAGCCTCTGGCTTAATGAGAGACCTCTAACTGGCACGCACGCCATCCTTCCATCCTTTTTACCATTATTACCAACACTATATATAAATGATACCAGACGCAGGCCTTGTTGGTCCCGGCGTAGCCTACAGAAAACGCAGAGAGATTCTCACTGCCTCTTTGCGTGATTTCCTTTACAAGGGACAAGAACAGCATGTTGGAGGCAATACCACCACTATGCCAGGAAGGAGACGCTACTACGAAACCCATTCTTTTGAGCCTTTGACGCTCATTTCAGGCGTGGAGCCACGCAGGTAACCAACGGCGTTAGAGCTTCAAATCGGGACGAATGTATGTTCCCGGCTCAGCAAATGCTTCACCGAGATGCTTTCTTTCTCTCTGTCTCGTTAATAGCACTTTTGTCACTTTATCGTATAGTAAGAGTTGATCCAAGGGCCCACAGGTTAGGTCTTGTGGACCGTGTAGCAATCAACGCGTCCTTCCATGTGACGCGCTGGATGATGCTGTAGGTTGGCAGAGTTGCGCCTAAGACGCGCGAAAAGTCGCGTAAGTCGCGTTGGTCGCGTCTCAATGTTAATGGATATGCAGCCAATCACAAGGTACATTCAGCCCCATAAGACTAACCCCCTGCAACCATACCCCCGTCTCCTGTACCTGTGTGCGTGCTTGTATACCAATTAGGTACGGACAACCGTACCCCTCAAGTGATTGACTCTTAATGTCGGACCAAAGTCTCTGGCCAATTGCTTTGCCTGAAGGTCGTGCTGGATTGGTAGTGAAAGCCCGTTGGCTGGGTTGTATGTATGTCTTTATTCTGTACTTGTAGGGGAAGATGGGCTGGTGTCGTAAGGTCGGGTGTTCATGGATTTGAATCTGGTCAGAGCGCACAGAAACCGCGGACCAAGTGTCTCTTGGGTGCTTTTCAATGGACAGTTTTCTATATTCATACCTTTTCGGAAAGTTGTTACCTCTCTTTTCCCATGAAATGAAGAATGCCTCGTCGGACGCCTGCTGGGCTCGGTTCTTCTGCGCAGACGTCTGGTTCCAAGTCAAACGCTCTTCTTAAATAGTCCCTTGTCGTCGGGCCAATCGTTGCAATAAACGTTTTGCGCCCGTCCAGCCGGTCTGTCTTGGCCTTACCTGTGGACTCGTCCAGCATTCCTAGCCCACGCAGCATACCTTCGCAGCCTGTCGGAGAAAAGACAACCACCCACCGCGTCGACCGGGTTTCGGTAGCTTTCAGGTGATTCTCAAAGTCTTGAGGGAATGACTCCATGACACCCGTCCCATAAACCACGACTTCGTCGACTTGAATCCTTTCGTCGCTGGGCAACTTCGTGTCCATGAGGGTTTTGGGGATAATATCCCGCCTCTGCTCGCCAACGAGGAAGAGCAGGGGTGGCTTCGTCGGCCGGTCTTGGTACCTTTGGCCGTAATGGCTCACGATGTACTTGGCCAAGGCGTCGCCATTGCCCGTGTGCTCACCAAATATCTGCAACGGAGCCTCCTGTGAGATGGACTGGAGAGCTCGTGTGGTGGCCGGGCCAACGCTATAGACTGGGACGTTCTGGAGATGAGGCCACTTTTCTTCAGTGCCTGTCGATCTGGTCAGCTCTGCTTGTCATGTCGTCGAGATGCCTTGAGCAAAGAGGCGACCGCGACTGACCCTTCTTCTCGTCTACCAAGCTGGCAAATGCCTCCACCGCTCGCTGTGAAGTGAAGATGAGACCGCCATACGAGCAGTCGATGCCGTTGTTGATCCCCCGACGCTGCAAGACGTCCTGAACCGTCGTCATGCCCGGTTCCTGAAAGGTATGTTGCAGGACTGGGACGAAAGCTGGTTCAAAGGCATACCCGTCGTGTTCACGTGAGAGTAGGTCCTCATACGAGTCGCCCGGAGTTGACTTGGTCTTGAGCAGCAGGACGGGCACTTTCACCAATGAAGTCGATGAAGGGTCCTGAGCCATGGCGGAGATCGCGGTGGGCCGGTGCGTCGTTCACCGAGACGGCGAAGGGGTCAGACGATTAGTTGTCTCAAAGTCATGGAATCAATGGTAGTAATCTGCCGCTTTGCTGTGCCCTCTGGAAATTGAATTCGTTGACACAACGTTTATCACATTTAGCGGCGGTGCCCCGCCAAAGACGATTCGGTGAATTTTGGCAGGCGGAGCTGGAATAGAGCTACGTACTGTCTTAGGTAAGGCAGTGCCCAATTCCGTTGAAAAGCAGTTCACTTAGATACCCAGAGCTACATGGGCGGGTCTTCTCCATCGCCATTGTCAGCCTTCAAGTCGAATCTCAAGTCCAACGCATCAATCTCACTGCTCTTTGAAGTTTCCTCAGCACCTGATTGAGTGCGGCGTATAGGATAAAGTATGCGACAAACAGTCCGCAAGAAACAGCGCCGTTTACCAAAAAAAAAAAAATCGCCAGGTCAGGAGATAAAATGGGGTGTATCGGAGAATGATAGGCTTATTCCCCGCTCTTAATGAGCAGAGCACCCAATTGCTGGAATCAAGTGGAACTACCTGCATCTGCAAGAACTCCCGGATCCCGTCGTGGATGCATTTCGACGGTCCGAAAAGACAGCTGCCATAGAGCCCATATGGGGTGACCTTGGATGACGGCCATGTGGCTCAGAAACAACAAGCACCCCACCTCATCTTCATTCGTAGAGTACGTACTCCGTACCTTACGGACGATGTACGGATAGCGTGGGATCGATTGAGCAGCGGACCCCCACCCCCTTTTGTTTCTGGGCCGGTAAGGCGCCGGCGGCAGCACTTGGTGGCACTCCCGCCTCACTACACCAAAGCAAACCCCCTATGGGCCATTTCAGGCACCGACAGGAGTGTCAGAGATCGGAGGTCGGCCGGCGTTTGCCGAGGGGAGCCGGCCACTCGCCGCCACTCAGCATCACCACTCCGAAACTCGAATAAGGTAAGGCAAGGCACCTTGCGCTACTTTAGCACCTAGGTAGGTGGTGTAAGTGGCTTACCTTACCTTACCTGCCTCGATGGCTTATCGATAACGGATCGCCATGAACACTAAGGTACCTACCTATCTTACCTTAGGTACCTACCTTAGGTAGGTTGTCACAGATGAAGAGCCTTCCAGCTTACAAATTTCTCGCAAACGAAACCCGCAAACCGTCCGACATCGCGCGTTCTAGATCACCCCATTCAAGTCCCTTGTCGCATACATTGTCTTTCTTTTGGACCCGTCGCCGTTGATTTCGCGCCTCGCGATAAGAGCGAAAACCTTGCGCAGCAATTCCGTAATGGCCGACATTGAGCGATACCCTCAATTAAGCAGCGCCACACCCGTTGAGGCGACTGCGACGGCGAAAGCTGATCCCCCTAAGCCTTTGCCAAAGGGGATGGTGTTGGGCCCAGATGGCAAGCCGTAGGTTCCCTGTTCCATCTTGCCGATGATGTGACTGCGTTGGCCTGGCTAGGGCTTGCTTTGTTTCCAGAGATACAACTGACATTGGGCATCTTCAGATGTCGGTCTTGCTCCTCCAAGAGCGCTTTTTCCAGCTGGGCTTCCCAGATGAGCGGCTCTGCCAAGAACGGAACCCCGGTAAACTCGGTGTCTATCGACGACTGTCCCCCCGACGTCGAAACCCTCGGACGAGGTACTTGGCAACTGCTGCACTCCATCGCCGCGACGTACCCCGAAAAGCCTTCTCCCGCCCAGAAAGACGACCTCCGAGGTTTCGTCAGATTATTTTCCAAGCTATACCCCTGCTGGGTGTGCGCCGAAGATTTCCAATCGTACATACAAAAGGAACAGGTTCGAGTTGAGGGGCGGAGCGAGTTTGGGAATTGGCTTTGCGAGGCGCATAATGAGGTCAATCGCAAGCTTGGTAAAAAGGAGTTTGACTGCAGCAAATGGGAAGAGCGATGGCGGACAGGCTGGAAAGACGGTCGTTGCGATTGAAAGCGGCGCGACTCGAGATGTAAGATGTGTTCAAAACAGACCAACCGACGGCGGCAGGCACACGCAGCACTATCGTGAACATGGCCACGGGTGTTGGGCTTTGAAGACGATGCTACTCTTCTCAGCGGTGGCAAGGCAGTGCGCTGTGCCGTATGTAGAATACTATACCCTTCACATAGAATAATGGTGGCACAAGCACACTATCTGAAATATTTCCCGTGAATTGTTGCCCGTAAACGACTGTTCCACGCCGCCCGCCCGGACTGGGGCGTCGTGGCTTGCATATGGTTGGCATCAAAAATGGCTGTCTCCTGCATTTCTAGACACACTTATGCATGCAGATCTTCGTCATGCTTTTCCTAAGCTGATGCTCAGAACATGATCTGACATGTGCAGGATTTTCCGATACAGATGAAATGGGCTAATGCTCGAGCCAGTTTACATATTGACCTTGCATTTTGTATGTCGAAGTAGCCCCATACTAAGGGAAAAGAAACATCGCACTCGGCTGCCCTCAGCCTCGGGACTTGGGCGCAAGCGGTTTCTCCGAATGGCACCGCGATATAATTCGGTCTTCGAGCGGCGGTCCGAAGTCGAGTAAGTGCAGCGGGTCCCGGGCCCGGCTCCGCAGCCCACAGGCGTATCCGTACGATTGACGTGCACCTGCGGTTTATTTGGGCCGTTGCGCCGTAGCAGGGCCGATAGGCTTGGGCCAGGATCAGATCATGTGGAAGGGTCCTCTCCCCCCCGTTTGCGAGCGACAACCACCAACAGGACAGGCGGTCAGGGAAAACCGGATGCGAGGTGACAACGGACGCATCCACGGTATCGGCCCCTTGGAGTCGTTTGAGCCGTAAACGTGTCCATCACCGCTGATCCGTGAGGTTCCAAGCTCAGGTCATGGTCTTACAGTGGCTCGAAGCAAAATGCGATGTTTCCAAGTTCAGTTGCGACATGCATGGATACGTGGTAGAGTGGGAGAGTGGCAGAGTGAGAGAGTGGGAGATAGGACGGCATGCCGCAGGATCCCGGCGAGATGGGCGCAGATCCCACGCTGTCAACGGTTCCGTATCCGTACCTTGCAAGGCTTTGCCTCACCCAGCAGGGGCAAGGGTTGATTGGTCCTGGCATGTTCTAGGCCTTCGGCCGCAGAAAAGTGTCACTTTTCTCTCCTGCCCTCTCGCCCAAACCCACACCTCAACCACTATTAACGTACGAACAGTTGCGGATACACACAGTATTGATACGCACGGATTCTTCCCTGCTCTGCCCTGACCGCGGGCAACTTTATTATCGTCCCATTCCATTGTCTCACTAATTAGAATGTTGCCTTACTTTGTACACGGTCCAGGGCACCTCAAAAATCCCTTTTTCCCTCAGATATCTGGGACCTCCCCTCACCTCACCTCACCTCACCTCCGGAACCCCCCGGCCTCTTCCGGCTTGAGCCCGGTGTATTGGTGACCGCAAGACCCGCAACCTACTGTGGCGTGTTCCATTACATCACTGTTGTCTATTGGCCCTCTGCGCTATTCTGAGCCGCGACACGCTGGGTAACAACGCTATCATCTCGCGTCTTTTTCCATCTGATGCCAGGACCCAGTCTGTCTTGGTCCCTTTTCAGCCAAATCTTTATAGAGCCCGTGGCATGCCGAAACCCGGTACCCACTGCGCTTCAGCCGCCTCGCGGGCCCTTGGTGTCTTGTCACTTATACGAAAATGGAACTGCATGAGCTGTCGCCCGTCGCCGATGGCCCTGTCGTTTCAATCTGCAATGGTTAGTGGCCTGACTTGATGATCCTAGGCGTCCCATCCAATGATGCCGGCACTCACTCGAGTGAGCTCGCCTGGGAACATTATCGCCATCTCCGCCGGTCGTCGACTTGGATATAAGCCTACAAGCCTCTGCCCTTGACTAGTAACTCTTGCCTCTCTCTTCATTCCGGATTCATACATTTAAGACACCACCTCAACAAACACCCGAGGCAGCATCCAGAGCTACCACTTATACACCATCAGCTGCTCGCACACCAATTCTATTATGGCTGATATCAGAACCCAAGGGCTCATAGAGCCTGTTGACGTCGTCGAATACCTCTTCAAGAGACTTCACGAGATCGGGGTCCGCTCCGTTCACGGCCTTCCCGGCGATTTCAACCTTGTTGCCCTCGACTATCTTCCCCAGTGCGGATTGAAATGGGTTGGCAACGTCAACGAGCTCAACGCCGGTAAGCACCGCGGCAACCCGCCCAATTGCCTTGCTTAGATCCTAGCAACTGACATCTTCCAGGCTACGCTGCCGATGGTTACGCCCGTGTCAAGGGCATCTCCGCCATCATCACCACCTTTGGTGTTGGTGAGCTTTCCGCCATCAACGCTCTTGCTGGTGCCTACTCGGAACACATCCCCGTCGTGCACATTGTCGGCTGCCCCTCCACCATCTCCCAGAAGAATGGCATGCTCCTACACCACACCCTCGGCAATGGCGACTTCAATGTCTTCTCCAACATGAGTTCGCAAATATCATGCGATGTTGCTCGCCTCAACAACCCCGCCGAGATCGCCAACCAAATCGACCATGCCCTCCGAGAGTGCTGGATCCGCAGCCGTCCCGTCTACATCATGCTTCCCACCGACATGGTTCAGAAGAAGATCGAGGGTCAGCGCCTGAATGCACCCATCGATCTCGAAGAGGCCACCAACGACCCCGATAGAGAGGACTACGTCGTCGACGTTGTTCTCAAGTCCCTACACGCCGCCAAGAAGCCCGTTATGTTGATTGACGCCTGCGCTATCCGTCATCGCGTTCTCCCCGAGGTCCATGCACTCCTTGAGAAGACAAAGATCCCAGTCTTTGTGACGCCCATGGGTAAGGGTGCCGTCAACGAGTCCCATCCCAACTATGGTGGCGTTTACGCCGGCACCGCTTCGCAGCCCGATGTAGGTGAGCGGCTCGAGTCTTCAGACTTGATCTTGTCCATTGGTGGCCTCAAGGTAAGCTACACTCAACCCTCCAACTATCAAGAAGCAGCCTGCTAACGACGTTGCAGAGTGACTTCAATACCGCTGGATTCTCTTACCGGACATCGCAGCTCAACACCATTGACTTCCACAGCACACACACCAGAGTTAGGTACTCTGAATATCCCGGCATCACCATGCGCGGAGTCCTCCGCAAGGTCACTGAGCGTCTCGACTTGAGTCAACTTTCCGTCGTCACATCTCCCGAGGTGATCAACAGAGTGCCCAGCCCTAGCTCAGACCCCTCGCAAACCATTACGCAGGCTTATCTATGGCCTCGAGTTGGCAACTACCTTCGTGAAAACGACATCGTCGTCACGGAGACGGGCACGGCCAACTTTGGTATCTGGGACACCAAGTTCCCTGCTGGAGTCACGGCTTTGAGTCAGGTCTTTTGGGGGAGCATCGGCTGGTCTGTCGGTGCTGCCCAGGGCGCGGCTCTTGCTGCCAAGGATGCGGGCGAGGATCGCAGGACGATTCTCTTCGTCGGCGACGGTTCATTCCAGCTTACGGCCCAGGAGGTCACTACCATGCTGCGCCATGGCTTGAAGACGACAATGTGAGTTGAACCCTGTCATTCCCTCGCAATGATTTGGAGGGTTTCATGCTAAAGCCGCAATATAGCTTCGTCATCTGCAACGATGGATACACCATTGAGCGCTTCATTCATGGCATGGAGGCCGAATACAACGACATTGTCCAGTGGCAGTACAAAGAGCTTGCGACAGTGTTTGGCGGCACTGAGGAGACGGCCAAGAAGTTTGTGGTCAAGACAAAGGACGAGTTGGAGAAGCTCCTGACTGACCAGGAGTTCAACAACCCCACGACGCTGCAGTTTGTCGAGCTCTACCTCCCCAAGGATGATGCACCAAGAGCGTTGATCATGACTGCTGAGGCCAGCGCCAGAAACAATGCCAAGGTCGAGTAGATACAGATACAGCAGCGGTGTTGACATATAGGGTGATTTGGTTTCCATGGCGCAGGAAGAGGCTTTCCGGCGCATGACTAGACGTAATGGTTTGATTCTTTTCTTATCTCTGGTATTAGATCATGGACTGGTAAAACGATATGGAATCGCTGCTGGAGTAATTGCAAACTAGATGAATATTTGATGATTTCTGTACACTCATTGTCGTTGGTATTTGGTGTATGTGCTGGCTCATTGGTTTAAGCAATGATAATTGAGTAAGCAAGGCGCTGATACGTGAGATTGAGTTCCCTCTATGCATCTAGTACCAAGGATGGAAACAAGGTAGTGTCGAGATTTCTTGACACACAATCAGATGGCTTTGTGCCGTGTGACTGGACCCTGACTACCCATTGGGTAATCTAACATTAAGCCCTGTGAAGTCAGGTCATGTGATGAATGCCATAACCATAGAACTAAAGTGGAAGAGACGCCGAATGAAGAAGAATTGTAAAATACAACCCGATTGTCGTGCTTTACCATTTCACGTTCAAATTTTAAAGAGCAATGGAGGTACATACACTGTACAGATGCGAGCAACAGTCCTACGCAATTGTTCCAGCGATATATGGCAATTAGTTCAGGAGTCTCGAAATAGCAAGAGCTGCCATGATCACGAAGAAGAAGAAGAAGAAGAAGAAGAAGAAGAAGAAGAAAAAGGGAGGTAGCTCTCTGATAGTTGTTGACGGTTTCTGATTGACGGGACGGTAGCTTGCCTGGAAGAAGCTTGAGAGATAGCTAGCGGGTCCGGGTCGTCTGATTTCTCACCTCCGGGCGGTGTGACTTTTTTTTTTTACTCCTTCTACCGAGGTGCACAGCACAGCGCAGGCGCCTGTTGCCTTTCTCAGCCATTCCACAAAGCCTCCATTTCCAGATTCACGGCTCGCGAGTGCGTAAGCGCAGCAATTCTTTACTACCTCGAGCGGAATTCTCCCAGGGCTGCAGTTCTCATAATCCGCACTATACAGGCAATCAAATGGCAGATTCAAAGAGGAAACAGCCAGCTTTGGATGGCGGTAGTGGCCGGCCCGCAAAGAAAAGCAAGGTAGGTTGAAGTCCCATTTCTGCAGGTTGCGCTTCGCACTGAATACTTTCCAATGCTGGCTCTTCAAGCTTCCAAAAGGAATCCCGCTCCCAAAGTGAAAAGTCCATGGCTGAAAAAAAGTAACGCCCAGGGTGGACAAGGCTCCGGCAAGTGGCAGACGCCACAGCACAAGGCAAAGGTCGCCAGTCTTCAGGACAAGGGCGTCGCCCTCGGGGTCGGAGACAAGGGTATCTGGGTCACGTTTGCCAGAGGCATGGATGGAAAGTCCATCAGTGAATTTAGCGCGCTGTGTGACGAGGTTTGTGGATCTTGCCATCATTGCACATTCTGCGCTCACTGACATGACTGTCTTGTAGTACGCAAAGACTCTCTACGGCATCGTTCCTCCAGGAGAAGACGTCGAATCAGACGAGGAAGACGTGGACATTGAGGTCTCTATTAAAAAGGAGCTCGACGGCATCAGTGCCGTCAATAGAGGCAAGATCAAGCGTAGCTTCAAGGCCATCAAGGCTGGTATCGAGTGTGTTTTCTTCATGAAGACGAGGGATCCTATCGACCCCGTGGAGCTTTGCCGCCGCATATGCCTAGACGCCCGCAGCTGCGCCGACCTCAAAGAGCGGAAGACCAAGTACATCAACCGACTGACGCCGGTGACCTTTGTGGACAAGGCATCTGAGAACGGCGTGGCACGAGTCGCCGGCAAGGCTCTGGCTGCGCATTTTGACCTGACAGAGGAGACTTCCCGGGCCACAGAAAGCGGTGCTGAGATGGCGGAAGAAGAGCGTAAAGCCCAGGTCGAGAAGCCAGCCTACACGGTAACTCCACTAATGGCGATCCTTGGCTGAGTAATTTTGGCTAATACATCGACAGTACGCCATCCGACCTTCTATACGCAGTAACAGCTCACTAGATCGCGACGTGCTCATTAAGCAAATCGCCAGTGTCGTCAGCCCGCGGCACAAGGTCGACCTCACCAATGCTGACAAGGTCATACTCGTCGATGTCTTCCAGGTTAGTCGAGAATGTCAGCACAGAGCTAGCGAGCACCGGCTGACTGGTTTGCAGAGCTTCTGCGGAATGAGTGTTATTGAACGCAGTGACTGGGATGGGCTAAAGAAGCTCAACGTCAACGAACTGTATAAGGCGTCTCCTGGAGCAAAGGCAAATTGCTCAGCCCCGAAAGAAAGCGAAGAAAAGGTGGTATGATTGGCGTGTTTGGACTTGCTTTACGTGATAGATTGCGAAGGATGCTTTTTGGCTCATCTATTCTCTGCATCCCGGGGGTAGTTCTTTTTGCGCAGCAAAGTTGTGAAAAATTTCGGGAGCTCCGGGCTCGCTTCGATTTATTGTTAACACATTGAAGGAGTGCGAATACCTCGATGCGAGGACGGGATAGCAATTGAGCCGATAGACCGTCTCCTTCGCAAATAGAGAAAGACTTACGGAGAGTGCCGATGCTGAATTGCGTGCTCCCTTTATTTGCCCGCCCCATCCCTCGAACACGTCCGAAGCCGGCAGCCGGAGGCCCGGCGTCTCGATCTACCCTTGAGCTCTTGAGTACCTGTCCCTAATATCCAGAGTTCGACAAGGGATGCATGAAGATCGAAATGGCCTACACCAATCTCCGTCTTTATATCTCTTTCACCGCCGCGGGATACTTCCCAATACGGAAGTACGCGACCTGAGTTGGAATGGCCATTCGTAATCTTAAGTCTTCGTGTGTGCAGTATTGGACACGGCTGCGCTTCTTGCATGGAGAATGATTACTTGTCTGCCTGATCTCTAGGCACTGTGTCATTGTAAGACGTTTCCGCAATGTTCTCGTCAAGACATATGCGGACAATGAGCGATGGGCGCAACGCCGTCTCGTGTCTTCGTGGCATCATGATTATTCCTGGCCAAATTGCCAGCTGAACGGAGCCGAGCGCCCAGAGTGGGCCGGCCTACGGGCCGTGTGGAGCGCGCGCATCCGGGCCCATGACTGCGCTAAGCCTTATCAGTATAAATTTGACGAGTCTACCGCACAATGGAACGTTCCAAACTTCCATACATAGTAGGTTCTATGTGCCGTTCGTAAGGTACCTTGGCCGCTTCCACTATCTCATGTCAGGCTTGTCAGCTAGCTCGACCCTGGAACTTGGGATTGGCCCCCTCGTGGGGTCGATCAGGATACCCGGGATTGGCTGCTATTACAGACCTGGCGCATGCGAATATCAGGCCGATGCAGCATAGCCCTTTTGCAAGTGGATTCCGGCTGAAGGTTGCGTGTCTTCTCGTAAAACATTCTACCTTGAAGTTGTGGTGAGAGACACCAGGGAGTTTAAGAGCAGTACGTTGTAGGCCAAGTATGACTGGCATCAGCAGCAGCAATGCATGCTCCCCCAAACCGGCTTGACGCTAGCAAAAGTTCCTCCGTTGGTGGGCTGAATCTTGGGCCTGCATTTCTGACATGTTGCGCGAGCCTCCAGGCAGATATTGCATTGGAAGCCTTCTCAAGATGAAGTTAGACATGGGAGAGGTCGAAGAGACGGACGAACACTGCGCAGTCAATAGTAAGTACTGCGGAACTGAAGATCCAGGACTGAATCTGGGCACTTAGGTGTCCCAAACTTGACAAATGCCCTTGACCTGTGGTAGGTAGTAGAGGTGTAAAGCTCCCAGGTCATCTTACCGTGAGGTATCCGTAATCTGCCGAGGCAGATTAGGTACCTTAGGTAAGTAGATGTACCTTCCTGGTATCCGTAGAGGAGGGAAGAGTGCACATGTCGTCCCAACTTCACAGGTAGTCCAGTCCAGCCGACCGCCCCGACGCTGCGGGCGGGGATCCGAGACCCGCCAGTCTCGCTTAACCATGCCCAATCAACAAATCTCCGGCTCGCTTGACGAGGCATGGCCTGGCTGGGGTCCCCTGTCATCCTTCAAGCCCCCGGGGTGGGTTCCCTACGAATGGACTCCCTCCATTCCCTTTCTTCACCAACCTCACCACCCCGAATCGCGGGTTATCCAACCTTATACACGAGAAAAAAAAGTGACAATCCTGGATGTCCCTGGCTTGCATATCCTCTTGCTCCTCCTCCTGCCTACTTTGCAGAGGACCTTACCCACCTTACCTTAGCTACGTGTATGTGGAGATCGTCAACTGCACGATTAGTCCACTATCGTCCTCTCTTCTATGGCAGTGAAGGACCTTCATCTGCAACCTCGCTTGACTTGACCCCAAGTGGCACATTCCTTCATCTGTTGTTGGCATCCTGCATTTCAAAGCCCCCTCTCTGGCCCCCGTAGTCACCTTTCCCGACATGTTCCATTTACGATACTTCACCTCTCTCCTCGGCCTATGTCCGTCAGACTCATCCACACTCTCTAACCACTTCGTGGCCCCTCTCTCCCTCTCTCCCTGATGTGTGTGTGTGTGTGTGTCAGACTGACACGCGCTCATAGGTGCTCCTCCTAGGTACCTTTTCACCTTTATGCCCCTCCTGCGCAACTCAAAAGGGCAAAGTTGCATAGAATGCAGCTTATACGTACGTCGTCTTCTCTTAGTGTTGTCTCTGTCGCTTATTCCTCACATGCTCATTGAGGGCCTTTCTTCCTCCCACATAGTCAGCCAGTGTTACTCCTTGCACGACGCCTCGCCCGTCACCACCGGGCCACCGGCCTTAGTCTGTTGGCCTGTTGCTCGCCTGATACGCCCTCTCATTAGTTCATCTTGTTCGTTGGCTTACTCTCAAGCGATCTCGCTTGTCCTTGGTCTGGTCAAGGGCATCCTCGATGCTTGGCCGCCTCATGTCCCTTGAGCCTGGTCGTCGTGCCGCCCGCCCGTCAAGTCTCGCTTCTCACCTAGACCGCTGCAACGCAACTGCGTAATTTAGCGTACCCTGCCCATCTCATCTGTCTTGTTTTCTCACTTGAATCGTACGAAGATACCCATGCCAGCCCGACCAGCTACTACCCCGTCCTATACTCGGACGACCGCCGTCTTTGCTCACGAACAAGGATCTCTGTGTGGGAAAACAACACTCCATCGCTGGCATTGCCCTGCCTACTCACGCCTTCACACCCCCGGGCTTTCCAACGCCTACACCTTCTATCCTGTTCGTCGCTGAACATTCTTCCGCTTGTCTTCGACTCATCCCCCCGTCGCCTCAAGCGCGTACCTAGTGCGCTACGATCATCAACACCACCACCATAATCATTCGGCTCCGATGAGATAAGCGAACGCCGCCTGTCAACCTCTCCTGCTGGCTCAAACTCCGTATCCGCCTCGCTAGCCACCCGTTCCTATTGGAGTGATCTCTTGGTGTTGCCCTTTTGGCATGAAAACGCCCAAAGCCCCCGGTCGGTTCTCTCCGTGTGTCCATATTACGCCGCAACACGACCTTGCAATTCCTGACATCCTCGTCCGGGAAGCCGTAAAGGGCTCGCTATATCTAGCTACTTCGCCCAACCCCTACCACATGGCTCCTGGTCGGTGTTACCGCACTCATACCTCGACTTAACCTTGCATACCATTCGTCTGCCAAAGCGTTTCGCAAACCTGCAGCATACCGCCCGTCACGCATCGACCTTCCATAGGGCAGAACCCGTACCACAACACAGTGTCGACGACGTCCATGTGCGCACCGCCTCCTCCGTCAAAGCCCATACAGACCGTTATAAGTCGTTTGGTACCCCAGGCCACTGTCCAACAAGTACAGGTGATGCCATCGGTCCATTGCCAACGCGTCTATGGAGTCAAAATCTCCAACGGAGCGAGCCTGGTTCTCGTCATCCCCCCGCCGCCCATGGTCAAGCTCCTGCGATCTGAACGCGCCTCCGTCATCTCGGAGGCTGCCGTCTTGAGATGGCTTGCTGGCAAGACCGTCGAGCCGCCTCTGCTCCATGAGAAAATTACGGAACCGGAAGACTTACTCGAATCAACCTCTCCCATAGCCAGCGTTACAAGCGAGGCCACCAATTATGCTGATGCCGCGGTGCAAGAACTGCGGGCGTTCATCCCGGTACTCATATCACATACAGCTGGATCGAACGAGTTGGACCTCGAATATAATCTCGTCAAGCCAACACTCGGCACCCCCATCTCCGAACTTAACCCGCCACTCTCGTCATCTGAACGAAGAACAGTCGATTTCCAGACTGGCCAACTGTTTCGAGAGCTTTGCAAGCAAGTGTCGCCGACTGGGAGATTTGGGCCTGCGTTTGCTGTTCTACCTACGTTTGCGCCAACACCAGCTAAAGATCCCACGAAACCAGCGAGGCGAGATGTCACCGGGAGATTGATAGAATCAAGAGGAGTCCACTCCTGGACCACGGCCTTTCACTCAATGCTAGAAGCCGTTCTTCGTGATGGGGAGGATATGCAAGTCATGTTGGGTTACAGTACCATCCGCCAGCAGTTCAAGCGCTTTGAGTACATGCTGGATGGGATCAAAACACCCCGGCTTGTGGCTGTTGATGTTGGGAAAGATGTCAACACACTTGTGCTCAGGAAACGGGACCGGGGAGACAGCGCATGTCTGGTACACGGTAGACCCATGGGCAGGTTGCAAGACAGGAACCGACACGGCAGCGACGCAGGGAGTGAGGTTGACGACGAGCACGACATCCGTTCAAATTCAGGAGATAGCACGACACTTGCCCTCCACCGCGACCATGGCATCATCATGGCTGGCATGAAAGATTGGAGTAACTTCGTCTTTGGAGATCCATTATTTGCTCTAAATCTTGGTCGTGAACCCAGCAGTGATTTTCTCGGGGGATTCAACGGAGATCTGAACAATAGACACACCATCATGTCGATGTTTTCCTCGGACTTGATTGAAGACAAGGAGAGGGCTCACGTCCGCCTTCTGCTGTACGACTGCTACCACACAGTCACGCACATCGCCAGGACATACTTCCGCCCGCAAAAGGATATCAATGGGCGTGAGTTGGAGGCGCGGAAGAGGCTAAATACTATATTGGCGCAGCTTGATGCTCTCGATGATGCTGGCACCCGGAGAGGGAGAACAGCAAGTGGCGAATCAAGCCCAGCGAGAAAACGGTCCAAGAGCGGGGAATCGTCTGACTGAGTGGACGATAGTTGTGTATTGAAAGATGATGCTTACGTTGAAGGAACATTCTTAGAACATACTTGTGTAGGAAACGCGTCTTAGAACCCGGCGCACGCCTGCTTCTTCCCGAAGGAAGATGCACTCATCGTTTCAGTGACCTGCGAATAGAACATTCGATTGTCTGTCTTCATTATTCTTGCTTGCCTTCCCTTGCATTGTCATCTTCGTCTCGCGGAAGCTGGAGTCCCATCATGCCTAGAATGTTGCCGGCCGGACCTGGCATACCTCCCTGGCCTTTGAAGCTCTCGAGAAGGTTCTTGGCTAAATTGTAGTCAATGTCAACTTCGTCATCTGCCTCCCCATCATCATTACTTGCGTCATGCACACTGCCTGCCCCACCAGGCGCCTGCCTTTTCCCTTGGTCGCTAGATGAAAGGACCCTGTCTTGAGGTTGATCCAACTTCAGAGCACCATGTTCATTGAGCTCTGCTTCCAACTCAGCGGTGAGCTTCCAAACGTCACCATCATCAGACTCCTCGTCCCGGCCGGCCGGTGTAGTGTTTTCTCTTGCCGCCGCCGATTTGCCTGGAGTATCACAAACGTCGGACTCTGCGGGTGCTAGTCCCATCATCTCTCTCATCATACGAGAGAACTCCGCCTCATCGAAGCTGACCGCCTTGTCTTCATCCTCGTCATCTTCATCTGTCCCCCCTTCCTCGCCATCTCTGCCCTCGAATTCGTCGTCGTCGATGTCCATTTCATCGACCTCAGCACCGTCTGGCCCGGCGTTTTCATCATTGAGGAAGGCCTCGAACCGGGAGACAATTTTGCGCAGGTCTGCTTGTGTTGTAGCATCTCCAAAGCTTGGTTTCGGTTCAGACTGAGCATCGCCTTGACGTCCCGACAGCTCTTTTTCAAAATCTTCATAATTGATGTCCATCCAGGACTCGTCATCATCACGATTGACGTCTTTCCAGCTAAGGATTTGTTCGTCCGTGGGGAGCACTGAATCTCCGTCTTCATCGAGGTCCTGGACAACGATGCTAGCCGCCCGGGCTTCACGACTATCAGCCTTGTCAATGTTGTTGAGCATTATTTCGAATCCAGACGTGAGTTTCATGCCCATCTCCAAGCGCGTGCGCTCGACCCCCTTGGCCCGTTGGATGACATCAGCCCAAGGGGCAGGAGGCTCGAACCGTTGCGATCTGAGTTGAGCGAATAACACCCTGGTGAATTTTACGCTCAATGTGACCATATCGATCGGGGGAAAAGTTAGATTGTTCTTGCGGGACAGGAGAGCGTTCAGATCTAGCGCATCACGGAGATAGAATGACTCCACAGCTGGTGCAACGGCTCTAGGAGTTTGGCGCAGGACAAGGGCAAGTCTCCGAGGAATCGTCACGAGCGAGTGGTGTATAGACTTGCGAATCTGGCCAGGATATTTTTCGAGACGATAGAAGGCCTCAGCCTCTATGAACTCTGAGTGCAAAAGGGAATCGGCGGTGGCCTTGATGACGCGCAAAGCGTCTGATACTGTCAACAGCCGGGATTTGGCGCCGTTTTCGGGTGTGTGGGGGATGATTCGTAGATGGCCGTGGTTGATCCAAACGCGGTTGTGGTCTGTCTCGGGACTTAACCATTTTGGAATAACGTTGGCTGCCTCTATGAGTAGAAACTCTCCATCGGCGTCAAAGACACGGATCCATATAGTAGGCTGAGCTTTGGAAAGCTCTCTGAGGATGAAGACAATCAGCCATTCATCCTCGATCGCATCTCCGTAGTCGGTCGTTCCCCGTAGAAACGAATTGCCTTTTGGAGTCTTAGCACTGACGTCAGTAAATGTGGTCATTCCGGGGGTTGCACGAACCTTGCTCTGTTACCACCTCGAGCGTAAACAGGCCCTTTTGCCAAATGTAGTCGGTGGTCAGGCTGCTTGCGAGCTGCAAAGCAGATTTTCGTAGATCTTCGAGTCGGGAAAGATGCTTCATTGGATCATTTGTAGCGTCGGGGTCAACAAGGAAAACGCTGTACTCGACGCAATTCTCCTGTAAGTTATAGCCGTTCTTTTCGTTGCTGCCCTCTCCACCTCCAGTCGCTCCTTTTGGCTCAGCCATAGCGAGTGGTTTCGAGAGGGTTTGCCTGGCCGGGTAGATTTGGAACTGCGTGCTGATGGAGAAAATGATTGTTGTTATGTTGCCACGAAATCGGGAGATTTCGCCCGAGATTTACACAGTCGCAGACTTGGCCGATTTTTTAAGTGGAGTTCTGTTGAGCTTCTTCCAGGCCGAAGGCAGTGCAAATACTCAGATCAAGATGATGGAGGATCACTGCGTTGATGTTCGTGAATATGTAGTTCAGCACACACACCAGCCAGAGAAGTTGGGCTTACCCAGAGTTTACCTTGGCCTCTTGGATACATCCCAGCCTTTGGCGTTGGCGGCCGGCTGGGCGTGTGGTTGCTGGCACAGTGAATAGTATTTGCGCATGCCCAAATAGCACTGTGCGCGTTAAGTGCTTAAATTAACACTGGCTACCTACCTAGGTGCCTAGGTAGGTAAGGTAGGTAGGTACAAAGAGGGCCCCGCCGCGGACGATCACCCAGTCGCGTTTCGTCATCCATCGCGTCGCACGAGCACGAAGCTTTTGTATTCCATCAATCTCGAAGGTTACAGCTCAACTACCCAACGTATCCTATAATTGCGCCCGCCTTTGTTGACGCCTAGTGCGATAGTCACATCAAATCATTACTGCGCGACGCTGCGAAAACTCGAGGTAGGCGCAATTGCAGGCGCATCGTCTGAGTTACTCGTGATGGCCCCCGCCAAAAGATCCCACGCCACTTCGGAAGCAGGCAGCATGGAGGGGGAGCTGCTTGAGGTGCGGCACAAAAGGGCCCATGTCGGCCAGGACGCGCCCGTACGTGTCTCCAAGAAGATGGCCTCAGACTAAGACCCACGGAACCAACTGACACTTCTCACATCCCCTAGTCAAAACGAGTTCGACTTTCACACATCGCTCCGCCGAAGAAGCCAAGCCCCCAGAGGGACGAGCACCCAAGCTCCGGAAGCGAAGCTGGTGCGGACGAGGAAGACGAGGATGGACGAACCGGCCGTGACTCCCCTCCCCGCACCCAATACGAGATTGCGCGAGACGATGGCTTCAGGCACCTGCAGTACGAGGATCAAGACGATCGACGTGCTACGCAGAAAATCAAAAGCCGGCCGCAGCGCATCGGCGACAACCATGCTGCCGAGAATGGCATCATCGAGAGTGTCGAGTGCATTAATTTCATGTGTCATGAGCGTCTCTTTGTCGAGCTGGGTCCCCTGATCAACTTCATCGTTGGTGAGAATGGAAGCGGCAAAAGTGCAGTCCTTACCGCACTGACCCTGTGTCTTGGCGGCAAAGCAAGCTCTACCAACAGAGGTGGAAGTCTCAAGAGCTTCATCAAGGAAGGCAGAGACAACTCTGTCATCATTGTGAGGATTAAAAACCAGGGCATAGACGCCTACCAACCCGATCTGTACGGCGAAACCATCAGAGTCGAACGTCATTTCTCCAGGGCTGGCGCCAGTGGCTTCAAGCTTAAGAGTGTGACTGGGAAAACTATTTCTACAAAGAAGGCCGATGTCGACGAGATCTCCGAGTACTGGGCTTTGCAGGTCGATAATCCACTCAATGTCCTGTCCCAAGATAACGCTCGCCAGTTTTTGAATTCTTCATCGCCCACTATGAAGTACAAATTTTTCGTTCGCGGTGTACAGCTGGAACAGCTCGACAACGACTACAAACTGCTAACAGAGATCCTTGAGAGTCATGAGGCAAAGTTGCCCAACCTAGAGGAGCATGTCAGTCGTGCCAAGAGAGAGCATTCGGAAGCGCAGAAGCTTAAAGATATTGCTCAGAAGAACGAAGAGATGAGGAGGACATATCGCCGTCTCCGCAATCAGCTTTATTGGTCACAAGTAGCTGAGCAAGAAGACGTGCTTGTCAAGTACAACGATGAAGTCACTGCTCTGGATGGGGAAATTCAACGCGCCAATGTGCATATAGAACATACAACACAAGCTCTAATCCAGCGCGACGAGAACCTGGAGCGTGCGAAAGGTGCAGTCGAGTCCGAATCACAGGAAGCTGGTGCCATTCAGGAAAAAATCGACCTTGCCGAAGGAGCGTACCAAGACGCCAAGCAATCCGTCACCGACATACACCACCAACTCAGAGATGTTCAGCAACGGCTCAAAAGCGCCGGGCAAGGGGTGGCTGAGTTTGAGACCAAGATTGAAGCCGAAGAGCAGCGATTGGGTGCTGGAGCTGGTAGCGCTCGCCAGGAACAGGAGGGTCTTCTGAGTGAAGCAAGATTAGAAGAATCCACGGTCAAACAAGAAATTGCCGACGAGAACAGCATGGTCCCGCAACTCAGAGCCGAGCTGAGCCGTTCCCAGGCTGCCTTGCAAGGGGGTAAGGCTGATATCGACAGGAAGAGGGCGGAAATATCCTCTGCGGAGGGACGTTTGCGCAACCTGGAGCAGAACAGAGGCTCTGTTTGGGCTGCCTACGACAAGAAGATACCTCTCCTTCTTCAAGCGATCGAGCGAGAAAATGGGTTTCACGAAATGCCCGTGGGGCCCATTGGAGCCCATGTTCAGCTCACTCAGCCCGAATGGTCTCCCATTTTGGAGACAGTCTTTGGCGCAACGCTGGATGGCTTCCTTGTGTCTAACAAATCGGACCAACAACGCCTGACAAGACTAATGCAGCAAGTCAACTTGCAACGCTTTCCCCCCATCATCATCAGCAAGCGACTGCCGCCCAACACCCACCTCAGGGAGCCGGACGCAGCGTTCGACACTGTTCTCCGGGTGCTCAAGTTCGACAATGATTGGGTCCGCAGTCAGCTCATAGTGGCGCACACCATCGATAAAATCGTTCTGATAAGAGAGAGGACGAAGGCAGAAGATGTAATGATGAGTGATTCACCTCCACCAAACGTTCAAGCTTGCATTTCTCTACACGACGGCACGGGTAAGAGAGGCTTTGGCCTTCGCATGGCCCGATCAAGCGGTGCGGGTTACAACACAGGAACCATCAACCCTTTCCCTAGAGCGCCAAGGATGAAGTCTGACGACCAAACACAAATTAGCCTGGCAAAGGAATCGTTAACTCATCTGCGTGGAGACTTACGCTCGATGGAGCTGAAGCGGCGAGAGCTTGACCAAACGGTCGCAAAATGCAACACCGCTCTGAATAACCAACAGCTACACGGTCAGTCCCTGGAGAGGAAGCTGCTGCGAGTTCAGGCCAGAATTGAAAACATCTCTGCGGAACTGGACCAATACGAAGGAGCAGATGGCCGGCTCATATCACTCCGGGAAGAGCTGGAAAAGATCATAGCTGAACGAGAACACCATGGAACCCAATACGGCGAGATGCGACTGCGACAAAGTGAACTCAATAAAAAATGTGAGGAGTGCAAGAGGACGCTTGCCGAGGAGAAGGGGAGAATGAAAGATTTCCAGGCTCAAGTCACGAAGTTGCAACTCGCAGTTCAGAAAGCGGAGGACCTGCGGAAAATGGCAGTCCTCGAGAAGAATGGCGCGTTCCAGGACCGTGATGATGCGGTCCTTGAGAAGGAGCGAGCAGAAACGAGGCGTGACGAACAAGCCGAACTTGTCGCCAATTTCACACAACAAGCCATGGACAAGGCGCCGCAGCGGGTGTACATCGAGGAAGGCGAGACTCACAAGAGCATCGAGAGCAAGTACGCTGTCATTCACCAGCAGCTGGAGAAGAGGGCTCAGAGATTGGGAGCGTCGGATGAAGAGATCAAGGAACGGGCGGCTAGGGCGGAAGCTGCATATGAAGCTGCGCAGCAACTTTACAAGGGCCAGCAGGAGGAGCAAGCGGCAGGCAAGCTGAATCTGGAGGACCGACTGAACAGATGGCGACTATTCCAGCGACACATTTCGGCGCGTGCTCGCATCTGCTTCCAGTACCTGTTGAGCGAGCGTGGTTTCAGGGGTAAACTGGCGATTGATCATCCCCAGCGTCGGCTGCAACTCTTCGTGGAACCTGATGAAACCCGCAAGGGCACTGCTGGTCGGAGCACAAAGACGTTGTCTGGTGGTGAAAAATCATTCTCATCCATCTGCATGCTGTTAGCCATTTGGGAGGCCATGGGCTCGCCTCTACGATGCCTAGACGAGTTTGACGTCTTCATGGACAATGTCAACCGTACCATCAGCACCAATATGCTTGTAAGTCTGATCCTCATTCCGCCTCGCTGGATCTAGGATGCTAACAGGGATTGTTTTGCTCAGATCACTGCTGCTAGACGCTCCGTGTCACGTCAGTACATCATGATTACACCAAACGCAATTGAAGGACGAGCCACACTCGACAAAGACGTCAAGATCATCCGGTGCGTTGTCTTACATTGGCGGACAATCCTCGCTTTGCTCCGGCTTGGGTTCTTGCTAACATATGCAACAGTCTGACCGACCCCCGGCAGCGGACCTTGGTCTGACGCCGCAGCGGGCTAGCTTTTGTTCACAAGTTTTCAGGCAACGGTGTTCAGGTCAACAAGATGGCGGTCCGATAAAAGCGCGGGTAGACGGGCAAATGGTTTCTTGGCAGTGGCCGGCGTTGCGGCAACATACCCTTTATAGTCATGGACATGGGGCCATTTATTTAGAATGTGTTGGAAGCGCATCTAGTGGAATGGCTGGGTGGAAGGGCGTCAAGGATGTCGTCACTGGGCAGTAAAGTCAACGTAGTGAAAACAATAATATACAATGGCATACACAGTCAGAGCCCGGCTCGGTGGTTCCTGTTAGACAAGTCGGCGTCACTGAGGAGGGGCCTAGATTCGAATTCCCTTGCTCCTCAGGACGTTGACGCCCGCGCTAGCTGTGAAGCCAACCCACTGTCCTAAAGAACCCATGACACCGCCAGCTTCCTTAACCTCACTAAATCGCCGTCGCAGGAAGTCTCTGGTGTCTTTGAAACCGGCCGAATTGTCGTTGGTCATGAATAGCTCGCTCGACGCGTAGATCATGGATAGGCTTGCGCGCTTGGTATACCACGAGGGGTCGACAGAAGTATCACCGGAAAGGAACCAGATCTCATCAACCAACTTGGCTAGTTCCTTAAGAGAAGCAGGCACATAGCCTGGTTGCGCCATGATTGCCAAAGCCTATTGCATCCATCGTTAGTATCTGATAATTACGTCTCTCCAGCAAGTTGAGAAAGGAGCAGTGGTCACCTCTTGCCACCGGTTGATGATGGCTTTGTTTTCTAGTAAACGCTCCCATGTGAGAAGTTCCACCTTTTCGCTGACACCAGCTTGCGAGCTCTCTCCGAATATTTGCTGGTTCTTGGTGGCCAGGCCTTCGCGTTTTGTCTGGAGATGGTAGCGGATCAAGCTGAAAGGACCGTCCGGCAGCACACTGGCGCTAATGTCAAGGTATCCGGCGTCCTTGGCGCCGAGGGCGAGGGCCCTTTGTGAGAAGCCATGCTCCGGCACATGCTGATACGCGGCGGAGAGGATCGTCGATTCGTGGGGGCGGGAGGTCATAGTAGGATCTGGGTGATCGTAGGAGTGGTAGGTACGAGTCGCTCGGAGTGCGATCAGGGAAGCCCTCGGGCACTGTCGCAGGGAATGAATGGCCAATCTGGCAGCCGGACGGCACGGGATAGACATGGTGACGGGCGAGCAGGAGGCGGGTTTCTGGCTAATGAGGGTAGCAACTCTGTGGTTACGACGAACGTCGGCTAATTCCAGAATACCTTTTTTTTTCCCCCCTTCTTCCCGTCCTTCTCCCGGGCTAAGCCATCCGGAATGGCTTTGGGTTAGCCCGCCCGAGCGTCATACTCGTACCCGCTGTTCAATTCCCCCAGGGATCAAGCTCAGCTCCCCTGTAACTTCCCACGTACCAGTGGGTCGGCACGCTTCAAAAACATCAATGTAAAGCTGGCATAGTTGATGAAACACAATCAAAGGCAGTGTGTATCATCAAAGATCATGGAAAGCTGGGAAAAGTATCCGTATATCACAATTGGAGTCTTTCTATGGCAGACAGGAGTTGGAGTAGGCCTTTGCAAACCAGGCACGCCAGGGTAGGCAAGCAAGTGGTTGGGTAGGTAGGTAGGTATCTGTACACTGGTTATGGCCACTTCGGGTTGCCTTCATTACGGACGACTAAGAAGTTACCGTGGGACGCCTTATTCTTCCCACCATGGTAACACGGTGTCAGCTTCATTTTGGTGGTCCGTTCAAGCACCAAGCAGCGCTGTGGAGATTGGATTGCTTTCCAGATGGTGTGATTTGGGTTACGGATACACACCCACAACCATCAAATGTGGTGCTTGCGTGCTGTGACATGCTTCTAGTTGTCGATAGTCCAACACGATCAGGTACCCTGTATGCACAACATCAGCAGGCCGTGTTGCGTCTTGACGAGCAGTATCTCAGAGCCAACGCCACTCAGGGCGTGCCTGCTCCACCAACCATGGGGCCGACGTCGCCGGCTGAGGGATGCCCATTAGTGGTTAGGGCTTCTCGATCCACATCGAAATAAGGGCCAGCCGCCAGACTTCAAAGACACGGTGACTACGGAGTATTAAGGTATTTGGTCAACCGTGGAACACGACGTGGAAGGCTGGATGCAGGCTCGCAGGCTCAGCAGAGCCACCATGGCCCTCAAGGTTACGACTGGACAAGGGGTATAGTGGGAATCTGGATGTCTTCCTGGGAATGTGGCACCGTGTAGACAGTGAGTGGGGAGTGCGCCTGGTATACATAAGAGGCAGGCCAAGTGCGAGTGATTTGCGAGTGAGTTCGTACCTTATATCCCAGCCCTGCCGAGAGGCTCTTTGGAGGGATGAAGAAAGTGGAGAGAAATGGACGTATGCGCAGTACCTTACTCGGCTTTCATGACCTACACACAGTAGCTCTTTTTTTTTTTTTGTGAATCAAAGTAGGTATCTGTACCCGCCAGTTAGATGACGGTGGTTACAATGTCGGGAAAGATCCGTTCCTCCCGTCATTCGGGGTCAGTCAGACTTGAGTGCCTCATGAGGGGGAGGGGCGTGTGCCCTGGCCCCTGGGTAAGGTGGGTGGCAAAGGTAGGTATCAAATCAGATGGCGCCGCCAACAGATGTTACCTTACTGTATCCGTAGCCTGTAGGTAAGAAAGGTAGCTGCAGCAAATCTGAAGAACATCCATTTCCAGTACCTTAGGTAAGGTACCTTACGGCTAGTTATTCGTGTTTTGTATCCGTACCTTGATGAATTGGACCGTTCCCTCCAGCGATATGATTCGTCATCTATTGCTGCTGGAGTTCCGCCATCTGCTGTGCCTGTTCACATTACCTGCAGCTCGTCTCCACAAGCACAGCTCAGCAATGGCCAATGAACACAGAGAAGCTCTTTCCGGCGGGCGTCAACGGGTACGGATAACTGTGCACGGATCAGGAGGGGAGCTACGGGCGCAACGTCAACGGTTGGAAAGCCTGCCTGAGACTGAAGTAAGGAAAACTCCAATAATTCCAGGTTCCTTGATAACTTTGAAGAAGACGGGAACATGGGTAAGGTAGGCGTGATACCTTACCTTAGGACACACTATGTAGGTTCGCCTCACCTCGCGCTTGCCTACGGGCATGCTTGCCTTTCCTTACGTTACCCTAGGTACCTCAAATACCTTAGGTGCTCAAGGTACCTTAGGTACCGTAGGTAAGGTAGCTAGGACCCTCACCTCATGGAGCTTCAGGACTAAGGCACCTAGCAGGCGGTTGACAAAAGATAGAACACTGAGGTGGCTATCTACTTTCCCCTCTAGTTTATTTAATCTCCATTAAATTTAATACAAATACTTTAGATAAAACTAATTAGAAAAGTGTGTATATATATATCAAGGAAGAATTTTTTTTTCTTCAAATTTTGAAGCTGATAGGTGCTTGTATTTGTGCCACCTTTTCCGACAACCGCGTGGGTAAGGTAGGTAAGGTACCATCACGGATGCCTGTTGATGCCTGGCGCCCCTAGAGCGTCGGGTTTTTTCGAGAGGTGAGCAGCAGTACCTTGCACCTCAGGTTGTTGGTCTCGCCCAGGTTTTCCTTTCTGCCTTGCATTTCGCTTCGTTTTGCTGACTGGAAAGGCACAACCTCCTCCTCACCTAGCCAAACTCCCCACCTACCTCACCAAACAATTCCTCATCCATCGGTGCTGAGGTCCCTTAGAACTGGGCACTTTTTCTGTTGGCATCATCATACCTACCTGCCCACATCTCTGTCGGTTGCCAACTTCAGCCATTGACAACCTGGAAGCTAAAACCCAAATACTGACCGAGGTTTACCTTAGCATACCTTAAGTAAGTACCTATCTCAAGTCTCAAGTACGTCGCCAGGGATATCGTCTGCAACCGACGGGCTATCTTCGTGACGCCGCCCCCACGCGTGCGCCACAGCTTCGAAAACCGCGTCGCTGAAGTTGTTCCGAGCCAGCTCGTGCCAAACCAGGCACTCCGTTTTGTTTGTTTCGCCGCCCACTCACACACCTTTACACCACGACACGCACTCCCACTGCCTTACCTACCCGTCCAACCTCTCACCTCTCACGCGCGCACACATACACACACACATATACACGCGCGCAAACACACACGGGGAGACTGGACCCGTCGTCCTTTGTTTTACGCTATCCCTCCCTTCCCCTGCCTAAGCCTGACCTTCCTTACCTTCGTTGCCTTGCGCCTGGCGCCCACATTACCTCAACACCCTCCTCCATCTACCTTACCTTGCCTAACCTGACCTCAGGTATCTATTCAGGACAATAACGCGCGCGCGTCACCTCACTTCGCAACGTATCGCATCACGGCAAGCACCGCACAGCAGCAACAAGCCAGCGACGCCTCACATCGCAACACCGCACAGCATACTCTGTATTGAGTTGCCGACCAATCTTAACCATTTCCCCCCCGGATCACCCGAGTCATCCATGACCATGGGTAAGTCCTAATCGAATCTCTTCTTTTCTCCGTCTCCTTGTCCGTCTCCTTCAATTGTTACCGTCCTCCAGCAGCAGCATCAGCAGGTCCTCGTCTGGTCATGATGAACACTCTCTCCGTCTTCATCGCGCCGCGGCTCGTTTTTTATTGTCCTGCTGTCTCTGCTCCTGCCCCAACCCCAGCTTCAGCTTCAGCTCTACCCTATTTTCTGCTTTGCTTCTCATGGCTGATCCTCCACCGTACCGTAACTTCACCACTTCTTCCTTGTCCCAAAGTACCTTCCCTGAGCTGAAATGGTCTTGGCTTCACCTATTCCCCCCGTCCTGTCTAGTCACCTGCTCACCTTTATTATATGGCCCGTCTCAATCCAAATGTACCCTTTCACGTTCCCTTCATCCACCCTTGCCCAGGCTGGGAGGCTGGTTCCCGTCTCGATGCTTCTCTAGGAGCAGGAGCCCGGCGCGCCCTCATCCGTCACATTGGTTCGAAACGACGCAGCAGTCCTCCAGCTTGGAAACTGTGTGCGTTGCTGTGATGAACACATTCTACCACCGCCCCCCCCCCCCCCCCCCCCCCCCCCCCCCCCCCCCCCCCCCCCCCCCCCCCCCCCACCCCCCCCCCCCCCCCCCCCCCCCCCCCCCCCCCCGTCGTCCTGCAGCTAGCATCTTCCAAGCAGCTCCCGTCACCTCCGTACTCTCGCCTCACACTCCCTCCTGCCGGTGTCCTGGACAAGTACGCGCATTATCCATCTAGCCTTACATATACGTACGCTCAATGCTAGTTGCCTCTTGTACACCCTTCGTACACACGCATGCCTGGCTTGGGACACATGCAGACATCCCTCCATCCACCCAACCGTTCAATTCCGTCCTGATCATCCTCCCCCTCACCCCAATCCGTTGATCCATCAATTCCCGCCATGCCTTACATACATGCGTGAGAAGAACGCCGGCCTACCGCAGCCCAGCCCATATCTTTCTTGCCTCACATAGGCTTGACGGTCCCCCCCCTCTCCGCGCCACATCCTCCCTCTCCCACCCACCCCTCCCTTTTGCTTCCCCCCTCGCCCTCTCCCACCCCCTCAGAGCGAGGACGAAAGACAGAACGAATACCGTTCCTTCCTTGCGTACCGTCCGCCAGCTGCATTTCCTTTCCACTCCTTCTCCACCAATTGGCCTCGTACCCCCCTCGTCCCTCTTTGCTGCTGCCCACCTTTCGAGTAAGGTATCCAAATATCCTCGCCGGTACCCTCCTCTTGCTGTTCCTCTTCTCTTCCTCTCTCCCTCTCCTATCTCCTTAGCCATCTCCTGGTGTTACTCTTGCTTTTTTTTTTTTTTTAATTCCAGATGCTCTGGGAATTCGCTAGCTCTCCGGTCCAAACTAACTCAATCTCTTGTAGCTGACTCCGGCGACACCTATCGACCTGTGAGTGTAAGATCATCCCAATCCATACTGTTGTCCCAAACTCAAAGCGACCATCCGGGATCGTTGTCGAACCGGTGCCTGGCCCTGGGTTTCCCCCCGTCTTTCTCCGCCCGAGCCGGTGTCTGTGCCTCCGCCGCATTCCCCCTCCGCCTCCCAGCGTATTGCTCACGAGTCGTGCCGTGCCGCCTTGAAGAAGAAGGCAGGCTTGAGCAGTGGCTTTATCATATCTGCACCTTCGTCCTATGGTTGCGCCGGCTATGCGACTCACCCACGCTTGCTTGTAATCGTCCGGCCATTCGGGAGAGCAAAGTGTTGAGGGTGGTGCTGCGCTTGCCTGACCTTTTTTTTTGCTGGCCGTCCGGGTGCACCTTACACTTTGCAGACATACCTTGTTTCTTTCCCTACCTATTCTTCTCCAAAGCTACCCCCCTCCACCTAAACCTGATACCTTCCAAACCCAGCCCTATGCCAATCACTTCTCGCCAACGTCAAGCGATTCTGGAAATACCAATACAGTCATCTGGGCCTATGCGCTTCGGCCAATGGCGACGTTCATCGCTAACTTGCAACAGCGGGAGAGATCTCGATCACCTCGACGTGGACGTTCACGCAGTCCCAATCGCGCATCCAGACGTCGTTCCTTTTCCCCCCGGAGCCGATCCCGTAGTAGAGACGAATACCGCGGAAGGAGAGACCGTTCCCCCATGACTGGAACCGGCGCTCCGTCTGGAGGATCTAGCACTGGCTACGGAGGAGCACCGCCACACCGATCGTATGAGGAGCGCGCAGCCGCCCGAGAGCAAATGATGAGCAATATCAGGGAGACGTCTCAGCAGGATCGTCGCGTCTACGTCGGCAATCTTTCCTACGATGTGAAGTGGCATCATCTCAAGGACTTCATGAGACAGGGTAAGTGTGGTTCTTGGCGGATTGGCCTAGGCTGCGTAAGCTGACTAGCCGTGGTGCAGCCGGAGAGGTTCTCTTCGCCGACGTGTTATTACTTCCAAATGGAATGTCGAAGGTGGGCTTCTACACGTAGTCTATGGCTGGTTTTTCTTTTGTGGACTCTTCCCTCTGGCTATTGATGGAATCGTTGGATTGACGGGTTGGGACTTGTGTCCGTGGGTGTATGTAGGGATGCGGGTAAGCTTATGTTCCACCGCCTGGCTAAGTGCGAGTGCTAACGGCGAACTCTCAGAATTGTGGAATATGCGACGCGGGACCAAGCCCAGAACGCTGTGGCCACGCTCAGCAACCAGAACCTCATGGGTCGACTTGTATACGTTCGAGAGGTACGTCTTGGCAAGCCAGTGTGTGGTTTCTCGCGGATGCGGTCTAACTGTGGTTTCTTAGGACCGTGAAGCCGAACCCCGTTTTATCGGCGCCACTGCTAACCGCGGCGGCTTTGGCGGTGGTGGAGTTCAACCCGGTGGCTTCGGGGGGGGTGGCGGCGGTGGCGGCGGCTACAACCCCGGTGGTGGCAGCCGACAGATCTATGTGGCTAACGTTTGTTTCCCCTTGTTATGGCGATCGATCCCAACACTATCCGACACTGACTGAACTCGTTCACAGCTTCCTTACACCGTGGGCTGGCAAGACCTGAAGGACCTGTTCAGACAGGCTGGTAAGTAGAACACTCCAAGTTCCTTTGCTGAATAAAGCTTTTGGCATCCCACTCAATGATCTCTGCCGACTCACTATCCAATGTGTTAGCTCGCAACGGAGTCGTCATCCGCGCCGATGTTCATCTAGGACCAGATGGTCGTCCTAAGGGATCCGGAATTGTCGTATTCGAGAACCCTGACGACGCCCGCAACGCGATTCAGCAATTCAATGGTTACGACTGGCAGGGGCGTCTCCTCGAGGTTCGCGAAGACAGATTCGCTGGCGCCGGAGGCCCTATGGGCTTTGGAAATCGAGGCGGCTTCGGCGGTGGCATGCGAGGAGGTTTCGGCGGCGGCTATGGTCGAGGCGGCTTCGGCGGCGGCCGCGGTGGCTTCGGCGGTGGTGGTTACGGTCGTGGAGGCTTCGGCGGCGGTGGTCCCGGCCCAGGTGGTCCTGGTGGTCCTGGTGGTCCCGGCGGCTTCGACGCTGGCAATGCTCCTTCGGTGCCTCCAAACCCTTTCACTGACTACGCCACCGCGGGAACCGATCGCAGCGAGATCATCTACACACGAAATGTAGGTCTATTTGCTCGCTCCGTGAGCAAACCAGGCTGACAATCGATAGCTTCCCTGGTCCACAAGCAACGAGGATCTCGTTGAACTTTTCACGACTATCGGAAAGGTTGAGCAGGCCGAGATTCAGTATGAGCCGAGCGGTCGATCGCGCGGAACGGGTGTAGTCCGTTTTGATTCCGCAGAGACCGCAGAAACTGCAATCGCCAAATTCCAGGGGTACCAATATGGTGGCCGACCATTGGGACTGAGCTTCGTCAGATACCTCAACGCTCAGGGCGGTGGTGACAGCATGGACACCGATGTCCACGCGGGCCTGACGCAAGATCAGATCATGTAAAAGGGTTTTGAATGATGTGGTGCTTCGGCGACTTGGCATCCGAAAGACCGGGCCGTAGCTCGCTCGTCAATCCGGACACGGGCAGAAACCCTGTCATTCGATATGGCAAGCCATCATTCAACAACCTGCAAAATTATTCTTGTACTCGGTCCATGAAACGGTACACCTTTCCTTTCAGATGTCTTTGATTTTAAAATGGCAAAATTTTCTTTTCGAGTTGCATTTCGGGTTTTCAAGGCGGAACGGACTGAGACATACTTGGTTGCAGCGCAGAATTCGTCGACCATTCCGAAACGACTCTTCTATGTAACGTCGTCGTTATCAGTTACCTACGAGGGTCACATCTACCTCAGTAGTACGGTCATTGCAGACAGGTACTCCAGCAGCTTTCTACTCAAACTGGATGCGGGCTTTTGAGAAAAAAGTTATCCTTCGATAGGGACGCGTGTCTAAGTCCAGCCAGCCGGGTAGGAGGTGAGCAAGACACGCCTCTGCCTTGAATGTATTTCGAATAGAACTCAAATTCAAGAACGGTGGAGGTTGCCGTCTGTCAGAGTGAGACTGAAGACGGCGGTATAGTGAAGTGGAGGAAAAGCGGCCAAAACGAATGTGGCGTGTGGAGAGCGCTTGAAATTTGACATGCCGGGCCTTCGGTCGCGAGGAGAACAGTGGCATTGCGTGCGTGTAATACACAATTCGCTGGCCTGGACCGCCCAAGGTCAGGAGTGATGCCTCCAGGGGACAGGCGCCACATACCGGCAGCGGATGTGCCATAGCCAATGTGTATTCCACTTTCAAGTGACTTGCTTGTCAACAAACCGTGGTACAAACCCAGTATAGTAGCAACCACACTCAGCGGCCCTGATTTTGCAGTCAACCCCGCGTGAGCTGAAACGTGAATAAGTCAATTATCCCAGTCAGAGCCTGGATTCAAGTTTGAGAACATGATTCTGCATTGCCCTGCTCCTAGATATATGAAGCAAACGTTCCTTATGCCTAACGCGTTCCCTTGCAATACGTTAAACTCTGCTCGGAGAACAGGAAATCACATTTAGTCTTGGTTGTATCCGCAATATACGGAGGCTACACACATGTGCGAACTCCACCTTTACTGGTGTCCAGGGTGCGGGTCGAGGTGGCAGAGACGCAAGAGACTAGCGAGTTGCGAGGGCAGCGATCAGGCTTCCAAGTGCCCAGAGAGTCTCTGCATGTATGTCGGAAATCCCAAGAGGCCTAGGCGAGGCGAGTGCGAGACCTGCGCGAGTGTAAGAGAGGCTGTTGGGGGGTTTGGCGAAGAGGTATATTTCACATGAGGCGGCTTCATCAGTTGTCAGGCACAGCATGGCAACCAACGCAGTGATAGTATAGTCCATAGTACAGAGCCTCTTGACTGAGAGCGCATTGCTGGCCAGAGAAGGCTCAGCCGTCATGGGTCCCATGCGTACCGAGGGTAGGTTTTCCACCTGCAAAGTGCTCTTTCTACAAAGACCTTGGTCGTCTTCTATAATCCTCTGGCAGAGACCCAGAACACTTCGGCAGCATGACGGGAACACACCCGTGCCTACCGTCGAGTCCGGGGCGATGGGTGCCAGGCCCTGTGCCAAAAGCGTTCAAGGAATGCGCGTGATGTCCGTTCCCCAGCTCTTTCGCCCCAGCAAAAAGTCTTTACTGCCTTTTGAAGCACAAACGATAATGGTATATAACCTCACTGTATGTTTGGCGCCCAATAGGAGGCATGGTCATGCTATTCTTCCCTCAGGCCGCAGCGAGGACCGTGACTGCACCTCCCTTCTTCTTTCTCGCCTTGGCCTTCTTCTTGCTCCTATCTCGGGGTTTAAGTGCCACCATACCTCCCTTGCAGATTTCGGCGTAGCTGGCGTAGAAGGAATCCAGAGCCTCGGGTCGGACAATTGTCGACAGCTTGATCTTGTCGTCTCTGTGTTTCTTCGACTTGCCGTTCGTTGCGCGCACAATCACAGGGAGTGGTTTTGCCGGGTGGAGATCGGGGAAGGATTCGCTGGCCGATGGCAAGGATGCCTCTTGGCCGTAGGATACTAGAGGAAACGATGAGTCTTTTGATGTCTCGGGTGCGACTGCGAGGTGGCGGACACACATCGTTTCTGAACGAGGAATATCGAGCCGTGGCCTTTTCTCTTGCGCTGTTCGAATAGCTCGGCCAACTTGCCAAAAAACTGCAGCTAGATGGTTAGCAAGATAATTGATTGATAGACTGGATCATCAAACATGGCAGGGACGAAGTGGAATTACGTATTACCTCTTCATGACTTAGGTGGGCTGACATGGTCACCAAGAGCCTCTGGCGTCATGTGTAGGCAGATGAAGCACCACGACAATAGAATGATACGGCTGTGCGATGGGAGGCTTCGTTAGAGACGCCGAGAGGGGTGGGGATGTCGATGTGCGAATGGCACCAAGTTGGGTTGGTGACAGCGAACCTGGCTGCCGGAGTGGTTTTGCGCGGCCTTTGTCAGCCCCCGCAGCAAGGCTGATGAACAAAGCTGACTGCAGTCGTGTGGTGGACGTTTGATTTTCAATTTCAATGTAGAGTACGGATACCTAGGTGCTACGTGCCTATATATTTCGTTATGTGGGGCCATGGCAAGGTTTGTTTACCTTTGATAATAGTGGATTTTCGCTTTTATAGGCTGTGAGAATGGGCCATGATCACTGCCAAAGTCCTAACCCAGGAGAGTTTTTCTACCAAGTAGCTATTGAAGTCACTGGCTTGATGAAAGTTTCAAAAAATGTTCTGAAAAAAAGTTGTATATCGAAATATATCTGGACAATTTTAACTGTGATGTGATTATACTTCAAATAACCAATTATAAATTTTATTGAACCTGCTTATGTGAGTGATATTTGTGAGCTAAGTAAGTGGGGGTGCGATGTTGGGTCGGTGAATCGATGCAACTCGAAGTGGTTGTGCCCCGCTAAAAAGTTTCTCTCGACATGGGTGCAAGTCCCAGCTGAAGACTTTTGTATCATGAATGGCTGTGCATATCTCCCCACTCCGGTTCTGTTGGCTTTTCTCACTGTCTATTACCTGTTCACCACGCGAGTTTCTGCATTATTCGACGATCCCTGTTTTTGTTACTACTGCGAATACCAGAAACGTGGTTTTCCATCTCACAGCCCAACCGACGATATGCCTCCCAAGCCACTCGCCTTACCCACGCAGCTGCTAAAACAGATTGGTGCGCCGGAACAATCTGCCACCTCGAGGTCCAATCCTCGTTGGAAGAGCCAGGGACAAAACAGAAAAGATCGACGGAAAGCCGACAGACACTTAAAAAAGCAGCGACAGTCATCAACGCAGCGGGACCATCTTTCACGGAACCAACGTGTTGTCAGCAAACAGGGAAAGGACCACGATGGCGGACGTACTTTCGACGAGCCGGAAGAGCCAACCCCGAAAAAGCGCAAGCGAGAACATATAAGCAGAAATGAAGACGAAGACGAGTCACGGCAGCCTTTAGCATTAACACAGCCTTCCCGTGTCGTTCAGGAAAGGCTAGCCAAGGATGACGCCGAAATCGAGCAGCTTGAGCGCAAGCTGGGGTTGAAGAAGGGTCGGAAGTCGATTCCTAAGGCCTTCAAGGATGACGGACTTGACGAATTGCTTGGCGATCTTAACGATGGCAGCGAATCGGACGAAGGGAGCCGCAGAGTCAAGAGCGAGGCCGAAGAATGGCTTGCGGCAAAACGAAGAAAAGCGGTCTACGGTTTAGCGAAGTTCCGGTCTACTACGGAGAGCGACGAAGGAGACGAAGACTATATGGGTTTCACAGACGAAGAGACATCAGACGACGAGGATGACGACAATGATGTGGCCATGAGCATGGTAGATCAGGGCGATTCCGATGACCAGAGTTCATCAAGGGGCTCTGAATCAGAAGACGAAGAGACTGTCCGAGAAACCAAGCCCATCAGAGAAAATCCCTATCTTCCACCAGTCTCAGCTGGCACACAGCTTCCCAAGTACATCCCGCCGTCGTTGCGAGCAGGATCTGGTGGCGATGCAGGTCTTGAGGCTCAAATCCGAAGGAAGTTGCAGGGTCCTGTTAACAGAGTCGCTGAAGCAAACTTGATATCGATTGTTGGTGAGATCGACAGGATTTATCAGGACAATCCGAGGGGCCACATGAACAACATCTTGACAAGCCTACTTATGGCTCAAATCTGCGACCCTACGAGCAAGCCTGACACTCTACTCGTCCTCTCCGCCGGCTTCGTTGCTGCCCTTTACAAGGTCATTGGCATCGATTTCGCCGCGCATTTTCTCACCACCGCTGTTGAGCGTTTCCAAGAAGAGAGGAATAGGGCAGTAGTGGCGGCCAAGGAGGAACGCATACCCACCAAAGAGACGTCTAACCTGCTCACAGTGCTTGCGGAAATGTACATGTTCCGTATTGTCGGCAGCAACCTTATTTTCGACTTTGTGCGGCTCCTCCTCGGCGATCTATCGGAACTGAACGCCGAGCTCCTACTGCGGATTGTTCGCGTAGCAGGACCTCAACTTCGCAAGGATGACCCGTTAGCGCTGAAAGATATCGTCAGCTTGATTCGTCCGGCGGTATCCAAGATTGGGGAGAGCAACTTGACCGTCCGCACTAGGTTTATGATTGAGGCCATCAGTGACCTCAAGAATAACAAGATCAAGGCCGGCGCACAGGATCTGGTTATTCTTGGTGAGCATGTAACGCGCATGAGAAAGGTCTTGGGTTCTCTTGACACGCAGAAGATCAGAGCATCAGAACCTCTACGTATCGGTCTGAAGGATATCGAGAACGCAGACAAGACGGGCAAATGGTGGCTGGTAGGTGCCAGCTGGGCAGGCCAGGGTACGCAGGAGGCAGCTAAGGATGACAAGAAGGTCGCAGCCACAGGAGATGTTGACGATGTGGCGGTTGCGGATGCTGATGATTTGGCGACCCGCGATCACACGCAGTTGGCAAGAGAGCAAGGGATGAATACTGACGTACGACGGGCCATCTTTATCGCGCTCGTTGCTGCCGCCGACTATAAGGACGCATACATGCGAATCCTTAAGCTACGGCTCAACAAATACAACAGACGCGAGGTGCCAAACGTGCTGCTTCAGTGCTCGGGAGCACAGCAACACTATAACCCTTTCTATACGTTGGTATCCAGAAAGTTTTGCATGGATTCACGGATCAAGCATGCATTCCAGGATACCTTGTGGACGCTGTTCCGTAGGCTCGGTGAACCGCTGTTCGGAGAGGAGGCCGAGGAGGAAGACGAGGAGGGGGTAGACGACCGGCGGCTTATCAATACTGCAAAGATGATGGGAAGTTTAGTTGCCGATGGCTCTGTCGGTCTTGGAATCCTCAAGCCGCTCAATCTGGCCTATATCAAGGAGAAGACGAGCTTATTCGTCGAGGTGCTACTCATTACTGTGCTTCAAGAGTGTAGTCACGTCAAGGGCAAGAGCGTGGAGCAGGCCCTTGGAGTGCCCTTCGGCAGCGGGTTGACGCCGGCCCTTGCAAGAAGTGTAGGCTATTTCTTGCGCAAAAAGGTACGGGTCACAGATCTTGTCGGCGGCAAAAAGGAAACTAGAAAGGTCAAGGAGACGTGCAAAGTGGCGGAGGCATTGCTACAAAAGCCAGACATAGGCGGAGATCAGTAAATTAACAGCCTGAACATGAGATAAATATTTATATATTTACTACAATGAGCTAAGCATGATACAACCCCGTTGCGCTCATGGCTGAGTCTTAGCAGTTCTGCCCTTACTGTCTGCCGATTCTCGCAGAAGCTGAAGATAGCTGCGAGCGAGTACGTGATGTTTATTCTGAACCCCTACCGGATACAATCATCACATTTTACATTTTCTTTTTTACCAATCACATAACTGGAGTTGTCATGGACAAAGGATATAAATGCCGAGACCGGCTCTGGGTATGGGTTCTCTGGCATAGCCAGCCATGTGTCACAGCCGGCAGGGAGCAATGTCGGTGTGCGATCAAACATGCTTCAGCAGAGAGGCATCCTATCTATGTTCATAGTGCTAGATATCTATCCGAAGAACCTAGATCACGAGTGTAAACCTAGGACGTTTGATGTGACGGCGGGTCTCTTTCCTGAATGATAACCTTTCAGCTGGCGTAAAAACTTATGCTTATGCTACAAACTACCTTTCGAACTTCTATCCGCTATCCCTCAGGTGATACAAATTACATGCTTCGATTGTCGTTATTTCAGGACGCCAAAGCTTTCCCACACCCCCACTATCGTTATTGCTGACTGGCCTTACATGTGGATTGGCTTCGAGTAAGTGGCCATGGCCGCCTCTTTGAAAGCCTCAGCCAGAGTGGGGTGAGCATGACAAGTTCTGGCGATGTCTTCGCTGGATGCACCATATTCGAGAGCTAGGGTGGCCTCCGCAATCATTTCGCCAGCGTTGGGACCGATAATGTGAACTCCCAAAATTCTGTCCGTTTCAGGATCAGCCAGCATCTTGACCATACCCTCAGTGTCCAGGTTCGTCTTGGCGCGGGAGTTGGCGCTGAAAGGGAAGGAGCCGACTCGATAAGGGATGTCTTGCGACTTGAGGTCCTGTTCGCTCTGGCCAACCCACGCAACCTCGGGGTGGGTGTACATGACGGACGGGATGACGCCGTAATTGACGTGGCCGTGGCCCTTCTTGATGTATTCGACGACAGCAACAGCCTCTTCCTCGGCTTTGTGCGCCAGCATGGGTCCAAAGGTGACGTCGCCAACACATCGGATGTGAGGAATCTTGGTGCGGTACTCGGAATCGATAATGACACGTCCTCGCTCATCAAGGTCTAGACCAATGTTCTCCAGGCCCAGTCCGCCAGTGTAAGGTCTGCGGCCGATAGCGACTAGGACGACGTCGGCGTCGAGCTATTGAAGTAAGTCAGCAACTTTCGGCGTTCAAACAATTCACGCAATAAGTCTTACCGTCTCCGGCTTGCCACCCTTGGCAGAATCAACCTCCAGCTTGACCTTGTCGCCGCCCTTGTCGCCGCTGAGGACCTTGGTGCCCGTCTTGAAGGTAATGCCCTGCTTTTTGAGGATTTTTTGAGAGCTCTTGGCAATCTCAGCGTCCATTCCGGGGCCACCAATCTGGCCGAGGAACTCAACAACGGTCACCTTGGAACCGAGACGAGACCAAACGGAAGCCATCTCCAAGCCAATGATGCCACCACCAATGACAACAAGGGACTCCGGAATTTTATCGAGAGACAGCGCACCAGTGCTGGTAACGACGCGCTTCTCGTCGATCTCGAGACCAGGGAAGGGAGTAGCCTCGCTACCAGTCGCAATCAAAATGTTCTTGCCCTTGACAGAGGTCTCGCCACCGTCGTTGAGAGAGACCTTGATCTCGTTCTCGTTGACGAAAGTGCCAGCACCTTTGATATATTCGACGCCATTCTTCTTGAAGAGAAATTCGACGCCCTTGGTCAGTCCGCCAACAGCGGTGTCCTTGGCCTTCATGAACTGCTCTAGGTTGATCTGGACGTCGGAAACATCGATGCCGCGGTTCTTGGTGTCGTGTTTGATAGTGTGGTAAAGATGAGAGTTGTTAAGGAGTGCCTTGGAGGGGATACAGCCGACATTGAGGCATGTTCCACCGAGGGTGCCTCGCTTTTCAATACAGGCAACCTTCAAGCCCTCTTGACCGGCTTTGATAGCAGCAACGTAGCCAGCAACGCCGCCACCAATGACGACGAGATCGTTCTCCTCTAGAAACCGGTCAGTGGCGTCACAAGGACAACTTTCGGGTAAACATAACGCACCAGAGGCTGAGGCGTAGGCACGGCTCCATCTAGAGAGCTGGGGTGCGACGGCGGGCAGGCTACAAGCAGCTGTCAGCTTTGGAAGGGTGCGCCATGTCTATCAGGAGGCTTACGAGGGTTTTCGGAAAGCCGATTTGGCTGCAGCGCGCGGTATCAATCGGCTGGAGAGCATTATGACCAGTTCCGATGGATGCTCGGAGGCGGTGACAGGAGCAGAAAGAAAGACGACGGTGGTGATGGAGAGGGAGAGAATGCGCCGGGCTGTTGATGAACGGCGATTCACGGCAGGCGAGAGTGGACGGGTGGATGGGCGGATGAGTTTGGACGGGCTGCGGTTGTGCAAGCTTCGGATTGAATTGGAGCTCTCGGCCATTGGGGCACAATTTTTCGTGGCTGACGGGTACCTTTGGGCCACACCAAGGGTGGAGTAGTCAGCCGCCGCTTTTACTTCATAGCTCCTGGCTCTTCACGTTGACATACTGATGTCCGTAGAGACAACAGCTGAGGCATAAGTGGCAGGGGCACGTTGAGAGATTATTGAAGGACCACAGGGTCTTCGATTACTGTCCGGCCATACTAGAGTGCTAAGGCGTTTTGTTAGTGCTGATAAAGCGGCGTGAGGCCGATGTTGCATTCCACGACTAGTAGGCGAGCCTTTTTCTTATTACAGCGGCGTCTCCCAACGTTCTTTACTCACTGCTTTCTTATGCCGTTATCTCCCGCACTGGGGCACTATTAGCCGATGCTCGCCGACATCTCGACTTCCGACTTCGGTGCCGGTATATCCCACGGCCTTTGCTATAAGATACGGTGGGCGTTAAATAATAAGGACGCGAGTTCAAATTTTAATTCAAACTAAAAAAAAATTAAACCATACTAATTAAAGTTTTAATTTAATACTAAATAAATAAAAACTTTATATTTTATTTTAAAATATATAGTTTTATAAAAATATTATTATTTAATATTTAAAATAAAATTATATAAATAAATATATTATTATTAATAAAATAATACAAGAATATTATTATAAAAAGTCTAGCGTATAGTTATATATAGTTAAGGTAATACTTACTTAAATACGCTTATTAACTTATTTTTAAAGGCTTTTAATTAATATGTTTATTTAATTAATTTATAAAACATATTTTAAAAAAAAAAAATTTAAATTATTATAAGGATACCGCTGCCGCGCGCCACACTAGCTTAGCCACTATACGCTTAAGTAGCGACGGCTTAGCGAATTTTCGGCCTTACTAAACTAGGTTAAATTTTAAAAAATTAACAATAGCTTTATAAATCCTTAAACTTAAGTTTTAAAATTACGATAAGCCTATTTTTATATCTTTTTTAATTTAATATTACGATCGGCTAATCGTAATAAGGTTTATATTAATAAAAATCAAGGCTACGATATTCGTAAATAATAGTCGTTATAAAAATAGCTTTAGTAAAGCTATTATTTATAAATCGTAAGATAAGTAAGGCTTTAGTAATTAATCGTAGTTTTATTAAATAAGTTTTTAATAAAGATAGTTAAAAGTGATTATTAAATTTAATATAAGAATTAATTATTAAAAAAGTTATAAAAGTTTATTTTTAAACTTAGCTTAGACTATTTTATATATAAGTCTTAATCGTAAATATATTTTTTATAATATTTTATTTATTATTATTTAACCGTTTATTAAGCAATCGTCCGTTTTATATTTTTATAATTGCCTATTTTATTTATTTATAAATATCCGTTTTTTATTTTATTATACGATCGTAATTATATAACTTATTTATAATTTTTTCGTCCTGAGGGAGGCCGTTTAAGTTCTTATTTATTATATATATAATATAATAGCCGTTATAAGTCTTATAAGGCAGGGCCTTAATTTAATAATATATATTAAATCGTAATATTAGCTCCTCCCCTCAAAGGTTTAGTCCTTAGGCTTATAAGTAAATTATTCGTTCTTAAATTAAAGAATTATTAAGTATTTTTATTAAAATATATTAACGTTATATTAAATCCAATTAAAAAATCGAAATCGTAAATAGTTACGTTTTATTATTATTTATTATATATTATTTATTTATTTAATAAAAATATAGAAATAATACCGTATTTAAATTATCGTTTTTAGGGTATTCGTTATTTAGTTTTTTTTAATTTTAATATTTATAAAATATCTTATCGTTTAAGTATTTTATACGATATTTTTATTAATATTATTTATATTTATAAGTTTCTTAAGGACTGTTTTTTATAAGTCCCGATTAATAAATATAATAAATCGTTTAATAATAAAGTTCGATTATTTTAATTATAAAAAGTAAATAAAAGAGTCGCGGTTTTAAAAAAGAGCTATAGAGTTATAAAGAAAAGCTAAGGCTTATTAAAAAGTTTAAATTAAATTAAATAAGTCGTTATTTAAGTTAAAACGCTTTTGTTTTTAAAAGCGAATAATATTTAAAAAAAATCGTATTATATTAAAGGAATTTCTTAAGGATATTAAGAGTATTTTTTTAATAGCCTAGGAGGCGTAAATTAATAATATTTTTAATATTATTAATTAAAACGCCGTAATAGTTAAGAGTTTTAAGTTTAAATTTAATTTTAATACTCTTTAAGAAGTTATTAAGAGTTCTAAAGGTTTATAATAGGTTTTTATATATTATTTTTATATTTATAATCTTTTTATTTAATAAAGTATTTTTTACGTCTTTTTTTAATTTAGTAATCGATAACTTATTCAATTTTGTATTTTAGTTTATTAAGTTCAATAATAATACGATCTTTAGTATATAAGTTTTGTCGCAGGAGGTCTAGCGCACAGCCACGTGTGGCTGAGGTGGTACCCGCTTAAGTGCGCCTACTAACCCACTTCCTAGGCGCCCTCAGCCGGTATATTTACTTAATCGGTTTATAAAAGATTTTTTTAAAAAAATAAGCACTTTAAATTATAAAAACTACGTTTCTATACTCCTAGCTTATAATAGTTATAAGCTTAGTTTTTACGGACCTTTTTTTAAAATATAAGAGCGGACGAGTGTTTTTATTATTTCGAAACTTATAAAAGTACGAAGCGTTTATTAACGATATTAATGACTATTTAACTTTTTATATTTAATAATAGTTAATATTTTAATATAAGAGCGGATTAGTTAACTTAGTATATTAGTTTTTAAATATATATAAAAAACGTATTCGTTTAGGATCTTATCGATTTAAATATAAAGGACGTTAACGACGACGATATACGATTATTAAAAGGATTAGACTTTATTAAATTAATCGCTAAACGTACTATCGAATTAAAAAATAATTATTATAAATAATTAACTATTTAAAAGAACGATAGTAATAAAAGCGAAATTTAAACGCTTAATAACAATAAAGTCGATTAAATTTAAATTTTTTTAATTAATAAGCTTACGAAATTATATTTTATTAAGTTCGACGATATTAAAAACGAGTATAAACGATTTATTAAAGATTATATTAATTAAAATTAAATATAAATAATAATTATAGCGAGCTACTAAACGATTAAATCTTTTATTTTTTAAATAGTTAATTTGTAAAAGTTTATAAATACTTAAATAGAACTCTTATATAAAAATAAAATTAACCTTTAAGAGCTTATATATATATTAAGGCATAATTTAATATTTTTTAAGTTTATAACTTTTTTAATAATTTACGAAAAGTATAATAATATACTTTTTAAAGCTTTTTAAAATAACGTTTTTTTAATTACTTAATATTCTGATTAATATAAAGTATATAAGCGATTTCGGGCTTATAATATACTTAAGGTCTAAGGGGTTTTAATAATAAAAAACTTTTTTAAAGTTATTAAAACCCGCTTCGTACCGACCTAAGTAATATAAGTATTTAATAAACTTATTACGAATAAGAGTCTTAAGCGCCTTATCTTAATTTTAAAAAAATACGGACGAATTTTTAAAATTTTTTATTAAAAAAATTAGTTTTTAAAAAACGGTAATAAAGGCCTTAGCTTTTTTATTATTTTTAAAAGACGCTTAGATAAGCTTAATAATTAAAAAACGACGTTTAAAACTTATTTATATAAAAAAGATTATTATTAATCTTTATAAAATTATAAAAAAGTTTGAAAAGCTTTTATAAAAGCGTTTAAATATACGAAGGAGCTTATAAATAAAAAAACGGTTAAAATAAAAAATTAAATAATATTATTAATTTTTAATTATATTTAAGTTAAATATTAGGAAAAAGGGTAGCTAATTAGTAATATTAAAAGTATATGTTAAAAAAACCGAGGGGATAGTAAAACCCGTTTAAAAAATTATTTTAAAAGCGTCGTAGCGGTTATTATATTTAATAATAATAAAGAATTATAAAAAGGCGGTTTTATAAGCTTTTTAGTATTTTTAATATTTTTTAAAAAACGCTATGCTTTATTAAATAATATAGTTTATAATAGTTATAGAGGATATTATTTAGTTAATAATAAGGCTTTATTAAAAAAGGGTTTTTATAAACCTTATTTAAAAAAAGAATTTATAAAAATAGGTATTACCCGTATTTATATTATAAAAATAGGTACTAAGGTCCTTAAGAAAGCTTTTTATAATAAAAAGGGTTTTAATATTAAAGACCTTATTTTAAAAAACGTTACTATTATAAAAGGGTTTTATGTTAATATCGTTTTTAAAACGCGCCTATCGAAAATTAAAATCTAGTATTACGGCCTCGATACGACTTTACGTTTTAAGAATATAAATAAAAATATAATAATAGTTTAATTATTTAAAAAGGATAATCTTATTTTTTTTTAATATAAGCTTATTATTTATTATTTTATAGCCCGCTTTTTAGTATTAATAAGCTCTTTATATTTTATAATAACGGTTTAGTTTAATATTTTATTATATTATAAATTTAATTTTAATATAGCTTATATAAATAAAATAAATAATATAATAGTTTAGTATTTTTAAATTAGTTATTTAAAATTAAAAGCTTTTTAAAATTTAATCCGTAGCGCTCGGGGAGTAAATATAAAAGGGCTATTAAGGGTAGAATACGAGTACTACGCTTTTATATATATATAAAAAATAATTTTTAAATCCTTTTTAAAAAATCGAGCCTTAAGACTATATTACCGTATATTTTAAAACTTTTTTAATTTTTTAAAATCTTTTAAAAGCTATTTTTAATTATTTATAATTAAAAATAAATACTTTATAAAGCTCTTTAGATTCTTTTTAAAAAATAAATAAATAGAATCAGTTTTTAAAATCGTAAAAGTTTTTAAACTTTAAATACGCTATTAAAAAGGCTTAGTAATTTATAAAATCCGTATAAATAATAAAAAAATAATAATTGCTATATGTAAAAAAACCTTATTTTAAATATAAATAAAAAATAAAAAGATCGATCTTAAGCTCCTTTTTATGTATATAAAAGAATTAATAAAAGGGGGTAAGTATATAAAAAAAGAGGCGATTACTAAGGGTATTAAAATAAAGCTAATAGCTAAACTTTTAAAAAGCCTATAAAATAAATATATATTAATAAGAATATTCCTTTATAATATTTTATTACACTAAAATATAATTTAAAAATTACTTAACTAAATAAAAAAATAATAATTTAAATAGTATTTTAAATAATAAGCGCCTAAATTTATTTATAAAATAATTCGAGACCTATATTTATATTAAAAAGGCTTTTACGCTTACGGTTATAAAGTTTACTCGCTTTTAAAAGACCGTAAAAAAAAAATAAAAAAAAATATTATAAAATATTTCCGTAAAGGTATATTAAATACTTTATTAAGTACGTAGTAAATATTTATAACTTATATAAGATCTAAGTTTTTATATTTAAATAGGTAATAATTATATATAATATATACTTCGATAAGATTACTTTTTATTTAAAAAAGGATATTATAAAAATATTACCTATAACTACGGCTAGTTTAATTATTAAAAATATTTAAAAGCCCGTAGATATTATAAATATTATTTTTAAGTTTTTAAGCGCTTTAGATATAAGTAAAAGCGAGCTTATTTAAAAGATTATTAAACTTAAAATATTTATTTAATTAATTTAAACCGTAGACCCTACGCTAAGAGACGTCGAAGCGCTTAGGATAGCTTTTAAAAGAAAAGGAGGATTAATAACTCCCAAATAGACTTTTAATACCGAAGGTATATTAATAATTATAAATAAAAAACCGATTATTATAGAATTTAAAAGCTTAGGAATTATATTATAAAGTATATAAATAATTAATAATTTAGAAATAATATTTAATAATAATAACGGAACTAAGTACCTAGATTTAATATAATAAAAAAGGCCGAGCGGACCAGAGGCGTAGTTATTAACATTACTTTAATAAATTACGTTAAAGAAGAGGCGAAGAGGGACGGTAAAAGTATATAGGCCGCCTATATATAAGAGCGTACGGACTTAAAAAACGATAATAAATTTTATAATTATATATAACTTTACTAAGTAATTAAAAGGTATAAAGAACGGACTTTTAAATAGCCTAAATTAAAATCTTTTATAAACCTACTTCTTTAATTAAAAAGTACGATATTGCGATTATAATCCTATATACCGTACACTTTATAAAATATTATAAGCCGTAGTATAACGTAATTAAGTTAGACATAATACAACTATTAATTAAGAAGTAATATATACTAATAATTTTTTTAAAAACTTTAAAAAGCTAAAAAGAATTTTTTAAGTTTTTAAATTATTTATAAAAGCTTTTTATTAAGGTAGCTCGTAAGGAATTAAAAAAATTAAAAAAAAAAGAAACTTAAATAGTTATTAATTATTTAAAAGTATATATAAAGCTATTTTTATTAAAATAGATATTTACGTATAAGCTCGATTAATATAATAAACTCGAACGTTATAAAGTACGGATCTATATTCGTAGCGACTTATAGCTAACTACGATTTATAATATATACGTAGTAACGCTTATAATTAAGATTTTTAAATTAATAATAGCCTTAATAGTATAGTTCGATTTAAAATTATTTTAATATAATATTATAAATACTTTTCTAAATGTAGAAGTTAATAAGTACGACGAATTAATTATTTATAAGTTTTTAAATAGATTTAAAATCGATAGGAAATACGTTTAATTTAAAAAAGCTTTATACGAACTTCGCGACGCGCTTTATTTATAATATAAAGCGTTTTTAAATATATTTAAAAGCTTAGGCTTATTTTTAATAACTAAAGATCTTTATATATATTAAAATCCGAATTATAAAATTATTATTATTTTTTATATAAACGATATTTTTATATTTTTTTATAAAGATTATAAATAGTATACGGCTATTATTATTAATATTATAAAAATAATATACGAATTATAAGATAAAAGATTTATAAAATATTATTTAGGAATTCGGATTATATAAAGTAAAAAAAATAAAAAGATCTATTTTATATATAACGCTTATATAAAAAATATAGTTAAAAAGTTCGACCTTATAAATAATATTTATCTAACTACGCTATTATTTACGGGCGATTTAAAAGCGTATAAAGACTAATTTATACTTATATAAATAAAAGTATACTAAAAGAAAATAAGATCGGTCTTTTATATTTTAATATTAATATATCCGGACTATACATAGGCGGTTTTAACGTTATTTAAACATTTTAAAAACCTAAGTCCTAAATACCTTCGGGTAATAAATTAGGTTATTAAATATTTATATAGGATACGCTATTTAGCGATTTGTTACGGCGCATAAAGGGGTAAAATTAGTTAAGAATTTAATTATAACCTACCCTTATTTATAACCGGCGATACTTTTTTTATAAATAATAAAGCTATAAAAAGGTTATTATAAAGGTATATCGTAATTTTTTTAATAACCTAATCTAATAAAAAGCGTCTAAATAATTAATAATAACGACCTTTATAACTAAAATAGAGCTCTTTTATTTATAAAAAACTATTAAAAAGATAATAGCGCTATAAAGACTTTTTCGTAACTTTATATTTGATTTAAAAACCTTTTATATAGTTTATTATAATAATAAATAAATAATTAGATTAATAATAGCGGATATAGAAAGGGTTTTTATGCGCTTATATTATATAAATATTTAAAATATATAGTTCTATTAAAAGTACGCTATTAGCTATTTAAAAATTAAATATATAGTTACAAAAGATATATTAATAAACGGTCTTATAAAAAACCTAATTAAAAAAAAGTTCTTAAGTTTTAAAACTTATTTAAATTTAATAAACGTACGAAGAATAGTTACGAAAAAAATATAAGCATAGGAAATTAATAATTTAATTATAGTTCGAACCCCGAAGGGCGTTTATCGGAAAGTAACCTGCCCCATAAGGCTATATTAAATAAAAATTAATTATTTTATAAGGTTATATTAAAAATAAAAATAATAAAAATAAAAACGATAGTTTTAAAAAGCGTATTTAACTATTATTATTAACGGCGGCGTAAATAAAAAATTTCTTTTTTAATAATATTAAAAATATAACGGTTTTTAATAATAAAATTAGTAAAATATATAAAAACGTTATTATTATTATTTTATTAAAAAGAATTACTTATAATAGTAAACTTAGCTTTTTTTTTAATTTTTTTAAAAGCGAGAGAGGATTTAAAGTTTTTAGTTTTATAGACGGCGGAGCGGGCGTAAGTAAGAGTTTAGTATTATTAATTAAAAGCTTATAAAACAGATTTTTAAAGACTTACGTAGGAGTTAATAAAAGGGTTATTAATTAAAAAGCTTATTAAACGAATTATAAAAAGGTAGATATTAAATAAAATAATAATATAAATACGACCGTTTTAAAAATACTTAGCGTATTTATTTTTAATATAAGAGGCCTTTTCCGTAGTAATAAAATACGTATAATACGCTTCGGTACTTTTATTAAATTTTATTAAAGTAAGGTAAGAAATATAAAGAACGGGATTTAAAATATTAAGCTTTTTTTTTATATTTTTTTTTATTATAATAGCTTTACTTTTAGCTTTATTTTTAAATATAACTATAAGTAAAGCCGTACTGACCTTAGATTTAGTTAAGGATTTAACCGTTTTAATAAAGGTAGTATAGATATTAATACTTTTTTTTTATTTATAAATTATTTAAATACGTTAAGAATAACGTTTTAAAAAGTTTAAAAAAAAAAATTTATAAGCCTTAGCGACGGCTTTTTTAAAAGCGTTATTAAAAACGGCCTTACGGTTTATTTTCTTAACCCGCTACTTAAGCTATTAATATAAGAGCTTTTTTTTTTTAAAATTAATAAAGTAAAAATTAGAGGAGGTTTACGACTCCTCCTTTTTTTTTACCTCCTCCTTAAGGTTTTAAGGCCTTTATTAATAAGCTCGTTAGCCTCTTTTTTAATAATGGCCTTAGCGGCGGCGTTAATAGTGCGTTTAATAGCGGCGGCGGCGTAAGTAGCGGCCTTCTTAACCTTAACGGCGTAAGCGGCCTAGGCGCGCTCGGCGGCGCCTTTTTTAATAAAAGTAATACCGGCTATTATATATATATATATATTTAATTACTATATTATAATTTATTAGCGTTAAAAAAGGGTTGCGCAAGGCTAAAAACTAGCCTAAAAGATTTATAAAAACGATTTATAAAAAGGTTAAAAAAGAAAAGAGATTTAATAAAAAGGTAAGTAATAGAAAAAAGGTATTTTTATTATTTATTAGCCTACTTAGGTAATAACTTAACGACCGACCTTATAATAATTTATTTACTAATAAATACATATAATAATAATAATAACGCGTTTATATAAATATATTATAACGCTATTATTTATAAAATAGTATAGGATTATTATTCCTAACAAGTTCTTTTTATTAAACTTATTTTCTTTTATTAATTATTTTTATATTTATTTAAAAAGGATATAAAAAGGATTTATATATGCGATTTAATTATAAATAGCTTTATAATTAAGGGGGTATATCGTAAGAGGTCTAGCGTATAGCTATATATAACTAAAGTAGTACCTATTTAAATACGCTTATTAACTTACTTCCTAAGCGCCCTTAGCCGGTATATCTACCTAATCGATCTATAAAAGATCCTCTCAAAAAGATAAGCATTTTAGACTATAAGAACTACGTTTCTACGCTCCTGGCCTGCAACAAGTTTTTAAATACCGGCTCTAGGAGTAAGATATAAAAAACCGGGTAATATCGTATCGTATTTAAGAGTTTTAATTTAAAATTAATTAATAAATTTTTTTTAATAATTTCGAAAGGTTTAAATTTTTTATAATTTAATTTATCGCTTAGTCGTTTTATTTTAATGTTATAGCGAAGGAGGTATATATTATTTCTTTTTTTTAAAGTTAATTTACTAATTTTTAATTTATTAATATATTTTTTTATTCGCTATTATATAAATTCGAGGTTTAGGAAGGCTTTTTTTTAGATTTTTTTAAGTTTATTTATGTTTATTACGGTTTTTATAGCTTATGGTCCTTTGCGTGTTTTTTTATATATAGTTAATTAAAATCCGTAGTTAAAGTAAAAAAGGGATTTTTTTATATTTTTATTAATTACGCTGTTATATATAAACTAGGCTATTAGTAATAATATTACTTAATTATCTTAGTTATAATTTATATAATAGCGGAGGTATATTTTAAGAATTTAGTTAATTCTTTTTATTTATTTATCGGTTTATAAATAAAAAAAGGTCGATAATTTATAATCTATACCGAGCTATAAAATTAAAAATCTTTAAAACTTAATAATAAATAACTTATCTTTATTAAAAACTATTTCCTTAGGCAAACCGTAATTAATAATAACTATTTTAAAAAAGGTATATACTAATTTTTTAATATTATTTACTTTTTTATATAATATAAAATAAGTAAACTTAATAAGTCGGTCGACGATAATTAAGATATTATCGTATTATATATTCATAAGTAGTTTTTTAAACTTTAATAATTTAATAATAAAGTTTTAAAAAATTAAATACTATACTTTTAATAGTATTAATAAAAGTTATAGCTCTTTATAAGGCTTATAAAGGCTATTTTTATTTTTTTTATAAATATCGTAGCCCTTAATAACTTTAACGATTTTTATTCTTATAACGGTTTTATTATAATATTAATAAATCCGTTTTTATATCTTTATAATACCTTAGTAACTATATACTCGAGTATTATAAACTTTTATAATAAGCTTAGGAATTATTTTTTTAAACGGGCTAGTATTAACTCTTCTAGCTATTATAAAGAGTTTTATAATAGGTATAAAATTACCGTTATTGTTATATTTAAAGATTACTTATATTTCTTTAAGGACCGTAATTTTATAATTAAATCGTTTACTAAAAGCGTTTACTCTACCGTTTTTTAAACCTTTTTAATAAATAATTCGAAAATTAAATTTTAATAAAAATTCACTTTATTTAATTTATCGTTTATTTAAATTCTTATTTATCATAAAATTCGTAAGGTTTTTATAATCTATATAAATAATAACTTTATATTTAATATTTAAAAGCTATAGTCTCTATTTTTTAAAAGTTTTAATTATAATTATTAATTTTTTATTATAAATTTGTTAATTTAATTCTACTCTATAAAATATTTCAAAATAAAATATATAAAAGTAAAGTACTTTTTATTAATCTCGTTATTTTAAAATAACTTTTATAATAAAATCCGAGGCGTCGATCTTAACTTTAAACAATTTTTTTAAATCTAGGATTATAGTTATTAATTCTAAAATAATTAAGTCCTTAACTTTATTAAAAGCTTTTTTATATTTTTTATTTTAAATAAAGGTTATATTTTTTTTATTAAGTTATTAAGAGGTTTAATAATATTAGCGTAGTTTTTAAGGAATCGTTAGTAAAAGTTAACGAATTTTAAAAATAATTATATGTTTTTAATGTTAATAAGTATAGGTTAGTTTTTAATTATTATTATTTTAAATATTTATATATAGATTTATTTTAATATGATTATATAGCTAAAGAAATCTATTTTTTATATATAAAATTCGTATTTATTAAGCTTAGCGAAAAGCTTTATATTTTAAAGTTTTTAGAATATTATATAAACGTGTTTTTTATATATCTCGAAATTAAAAAAGAAAATAAAGATATCGTTAAAATAAACGACTATGAAGATATCGATATACTTCCTAAGTATATAATTAATTATTATTTAAAATATAGTGGGTACGTTAATAAGTTTAAAAGGCATAACTAAGTATTTATAAAATCCTTTATAAGTTCAGAATACCGTCTTCTATTTATTTCCTTTTTTAATTTTAATTTAATTAAATACTCCTTTAAGGTTTATTATAATAAACTATTAAGCTCCGTATAATATTTCCTTAAGTTCTACGATAAGGGGTAATAAATAATAATTTTTTTTAATAATTTTATTAAGTTTTTTATAATTAATTATAAGTCTAAGCTTTTTTTTATTTTTCTTAAGTATAAAGAAGATTAGTATTTTTATTAGAGAAAATAATAATTTAATATAACCTTTTTTAAATTTATTATTAATATACTCGTTAAGTTCGTTACGTTTAAATTAATTTATAAAGTATAGTAAATAAAACTTAGGTTATATTTTTTTTTTAATTCGATCTTTATATTTTAATTATTATATTTTAATAATTCTATTTTTTTTTTAAAACGAATAGTTTTATATAAATCCGATATTTTTTAAGTATAATTTAGAATAGGTCCGATCCTTGATCGTCCGTATTAAGTACGAATATTTTAATAAGTTTTATCGTTTTAATAAAGGCGATATATTTAATTTATTTTTGTTTGTTAAGTATTATATAAGACTTATTTAAACCCTTTTTTTTAAATCGTTTAGTAATTAAGTTTATTTAATAAAATTAGCCGGTTTTTTAATTTATTTATAAATTATACTTTCGTAACTATAAGATTCTTAAGATAACGTCGGTATCTCCGATTTTTATAATATTATATTTTAATTATTTTAATTAATTATTAATATATATTATAAAATATATAGTCTTTTAGTTAATATATCTGTTGTTATAATTAACTTATTTTTTTTTTACTATTTATAAAATATATAAGTTCGTTTTTTATATTTATAATAGTTTATATTTATTTACCGTTCTTAGTAAGATAAAAATTCTTTAAACGCCGTTATCGATAATAATATTTATATTATATTCGTTTATTTAAAGTTTAAATCGTAAATATTTTTTATTAAGGAGTGTTATAAAATATAAGAATTTATTTATTTTAGCCGTTTTTTATTGTTCCTTTACGATTAACGTGCTTAGTTTTTTAATATTTTAAAAGCTAGTGCCCGTCTTTTTTTTATAAGCCGTTCGTAATTAATTACTAAATTAGGACGCCTTTATTTTTTAATAAATAAATATAATATATTAATAATATCGTAAATATCGTTTATTTTTTTATTAATAGGTTCTCTCTTTTTAAAAAATAATTTATAGTTTTTAAATACTTTAATATTAAATTATATATTTAAAATATATCGGTTATATAAATAGTTTTTTAAATCCTTAGTAAGCTAATTTAATTCTTTTTAAAAGCTTATAGATTCTTATTATTTTAACTACTTATTTAAATCGGCTTCTTTTTTAGTAATAAAATTGTTAATATTAAATAGTATTTTATAATTAATTTTTAATTAAGTACGTTGTTAAGCGACTTTACGAGGTTTGTTTAAGTTATAAAGCGATTATTAACTTATTAGCTATTCGTAATCCGATATATTAATATTATCTAGGAGGGGGTTATAGTTTAGTCCCTCAATATTAGATTTTATAAATATATTATTAATAGTTTTTTTACTTAAGTTATTTAATTTAATACTTTTTTTAAACGCAGGGAAGTTTTATTTTAAATAGAGTATATTGTCTTTTGTTATTATTTTAAGTTATTTATATATTTATTATTTTAAAATAATAAGGATTATTTTTATAATTAGATATTAAAGAATATAAATATTTATTATATAATAGGCCTCGCTTAGTTCCTTAATATATTAATAATAACGTTCTTTTAATATCTAAAGTCTATATATTAAATATATAATATCTATTTCTTTATCGATTTCGTATTTTAATTAAAAAAGGTTTTTTTTTGTTTTAGCTTTTAGTCGTTTTTAGAGTCGTTATTAAAATAGGATAAATATTACTTTTATATCTAATCGCTTTTTCTTTAATAATCGGCTAGCTTTATAATAATTAATTAATATACGGATATAATCTTTATTATAATTTTTTATTATTAAAAAGCGATATTCATAATATTAAATTATTTTATTAAGTATTTATCGTATTATATAAATAAATTTATTTAAAATCTGTATTTTATAAGCTAAGATCTCGTTTTTTAATTAAAATAAGTCGTTTTTATTTTTAATTATTATCTTTTTTTTTAATTTATTTCCTATTATTATAAAAGTTTACGCTTAGTTAAGAAAGCTAATAGGTTATGTCCTAACTATTTCGTATATTATTAATAATATTTAAATATACTTTTTATTATAGTTTTTAATAGTTTTAAAATATTAAACTACTTTTTATTTATTTATTATAATAAAGGTCTTATTAAAGGGTTTTTTAGGGTATTATCTTAATTATCCTTTATTATTTCGGTAGGTGAGGTAGTTATTGTTATAGTATACGGTTTAAAAGAGTGATTTATAAGGTATTTTTTTAAAAGTAATATTAATTTATTTCTTAAGGATAGGTCGTTATTAAATTTATTTAAGCTATTTATAATTTTTAGTTATATATCTTAGTTTATTATAGTTATAATATTTAAATTTTTTTTTTAACGGGATTAGTTTTGTTTTGTTATATTAAGGTTTATAAATTTGTTATATTATTTATAAGCGGTGGTTTATTAGGGATTATTATTTTTGTTATAACGGTATTTTTAATTAAAGTTATGTTAAGGTTATTATTAATATTTACGTTTTAAATTAGGTTTTTATCGTTATTTTTTTTTTTATAAAAACGGTTATTAATTTTAATTATAAGTTTAGTATATTAAAAGAAATCGTTTAGTTTGTCGATCTTAATAAGTTCGTTTTTAATTTTATTTTTTAATCCTTAATAAAATATAAAAATTTTAATATCGTTAATAAGATTAAGTTAAGTATTAAGGCGTTTAAACTCGGCTAAATAGTTTTTTATTAATTTAATTTATTAAAATTATAATATATTACGCTTAGCTTATTATTTTTTATTTAGATTTTAAAAAAACGATTTAAAAGCTTTTTCGAACCTATCGAAATTATAATAAATATATCGTACTTTGATAGAGTATTTATTAAAAGTTTTTTTTTTAAAATATTTTTTTTAAAAGGGTTCGAATTATTTAAAAACTTATTTTTTAAAAAAGCTAATAGTATATACGACCTTCTCGATTTCGTTATTAAAAATTTTTTAATAAAAATTCTAAAAGTTTTTAATTTAAATTAAGAATCTTTTTAAAGTTCTAAAGGTCCTATTAAAAGTAATAAGTATATTAAGTTTAAGCTTTTATTATTTTTTATTAAAAAGGGTAATAACGATATTAATAGTATTTTAAAATATATTTATTTAATTAATAAGGTTTAAGGCTTTTTAACGTTTATTTTTAAGTTTTTTAAATATAATATTAAATATTTTTTATATTTCGGTAATGTCGCGGTCGTTTTTGGCTTAAGCTTTTATTAATCGGGTAGTAATAGTATTAAAGAGGTTTATTAATTTTTTATTATATTAAATACTTTAATTAATAATACGGTGTATTTAGGCGTACGTTATCTTATTAAAGACCGCGTCCCCGTTAAAGTTATATTTAATATTAAATATCTTTACGTCTCCTTTAGCTTAAGCTAGCTTAGTATTTAAAGCCTAGGGCTTTTTATTTTTATTAAAAGAGGATTCGATAAATATTATTCGTATTATTTAGTGAGTTTTTATAGAATCGACTTATTAAATAGGAGTAATTAAAGTATTACGATCGGCTAATCGTAATAAGGTTTATATTAATAAAAGTCGGGGCTGCGATATTTATAAATAATAGTCGTTATAAAAATAGCTTTAGTAAAGTTATTATTTATAAATCGTAAGATAAATAAGATTTTAATAATTAATTATAATCTTATTAAATAAGTTTTTAATAAAGATAGTTAAAAGTAATTATTAAATCTAATATAAAAATTAATTATTAAAAAAGCTATAGAAATCTGTTTTTAAACTTAGCTCGGGCTATCTTATATATAAATTTTAATTATAAATATATTTTTTATAATATTTTATTTACTATTATCCGATTATTTACTAAACGGTCGTCCGTTTTATATTTTTATAATCGCTTATTTTATTTATTTATGAGCGTCCGTTTTTTATTTTATTGTACGATCGTAGTTATATAACTTATTTATAGTTCTTTCGTCCTAAGGGAGGCCGTTTAAGTTTTTATTTATTATATATATAGTGTGGTAGCCGCCGTAGGTCTTATAGGGCAGGGCCCTAGTTTAGTAATGCGTGTTAGGTCGTAATATTTAAGTACTTAGCTATATTATTATAATTATAAAATTAAAACGTATTAAAATAAATAAAAAGTAAAAATAAATAAAAAAACAATTATAAAAATATTACTACTAAGTATTATATTAACTTAAATATTTTATGTTTAAAAAATAATAATTTAATAACTTTTTAACTTTATTAAACTAAATTAAATTTTAAAAAACCTATAATAATTTTATAAATTTTTAATATAAAAATACCGCTGCCACGCGCTATATTAACTTAGTATTTTTATATTTAAATAGCGACGGCTTAATAAATTTTTTACCTTATTAAATTAAATTAAATTTTAAAAAACTAACGATAGTTTTATAAATTTTAAAATTTAAATTTTAAAATTACGATATATTTATTTTTATATCTTTTTTAATTTAAATATTTTATTATATTATTATAATTCTTAAGTTTTTATAAATTAATATAATAAGTATAAAAAAAATATTAATATAATTTAAAAATAACGGATATAATAATTAATAAAACGGCGAAAATATATTTAATTTTTTTAATTATATAAATATAAATATTAATAAATTATAAATATTATTTATTATAATAAGCCGAGGCCGACGTATTATTGATAAATAAATAATTAAAAAAATACTTTATTTAATAAATAGAAAAATATAAAAAGCTAATAATAATCTAATTAACGACCTTATTATTTAATATTAATATAAAATTAAAATTTTTAGTAATAAATATATTTTATAAAATGCTTTATTATCGCCTTAATAACGCAATATAAGAGATAATATAATATTAAAAACCTAAGTAATAAATTAAAACGCTATTATTTTATAATTTATAATAATATTAAAAAAGAATTTATAAATTAATTATTAAAATTATAACTATTTAATTTATTAAAAGAGTTATAAAAAGCTTTTTATTATAATTATTATTTTTTTAATAAAAACGTAACGATAATATAAATAAGTGTCGGATTAGAAGCCTAATTCGACCTCGAGTCAGCGCTAGCGTAGGGGCCATCTAAGGGTCTTTATATTAACGTTTAACCGGCGATTTAATTAACGATTAAAACCTTTTTTTTCCACTTTACGTAAAGATTAATATAAAAGTAATTAACTTTTTATTATTATAATTCGATTAAATAAATAACTTTATAATTACGTAAATTAATATTAATTAATAGTTTAACTATTATTATAAATTAATAAAGCTATTATAAAATAAAAAAGGCGACTTTTTAATACCGTATAAGATAAAAAAATCGTATTATTTTAACTTTTTATAAAGACTAAAAGAAACGACTTTTTAACGTCGTACGGAATAAAAAATTTTCGATTTTCTAAATTTTTATTAAAAAAAGGCGTTTATTATATTAATAATGTTTTTAAATAATCTATTAATAAAACCGCTTAGGTTAATTACTAATTATTAAAAAAATCCTTCTTTTTTATACCTTTTTAATTTTAAAAAACCCTTTTTTTTACTTTTTTTTTTATTTATTTTTTATAATAAATATGTAAATTTATTTATTTTATATTTATATTAATTATAATCGGATCGCGCGATATTTATATTTATTTTATAGTTTATAAAATCTAAATATAAAATAAAAACGTAAATAATAAATTATATAATTTATTTAATTTTATAAACGTAAAAAATAAGCCTTTAATAAGGATATATATAAGCGCTGTACGATTAATAATTAAAAAAATCTTTTAAATAAATCATATTTACGCTTTATAATAAAAGTAAAAGTAAAAAAGGCAGCCCTAATGAACTTAAAATATATAACGATTAGATTAAAAAAGAGATTAAAAATATAGGGTAAACCTCGTAGGATCTTATTTAATTTAACCTCTTTTTTAACTCTTTTACTACTTTTTTAAATAAATAAATAGAATACTACTTTAATAACGATTTATAAATAAAAACGAGGCTATTATAAAAATTTTTAAATTTAATTAACCTATTATAAGTATTTATTATATAAAGGTAATAAGTATCCTTATAATTTAATAATAAGCGTTAAAAGAAAAGGCTAAGGCTAAAGTAATCTTAAAAAAAAAAGATTAAAAACGGATTTAAAACGGTCTTTTTATATTTATTAAAAAGAAATAAATTATTAAATAATAATAATTTGTTTAATAAACGTATACACTTCCCGGGTATTTATTTAAAAAGAAACGTATATATTTAAAACGTTATTAAATTAATTATAATTTATTTTAATAAAATATAATAAAACCGTTTAAATTAAATAAAAAAAGCTTATAATAATTAAAAACGGTATTAAAAGCTTATTTATAAAATAAAAGATAAATATAAAAAAATATTATAAAATAAACCTAAGGCGCGGGAATTAATTTAATTTTTAATAATAAGTCGAGCGACGATAAAAGGTTATTATTACTATTTTTAAACAAGTTAAATTTTAGTATATTAAAAATTAATATAACGATCGTTTTAAATTTTAATATAGGCCGTAATACGACCTTAAGCGAGTTAAGCTAAACGTAAGTAAAAGTATTTATTTTAAATTAATAAATTACTATTAATATCTAAATATATTAAAAAAAATAGTTATATAATGATACGGACGATCTCGGTAATAATTAAATTAATACGGCGTTACTATTTATAATCGAAATATATTATAAATAAAATTTAGCTAAGCGAACTTTATTTTATTATATAATTAATAACCTAGGCTATTAGCCTAACGATTAATTTAAATTCGTAAATAAATAGATTATTAAAAAGTTTAATAGATTTATTTATAATAATAAGGTCTTATTAAACTAAACGCTAACGAAATAGTTTTATAAAACCTTTATAATAACGGTTTAAATAACTAATTTCTTAATTTAATTTAAAACGTAAATTAACTAAGTAATTAATCGATTTAAATAATTCATTTAACAGATTAAAGAGCCCGAATTTTTATTTAAAATTATAAACGGAGCTATTTCGGCTTTAAAATCTATACTAATTAAAAAGATATTATTAAAAATAAGGTTATTATTATTTTTATAAACTTTTATTATAGGTAGCAAATCGTTAGTAAAAACGAGGCTATTTAACTTTATTTAATTAAATAAAAATATTAAATTGCGATTAATTAATTATAATTAACACTGGTTTAATCCCTTTTTTTAAATAAGCCGTAAAGATTTAAATTTAAAAGCGGCTAACGTATAATAACTAACCGATTTAAATAAAATCTTTTTTAAAAAAAAGAAGTATTTAAGGGGAAAATATAAAGTTTTATAAGAGATTTTAATTATATTTTATATTAATTATTAAAAAACTAAAATCTAAAACTATTAATATTATTTAAGAATTATTATCGTTTTTATTGAAAAAGCTAAAGAATATTATTATTAAATCATATATATATATAATATTTAATTAAAACGACTTTATTACGATTATTAACGCTTTTTAAAGCCGTTTTAAAATTAATAATTAAAAAAAAGGGCTTCTTATTAAACTTAAAACCTTATCGTTCGGATTAATAATAAAAAAAATAAAAGGTAAACTAAAAATAAAAATCTTTAAAAAGCTTATTTTATAGATCGATAAAATTAATAAAACCTTATTAATAAAGGGAATTAATAAATAAAAGGTCGATTATTTATTAATTATAATTTTACAAGTTAATAAAATAATATTTATTTTATTAAACTAGCTTAATAATTATAAAGCGCTTTATATTTAATTTAAAACCGGGTTTAATATTAAAACTAAAATACCTAAATAATAATAATTTTAGATCGATGAAGAATTATATTAATAATATTAAATTAACCGTATTTATAACGGTAAAAGAAAAAAAATTAAATACGGCGCCCGATTATAAAATTAAAATAAAAAAATAGCTCCGGACGGCCTTTAAAAGCCTCTTATAATAAAGTTCCATAGATTTTAAAAGTACTATGTATATTAAAAAAAAGGCTATTAATTTAATAGTTATTTAAAAAAAAACCGAAGTATACAAGCGATATAAAAAGGTAAAAAGAACCGTTAATAAAACTAATTTAATTAAATATAATTAGTTTTTTATTGATTATAAAAGTAAATCGCCCGAGGTTATAAACTTTATTATAAGGTTTAAAAATATAAAAAATCTAACCGTTTATTTAATTAATAATAATAAGGATCTAAACGTTTTAAATAAGACTTAATAGCTTTATTTTACTTTGTTAATAACTAATTATTTAATATTTAATAAAAAGCAAGCCGTAGAAGTTTTAAATAAATAAGCTTTCCTTTACGACTAGCTACGATCTATTAATAAAAAGATTACTTAACCTCAAAACTTTTTAATCTAATCTAAAATAAAAACCTCTTATTTTTAACTTTAAATAAATAAAAAAAAAGGTAATTTTAAAAAAAAAATAGGCTTAGTAATAGCATTAAAACCTTTTTTATATAATTTAATTAACTAAATAAAAAGGATCGTATAGATTTATTTTATTAATAATCGATATGAATTAAAAACTTTTTGAAAGATTATATTAAATATAAGAGTTTTAAAATAATTAATAAAAAGAAAAAGGTAGTTTTAAGTTTTAAAAAAAATTTATTTAGCTAAATTTAATATTACTAAAGCCGGTATCGTTAAGATTACGTTCGGACTAAATAAATAGCTCGTCGGGATTAAAATAGTTAATATTTAAACCTAATTTAGTATTATAACTTTTTATATATTATTTATTAATATTTTTTTTTTATACTTAGTAAATATAAATCGCTTTAATATTATATTTAAAAACTTTATAAATAAGATTATTAATAGTAAAGCTTTTAAAATTATTAAATGATAATAAGGCTACGTTTTTATAAAGTTTAAGACTAATATTTTATTAATTTGTTATTTTATAAAGACTAAACTATAGCGCTTTTATTAAAGGTTCGGTTATTTATCGGTTTAAAAGTTTTATACTCTACTTAAGTAATTAAATAACGATATTAAAATCATAATAATAAAATATTTAATTAAGTTCTATTATTAATATTAAATAAACGTATAAAGCCCGCGGCGATTTAAATTTAAAATTTATAACGAGCTTAACTTTAATTAAAAAATAATAATAAACGTTTTTTATTTAAATAGCTAATTAGTTTTTTATATAATTAATTTAATTACTTTTTTCTAAATAGGGTAGTTTTTTACTGATTTTTATATAAAAACGGTTTAAGTAATATTAAAAGCGTAGTAAATTAATATATATTAAGGCCTACCTAATAATATACAAATTAATACCAGAACGAATTTTAAATTTATTAAATTTAAAAAGAATATTAAATTATATAAAATCCAATTAAAAATAATATTAGTTAAGGCCTATTATAATATTAATAAAATCAAATAAGCTTATTAATAGTTAAAAAAAGCGTTTAAAATTATTAAAAATAAAAGCCTTAATTTTATAAATAATAATTATTTATAAATAGTATTAAAGTATTATAATAATACTACCGGATTATAAGGTTTAATTTTAACGCTATTAATATTTAAATTATATTTTAAAACTACTACTTCGTCGCCGCCGTCGCTTAATATTATTTAAAAAGTATAAATAATTAAGAAAGTAATACGAACTTTATAAGATCTAAGGGTAAAAAGGTAGGTTAGCGAAGCCTTAGTAATATATAACGGGCTTAATATATTATAAAATCTTAATATTTTATTAAATTTAAATATATAAATTTAGAAAGATATTATAAATAAATAGACTAGATTATATAATTTAATCTCTATCGATAAGCGCTTTTATATAATTATAAAAAATCGAGACTAACTATTTAAAGTCGTAATAACGGCGATCCGATTATATAATTAAATAAATAAAAAGATAATTTATAAAGAAAAAAGAAAAGAGTTAAAAGAGGTCGAATAGTTACCTCTTATTTAAAAAAGTAAAGATTAAATCGATTAATTAAAAATCGTTTTTAATAAGATTATCGTAATTAATAAATTAGATAATTAATTATTAAATCCGCCGCGACGGCGGCAAAGTCGGCTTTAAAAAAACTTAATTCTATAGCTTTTTAACTATAATAGATTAATTAATAATTATATCGATATTTTCTATTTAGCTAAAAAAAAGAATTTCGAACTAGCTTTTAAACTATAAAAAAAAAGGATTCTTATTATAAAAAGTAAGCCTTACGAGGCTTTAAATATCGTTAAAATAAAAACCTTACGAAATCGAAGTATATATCGCTTTATTTTATACGATCTAAATAAATATACTAATCTATAGATTTTTAAATTATATATAATTTAAAAAATTAAAAATAAAAGAACTAATACGCCGTATAAAAAATCTCGTTACGTAATCTAAAAATATAGCGATATTAAAAAAATAAAATTTTTTATATAATCGCCGACGGTTTAAAAAAATAGCTAATAATTAATACTAATTTTAATCCTTTTTTTTATTCAAAACGGATATTATATATAAAATAAAGATATTACGTAAATATATACGCAATCCGCTACTAATTTAACATAAAAAATCTTTACTTACTTTTTAAAAAAAATAATTAGTAAATATTTAAAAAGTACGATTATCGAAATACTTAAACTATTATATAAATTAATAAAATCGAAAACCTATTAATAAGCGACTTATTACGATTTCTATATTAAATAGCTAAGTATAATTATATTAACTTATAATTTATATTTATTAATTTTTAATTATTTAAAAGGACTTTATAGGATTATTAATATATAAACCGACGATATATTAAGCGTATTTAATATCGAATTTATATAAAAGGAAAATAAAAAGTTTAAAAAGGCCGGATTTATTATTAAATTAAAAGAGATCTTTACTACTAATTATTTACTAACGTTTAATAGCGGGATCTTTATAATTAAAAGTAATACCGTTATTTTTTATTAAAAAAATAAAAAAAAAATTACTTTCGTTAACTTTATATTATTTAATTAGTAAAAAAAATATTAAATAAAATAAATAAAAAGATCGTATATTATTAATATTTTTTAATTAAAAATAACGTTCGATACCGTAAAAGTAGCGTAAATTATAAATTTAATTAAAAAAAATATTATTATATTAAATAAACGGCTAAGTTAGTAAATAATAAACTTAGATCGCGGGCTAATTTATTATTTATTAAATTTAGCCTTTACTAAGCTTTATATTTTTATTAATAAATCGTTTATATATAACGTAAATCTAACCTCTTAACTTAAATATATTATTATTTTAATAAACGAGGTTATAAAAGACGACGAATTTATAATATACGGCAATATCGTTTATTATTTATTAATTAAAAATAAAAAAATAATTAAAAGCGTTTTAGCCTCTAAGGTCTACAGGATAGTTAATAATATCGACTTTACTTACGCGATCTCTATTATACTTAAACGGATTATAAATCGATTAACTTTATTTATAATACTAACGATTATTTATATAGATTTTTATTTATTATATAAATGCCTCGTTAAGCTAGGTACTATTAAAAAAAAGAGGCTAATGATCGATATTATAACTTTATAATAATTATATGAACAAAATAAGATTTTTAAAATCCGTTAAATTAATAACGAAAATAATTTAAGAAACGTTTTTACTAAATAAAACCTAAACCTAGGCTTAAAACAATTTATTAATAATAAAATAACTACGGTATATATAAAAAGATAAATTATATAAAAAAGGCTTAAAAAAAACGGAAAAAGAATTATAAATATTACTTTTATCGGCGTATTATATACTATTACGAAATCGTCAAATTGCTTTTTTAATTATATAAATTTAATAATATAATACAGGCCAGGAGCATAGAAACGAAGTTTTTATAATCTAAAATACTTATCCTTTTAAGAGGATATTTTATAAATTAATTAAATAAATTTACCGTCTAAAAGCGCTTAAGAAATAGGTTAATAAGCGTATTTAAACGAGTACTACCTTAGCTATATATAGCTATATGTTAGACTTTTTATAATATACCTTTTTAATTATAAAACTATTCATAACTAAATTGTATATATAAATTTTTTTTACATCTTTTTTAAATAAATATAAAAATAATTAGTAAAAAAAAATAAGTTTAATAAAAAAAACTCGTTAAGAATAGTAATTTTATATTATTTTATAAATAATAGAGTTATAATATATTTATATAAGCGCGTTATTATTATTATTATATATATTTATTAGTAAATAAATTATTATAAAGTCGGTCGTTAGGATATTATTTAAATAGGTTAATAAGTAATAAAAATTGCTTTTTTTTATTACCCGCCTTTTTATTAAATTTGTTTTTTATAACCTTTTTATAAATTGTTTTTATAAGTTTTTTAAATTAGTTTTTAACTTTATATAACCTTTTTTTAATATTAATAAATTATAATATAATAATTAAATATATATATATATATATAATAGCCGGCATTACCCTTACTAAAAAGGGCGCCGCCGAGCGTACTTAAGCCGCTTACGTATTACGGCTAGTTAATCGTAATAAGGTTTATATTAACAAAACTCGGGGCTACGATATTCGTAAATAATAATCGTTATAGGAATAGTTTTAATAAAGCTATTATTTATAAGTCGTAAAGTAAGTAAGGCTTCGGTAATTAATCGTAATCTTATTAAATAAGTTTTTAATAAAAATAGCTAAAAATAATCATAAGATTTAATATAAAGTTAATTACTACAAAAGCTATAGAAATTATAAATATAAGCCTAGCTTAAATCTATATTATATATAAGTCCCGTATATTATTAAATAGTTTTTTTATATTTAAGACCGATATTATAAAATCGGTCTTTTAAAAATAAACCGATTTTTATTTTATTAATTTATATTTAAAAACCGCTTATCGTCCGTTAATCCTTTTTATTATTAAATAACTTTTTTATAATTCTTTTAATTTATTAAAATAATATATATATTTTTATTATTTAATTATATATATAGTAAAGTAGCCGCCGTAGAGTAGTAGGGTAAGTCTTTAGTTTATTATATATATTAAATTATAATATTAAATTTTTTTTTAAAAAATTTAGTTTTATAAATTTATAAATAAATATCCGTAGCCTAGGTTAGGGCTTATTAAATTATTAATTTATTATTTTTTATAATATTAATATTATATTAAATTACGTAGAAAAATCGAGCGTTAAAATAAAAGTTAAAAAAATAAAAATAAAAGATCGTAAACGTTTAGTATTTTTAAAGTTTATTAAAACTTATTTAATTAATATTAATATATTTTATATTTATTATTTTTATATTAAAATTACGTATTAATTTAGTAAAGGGTCTTTTTATTATTAAATTTATATAGAAGTAAAGAAGCTTTGTAATAAGGTATTAATAATATCGATTTATAAATTAACTTTTTATTTTTTATTATATTCGTAATTATTAATAATTATAATTTAAAAACTTAATATTTAAAAAAAAAAAAAAAAAGGCGAGTAAAGAACTTTTAAAACTTTATAAAAAGCTAGCCCGTTTTTAATTATTAATAATAATTACTATTAATCGTTTATTTCGTATTTAAAAGACTCGGAAGTTAATATAGGATCGTTAAATTAAGACTTTTTTTTAAAGGATATAAAAAGTAAATAAGTCCGATATTTTAAAATTTATATTAAATATATATAAATGTAAAATAATCAAGGAATTATAATTCATATAGGTTTTTAATAATATAAATTAATCCTTTTTCAGGTTTAATAACGAATTCGCGTTTTTAAAACCGTTAATTCCGTTTTTTAATAATTTTTAAAAAGTTATTAAGAGTTTTAAAAATTCGTAATAAGTTCTTATATATTATCTTTATATTTATAATCTTTTTATTTAATAAAATATTTTTATTATTTTTTTTAAATTCGATAGTCAATAATTTATTCGATTTTATATTTTAATTTGTTAAATTCAACGATAATACGATCTTTTATATATAAACTTTTAAATATTAGCTCGAGGAGTAAAATATAAAAAACTAAATAATATTATATCGTATTTAAGAGTTTTAATTTAAAATTAATTAGTAAAACTTTTTTAATAATTTTAAAAAGTTTAAGTTTTTTATAATTTAATTTATTGTTTAATCGCTTCGTTTTAATATTATAATAAAAAAATTATACGTTATTTCTTTTTTTTAAAATTAGTTTATTAATTTTTAATTTATCGGCGTATTTTTTTATATATTATTATATAAACTCGAGGTTTAAAGAGGCTTTTTTTTAGATTTTTTTAAGTTTATTTACGTTTATTATGGCTTTTATAACCTATAGTCCTTTACGTACTTTTTTATATATAATTAATTAAAATCTATAATTAAAATAAAAAAGGGATTTTTTTTTATTTTTATTAACTACGTTATTATATATAAACTAAGCTATTAATAATAATAATACTTAATTATTTTAATTATAATTTATATAGTAACGGAGGTATATTTTAAAAATCTAATTAATTTTTTCTATTTATTTATCGATTTATAAGTAAAAAAAGGTTAATAGTTTATAATTTATACCGAGTTATGAGATTAATAATCTTTAAAACTTAGCGGTAAATAGTTTATCTTTATTAAAAACTATTTCTTTAAGTAAACTATAATTAATAATAATTATTTTAAAGAAAATATATATTAATTCCTTAATATTACTTACTTTCTTATATAATATAAAATAAATAAATTTAATAAGTCGGTTAATAATAATTAAAATATTATTATATTATATATTCGTAAGTAGTTTTTTAAATTTTAGTAATTTAACGATAAAGTCTTAAGAAATTAAATACTATGCTTTTAATAATATTAATAATAGTTATAGCTTTTTATAAAATTTATAAAAACTATTCTTATTTTTTTTATAAATATTATAGTTTTTAATAACTTTAACGACTTTTACTCTTATAATAAATTTATCATAATATTATAAATCCGTTTTTATATTTTTATAATACTTTAATAACTATATACTCGAGTATTATAAATTTTTATAATAAACTTAAGAGTTATTTTTTTAAATGGGCTAGTTTTAGTTTTTTTAATTATTATAAAAAGGTTTATAATAAATATAAGATTACCGTTATTATTATATTTAAGGATTACTTATATTTCCTTAAGGACCGTAATTTTATAATTAAATCGTTTATTAAAAGCGTCCGTTTTATTATTATTTCAACTTTTTTAATAAATAATTTAAAAGTTAAATTTAAATAAGAATTTGCTCTATTTAATTTACTATTTATTTAAATTTTTATTTATTATAAAATTTATAAAATTCTTATAATTTATATAAATAATAATTTTGTATTTAGTTTTTAAGAGTTATAATCTTGATTTTTTAAAAGTTTTAATTATAATTATTAATTTTTTATCGTAAATTTATTAATTTAGTTCCGCTTTATAAAAGGTTTTAAAATAAAATATATTAAAATAAAGTTTCTTTTATTAATCTTATTATTTTAAAATAGTTTTTATAGCGAAGTCCGAAGCGTCGGTCTTAATTTTAAATAATATTTAAAGGTCTGGAATTATAATAATTAATTCCGAAGTAACTAAATCTTTAACTTTATTAAAAGCTTTTTTATATTTTTTATTTTAAATAAAAGTAATATTTTTTTTAATTAAATTATTAAAAAGTTTAATAATATTAATATAGTTTTTAAAAAATCGTTAATAAAAGTTAACGAATTTTAAAAATAACTATACGTTTTTAATGTTAATAAGTATAGGCTAGTCCTTAACTATTATTATTTTAAATATTTATATATAAATTTATTTTAATATAATTATATAGCTAAGGAAATCTATTTTCTGTATATAAAATTCGTATTTATTAAACTTAGTAAAAAGCTTCGTATTTTAAAGTTTTTAAAATATTATATAAACGTACTTTTTATATATTTTGAAATTAAAAAAGAAAATAAAAATATTATTAAAATAAACGATTACGAAAATATTAACATATTCCTTAAATACGTAATTAATTATTATTTAAAATATAATAAATATGTTAATAAGTTCAAAAAGTATAACTAAATATTTATAAAGTCCTTTACGTATTCAAAATACCGTCTTTTATTTATTTATTTTTTTAATTTTAATTTAATTAAATACTTTTTTAAAATCTATTATAAGAAATTATTAAGTTTTATATAATATTTCTTTAAGTTTTATAATAAAAAGTAATAAATAGTAATTCTTTTTAATAATTTCGTTAAATTTTTTATAATCGATTATAAATTTAATTTTTTTTTATTTTTTTTAAATACGAAGAAAATTAATACTCCTATTAAAAAAGATAATAGTTTTATATAACTTTTCTTAAGTCTATCGTCGATATACTTATTAAGTTCGTCGCATTCGAATTAATTTATAAAATATAATAAATAAAACTTAAGTTATATTCTTTTTTTTAATTTAATCTTTATATCTTAATTATTATGTTTTAATAGTCTTATTTTTTCTTTTAAAATGAATAGTTTTATATAAATCCGGTACTTTTTAAGTATAGTTTAAAATAAGTCCGATCTTTAATTATCCGTACCGAGTACGAATATCTTAATAAGTTTTATCGTTTTAATAAAAACGATATATCTAATTTATTTTTATTTATTAAGTATTATATAAAACTTAGTTGAAAACCTTTTTCCTTAAGTCGTTTAATAATTAAGTTTATTTAATAAAGTTAACCGGTTTTTTAATCTATTTATAAATTATATTTTCGTAATTATAAAATTTTTAGAATAACGTCGATATTTTTAATTTTCGTAATATTATATTTTAGTTATTTTAGTTAATTATTAATATATATTATAAAGTATATAGTCTCTCGGTTAATATATTTATCGTTATAATTAATTTTTTTTTATTATTCGTAAAGTACATAAATTCGTTTTTTATATTTATAATAATTTATATTTATTTATTATTTTTAATAAAATAAAAAATTTTTAAGCGCCGCTATTAATAATAGCGCTTATATTGTATTTATTTATTTAAAATTTAAATCGTAAATATTCCTTATTAACGAATATTATAAAATATAAAAACTTATTTATTTTAGCCGCTTTTCGTCGTTTTTTATAATTAACGTATTTAATTTTTTAATATTTTAAAAATTAATACTTATTTTTTTTATGAACTATTCGTAATTATTATTAAATCGGGACGTTTTTATTTTTTAATAAATAAATATAATATATTAATAATATCGTAGATATCGTTTATTTCTTTATTAATAAATTCTTTCCTCTTAAAAAATAATTTATAATTTTTAAATATTTTAATATTAAATTATATATTTAAAATATATTAATTATATAGGTAATCCTTTAGGTGCTTAATAAGCTAATCTCATTCTTTTTAAAAACTTATAGATTTTTGTTATTTTAATTATTTATTTAAATCGGCTTTTTTTTAATAGTAAAATCGTTAATATTAGGTAATATTTTATAATCGATTTTGAATTAAGTATGTTATTAAGCGACGTCGTAAAGTTCGTCTAAATTATAAAGTAATTATTAACTTATTAATTATTTATAGTTTAATATATTAATATTATCTAAAAAGGGGTTATAATCCAGTCCCTCAGTACTAAGTTTTATAAATATATCGTTAGTACTTTTTTTATTTAAATTATTTAGTTTAGCGCTTTTTTTAAATATAAAAAAGTTTTATTTTAATTAGAACATATCGTCTTTTATTATTATTTTAAACTATTTTTTTATTTATTATTATAAGATAATAAGGACCGTTTTTATAATTAAATATTAAGGAATATAAATATTTATTATATAATAAGCCATGTTTAGTTTTTCGATGCGTTATTAATAACGTTTTTTTAATATCTAAAGTCCGTAAACTAAATATATAATATCTATTTTTTTATTGATTTTATATTTTAATTAAAAAAGGTCTTTTTTTATCTTAACCTCTAGTCGTTTCTAGAGTCGTTACTAAAATAAAACGAATATTACTTTTACGTCTAATTGTTTTTTTTTTTTTAATAATCAGCTAACTTTATAATAATTAGCTAAAATATAAATATAATTTTTATTATAATTTTTTATTATTAAAAAACGCTATTTATAATATTAGATTATTTTATTAAATACTCGTCGTATTATATAAATAAATTTACTTAGAATCCGTATTTTACGAGCTAAGATCTCGTTTTTTAATTAAAATAGGTCGTTTTTATTTTTAATTACTATCCTTTTTTCTAATCTATTTCTTACTATCGTAAAAGTTTACGCTTAATTAAAAAAGCTAATAAGTTATACCTTAATTATTTCGTATATTATTAATAATATTTAAATATACTCCTTATTATAATCTTTAATAATTTTAAAATATTAAACTATTTTTTATTTATTTATTATAATAAGGGTTTTACTAGAGAGTTTTTTAAAATACTATTTTAATTATTTTTTATTATCTTGATAAATAAAGTAATTATTATTATAATATACGGTCTAAGAGACTAATTTATAAAGTACTTTTTTAGAAATAATATTAATTTATTTCTTAAGAATAGGTCGTTATTAAATTCGTTTAGGCTATTTATAATCTTTAATTATATATCTTAGCTTATCGTAATTGTAATATTTAATTTTTTTTTTAACGGGATTAGTTTTATTTCGTTATATTAAGGTTTATAAGTCCACTATATTACTTATAAACAGTAGTTTATTAAGGATTATTATTTTTATTATAGCGGTATTTTTAATTAAAATTATATTAAAGTTATTATTAATATTTACGTTTTAAATTAAGTTTTTATCGTTATTTCTTTTTTATAAAAGCGGTTATTGATTTTAATTACGAGTTTAGTATATTAAAAGAAATCGTTTAATTCGTTAATTTTAATAAGCTCGTCCTTAATTTTATCTTTTAATCCTTAATAAAATAACGTATATATATAGCGAGTCGCCTATTATAGCGAGTCGCTTATTTTCCTTTCTTTTTACACCTTCTATCTTAATAACTATTTTTTTTTTACGTATAATTATAAATTCTTTTTTAAATAAAAATTATATTATCCTTACATTTTAAATTATTAAAAAAGACTTAAATTTATCCGTATAAAAAGTAGCTTTTATTTATAATATTTTAAAAATAATATTTTATAACCGATACGTTAGCCTATTACCTTAATATAAAATTCGTATAAATTTAAAAAAAAATAACTTTTTTAAAAGAAACCGTAATTTTTAAATAAATTATTAACTTAATTAATTAAGGATTTTTATTATAACTTAACGATATATAAAATATAGCCGATTACCTTTTTACTAAACGCGACGTAACATATATCGGATTATAATAAGTAAAGAACTTTATACGACGTTAATTATAATTAAAAACGCGTTTTTGATATAAAATTAATTATTAAAAGGTATTGACTAAGGATTTTATAATTATCTAAACTTAGTTTATTTTTATACAAAATACGATTACAAAATACAGAATATATAATTATAATATCTATAATTTTAATAAGACGGGCTTTTTAATAAAAATATTTTCGTATATAAAAGTTATTATAACTTTTAATTATTATAAAAAGCCTTATATAAAATAGCCTAGTAATTAAAAATAAGTTTTTATTATTTAGGGTATATATATAAATAGCTAGGCGTTACCTCTATACGTTATTATAAAAAGTAAATATTACCTCCGTTTATAATATACTAATAGCTAATTCCTTTTTAAATAACGTATCTATTTTAATAAAAATAAATAGATTATAAATAAAATAGATTTAAATTAGTTAAAGTATTTTAAAAAATACATAAAGTCTTATATAAAAGGTATTAAACGGCTTTTAATCTTTAATAGCTATAATAGCTATAAATCGATTAAATTCGATAAGTATTATAAAAAGCATAATATTATCGTTTTTTACATACCTCCTTATTTATTATACGAGCTTTAGCCTTTTAATATTAATTATTTTAGCCTATTAAAAGTTTTATATAATAAAAAAATCGAGAAGATAGATAATACGGATATAAATTATATATATTATTAAAAACGACTTTTTTTTTTATTTTTAAAATAGCTTTTTTTACTTTAATAAGCAAAGAAAACGTATAAGCTGGTTTTAAATAAGTTAGAATGATATTTTTTAATTTAAAAATAGTTATTTCCTATTTAAATTTTAAATTAAAAACGCTAATATTATTTAACTTACGCCTAAATAGCTAAGGCTTTTAAGACCTAAAAATACTAATTATAATATATAATACCGTACGAAATTCTATTTTATTTAAAAAACGGATTTATAATTATTAATATAGCTTATTAATATATTTATATAAAGTTATTAATTTGTAAACTAAAAATATTAATAAGTTAGTATATAAATTAACTTTTATTAAAACTAAATACCGTAGGCTTCGTATAGTAAATAAGATATTAAATAAACGCTAAAAAATAAAAAAAACATAACTACGTTTTAAAAGCTTACTTAATATTATTAAAACTAAAGTAATCCGAATAAAAAAAAGGGTTATTAATATTAAAAGCGAAAGTATATATTAAAAGGGTGCTCGTATAAAAGGGGTTAAATCGCGCGGGCGGTAATATAATAACTATAGAAAAATTAGATATAATATATAAATATATTAAGTAGTTTAAGAGACCTCTAAAGAAGAGGTTAATAAGTAGTTCTAATTAATTTCGTATAATATAGCTTAATTAACTTATATAAATAGCAGGAGGGTATTTAGAAGTGGGCGACTCGCTATGATGGGCGACTCGCTATATATATACGTTATAAAAATTTTAATATTATTAATAAGATTAAATTAAGTATTAAGGCGTTTAAACTTAGCTAAATAGTCTTTTATTAATTTAGTTTATTAAACTTATAATATATCGCGCTTAGTTTACTATTTTTTATTTAGATTTTAGAAAAACGATTTAAAAACTTTTTTAAACTTATCGAAGTTATAATAAATATCTTATATTTTAATAAAGTATTTATTAAAAGTTTTTTTTTTAAAATATTTTTTTTTAAAAGGGTTCGAACTATTTAAAGGCTCGTTTTTTTAAAAAAATTAATAACGTATATAACTTTCTCGATTTCGTTATTAAAATCTCTTTAATAAAAGTTTTAAAAATTTTTAATTTAAATTAAGAATCTTTTTAAAGTTTTAAAAGTTTTATTAAAAGTAATAAATACGTTAAGTTTAAGCTTATATTATTTTTTATTAAAAGGGGTAATAATAATATTAACGGCATTTTGAAACGTATTTATTTAATTAGCGAGGTTTAAAGCTTTTTAACGTTTATTTTTAAATTTTTTAAATATAGCGTTAAGTATTTTTTATATTTTAATAATATCGCGGTCGTTTTTAATTTAAAATTCTATTAATTAAGTAATAATAATATTAAAAAAGTCCGTTAATTTTTTATTATATTAAATATTTTAATTAACGACGCGGCGTATTTAGGCGTATATTATTTTATTAAAGACCGTATTTTAATTAAAATTATATTTAATATTAAGTATTTTTACGTCTCTTTTAACTTAAGCTAACTCGGCGTCTAAAACCTAAGGTTTTTTACTTTTATTAAAAAAAAATTCGATAAGTATCGTTCGTACTATTTAATAAATTTTCATAAAGTCGATTTATTAAATAAGAATAATTAAAATATTATAATTAATTAATCGTAATAAGGTTTATATTAATAGAAATCGGGGCTATAATATTCGTAAATAATAATTATTATAAAAATAGCTTTAATAAAGCTATTATTTATAAGTTATAAAATAAGTAAAGCTTTAGTAATTAATCGTAATCTTATTAAATAAGTTTTTAATAAAGATAGTTAAAAGTAATTATAAGATTTAATACGAAGTTAATTATTAAAAAAATTATAAAAGTTATAAATATAAGCTTAGTTTAAATCTATATTATATATAAGTCTTATATATTATTAAATAGTTCTTTTATATTTAAGACCGATATTATAAAGTCGGTTTTTTAAAAATAGATCGATTTTTATTTTATTAGTTTATATTTAAAAACCGTTTATCGTCCGTCGGTCCTTTTTATTATTACGTAACTTTTTTATAATTCTTTTAATTTATTAAAATAATATATATATTTTTATTATTTGATTATATATATAGCGAGGTAGCCGCCGTAGAGCAGCGGGGCAGGTCCTTAGTTTGTTATATATATTAGGTCGTAATATTACGCTATTAAAACCGAGAAAGCCGCTACATATACCACCGCCGTTACTAAATATATTATTAATACCGTCGTTATTAAAAAAGCCATTAACGCTACCACTAAGGCCGTTATTAAAAAAAAAACTAATAAGCTTATTAATAAAAGCCCTAAGGACCTTAAAAAAGAAATAAAAAAAAGGGAACAGTTAAAAATTTTTAATAATCTTTTCGTTATTAATTTTAAAAATAAAAAGCTTTTACGTTAATAATTTAAATAATAAATTAAAAAAATAAGTTATAAAGCCGTTTTTAATAACACTATTAAAAAAGCTATTATTAAAATTTATAAAAAATTTTTTAAGCTTTTTAAAACGTTATTTTTAATATATTTAAATAGTCTATAAAGAAAATATTAATATTTATATTACCCTTAGTAAAATAGTTAAATCTTTAGTTAAATCTAAAATTAATACGGCTTTATTTATAATTATATTTAAAAATAAAGTTAAAAATAAAGTTATTATAATAAACAGAAATATAAAAAAAAAGTTTAATATTTTAAATCCTATTTTTTATATTTTTTATTTTGTTTTAATAAAATTTAATAAAGGCACCGAAGTATATTATTTACGTTTTATTATTATAAAAAAGGCCTTTTATATTAAAAATAAATACGCTAAATGTTTTTAAAATAGTTATATTTATATTATTATTTTTTTTAATATTTACTTATTTACGGTTTATTTAATAAGCTTTTTAATTAATAATATTTTTATTAACTTTTATATAAGTTTTTAAAAATCCGCTTTATAAACTTTTAATTAATAAGATTAAACTTTTATTTACGTTTATTTTATTATTTATAAGGCCGAGGGCTTTAAATACTTTTTTATTTTTTAAAAAAGTTGAAAAAAAAACTAAACTTATTATTATAAACGGGTTTTTTTAATAAAATAATAGTAATAATGCTTTTATATATTTTATTAATTTTATTATTAAAAACTATTATATTTTTAATATTATTAAAAAAAAAAATTTATTTACGCTATTATTAATAATGATAGTTAAATACGCTTTTTAAAATTATTATTTTTATTTTGATTATTTTTTATTTTTAATATAGCTTTATAAGGTAGTTAATTTTTATTTAATATAGCTTTATAAAGTAAATTACTTTTCGGTAAGCGCCTTTCGGGGTTCGGGCTATAATTAAATTATTAGTTTTTTATTTTTATATTTTTTTATAACTACTTTTTTATATATTTATTAGATTTAAATAAGTTTTAAAGCTTAGGAATTTCTTTTTAATTAAGCTTTTTATAAGACCGTTTATTAATATATTTTTTATAATTATATACTTAATTTCTAAACGATTAATAGTATATTTTTAATAAAGCTATATATTTTAAATATTTATATAATATAAGCGTATAAAAACCTTTTTTATATCCGCTATTATTAATTTAATTATTTATTTATTATTATAATAAATTATATAAAAGGCTTTTAAATTAAATACGAAGTTATAAAAAAATCTTTATAAGGTTATTATTTTTTTAATAATTTCTTATAAATAAAAAAGTTCTATTTTAATTATAAAAGTTATTATTATTAATTATTTAAACGCTTTTTATTAAATTAAGCTATTAAAAAATATTATAATATATTTTTATAATAACTTTTTTATAGTTTTATTATTTATAAATAAAATATTATTAATTATAAATAAAAATAAGTTATAATTAAGTTTTTAACTTATTTTACCTTTTTATATATTATAATAAATCGTTAAATAGTATATTTTATATAAATATTTAATAATTTAATTTATTATTTAAAAGTATTTAAGACTTAAGTTTTTAAAATATTTAAATAATATTAAAACCGTTTATATATAGTCCGGACGTATTGATATTAAAATATAAAAAATCAATCTTACTTTTTTTAATATATTTTTGTTTATATAAATATAAATTAATTTTTATATATTTTTAAATTATTTATAAATAATAATATAATTAAATAAATATTATTTACAAAATCGAACTTTTTAACTATTTTTTTATATAAACGTCGTATATAAAATAAATTTTTTTATTTTTTTTATTTTATATAATCCGAATTTTTAAATAAAATTTTATAAGTTTTTTATTTTAAAATTTAGATATTATTTTTATAATATTAATAATAATAGCCGCGTATTATTTATAATTTTTATAAAGAAATATAAAAATATCGTTTATATAAAAAATAATAATAATTTTATAATTTAAATTTTAATATATATGTCGGATTAGAAGCCCAATTCGACCTCGAGTCAGCGCCAGCGCAGGGGCCATTTGAGGGTCTTTATATCAACGTTTAACCGGCGATCTAACCCACGGTTAGAACCTCTCTTTTCCACTTTATATAGAGATTAATACAAAACTAATTAACCCTTTGTTACCACGGTTCGATCGAATAAATTACTTTATAATTACGTAAATTAATACTAATTAATAGTTTAACTATTATTATAAATTAATAAAGCTATTATAAAATAGAAAAGGCGACCTTTTAATACCGTATAGGATAAAAGAATTGCGTTATCTTAACTTTTTATGAAAATTAAAAGAAACGACTTTTTGACGCCGTATAGAATAAAGGATTTCCGATCTTTTAGACTTCTATTAAAAAAAAAACGTTTATTATATTAATAATATTTTTAAATAATTTATTAACGGAACTACCTAAGTTAACCGCCGACCGTTAAAAAAATCTTTTCTTTTTTTACTTCTTTTAACTTTAAAAAACCCTTCTTTTTACCCTTTTTTTTTTATTTATTTTTTATAATAAATATATAAATTTATTTATTTTATATTTATATTAATCGCGACCGGATTACGCGATATTTATATTTAATTTACGGCTTACGAAATATAAACGCGAAGTAAAAACGTAAATAGTAAACTACGTAATCTATTTAATCTTATAAGCGTAAAGAACGAGCCTTTAGTAAGGATATATTTAGGCGCCGCGCGATCGAGAATTAAAGAGATTTTTTAAATAGATTATATTTACGCTTTTTAATAGAGGTAAGAGTAGAGGAGGTAGCCCTAACGAACCTAAGTTATATAATAATTAGATTAAAAGAGAAATCGAAAATATAAAGTAAACCTTGTAAAATCTTATCTAATTTAACCTTTTTTTAACTTTTTTATTATTTTTTTAGGTAGATAAACAGAATATTATTTTAATAACGATCTATAAGTAAAAACGAGGCTATTATAAAATTTCTAAGCTTAACTAGCTTATTATAAGCACCTACCGTACGAAAGTAATAAATATCCTTATAATTTAATAATAAGCGTTAAAAAAAGAGGCTAAGGCTAAGATAATTTTAGAAAAAAAAAGATTAAGAACGGATTTAGAACGGTTTTTTTATATTTCTTAAAAGGAAATAAACTACCGAATAATAATAATTTATTTAATAAATATATATGCTTCTTAGGTATTTATTTAGGGAGAAACGTATATATTTAAGACGTTATTAAACTAATTATAATCTATTTCAATAAAGTACAGTAAAACCGCTTAAATTAAATTAAAAAAGCTTACGATAGTTAGAAACGGTATTAGAAGCTTATTTATAAAATAAAAGATAAATATAAGGAATATTATAAAGTAAACCTAAGGCGCGGGAACCGATTTAACTTTTAACGACGAGTCGAGTAATAATAAGAGGCTGCCGCCGCTATTTCTAAACGGGTTAAACTTTAATACGTTAAAAATTAATATAACGATCGCCTTAAGTTTTAATATAGACCGTAATACGACCTTAAGCGAGTTAAGCCGGGCGTAGGTAAAAGTACTTATTTTGGATTAATAGATTATTATTAATATTTAAGCGTATTAAGGAAAGTAGTTATATAACGATACGGACGATCTTAATAGCGATTAAATTAATATAATACTATTTTTTATAATCGAAATATATTATAAATAAAACTTAGCTAAGCGAACCTTATTTTACTATATAATTAATAACTTAGGTCACTAGCTCGATAATTAATTTAAATTTATAAATAAACGGATTATTAAAGAATTTAACGGATTTATTTATAATAATAGGGTCCTATTAGATTAAACGCTAACGAGGTAGCCTTACAAAACTTTTATAATAACGGTTCGGGTAATTAATTTCTTAATTTAATTTAAAACGTAAGTTGACTAAGTAATTAGTCGATTTAAATAATTTGCTTAGCGGATTAAAAAGCTTGAATTTTTATTTAAAATTATAAATAAAGCTATTTTGGCTTTGAGATCTATATTAATTAGAGGGATATTATTAGAAATAAAGTTATTATTATTTTTATAAACTTTTATTACGGTTAGCGGATCGTTAATAAAAACGAGGCTATTTAGCCCTGTTTAATTAAATACGAGCGTTAAATTACGATTAATTAACTACGGTTAATACGGCTTTAATCCCCTTTTTTAAATAGGTTATAAAAATTTAAACTTAAAAACGGCTAGCGTACGGTAGTTAACCGATTTATATAAGATCTTTTTTAAAAAAAAGAAGTATTTAAGAGGAAAATACGAGGTTTTATAAGAAATTTTAATTATATTCTATACTAATTATAAGAAGATTAAGATCTAAAATTATTAATATTACTTAGCGATTATTATTATTTTTATTAAAAAAGTTAAGGAATATTATTATTAAATTATATATATAATAGTCGATTAAAACGATTTTATTGCGATCGTTAACGCCTTTCGAAGCCGTTTTAAAATTAACGATCGAAAAAAAGGGTTTCTTATTAAACTTAAAGCTTTATCGTTTAGATTAATAATAAAAGAGATAGAAGGTAAATTAAAGATCTTTAAAAAGCTTATTTTATAGATCGATAAGATTAATAAAACCTTATTAATAAAAGGAACCGACGAATAAAAGGTCGATTATTTATTAATTATAATTTAATAAGTTAATAAAATAAGATTTACCTTATAAAGCTAACTTAGCGATTACGAGGCGTTTTACGCTTAATTTAAAACCGGGTTTAATATCGAAACTAGGATACTTAAATAATAATAGTTTTAGATTAATGAAGAACCGCACTAATAGTATTAAGTTAACCGTATTTATAATAATAAAGGAAAAGAAGCTAGATACGGCGCCTAATTGCAAAGCTAAAACGGAAAAATAGCTCTAGACGGCCTTTAGAAGCCTTTTATAACAGGGTTCCGCGGACCTCAGAAGTGTTACGTATATTAAAAAGAGGGCTATTATTTTATAATTATTTAAAAAAAAGAAAGAACCGAAATATATAAGCGATATAAAAGGGCGAAGGGAACTATTAATAAAACTAACCTAATTAAATATAATTAGTTCTTTATCGATTATAAAAGTAAATCGCTCGAGATTATAAATTTTATTGTGAGGTTTAGAAATATAAAAGATTTAACTGCTTATTTAATTAATAACGACGAGGATTTAAACGTTTTAAATAAAACCTAATAGCTTTATTTTACCCTATCGGTAATTAAATATTTAATATTTAATAAAAAGTAAGTTATAAAAGCTTTAAATAAATAGGCTTTCCTCTACGGCTAGCTATAATCTATTAGTAAAAAAATTGCCTAATTTTAAGACTCTTTAATTTAATTTAAGACAAAAACCTCTTATTTTTAACTTTAAATAAGTAAGGAAAGAGGTAATTTTGAGGAAAAAATAGGCTTAATAGTAGCGTTAAGACCTTTTTTATATAATTTAACCGAATAAGCAGAAGGGATTATATAAACCTATTTTATTAATAATCGATACGGATTAAAGACTTTTTAAAAGATTATTTTAAATATAAGAGTTTTAAAATAGTTAACGGGGGGAGAAGGGCAGTTCTAAGCCTTAAAAAAGATTTATTTAGCCGAACTTAATACCGCTAAGGCCGGTATCGCTAAGATTACGTTCGGACTAAGCGAATAGCTCGTTGGGATTAAAATAGTTAATATTTAAACCTAATTCGGTATTATAATTTTTTATATATTACCTATTAATATATTTTTTTTTATATTTAGTAGATATAGATCGCTTTAGTATTACGTTTGAAAACCTTATAAATAAAATTATTAATAATAAAGCATTTAAAACCATTAAATAACGATAGGGCTACGTTTTTATAAGGCTTAAGACCGATATCTTATTGATTTATTATTTTATAAAGACTAAACTACGGCGCTTTTATTAAAAGTTCGGTTACTTATCGGTTCAAAGGCTCTATATTTTACTTAAGTAATTAAATAATAATATTAAGATTACGGTAATAAAATATTTAATTAAGTTTTGTTATTAATATTAAATTAACGCACAGAGCCTACGGCGATTTAAGTTTAAAATTTATAACGAGCTTAATTTTGATTAAAAGATAATAATAAACGTTTTTTATTTAAATAATAGGCTAGTTTTTTATATAATCGATTTAGCTATTTCTTTTTAAATAGGGTAGTTCTTTATCGATTTTTAAATAAAAACGGTTTAAGTAGCGTTAAAAGCGTAATAAATCGATACGTATTAAGGCCTATTTAACGGTATACAAACTAATGCCGGAATTAATTTTAAATCTATCGAATTTAAAAAAAATACTAAATCGTATAGGATTAAGTTAAGAATAGTGCTAATTAAGGCTTATTATAATATCAATAAAATTAAACGAGCTTATTAATAGTTAAAAAAAGCGTTTAAAATTATTAGAAATAAAAGCCTTAATCTTATAAATAACGATTATTTATAAGTAATATTAAAATATTATAACGATATTACCGGACCGTAAGGTTTAATTTTAATATTATTAATATTTAAATCGTATTTTAAAACTACTATTTTATTACCGTCGTCGCTTAATATTATTTAGAAAGCGTAAGCGATTGAGAAAGTAATACGAGCTTTATAAGATTTAAAAGTAAGAAGGTAAGTTAGCGAAGCCTTAGCGGTACGTAACGGGCCCGATATATTATAGAATCTTAATATCCTATTAAACTTAAATATATAGGTTTAAAGAAATATTATAAATAAATAGACCGGACCGTATAAACTGATTTTTATTAATAAGCGTTTTTATATAGTCGTAAGGGATTAAAATTAATTATTTAAAATCGTAATAACGGCGATTTGATCGTATAATTAAGTAGACGAAGAGATAATTTATAAAAAAAAAAAGAAAAGAGCTAAGGGAGGTCGAATAGTTACTTTTTATTTAAGAGGGCAAAGATTAAATTAATTAATTAAAGATCATGTTTAATAAGATCGTTGTAGTTAATAAATCGGATAATTAATTACTAAATCCGCCGCGACGGCGGCGAAATCGGCCTTAGAAAAACCTAATTTTATAGCTTTTTAATTATAACGGATTAATTAATAATTATATCGATATTTTTATTTAATTAAAGAGAAAATAGATTTTGAATTAGCTTTTAAACTATAAAAAAAAGGGATTATTCTTATAAAAAGTAAGCCTTACGAGGCTTTAAATATCGTCGAAAGAAAAACTTTACGAGATCGAGGCGTATATCGCTTTGTTCTATACGATTTAAATAAATATACTAATTTATAGATTTTTAAGTTATATATAGTTTAAGAGATTAAAAGTAAAGGAATTAACGTGCTATATAAGAAATCTCGTTACGTAATCTAGGGATATAGCGACGTTAAGAAGGTAGAATTACTTACGTAATCGCCGACGGTTTAAAAAAATAGCTAACGGTTAATACTAGCTTTGATCTTTTCTTTTATTAAAGACGGATATTACGTATAAAGCAGGGATATTACGTAAGTATATACGCAATCTATTATTAGTTTAATATAAAAGATCCTTGCCTACCTTTTAAAAGAGATAACTAATAAGTATTTAGAGGGTACGATTATTAAAGTATTTAAATTACTATATGGGTTAATAGAATCGGGAATTTATTAATAGGCGACCTACTATAATTTCTATATTAAATAGCTAGGTATAATTATATTAACTTGCGATCTATATTTACTAATCTCTAATTACTTAGAGGGACCTTATAAGATTATTAATATATAAACCGACGATATGTTAAACATATTTAACATCGAATTTATATAGAAAGAAGATAAAAAGTTTAAAAAAGCCGGATTTATTATTAAACTAAAGGAGATCTTTATCGCTAACTACTTATTAACGTTTAACAACGGGATTTTTACGATTAAGGGCGATACCGTCGTTTTCTATTAAAAAAGGTAAAAAGAAAAGATTACTTTTATTAGTTTTATATTATATAACCGGTAGAAGAGATATTAAGTAAAATAAATAAAAAGATTATATATTATTAATATTTACTAATTAAAAGTAACGTTCGATACCGTAAAAGCAGCGTAAGCTATAGATTTAATTAAAGAAGACGTTATTGTGTTAAATAAACGGCTAAGCTAGCAGATAGTAAACCTAAATCGCGGGCTAATTTATTATTTATTAAATCTAGCCTTTGCTAAGCTCTACGTCTTTATCGACGGATTATTTATAAATAACGTAGATTTAACCTCTTAATTCGGATATATTATTATTTTAATAAACGAGGCTATAGGAGACGACGAGTTTATAATATATAGTAATATCGTTTATTATTTATTAATTAAGAGTAAAAGAGTGATTAGAAGCGTTCTAGCCTTAAAAGTCTATAGGATAGTTAATAGCGTCGATTTCGCCTATACGATCTTTATTATATTTAAATAGATTATAGATCGATTAACTTTACTTACGATATTAACGATTATTTATATAGATTTTTATTTACTATATAAGTATTTTATTAAGTTAAGTATTATTAAAAAGAAGAGGTTAATAATAAATATTATAGCCTTACGGTAATTATATAAGCGACGTGAGATTTTTAAGATTCGTTAGATTAATAGCGAAAACAATTTAGTAAACGTTTTTATTAAATAGAACCTAAACCTAGGTTTAGAACGATTTATTAATAACGGAATAATTACGGTACGTATAAAAGGATAGGTCATATAGAAAGGGCTTAAGAAAAAAACGGAAAAGGAATTATAAATATTATTTTTATCGGCGTATTATATATTATCGTAAGATTATTAAATTGCCTTTTTAATCGTATGAGTTTGATAATAAAAAAGAAATAGTTAATATCGGATTGGAAGCTTAATTCGACCTTGAGTTAGCGCTAACGTAGGGGCTATTTAAGGGTCTTTATATTAGTGTTTAACCGGCGATCTAACCTACGGTTGGAACCTCTCTTTTCTATTTTATATAGAGATTAATATAAGAGTAATTGACCCTTCGTCACCACGGTTCGATCGAATAAATCACCTTGTGATTACGTAAACTAACAATATATAAGAATTTTTAATTATTAAAAATAAGCTTAGGTTTTTAAATATATTTAAAACCGTTTTATATTATTAATAAAATATATTACAAAATTAATAAAAAACTTTTTTAAATTAAATATATTTTTTATCGATTTTAAATTTATTTTAAAGTTTATAAATAATTAATTTATCGTATTTATTAATTTCCGTATTTAAAAAGGCGTTTATAATATCGTATTAAAATAATTTTAAATTAAACTACGTTATTAAAACTATTATTAATTTAAAAATCTTACTTATAAATATTATTATATATATATTATAAATTATAATTAATTATAAGTCGCTATAAATATAAATCTATGTTTTATAATATTTAATTTTATTATATTAATTAAGTTTATATATAAATATTAATTTTAATAAAAATAGTTTTGCATATATTTTTAAATAGTTAATAACTAATTAAATTTTTTTAATTTTTTTAACTTTTTTAATTTTTATAAACTATTTTAATAAAAAGCTTTTATAAATAATGTAGAAATTTAAAAAGTTTTTTTTAATTTTTTAAAACTTTTAAAAGATTATTAATATATATTATTTTTTAATTAATAATCGTATTACATTTAATTTAATTATTTTATATTACGGTTTATATTATTTTATAAAACATATAATATATAGAATTATAATCGTAATATTATATTTTTTTATTAAAAAAATAAGTTTATAAAAAATCTTAATTTAAGTTGTTTAAAAATCCGTTTTTTATATTTTTTAATTATTTAATAAAGAATTAAATAATTATAAAGTTTATTATTATTTTTTAAATTTACGTATTTTTAAATATAAACGATTTATATATTTTTATTATTTTTTTTTATTTTTTTTAACGTAATTTATTAAAATAATATTAAAAATTATATTTCTAATCCGCTAAGTTTTTTTTATAATATTAAATCTAAATATTTAGTTTTATTATTATTATTAAATATTATTTTTAAATTATTAACTATTTATATATTTTATAATATAGTTTTTAAACTTTTAAATTTTATAATAATTAGTTTTTTATTTATAATTATTAATATACGTTCGGTATTAAAAGTCTATTTAAAAATTATTAATCCTTTCCTTTTTTTAAAAGTTATTTTAAATATTTCGACGTTTTTTAATATAAAAATTACGGTTTAAATTATTTAAATAAATATTTTAAATTTAATAATTTTTTAAATAAACTTATTTTTATTTATATTTAAAACGTTTAAAAGCTTAAAAATAATATTTATAATATTTATAAGCTTTTAAATATTATCGATAATTAAATTAATTATAATTATAAATAATATTTTTATAATATCCTTTTTTAAATAGAAAATAGTTTTATTAAAATATATATTATATATAATTATTACCTATTTAAATATAAGAACCTAATTCCTATATAAATTATAAGTATTTACTATATAATAAGGTATTTAATATACCCTTATAGAAATACTTTATAATATTTTTTTTTTACTTTTTTTTTTAGTTTTTTAAAAGCGGGTAAGCTTTATAATCGTAAACGTAAAGGCCTTTTTAATATAAGTATAGGTCTTAAATTATTTTATAAATAAATTTAAACGCTTATTATTTAAAATATTATTTAAACTATTTTTTTTCTATTCAATTAAGCGATTTTTAAATTATATCTTAGCGTAATAAAATATTATAAAAGAATATTCTTATTAACGTATATTTATTTTATAAGCTTTTTAAAAGTTTAGTTATTAATTTTATTTTAATACTTTTAGTAATCGCTTCTTTTTTTATATACTTACCCCTTTTTATTAGGTTTTTTATATATATAAAAAAGAGCTTAAAATCGATCCTTTTATTTTTTATTTATATTTAAAAAGGGGTTTTTTTATATATAGTAATTATTATTTTTTTATTATTTATATAGATTTTATAAATTACTAAGCCTTTTTAATGGCGTATTTAAAATTTAAAAACTCTTACGATTTTAAAAATTAATTTTATTTATTTACTTTTTAAAAAGAATTTAAAAAGTTTTATAAAATATTTATTTTTAATTATAAATAGTTAAGAATAGTTTTTAAAAGATTTTAGGAAATTAAAAAGGTTTTAAAATATACGGTAATACGGTTTTAAAACTCGATTTTTTAAAAAGGATTTAAAAATTATTTTTTATATATATATAAAAGCGTAATACTCATATTTTATTTTTAATAACTTTTTTATATTTACTTCCTAAGCGTTATAAACTAAATTTTAAAAGGCTTTTAGTTTTAAATAATTAGCTCGGAGATATTAAACTATCGCATCGTCTATTTTATTTATATAAATAATATTAAAATTAAATTTATAATATAATAAAATATTAAACTAGACTATTATTATAAAATATAAAGAGCTTATTAATATTAAAAAGCGGGCTATAAAGTAATAAATAATAAATTTATATTAAAAAAAAGTAAGAATATCTTTTTTAAATAGTTAAACTATTATTATATTTTTATTTATATTTTTAAAACGTAAAGTCGTATCGAGGCCGTAATATTAAATTCCTATTTTTAATAAATACGTTTTAAAAACGATATTAATATAAAAGCTTTTTATAATAGCGACGTTTTTTAAAACGAGGTTTTTAATATTAAGGCCTTTTTTATTATAAAGAGCTTTTTTAAGGACTTTAATACTTATTTTTATAATATAAATACGGGTAATACCCCTTTTTTATAAGTTCGCTTTTTAAATAAGGTTTATAAAAACTTTTTTTTAATAAGGCCTTATTATTAATTAAATAGTATCCTTTATAATTATTATAGACCGTATTATTTAATAAAACGTAGCGTTTTTTAAAAAATATTAAAAATATTAAAAAGCTTATAGAACCGCTTTTTTAAAGTTTTTTATTATTATTAAAAATAATAACCGTTACGACGTTTTTAAAGTAAGTTTTTGAGCGGGTTTTATTATTACTTTGGTTTTTTTAATATATATTTTTAATATTATTAGTTAATTTTTTTTTATATTTAATTTAAATATAATCGAAAGTTAATAATATAACTCGGTTTTTTATTTTAACCGCTTTTTTATTTATAAGCTTTTTTATATATTTAAAAGTTTTTATAAAAGCTTTCCGGACTTTTTCATAATCTTATAAGGATTAATAATAATCTTTTTTATATAAATAAGCTCTAAATATCGTTTTTTAGTTATTAAGTTTATTTAAACGTTTTTTAAAAATAGTAAAAAGGCTAAGGCTTTTATTACCGCTTTTTAAAAACTAATTTTTTTAATAAAAGATTTTAAAAATCCGTCCGTATTCTTTTAAAATTAAAATTATTTAAAACTCTCGTTTATAATAAGCTTATTAAATATTTATATTACTTAGGTCGGTATAAGGCGGGTTTTAATAGTTTTAAAAAAGCTCTTTATTATTAAAACCTTTTAGACCTTAAATATATTATAAGCCCGAGATCGCTTATATATTTTATATTAATCGGAATATTAAATAGTTAAGGAGACGTTATTTTAAAAAGTTTTAAAAAGTATATTATTATATTTTTCGCGGATTATTAAAAAAGTTATAGATTTAAAAAGTATTAAATTACGCTTTAGTATACGTATAAGCTCCTAGAAGTTAATTTTATTTTTATATAAGAGTTTTATTTAAATATTTATAAGTTTTTATAAATTAATTATTTAAAAAATAAAAGATTTAATCGTTTAGTAGCTCGTTATAATCGTTATTTATATTTAATTTCGATTAATATAATTTTTAATAAGTCGTTTATATTCGTTTTTAATATCGTCGAACTTAATAAGACGTGGTTTTATAAGCTTATTAATTAAAAGAATTTAAATTTAGTCGATTTCGTTATTATTAAACGTTTAGATTTTACTTTTATTATTACCGTTTTTTTAAATAATTAATTATTTATAATAATTATTTTTTAATTTAATAGTACGCTTAGCGATTAGTTTAATAAAGTCTAGTCTTTTTAATAGTTATATATCGTCGTTATTAATATTTTTTGTATTTAGATCGATAAAATCTTAAACGAACGCGTTTTTTATACGTATTTAAAAATTAATATATTAAATTAGCTAATCCGCTTTTATATTAAGGCGTTAATTTTCGTTAAATATAAAAAGTTAAATAGTTATTAATATTATTAATAAACGCTTTACGTTTTTATAAATTTTAAAATAATAAAAATACTTATTCGCTTTTATATTTTAAAAAAAAGGTCTATAAAAGCTAAATTTATAATTATAATAAGCTAAAAGTATAGAAACGTAGTTTTTATAATTTAAAATATTTATTTTTTTAAAAAGATATTTTATAAATTAATTAAGTAAATATACCGGCTAAGGGCGCTTAGGAAGTAAGTTAGTAGGCGTACTTAAGCGGGTACCACCTTAGCCATACGTGGCTGTGCGCTGGACCTCCTGCGATAATAAACTAATAATAAATAATTAAATTAAAATTGTTAAAAAAGCAAACAATTTTTATTTTAAAACTTTAGTAAAATATAAAATCAAATTAGCTTTATTTAAACTTATTTTAATAATTTAAACTTACTAAAGAAATTATTAAATACGTTTTTTAAAAAAGACTTATAATATTTCCTTATAATTATTTAATAGTTTAGTTATATATTAAAGCGACCTTATATATATAAACGGGCTCGTTATATCTTTTTATTTAAAAAAGTTAATAATAAAAATATATTTATTATAATATTTATTTTACTATTTACTTTATTTTTTATATTACTATTCTATATTACTTTTTAATTATATTTTTTTTATAATTAATACGTTTAAATTATATAAGGTACTTTACTAATTAGCTGCGTATATTAATTAGCCGCGTACTTTTTTTAACTTTTTAAATATTTTATAAATTTATATAATTATAACATAAAATATTAATTAACTCTTATCGATATTTAAATTATTAAACAATTTTATATTTTTAAAATACGTTTATATATTATAATCTATTTTATTATATATATTATAACGTTATTAAGTCGACTAATATTTTTTTAATAAACCTTTTTTTTTATTTTTTTAAAATGTTAAACGTTTTTTTTTACTTTTTTTTTAATATAACTTAGGATTTTTTTATATTAAGTGCTTTTTTAAGTTAGATACGTGTTTTTTTTATTTTCCGGTATATTATAAATATTATATTAATATTTTAAAATATATATATTTAATTTATTAAAATTAGAATTAAATACGCTATGATTTATATACTTTTTATTAGCTAGTTAATTATTTTAATTATTAATATTAAAAAGCTTTTTTAATAAGTTAAGATCCGAATTTTAATAAAATTAAATTATAAAAGCGCTTTATAATAGTTAAAAAGCGTTTATAATTATTAAGTTAGTAATATTAAAAAGTTACTTATAAAAAATATAAGTATTTATATATATATATTAAGCTTTTTAATTATAAAATTTAGGTTTTATAATAAAATTTTAGCTTTACGGAAAGCAGATTTAATATTTTTATTTAAAAAAATCTTATTATAAGCCTTATAAAAGGTAATAAAAAACTTAGACTTTATAATATAATTAGTAAAGGATTTAATAAATAAGTTAATTTTATTTTTATGTATATACTTTAAAAATAAATAAAACGTAATATTTAATAATTAAAATAAATAAAATAAATACGGGGGTATATTAACGGTTATAATATTATTTTATTTATAATATTTATCGAATTCGGCTGATAGATGATTTTTATATTTATCGATTACAAATATTTAATAAATACTTTTTATATAAGCCTGAGTATATTTATTAAAATATTTAATTTAGTCTAAATTAGTTTTATTATTAGTTTATTTATTAATAGTTAGTTTAATTATTTAGTTATTTAGGAAACCGGATTTTATCGATTAATTAATAAAATAATAAGACTTTTAAATAATTACGAAAAGCGGGATATATTATTTTTTTAAATTAATATATTGTCGTAGGAGGTCTAGCGCATAGCTACGTGTGGCTGAGGTGGTACCCGTTTAAGTGCGCCCACTAACCTACTTCTTAGGCGCCCTTAGACGGTATATTTACCTAATCGGTCTATAAATATCTTTTTAAAAGGATAAGCACTTTAGACTATAAGAACTACGTTTCTATACTCCTGGCCTGCAATATATATTTAATAATTATAGTTTATTTATGGTTATTAAGTTAAACGGATTTTACTTTTTTATATTTATCGGTATACGTAACGATTATTAACCCGGTAATAACGCTTATTATAAAGTTAAGTTTATCGAAATTATATAGATCTTTATTATTAATATTATATTTAATTATTATATTACTTAATGACGTAAATTATTTTAAAATAACTTTCAGATCTTTTTAAAAAGCTTTTTAATAATTATATAGATAATTAAATTTAGTTTTTAAAGTCGGTTATAAGTCGATAAACTTCTGAATTTAATATTTCTTAATAAGCGTTTTATTTTATATTTAAAATAAGAGATTAGCTATATTTTCTATATTAATAAGTTATAAAAAAAATCCTTTAAAATCCTATTTAATAATATATTAAAAAAGTATTTTTTTTTGATCGAATTAAGTTTATATTATTAAAATTAGATTTAATCGCAGCGTAATTAATTATTTATTTTATTATATAAAGTGCTTTTAAAGATATTATATATTTTTATAACGCGTCGTATATTAAATTTTTAATTTATAATACGTATAGCTCGGATCGCTTTAATAATAAAAATAATTTTATTTTTTTAAATATAAATTAGTATTATAGTTATTAAGTTATTATATATTAAAAGTTTAAATAGTTAAAAATAAAGCGCGTTATAGAAAAAATGCGTAGCTAATTAATATACGCGGCTAATTAATAAAGTATGTTATTTATTTAATTAATTTATAATTTTACTTACTTTATTAAAAATGTTTTTTTATTAAAGAAACTATATTAAATAGTAATATAATTACATTATAATTTAATTAATTTTTTTAATTTCGAAATTTATTTTATATATATATAAAAATATAAAAAATACTTTATTTTATACGACTTTTTAATAAGCTTATTGAATACTATTTAAATTTAAAAACGTAAAAATATATTAACGTGTTACGTTACAGTTTCGTAAATACTTAGATCTCGTATTATTCCGCTTATTAATTAAGTAATTATATATAAATAATTTTAAAATCTTATAGCAAGCTAAGAGTATAAAAACGTAGTTTTTATACTTTAGAATATTTATTTTTTTAAAAGGATATTTTATAAACCAATTAAGTAAATATATTGACTAAGGGTAATAAAAAAATAATTTAATAAATATGTTTTAAATAAATACTACTTTAATTATATATAATTATATACTAAACTTTTACGATATACCTTTTTTATTATAAAGCTATTTATAATTAAATTACGTATATAAGTCCTTTTTATATATTTTTTAAATAAATATAAAAATATTTAATGAAAAAAATAAGTTTAATAAAAAAAGCTTATTAAGAATAATAATCCTATATTATTTTATAAATAATAACGATATAATATACTTATATATATATTACTATTATTATTATATATTTTTATTAATAAGTAAATTATTATAAAGCTAATTATTAAATTGTTATTTAAATAAGCTCGTAAATAGTAAAAATACTTTCTTTTACTATTTATTTTATTATTAAAATTTGTTTTTAATTTATTTATAAATCGTTTCTATAAATTTTTTAATTTAATTATTAGCTTTATGTAACTCTTTTTTAACGTTAATAAATTATAATATAATAATTAAATAACGTATATATATAGCGAGCAGGCTATTATAACGAGCGGGCCACTTCTAAATACCTTTTTATTATTTATGTAAATTAATTAAGCTATATTATATGAGATCCATTAAAATTATTTATTAGCTTTTTTTTTAAAAAATCTCTTGAATTATTTAATATATTTATATATTATATTTAATTCTTTTATAATTACCGTATTACCGTTTACGTAATTTAACCCCTTTTTTTAACTTTTTAATACTTATTTAATATTTTATTTATTATATAAAGCCCGCGGTATTTAGTTTTAATAAAAATTAATTTAAAAATTAATTTATTAATACTTTTAGTTTATAAATTAATAGCTTTATATAAATGTATTAATAAATTATATTAATAATTATAAATACGTTTTTTAAATAAAATAAAGCTTTATACGGTATTATATATTATAATTAAATATTTTTAAGTTTTAAAAACCTTAGCTATTTAGACATAAATTAAATAATATTAACGTTTTTAATTTAAAATTTAAATAGGAAATCAGTATTTTTAAATTAAAAAATATAATTTTAGGTTATTTAAAATTAATTTATACGTTTTCTTCCTTTATTAAAATAAAAAAAGCTATTTTAAAAGTGTCGTAAGAGGTCCAGCGTATAGCCGCGTATAGCTAAGGTAATACCTATTTAAATACGCCTACTAACTTATTTCCTAAGCGCCTTTAGATAGTATATTTATTTAATTAATTTAAGAAATATCCTTTAAAAAAGATAAGTATTTTAAATTATAAAAACTATATTTTTATATTTTTAGCTTATAATAATTATAAGCTTAGCTTTTTTGAACCCCTTTTTTAAAATATAAAAATAAATAAATATTTTTATTATTTTAAAATTTATAAAAGCGTAAAACGCTTATTTATAATATTAATAATTACTTAACTTTTTATATTTAATGATAATTAACGTTTTAATATAAAAATAGATTAGCTACTTTAATATATAAGCTTTTAAATATACGTAAGAAACGTATTTATTTAAAATCTTATTAATTTAAATACGAAGGACGTTAATAACGACGATATATAATTATTAAAAAAATTAAACTTTATTAAACTAATCGTTAAGCGTATTATTAAATTAAAAAATAATTATTATAAATAATGTATATATATAGCGAGTCGCCTATTATAACGAGCTACTTACTTTCCTTTCTTTTTACACCTCTTATTTTAATAGCTATTTTTCTTTATATATAATTATAAATTTTTTTTAAATAAAAGTCGCATTATTTTTTTATTTTAAATTATTAAAAAAGACTTAAATTTATCTATATAAAAAATAGTTTTTATTTATAATATCCTAAAAATAATACTTTACGACCGACGTATTAGTTTATTATTATAATATAAAATTCGTATAAATTTTAAAAAAAATTACTTTTTTTAGAAAAAACCGTAATTTTTAAACGAGTTATTAACTTAATTACTTAAAGAGTTTTACTATAATTTAATAATATATAAAATATTATCGAATATTTCTTTAATAAATGCGACGTAATATATATTAAACCGCGATAAGTAAAGAATTTTATATAATATTGATTATAATTAAAGACGCGTTTTTAATATAGAATCGATTATTAAAGGGTATTAATTAAGGATTTTATAATTATCTAAGCTTAGTTTATTTTTATATGAAATACGATTATGAAATATAGAATATATAATTATAATATTTATAATTTTAATAAGACGCGCTTTTTAATAAGAATATTTTCGTATATAAAGGTTATTTTAACTTTTAATTATTATAAAAGGCTTCGTATAAAGTAGTTTAATAATTAAAAATAGGTTTTTATTATTTAGTGTATATATACGGATAACTAGGCGCTATTTTTATATATTATCGTAAAAGGTAAATATTATTTTTTTTATAGTATATTAATAGTTAATTCCCTTTTAAATAGCGTATTTATTTTAATAAAAATAAATAGATTATAAATAAGATCGGCTTAAATTAGTTGAAATATTTTAAAAAATATATATAGTTTTATACGAAGGGTGTTAAACGGCTTTTAATCCTTAATAATTATAATAATTATAAATTAATTAAATTTAATAATTATTATTAAAAGCGTAGTATTATCGTTTTTTATATACTTTTTTATTTATTATACGAGCTTTAGCTTTTTAATATTAATCATTTTAGTTTATTAAAAACTTTATATAATAAAGAAATTAAAAAAATAATACGGATATAGATTACGTATATTATTAAAAACGACTTTTTTTTTATTTTTAAAATAGCTTTTTTTAATTTAATAGGTAAAAAAAACGTATAAGTTAGTTTTAAATAAGCTAAAATTATACTTTTAATTTGAAAATAATTATTTCCTACTTAGATTTTAAATTAAAAACGTTAATATTATTTAATTTATATTTAAATAACTAAGGTTTTTAGGACCTAAAGATATTAATTATAATATATAACGCCGTAAAAAACTCTATTTTATTTAAAAAACGGATTTATAATTATTAATATAACTTATTAATATATTTATATAAAGTTGTTAATTTATAAACTAAAGGTATTAATAAGTTAATATATAAATTAGCTTTTATTAAAATTAAGTACCGTGGGCTTTATATAATAAATAAGATATTAAATAAGCGTCGGAGGGTTAAAGAAATATAACTACGTTTTAGAGGCTTATTTAATATTATTAAGGCTAAAGTAATCTAAATAAAGAAAAGGGTTATTAATATTAAAAACGAAAATATACGTAAAAAGGGTATTTGTATAAAAGGTATTAAATTACGCGGGCGGTAATATAATAATTATAAAAAGATTAAATATAATATATAAATATATTAAATAGTTTAAAAAACCTTTAAAAAAGAGGCTGATAAGTAGTTTTGATTAATTTCGTACGATATGGCTTAATTAACTTATATAAATAGTAGGAGGTTATTTAAAAATAGGCGATTTATTATAATAGGCGACTCGCTATATATATACGTTAGTTAATTATTTAAAAGAACGGTAATAATAAAAATAAATTTTAATACTTAACGACGACAAAGTTAATTAAACCTAAGTTTTTATAATTAATAAGCTTATAAAACTACGTTTTATTAAGTTCAATAATATTAAAAATAAATATAAACGACTTATTAAAAACTATATTAATCGAAATTAAACATAAATAACGATTATAATAAGTTATTAAACGATTAAATCTTTTATTTTTTAAATAATTAATTTATAAAAGCTTATAAACGTTTAAATAAAACTTTTATATAAAAATAAAATTAATTTTTAAGAGTTTATATATATATATTAAAACGTAATTTAATACTTTTTAAATTTATAACTTTTTTAATAATTTATAGAAAGTATAATAATTTATTTTTTAAAACTTTTTAAATAACATTTTTTTAATTATTTAATATTTTAATTTATGTAAAAAATAAAAGCGATCTTAGGTTTATAATATATTTAAAATTTAAAAGGTTTTAATAATAAAAAGCTTTTTTATTATTTTTAAAAAACATTTAAATAAATTTAATAATTAAAAAACGATATTTAAAACTTATTTATATAAAAAGAATTATTATTAGTTTTTATAAAATTATAAAAAAGTCCGGAAAGCTTCTATAAAAGCGTTTAAATATATAAAAAAGCTTATAAATAAAAAAATAATTAAAATAAAAAACCGAGTTATGTTATTAATATTTAATTATATTTAAATTAAATATTCAAAAAATAAATAATTAATTAATAATATTAAAAACGTATATAAAAAAACTAAAAAAATAATAAAACCCGTTTAAAAAACTATTTTAAAAATATTATAATAATTATTATTTTTAATAATAACAAAAAGATTATAAAAAAACGGTTTTACAAGTTTTTTAATATTTTTAATATTTTTTAAAAAACGTTATACTTTATTAAATAATATAGTTTATAATAGTTATAAAAAATATGTTGCAGGCCAGGAGCGTAGAAACGTAGTTCTTATAATCTAAAGTGCTTATCCTTTTAAAAGGATCTTTTATAAATCGATTAAATAGATATACCGGCTGAGGGCGCTTAGGAAGTAGGTTAGTAAGCGTATTTAAACAGGTACTACCTTAACTATACGTAGCTATACACTAGACTTTTTATAATATACCCCCTTAATTATAAAGCTATTTATAATTAGATCGCGTATATAAATCCTTTTTATTTTTTTTTAAATAGATATAAAGGTAATTAATAAAAAAAAATAAGTTTAATAAAAGGAACTCATTAAGAATAATAATTTTATATTATTTTATAAATAATAGCGTTATAATATATTTATATAAACGCGTTATTATTATTATTATATATATTCGTTAATAAATAAATTATCGTAAGGTCGGTCGTTAAGCTATTATTTAGGCAAGTTAATAAATAATAAAAATACTTTTTTTTTATTACCCGCCCTTCCGTCAAATCTTTTTTTTTTTTTAATTTTTTTATAAGTCGTTTTTATAAGTTTTTTAAATTAGTTTTTAACTTTATATAACCCCTTTTTAATATTAATAAATTATAATATAATAATTAAATATATATATATATATATATATATATATATATAATAGCCGGTACTACCTTTATTAAAAAAGGCGTTACTAAGCGCGCCTAGGCCGCCTACGCCGCTAAGGTTAAGAAAGCCGTTACTTACGCCGCTATTATTATTAAATATACCGCCGACGTTATTATTAAGGCCGCTACCGAAAAGGAGGCTAATAAGCTTATTAATAAGGGCCTTAAAAACTTTAAAAAGGAAGTAGGGGAGAGGGAGGAGTCGTAAACCTTTTTTAATCCTTACCTTATCGATTCTAAAGAAAAGGAGCTTTTATATTAATAACTTAAGTAGCGGGCCGAGAAGGTAAGCCATAAGGCCGTTTTTAATAACGTTTTTAAAAAGGCTATTACTAAGGTTTATAAATTTTTTTTTTTAAGCTTTTTAAAACGTTATTTTTAATATATTTAAATAATTTATAAATAAAAAAAAAGTATTAATATTTATATTACTTTTATTAAAACGGCTAAATCCCCGGCTAAGTTTAAAATTAGTATAGCCTTATTTATAATTATATTTAAAAATAAGGTTAAAAATAAAGCTATTATAATAAAAGAGAGTATAAAAAAAAAACTTAATATTTTAAATCCCGCTCTTTATATTTTTTATTTTATTTTAATAAAGTTTAATAAAAGTACTAGAGCGTATTATATATATTTTATTATTATAAAGGAGGCTTTTTATATTAAAAATAAGTATGCCGAGTGTTTTTAAAGCGGTCGTATTTATATTATTATTTTATTTAATATCCGCTTTTTTATAATTCGTTTAATAAGCTTTTTAATTAACGACCCTTTTATTAATTCCTACGTAAGTTTTTAAGAATCCGTTTTATAAGCTTTTAATTAATAATATTAAACTCTTATTTATACTTACTTCGTCGTTTATAAAGCCGAGGGCTTTAAATCCTTTTTTATTTTTAAAAAGGTTAAGGAAAAGGCTAAGCTTATTATTATAAGCGGTTTTTTTTAATAAAATAATAATAATAATACTTTTATATACTTTATTAGTTTTATTATTAAAGGCCGTTATATTTTTAATATTATTAAAAAAAAAAAATTTTATTTACGTCGCCGTTAATAATAATAATTAAATACGCCCTTTAAGGCTATCGTTTTCGTTTTTATTATTTTTATTTTTAATATAGCTTTATAAAATAATTAATTTTTATTTAATATGGCCCTATAAGGTAAGTTATTTTCTAATAAGCGCCCTTTAGGGTTCGGGCTATAATTAAATTATTAATTTCTTATACTTATATTTTTTTTATAACTATTTTTTATACGTTTATTAAATTTAAATAAGCTCTAAAGCTTAGGAACTTTTTTTTAGTTAAGTTTTTTATAAAACCGTTTATTAATATATTTTTTATAACTATATATTCAATTTCTAAATAGTTAATAACGTATTTTTAACGGAGCTATATATTTTAAATATTTATATAGTATAAGCATATAGAAACCTTTTTTATATCCGCTATTACTAATTTAATTATTTATTTATTATCATAATAAATTATATAAAAGGCTTTTAAATTAAATACGAAATTATAAAAAAGTCTTCGCAGCGCTATTATCTTCCTAGCAATTTCTTATAAATAAAAAAGTTTTATTTTAATTATAAAGGTCGTTATTATTAATTATTTAAACGCTTTTTATTAAATTAAATTACTAAAAAGTATTATAATATACCTTTATAACGACCTTTTTATAGCTTCGTTATTTATAAAAAAGGCATTATTAACTACAAATAAAAGTAAACTATAATTAAGTTTTTAATTAGTTTTATTTCCCTACGCGCCGTAATAAATCGCTAAATAGTGTATTTTATATAAATATTTAATAACTTAGTTTATTATTTAAAAATATTTAAAACTTAGGTTTTTAAAATATTTAAATAGCGCTAAGACCGCCTATATATAGTCCGGACGTACTAATATTAAAATATAAAAAACCGATCCTATTTTCTCTTAATATACCTTTATTTATATAAGTATAAATTAATCTTTATACGCTCTTAAATCGCCCGTAAATAATAGCGTAACTAAATAAATATTATTTACAAAGTCGAACTTTTTAATTATATTTTTTATATAAACGTCGTATATAAAATAAATCTTTTTATTTTTTTTATCTTATATAATCCGAACTCTTAAATAATACTTTATAAGTCCTTTATTTTATAATTCGTATATTATTTTTATAATATTAACGATAATAGCCGCGTATTACTTATAATCCTTATAAAAGAGTATAAGAATATTATTTATATAGAAAATAATAATAATCTTATAGTTCGGATTTTAATATATATAAGGATCTTTAGTTATTAAAAATAGGCCTAAGCCCTTAAGTATACTTAAGAACGCTTTATATTATAAATAAAACGCGTTGCGAAGTCCGTATAAAACTCTTTTAAGTTAAACGTACTTCCTATTGATTTTAAATTTATTTAAAAATTTATAAATAATTAGTTCGTCGTACTTATTAACTTCTATATTTAGGAAAGCGTTTATAATATCGTATTAAAATAATTTTAAATTAAACTACGCTACTAAGGCTATTATTAATCTAAAAGTCTTAATTATAAGCGTTACTATATATATATTATAAATTATAACTAATTATAAGTCGTTACGAATATAAATCTACGCTTTATAACGTTTAAGTTTATTATATTAGTCGAGCTTATACGTAAATACCTACTTTAATAAAAGTAGTTTTATATACGCTTTTAAACGGTTAATAACCGTTTAAGTTTCTTTTTTTTTTAACTTTTTTAATTCTTTACGAGCTGCTTTAGTAAAAAGCTTTTATAAGTAGTTTAAAAATTTAAAAAGTTCTTTTTAACTCCTTAGAGCTTTTAAGAGATTATTAGTATATATTACTTTTTAATTAATAGTCGTATTACGTTTAACTTAATTATTTTATATTACGGCTTATAATACTTTATAAAATATACAATATATAGGATTATAATCGTAATATCGTACCTTTTAATTAAAAAAGTAGGTTTATAAGAGATCCTAGCTTAGGCCGTTTAGAAGTTTATTCTCTACGCTTTTTAATTACTTAGCGAAGTTATATATAATTATAAAGTTTATTATCGTTTTTTAAGTCCGCGCGCTTTTATATATAAGCGGCTTATATATTTTTACCGTCCTTTTTCATTTTTTTTTTAATATAATCTGTTAAAATAATATTAATAACTACGCCTCTAATCCGCTCGGCCTTTTTTATTATATTAAGTCTAGGTACTCGGCTCTATCGTTATTATTAAATATTATTTTTAAATTATTAGTTATTTATATACTTTATAATATAGTTTTTAGGTTTTTAGATTTTATAATAATCAGTTCTTTACCCGTAACTATTAGTATATTTTTAATATTAAAGGTCTATTTAGGGGTTACTAATCCTCTTTTTTTTTTAAAAGCTATTTTAAGCGCTTTAATATTTCTTAATGTAGGGATTATAATCTAAATTAATTAAACAAATATCTCGAGTTTAATAGTCTTTTAAATAAGCTCGCTTTTATTTATATTTAAAACGTTTAGGAATTTAAAAATAGTATTTATAATATCTATAAGCTTTTAAATATCTTTAATAACTAAATTAGCCGTGGCTACGGGTAATACTTTTATAATATCTTTTTTTAAATAAAAAGTAGTTTTATCGAAATATATATTATATATAATTATTACCTATTTAAACGTAGGAACCTAAATCTTATATAAGTTATAAATATTTACTATGTATTTAATAAGGTATTTAATATACCCTTATAGAAATATTTTATAATATTTTTTTTTTATTTTTTTTTATAGTCTTTTAAAAGCAGGTAAGTTTTATAATCGTAAATATAAAGGCCTTTTTAATATAAATATAGGTCTTAAGTTATTTTATAAATAAATTTAAGCGCTTATTATTTAAAATACTATTTAAATTACTCTTTTTCTATTTAATTAAGCGATTTTTAGATTATATCTTAGCGTAATAAAATATTATAAAGGAATATTCTTATTAATATATACTTATCTTATAGGCCTTTTAAAAGTCTAGTTATTAACCTTATTTTAATACCTTTAGTAATCGCCTCTTTTTTTATACGCTTACCCCTTCTTATTAATTCTTTTATATATACGGGAGGGAGCTTAAGATCGATCTTTTTATTTTTTATTTATATTTAAAATAAGGTTTCTTTACGTATAGCGATTATTACTTTTTTATTATTTATACGGATCTTATAAATTACGAAGCCTTTTTAATAGCGTATTTAAAATTTAAAAACTCTTATGACTTTAAAGATTAATTTTATTTATTTACTTTTTAAAAGAAATTTAAAAAGCTTTATAAAGTATTTATTTTTAATTATAAATAGCTAGGAATAGTTTCTAAAGGATTTTAGGAAGTCGAAAAGGTTTTAAAATATACGGTAATACGGTCTTAAGGCTTAATCTTTTAAAAGGGATTTAGAAATTATTTTTTATATATATATAAAAGCGTAGTGTTCGTATTTTATTTTTAATAACCCTTTTATATTTACCTCCTAAGCGCTACGGACTAGATTTTAGAAGGCTTTTAATTTTAAATAGCTAGTTTAGAAATATTAAACTATTACGTCGTTTATTTTATTCGTATAAGCCGTATTAAAATTAGGTTTATAATATAATAAAATATTAAATTAAACCGTTATTATAAAATATAAAAAGCTTATTAATATTAAAAAGCGGGTTATAAAGTAATAAGTAATAAGCTTATATTAAAAAAAAGTAAAATTATTTTTTTTAAATAATTAGGCTATTATTATATTCCTACTTATACTCCTAAAACGTAAAGTCATATCGAGGCCGTAATATTAAATTTTAGTTTTTAATAAATATATTTTAAAAACGATATTAATATAGAACTTTTTTATAATAACGACGTTTTTTAAAATAAGGTTTTTAATATTAAAACCTTTTTTATTATAAAAAGCTTTTTTAAAAACCTTAATACTTATTTTTATAATATAGATACAGGTAATGCCCGCTTTTACGAATTCTCTTTTTAAATAGGGTCTATAAGAACCTTTTTTTAATAAGGCTTTATTATTAATTAAATAGTATCTTTCGTAACTATTATAAACCGTGTTATTTAATAAGGCGTAGTATTCTTTAAAAGGTATTAAAAATATTAAAAAGCCTATAGAACCGCCTTCCTATAGTTCTTTATTATTATTAAATATAGTAACCATTATAATACTTTTAAAGTAGTTTTCTGAGCGGGTTTTGCCGTCCCTTCGGTTTTTTTAATATACGTTTTTAATATTATTAGTTAGCTACCCCTTTTCTTAATATTTAGCTCGAATATAATTAAAAGCTAATAATATTATTCGATTTTTTATTTTAACCGTTTTTTTATTTATAAATTTTTTTATATATTTAGACGCTTTTATAAAAGCTTTTTAAACTTTTTTATAGTTTTATAAGGACTAATAATAATCTTTTTTATATAGGTAGGCCCTAAACGTCGTTTTTTAATTATTAAATTTATCCGAGCGTTTTTTAAAGGTAATAAAAAAGTTAAGGCTTTTACTACCGCTTTTTAAAAATTAGTTTTTTTAATAAAGGATTTTAAAAATCCGTCCGTATTTTTTTAAAATTAAAATAGGGCGTTTAAGACTCTCGTTCGTAATAAGCTCGTTAAATACTTACGTTATTTAGGTCGGTATAAAACGGGTTTTAATAATTTTAAAAAAGCTTTTTATTATTAAAACTCTTTAGACCTTAAGTATATTATAAGCTTAAGATCGCCCGTATACTTTATACTAGTCGGAATACTAAATAATTAAAAAGACGTTACTTTAAAAGGCTTTAAAAAGTACGTTATTATATTTTTTATAAATTATTAAAAAAGTCGTAAACTTAAAAAGTATTAAATTACGCTTTAATATATATATAAGCTTTTAGAAGTTAGTTTTATTTTTATATAGGAGTTCTACTTAGGCATTTATAAGTTTTTACAAATTAATTATTCGGAAGATAAAAAATTCGATCGTTTAATAGCTCGCTATAATCGTTATTTATATTTAGTTTCGATTAATATAGTCTTTAATAAGTCGTTTATATTCGTTTTTAATATCGTTAAATTTAATAGGACGTAGTTTTATAAGCTTATTAATTCAAAAAATTTAAATTTAATCGATTTTGTTATTATTAAGCGTTTAGATTTCGTTTTTATTATTATTATTTTTTTAAACGGTTAATTATTTATAGTAATTATTTTTTAATTTAATAGTGCGTTCGGCGATTAGTTTAATAGAATCTAGTCTTTTTAATAGTCGTATATTATCGTCGCTAACGTTTTTTATATTTAAATCGATAAGATTTTAAACGAATACGTTTTTTATACGTATTTAAAAACTAATATATTAAGTTAGCTAGTCCGTTTTTATATTAAAGTATTAACTAATATTAAGTATAAAGGGTTAAGCGGTTATCAATATCGTTAATAAACGCTTTACGTTTTTATAAGTTTTAAAATAATAAAAATACTTATCCGCTTTTATATTTTAAAAAAAGGGTCCGTAAGAGCTGGGTTTATAATTATTATAGGCTAGGAGCGTGGAAACGTAGTTTTTATAATTTAAAATGCTTATCTTTTTAAGAGGATTTTTTATAGACCGATTAAGTAAATATATTAACTAAGGGCGCTTAGGAAGTAAGTTAGTAGGCGTATTTAAGTAGGTATTACCTTAGCTATACGTGGCTGTGCGCTGGACCTCCTGCGACAAAATATTATTTAATTAATAATAAGGCTTTATTAAAAAAAAGTTTTTATAAACTTTATTTAAAAATCTTTTTTATAAAAATAAATATTATTTATATTTATATTATAAAAATAAATATTAAAATCTTTAAAAAAGCTTTTTATAATAAAAAAAAGTTTTAATATTAAAAACCTTATTTTAAAAAACGTCGTAATTATAAAAAGCTTTTATATTAATATCGTTTTTAAAATACGCTTATTAAGAATTAAAATTTAATATTACGGCTTTAATATAATTTTATATTTTAAAAATATAAATAAAAATATAATAATAATTTAATTATTTAAAAAAAGAATTTCATTTTTTTTAATATAAATTTATTATTTATTATATTATAGCCCGTTTTTTAATATTAATAAGCTTTTTATATTTTATAATAACGGTTTAATTTAATGTTTTATTATATTATAAATTTAATTTTAATACGGCTTATATAAATATAATAAATAATATAATAATTTAATATTTCTAAATTAATTATTTAAAATTAAAAGCTTTTTAAAATTTAACTTATAACGTTTAAAAAATAAATATAAAAAAGCTATTAAAAATAAAATATAAATATTACGTTTTTATATATATATAAAAAATAAATTTTAAACTATTTTTAAAAAATTAAATTTTAAAACCGTATTATTATATATTTTAAAAGTTTTTTAATTTTTTAAAAAAATTTTAAAAGCTATTTTTAATTATTTATAATTAAAAATAAATATTTTATAAAGCTTTTTAAACTCTTTTTAAAAAATAAATAAATAAAATTATAAAAGTTTTTAAATTTTAAATACGTTATTAAAAAGGCTTAATAATTTTTAAAATCTATATAAATAATAAAAAAACAGTTATTATTATATATTAAAAAACCTTATTTTAAATATAAATAAAAAATAAAAAAATCGATTTAAAATTCTTTTTTATATATATAAGAAAATTAATAAAAAAAAGTAAATATATAAAACAAAAAGTAATTATTAAAAATATTAAAATAAAATTAATAATTAAACTTTTAAAAAGCCTATAAAATAAATATATATGAATAAAAATATTTTTTTATAATATTTTATTATATTAAAATATAGTTTAAAAATCGCTTAATTAAATAAAAAAAAAGTAATTTAAATAGTATTTTAAATAATAAATATTTAAATTTATTTATAAAATAATTTAAGACTTATATTTATATTAAAAAGGTTTTTATATTTATAATTATAAAGCTTACTCGCTTTTATAAAATTAAAAAAAAAGAATTAAAAAAAATATTATAAAATATTCCTATAAAGGTATATTAAATATTTTATTAAATATATAATAAATATTTATAATTTATATAAAATTTAAATTTTTATATTTAAATAAGTAATAATTAAACGTAATATTATTTTTAATAAAACTATTTTTTATTTAAAAATAAATATTATTAAAATATTATTTATAATTATATTAAATTTAATTATTAAAAATATTTAAAATTTTATAAATATTATAAATATTGTTTTTAAGCTTTTAAATATTTCAAATATTAATAAAAACGAGCTTATTTAAAAGATTATTAAATTTAAACTATTTATTTAATTAATTTAAATTATAATTTTTATATTAAAAAATATTAAAATATTTAAAATAGCTTTTTAAAAAAATAAAAATTAATAATTTTTAAATAAACTTTTAATATTAAAAATATATCGGTAATTATAATTAAAAGATTAATTATTATAAAATCTAAAAACTTAAAATTTATATTATAAAGCATATAAATAATTAATAATTTAAAGGTAATACTTAATAATAATAATAAAACTAAGTATTTAGATTTAATATTATAAAAAAGGCCGAGCGGATTAAAAACGTAATTATTAATATTATTTTAATAAATTATATTAAAAAGAAAAACGAAGAAAGATAATAAAAATATATAAGCTATTTAGATATAAGAACGCATAGATTTAAAAAATAATAATAGATTTTATAATTATATATAATTTTACTAAGTAATTAAAAAACGTAAAGAATAGACTTTAAAATAACTTAAATTAAGATTTTTTATAAACTTACATTTTTAATTAAAAAGTACGATATTATAATTATAATCTTATATACTATATATTTTATAAAATATTATAAATTATAATATAAAATAATTAAATTAAATATAATACGATTATTAATTAAAAAATAATATATATTAATAATTTTTTAAAAGCTTTAAAAAACTAAAAAGAACTTTTTAAATTTTTAAATTATTTATAAAAGCTTTTTATTAAAATAACTTATAAAAAATTAAAATTTTTAAGAAAAATAAAATTTAAACGGTTATTAACTATTTAAAAGTATATATAAAGCTATTTTTATTAATATAAGTATTTATATATAAGCTTAATTAATATAATAAATTTAAATATTATAATGCGTAAATTTGCGTTTATAACGATTTATAACTAGCTACGATTTATAATATATATATAATAGTATTTATAATTAAGACTTTTTAATTAATAATAGCTTTAATAGCGTAGTTTAATTTAAAATTATTTTAATACGATATTATAAATGCTTTTTTAAATATAGAAGTTTATAAGTACGACGAACTAGTTATTTATAACTTTTTAAATAAATTTAAAATTAAAAAGAAATATATTTAATTTAAAAAAGTTTTATTTAGACTTTGCGACGTATTTTATTTATAATATAAAGCGTTTTTAAATATATTTAAAAGCTTAGGCTTATTTTTAATAACTAAAGATCTTTATATATACTAAGATCCGAATTATAAAATTATTATTATTTTCTATATAAATAATATTTTTATACTTTTTTATAAAGATTATAAATAATATATAGCTATTATTATTAATATTATAAAAATAATATATAAATTATAAAATAAAAGATTTATAAAATATTATTTAAGAATTTAAATTATATAAAATAAAAAAATAAAAAAATCTATTTTATATATAACGCTTATATAAAAAATATAATTAAAAAATTTAATTTTATAAATAATATTTATTTAGCTACGCTATTATTTATAAATAACTTAGGAATATATAAAAATTAATTTATATTTATATAAATAAAAATATATTAAAAAGAAATAAAATCGGTCTTTTACATCTCGATATTAATATGTCTAGACTATATATAAACGGTTTTAATATTATTTAAATATCTTAAAAACTTAGGTCCTAAGTACTTTTAAGTAATAAATTAAATTATTAAATATCTATAAAAAATATACTATCTAATAATTTATTATAATATATAAAAAGATAAAATAGGTTAAGAACTTAACTCTAGCTTACTTTTATTTATAGCCGGCGATACTTTATTTATAAATAATAAGGCTATAAAAAGGTCGTTATAAAAATATATTATAATACTTTTTAATAATTTAATTTAATAAAAAGCGTTTAGATAACTAATAGTAACGACTTTCATAATTAAAATAGAACTTTTTTATTTATAAAAAACTATTAAAAAGATAATAATATTATAAAAACTTTTTTATAACTTTATATTTTATTTAAAAGCCTTTTATATAGTCTATTATAATAATAAATAAATAGTTAAATTAATAATAATAAACATAGAAAAAGTTTTTATATACTTATATTATATAAGTATTTAAAATATATAGCTCCGTTAAGAATACGTTATTAACTATTTAAATATTAAATATATAATTATAAAAAATATATAAATAAACGGTCTTATAAAAAACCTAATTAAAAAAAAGTTTTTAAATTTTAAAACTTATTTAAATTTAGTAAATATATAAAGAATAATTATAAAAAAAATATAAATATAAAAAACTAATAATTTAATTATAGTCCGAACTTTAAAGGACGCTTATTAAAAAATAACTTATTTTATAAAGCTATATTAAATAAAAATTAATTATTTTATAAAACTATATTAAAAATAAAAATAATAAAAATAAAAATAATAGCTTTAAAAGGCGTATTTAATTATTATTATTAATAATAATATAAATAAAAAATCTTTTTTTAATAATATTAAAGATATAATAGGTTTAATAATAAAACTAATAAAATATATAAAAACGTTATTATTACTATTTTATTACTATTTTATTAAAAAGAATTATTTATAATAATAAGCTTAGCTTTTTTTTAATTTTTTTAAAAATAAAAAAGGATTTAAAACTTTTAATTTTATAAATAATGAAATAAATATAAATAAAAGTTTAATATTATTAATTAAAAATTTATGAAACGGATTTTTAAAAACTTATATAAAAATTAATAAAAAATCGTTAATTAAAAAGCTTATTAAATAAATTATAAAAAGGCGGATATTAAATAAAATAATAATATAAATATAACCGTTTTAAAAGTATTTAACGTATTTATTTTTAATATAAAAGGCCTTTTTTATAATAATAAAATATATATAATACGCTCCGGTACTTTTATTAAATTTTATTAAAAATAAAAAATATAAAAAGCGGGATTTAAAATATTAAACTTTTTTTTATTTTGTTTTATTATAATCGTTTTAGTTTTAATTTTATTTTTAAATATAATTATAAATAAAGCCGTATTAATTTTAAATTTAACTAAATATTTAACCGTTTTAATAAAAGTAATATAAGTATTCATTTTTTTTATTTTATAAACTATTTAAATATATTAAAAATAACGTTTTAAAAAGTTTAAAAAAAGGAAAATTTATAAATTTTAATAACGGTTTTTTTAATAATATTATTAAAAACGGTTTTATAATTTTTTTTTAACCTATTATTTAAGTTATTAATATAAAAGCTTTTTATTTTTAAAATCGGTAGCGAAAGGATTATTAAAGTCTTTTAACTTTTCCTTTTTTTAATTTCTTTTTTAAGGTCCTTAAGGCTTTTATTAATAAGCTCGTTAACTTTTTTTTTAATAGCGGCCTTAGTAGTGGCGTCGGCGGCGTAAGTAGCGGCCTTTTCGGCTTTAGCGGCGCGGGCGGCTTAGGCGCGCTCGGCAACGCCTTTTTTAATAAGGGTAGTGCCGGCTATTATATATATATATATATATATATTTATATATAAATATATATATTTAATTATTATATTATAATTTATTAATATTAAAAAGGGGTTATATAAAGCTAAAAACTAGTTTAAAAGACTTATAAAAACAATTTATAAAAAGGTTAAAAAAAAAAAAGACTTATTAAAAAGGTAAGTAATAAAAAAAAAGTATTTTTATTATTTACTAGCCTGCTTAAATAATAGCTTAACGACCGACTTTATAATAATTTACTTACCGACGAATATATATAATAATAATAATAATACGCTTATATAAATATTTTATAACGCTATTATTTATAAAACAATATAAGATTATTATTTTTAATAAGTTTTTTTTATTAAACTTATTTTTTTTATTAATTATTTTTATATTTATTTAAAAAGGATATAAAAAGGATTTACATACGCGATTTAATTATAAATAGTTTTATAATTAGGGGGGTGTATTATAAAAGGTTTAATATATAGCTATATATAGCTAAAGTAGTACTTGCTTAAGTACGCTTATTAACTTACTTTTTAAACGCTTTTAAACGGTATATTTACTTAATCGGTTTATAAAATATTTTAAGAGAAGGATAAGTATTATAAATTATAAAAATTACGTTTCTATACTTTTAGTTTATAATAAAAGTATTATAATATACTTTTATAACGACTTTTTTATAGCTTTATTATTTATAAATAAGGTATTATCGGTTATAAATAAAAATAAGTTATAAATAAGTTCTTAATTTATTTTACCTTTTTATACGCCGTAATAAGTCGCTAAATAACGTATTTTACATAAATATTTAATAACTTAGTCTATTATTTAAAAATACTTAGGATTTAGGTTTTTAAAATATTTAAATAACGCTAAAACCGCTTATATATAATTTAAATATATTAATATTGAAATATAAAAAACCGATCTTATTTCTTTTTAATATATTTTCGTTTATATAAATATATATTAATCTTCGTACGGTTTTAAATAGTTTATAAATAATACTATAACTAAATAATTATTATTTATAAAATTAAACTTTTTAATTATATTTTCTAAATAAACGTTATATATAAAATAAATCTTTTTATTCTTTTTATTTTATATAATTTAAATTATTAAATAATATTTTATAACTTTTTTATTTTATAATTTATATATTACTTTTATAAAATTAATAATAATAGCCGCGTATTATTTATAATTTTTATAAAAAATATATAAAAATATTATTTATATAAAAAATAATAATAATTTTATAATTCGGATTTTAATTTATATAAAGATCTTTAATTATTAAAAATAAGCCTAAGTTTTTAAAAACGCTTTATATTATAAATAAAACGCGTTGCGAAATTTATATAAAGGGTTTTTAAATTAAATATATTTTTTATTAATTTCAAATCTATTTAAAAATTTATAAATAATTAATTCGTTATATTTATAAAGTTCTATATTTGAAAAAGCATTTATAATATTATATTAAAATAATTTTAAATTAAACGACGTTATTAAAGCTATTATTAATTTAAAAGTTTTAATTATAAACATTATTATATATATATTATAAATCGTAGCTAATTATAAATCGTTATAAATATAAATCTACGCTTTATAATATTTAAATTTATTATATTAATTAAGTTTATATATAAATACTTATTTTAATAAAAATAGTTTTATACGCGCTTTTAAACGGTTAATAACTATTTAAATTTAATTCTTTTTAGCTTTTTTAATTTTTTATAAACTGTTTTAATGAAAACCTCCTGTAAGTAATTTAAAAGTTTAAAAAATTCTTTTTAATTTTTTAAAGCTTTTAAAAATTATTAATATATATTATTTTTTAATTAATAATTATATTATATTTAACTTAATTACTTTATATTACGGCTTATAATATTTTATAAAATATATAATATATAGGATTATAATTATAATATTATACCTCTTAATTAAAAAAATAAATTTATAAAAAGTCTTAATTTAAACTGTTTAAAAGTCCGTTTTTTATGCTTTTTAATTATTTAATAAAGTTATATAACGTATATATATAGCGAGTCGTTTATTATAGCGAGTCGCTTATTTTCCTTTCCTTTTATACCCTCTATCTTAATAGCTATTTTTTTTTACGTACGATTATAGATTTTTTTTTAAATAAAAGTCGTATTATTTTTATATTTTAAGTTATTAAAAAAGACCTAAATTTATCTATACGAAAAATAGCTTTTATTTATAATATCTCAAGAATAATATTTCGCGACCGATATATTAACTTATTATTTTAATATAAAATTCGTACGAATTTAAAAAAAATGATTTTTTTAGAAGAAACTATGATTTTCGAACGAGTTATTAATTTAATTAACTAAGGATTTTTATTACGATTTAACGACGTACGAGATATAGCCGATTATTTTTTTAATAAACACGACGCGATATATATCGGACCGCGATAAGTAAAGAATTTTATATAACGTTAATTATAATTAAAAACGCGTTTTTAATATAGAATTGATTATTAAAAGGTATTAATTAAGGATTTTATAATTATTTAAATTTAGTTTATTTTCGTACGAAATACGATTATAAAGTACGGAATATACGATTATAATATTTATAATTTTAATAAGACGGGTTTTTTAATAGGAATATTTTTATACATAAAAGTTATTATAACTTTTAATTATTATAAAAGGTTTTATACGAAATAGCTTAGTAATTAAAAATAGGTTTTTATTATTTAGGGTATATATATAAATAGCTAGGCGCCACCTTTGTACATTATTATAAAAGGTAAATATTACTTTTTTTTATAATATATTAATAGTCAATTCTTTTTTAAATAGCGTATTTACTTTAACGAAAATAAATAGATTATAAATAAGATCGGTTTAGATTAATTAGAATATTTTGAAAAATATATAAAATTTCGTATAAAAGGTATTAAGCGGCTTTTAATTTTTAATAGTTATAATAGTTATAAATTAATTAAATTCGATAATTATTATAAAGAGCGTAGTATTATCGCTCTTTATATACCTCTTTATTTATTATACGAGCTTTAGCTTTTTAATATTAGTTATTTTAGCTTATTAAAGGCTTTATATAGTAAAGAAATTAAGAAGATAATACGGATATAAATTACGTATATTATTAAAAACGACTTTTTTTTTATTTTTAAAATAGCCTTTTTTATTTTAATAAGTAAAAAAAAACGTACAAACTAGTTTTAAATAGGTTAGAATCATACTTTTTAATTTAAAAATAATTATTTCCCGCCTAGATTTTAAATTAAAAACGCTAATATTATTTAATTTATATTTAAATAGCTAGGGCTCTTAGGACCTAAAGATATTAATTATAGTATATAACGCCGTATAAAGCTCTGTTTTATTTAAGAAACGGATTTATAATTATTAATATAGTTTATTAATATATTTATATAAAGTTATTAACTTATAAACTAAAAGTATTAATAAGTTAATATATAAATTAGCTCTTATTAAAACTAAATGCCGTAGGCTTTGTATAGTAAATAAGATATTAAATAAGCGCCGAAGGGTTAAAAAAATATAATTACGTTTTAAAAGTTTATTTAATATTATTAAGGCCGAGGTAATCTAAATAGAAAAAGGGGTTATTAATATTAAAAACGAAAATATATATTAAAAGGATGTTTATATAAAGGGGGTTAAATCGCACGGGTAGTAATATAGTTATTATAAAAAGACTAAATATAATATACGAATGTATTAAGTAGTTTAAAAGACTTTTAAAAAAGAGGTTAATAAATAGTTTTAATTAATTTCGTACGATATGGTTTAATTAATTTATATAAATAGTAGGAGGGTATTTAAAAGTAGGCGACTTGCTATGATAGGCGACTCGCGCTATATATACGTTATAATTATAAAGTTTATTATCGTTTTCTAAGTCCGTATATCTTTATATATAAACGGCCTATATATTTTTATTATTTCTTTTTACCTTTTTTTTAATATAATTTATTAAAATAATATTAATAATTACGCTTTCGGTCCGCTCGGCCCTTTTTATAATATTAAATCTAAATATTTAACTCTATTATTATTATTAAATATCAATTTTAAATTACTAACTATTTATATATTTTATAATATAATTCTTAAGTTTTTAAATTTTTTAATAATTGATTTGTTATTTATAATTATTAATATATTTTTGGCGTTAAGTGTTTATTTTAGGGTTATTAATCCTTTTTTTTTTTTAAAAAACTATTTTAAATATTTTAACGTTTTTTAATATAAAGACTATAATTTAGATTAATTAAGCCGGTATTTTAAATTTAATAATTTTTTAAATAAGCTCGATTTCGTTTATATTTGAAACGCCTAAAAGCTTAAAAATAATATTTATAAATTTTTAAATATTATTAATAATTAAACTAACCGGAATTATAAATAATACTTTTATAATACCTTTTTTTAAATAAAGAATAATCTTATTAAAATATATTATATATAATTATTACTTATTTAAATATAAAAACTTAAATCTTATATAAATTATAAATATTTATTATATATTTTAAAAAATATTCAATATACCCCCACAAAAATATTTTATAATATTTTTTTATTTTTTTTTACGGTTTTTTAAAAATAAATAAGGTTTATAATAATATATATAAAGGCTTTTTTAATATAAATATAGGTTTTAAATTATTTTATAAATAAACTTAAGTATTTATTATTTAAAATACTATTTAAATTTTTTTTTTATTTAATTAGGTAATTTCTAAATTATATTTTAGCGTAGTGAGATATTATAAAAGAATATTTTTATTAATATATACTTATTTTAAAATCTTTTTAAAAATTTAATTATTAGCTTTATTTTAAAATTTTTAATAATTATTTTTTTTATACGCTTACCCCCTTTTATTAATTCTTTTATATATATAAAAAGGAATTTAAAATCGATCTTTTTATTTTTTATTTATATTTTAAACGGGGTTTTTTTATATATAATAACTATTATTTTTTTTTATTTATATAAAATTTATAAATTAGTAAGCCTTTTTAATAACGTATTTAAAATTTAAAAACTTTTATAATTTTAAAAACTAATTTATTTATTTACTTTTTTTTAAAAGAATTTAAAAAGCTTTATAAAATACTTATTTTTAATTATAAATAATTAAAAATAGCTTTTAAAATTTTTTAAAAAGTTAAAAAGAATTTAAAATATTTAGTTATATAGTTTTAAAACTCGATTTTTTAAAAAAGATTTAAATATTATTTTTTATATATATATAAAAACGTAATATTTATATTTTATTTTTAATAGCTTTTTTATATTTATTTTCTAAGCGTTATAAACTAAATTTTAAAAAGCTTTTAATTTTAAATAATTAATTTAGAAATATTAAATTATCGTATTATCTATTTTATTTATATAAATAATATTAAAATTGGGTTTATAATATAATAAAATATAAAATTAAACCGTTATTATAAAATATAAAAAGCTTATTAATATTAAAAAGCGGGTTATAAAATAATAAATAATAAATTTATATTAAAAAAAAGTTCTTTTTTTAAATAATTAAATTATTATTATATTTTTATTTATATTTTTAAAATATAAAATCTTATTAAAACTATAATATTAAATTTTAATTTTTAATAAATATATTTTAAAAATAATATTAATATAAAAACTTTTTATAATAATAACGTTTTTAAAAATAAAGTTTTTAATATTAAAACTTTTTTTATTATAAAAAGTTTTTTTAAAAATTTTAATATTTATTTTTATAATATAAATATAAATAATACCCGTTTTTATAAAAAAAAGTTTTAAATAAAATTTATAAAAGTCTTTTTTTAATAAGGCTTTATTATTAATTAAATAATACTTTTTATAATTATTATAAACTATATTATTTAATAAAACGTAGCGTTTTTTAAAAAATATTAAAAATATTAAAAAATTTATAAAACCGTTTTTTTATAATTTTTTAATTTTATTAAAAATAATAATTATTATAACGTTTTTGAAATAATTTTCTAAATAAGGTTTATTATTTTTTTAGTTTTTTTGATATATATTTTTAATATTAATAATTCATTACTTTTTTTTAAATTTTAATTTAAATATAATCATAAATTAATAATATAATTTAATTTTTTATTTTAATCGCTTTTTTATTTATAAACTTTTTTATATATTTAAACGCTTTTATAAAAGCTTTTTAAACCTTTTTATAATTTTATAAAAATTAATATTAACTTTTTTATATAAATAAGTTTTAAACATCGTTTTTAATTATTAAATTTAACTAAATACTTTTTAAAAATAATAAAAAAATTAAAACTTTTATTATTATTTTTTAAAAACTAATCTTTTTAATAAAAGATTTCGAAAATCCGTTTATATTTTTTTAAAATTAAAATAAAGTATTTAAAACTCTTATTTATAATAAGTTTATTAAATATTTATATTATTTAAGTTAATATAAAGCGGGTTTTAATAATTTTAAAAAAGTCTTTTATTATTAAAACCTTTTAAACCTTAAGTATATTATAAGCTTAAAATTATTTATATTTTTATATTAATTAAAATATTAAATAATTAAAAAGACTTTATTTTAAAAAGTTTTAAAAACTATATTATTATATTCTTCATAAATTAAAAAAAGAATTATAAATTTAAAAAGTATTAAATTATATTTTAATACATATATAAAATTTTAAAAGTAAATTCTATTTCTATATAAAAGTTCTATTTAAACATTTATAAATTTTTATTAATTATTTATTTAAAAAATAAAAGATTCGATTATTCAATAGCTTATTATGATTGTTATTTATATTTAATTTTAATTAATATAATTTTTTAATAAGTCGTTTATATTTATTTTTAATATTATTTAACTTAATAGGATATAGTTTTATAAGCCTATTAATTAAAAAAATTTAAATTTATTAACTTCGTCGTTATTAAACGTTTAAACTTCGCTTTTATTATTACCGTTTTTTTAAATAATTAACTATTTATAATAGTAATTTTTTAATTTAATAATACGCTTAATATTTAGTTTAATAAAATCTAGGGAATTAATACACATGCATAAACAATTAATACACGGGCATAACTCTTACACAGGCATAACACCTATACACTATTATTAGCTTAAAAAAATATATAAACTATAAATACTTCGTTCTAAAAACAATAAAAGCTCCCTTACTAATATTTTTTTATTTTAATATATTTATTTAAATTATTTTATATTAAATTATATTATATTTATCTTAAACTTTTACGCTTTTTATATCCTTTTATTATAATTTATAATAAATAATAAATTAATATTAAATCCTATTAAAGCTTTATTTAAATAATCGCGTTTATTAAAAGACGGCCTCGTTACTATTATTAATTAATATCTCCTATTTATACCTCTTTTTTTAAATACTCGCTTATAATACCCGTTTATTAGCTCGTATTTTTATAAATTTCCCTATATTAGATTTATTAAATTAACTTTTAATTTAAAATTATAATAAAACCGTAAATTAGTTATTTTTTTATTATTTTCTTTTTATATAAGCCTTACGATAATCGTTTTATTATAGTTTTTTAATAGACGGCCTTGTTAAGTTATTTTAAAAACTATTAATAACGTTTTCCTACGCTAAGCTTTTAAATTATTATCTTTTTATATAATTAATCGATTAAAAATAAACTATATTAAGTTCTTTAGCTTATTATAAAAAAATATAATAATTTTAAAATTTAAAATCCGATAATATAAGTCTTTTAAAAACGTTTCTTTTAATTTTTAATAAAAATAAACGTCCTATTTTATAAAAAATATCCTAATTATAAACTTTATATAAAGTATATAATAATAAAAAATATTTAGTTATATTAAAATAAAATAATTATTTATATAATCTTTAATAAAAAGGGGCCGTAAATAATTATTAATCGGTAGTATTATTTTTATTATTCGGTATTATTTTATAATTAATTTTAAATATTTTAAAAAAATATATTTTAAAGTTTATTTAAATATTCTCAATTAGTTTTAATAAATTAATAAATAATTAATATTTTATTTTTTATATAGGACTATATAAATCGTAACTTTTAATCTTAAATTATATTTTATATAATATTAATAAGTCGATATAAATAACTTAAGTTATTAAAAAAATAACTTTTAATATTATTATTACTAAACTCGGTTTTTAAAATAATAAAAATTACTAAAATTTTAATATTTTCGAATATAATAACAAACTTAATAAGCTTTAATAAAAAAATATATTTTATAAAAATAACGTAATATTAATTACTAATTATTAAACTTTTTATAAAAACTATTTTATATTTTTTTAGAAATAACCTCAGTTTTAATAAAAATAATAAGCTTTCATATTATAAAAACTCCGTAATATATATAAAAAATTAAATTATTAATAGGTATATAGATATACGTTTAGTTTTTATTACTTAATTCCGTTATTAATATTCTTAAAAGCTTAATATCGTCTTTATAATCCGAGCTACTACCGGCACCCTTTAGCCGTTTTTTCTTTATTTATTTCTACTTAGTTTTAAATATAATATTAAAATAAATATAATAGATACAAAACTATTATTATATATCGGCGAACTTATAAGCTAAAGCAGCTTTTATTTATTTATTATAATTAATAATAATAATATTTAATAAGCGAATTTAATATTAATTAATTAATTAACAAATACTTTTCGTAAAAAACTAAAACCCTTTTAATCTTCTTTTATCAATAAGGCCGAATATTATATTAAAAATAGATTTAATATATTTTTAATTAATAGTTTAAAATAATAAAAGCTTAAAACGATTTATATTATATATATTATTAAAACTAATTACCTTTAAAAAGCGCTTTTATATTAAAAAATAAAATAAGAATATCTATATTAAGCGAATAAGCCGGTTAGGCTCGTTATTAACTTACTTTATAATATAAAGCACTTTTCGCTTGTTAAAAAGCTTTATTAAAACGGCTATTAATAAATAACTATTTAATTTCTCCTTACTTATAAAAGCTTTAATATTATAAATATCCTATTAAATAAATACGGAATCTAAAAGTTATTTTTAAATAATAATACGAATATCGCGGGCCTTAATACTAACCCGGCGGCTAATAGCTTTAATAACGTTTTTAATTAATAATATAAGCTTTTAATATAAAAGATATATTAAAAAACTAAGGCTTAACCCGTAATTATATTAAATATATTTAGCTTTAATATACTATTATAAAAATTAAACGCCCTTTTCCTTTATTTTAATAATAATTATTTATTTATAATTATATTTTTATAATTTTCGTTAATATAACCCCGTAGTTTTAATAAGCCGTGGTTTATTAAAACGATTATATTAAAATATATATTTTATTTTTTTTATTTTTATATATATATTTATATTAATAAATAATATTAAACCCGTTTTTTTAAATAAATATATTAATTTAATTAAATAAAATATCGATTATAAGTTTTAAATTATTAAAAATTTATAAATTTAAAATTAAGTTAAATAAAAGCGAAAACGAGCGTTAATTTAAAAAATAAAAACCCTATAATAATAAAATTATTAAATTTATTTAAAAATCGATAAAAAGATATTTTAAATAATAAAAAAGGGAATATAAAAATAAAAATAATAAAATAAATATATTAAATAAATATAATAAATAACCTTATTTTTATTACTATTATCGAACTTATTTAAAAAAATTAAAAAGTTTTTTAAATAGCTATTACCCTTTTTTTATTACTTTTTTAATTAAATATAATATAAATTTAAATTCTTTTATAAAAATAGTTTATATAAGTTAATATTCTTTATCTTATAAGATAAATTTAAAAATAAATTATAATAAAAATAGACCGTATTCCGGCCTAAATATTAATATAATAACTTAATAAATCTAAATAAATATCGTTAAAAATATCATATAAAAATTTTTTATAATTATTTTATATTTTAATAAATACCGTATTATTTTTACATAAGCCGTAAAGTTAAATAATTTAATAAAACCGGTTTAAATAAAAAATAAAAATATTTTTAAATATATTATCGTTATTAAGGCTATAATAATTACTAATATTTATATTTAAATTATTAATAATAAAAAATTGTAATATAAAAAAATACTTATTACGTTACCGTTTTAAATTAAACTTATTATTTAAATTTAAACTCTTAGTTTAATATAACGAGTTATACTTTAATAGCAGAGGGGTAGATTTAAATATAAAAGATCTTAATATAAATAATATAATAATAAAGCCTTAATTAGTTAATATAAACGACGCGTTATAATTATATATTAGAAAAAGTCTTAAATATTTTAAATAGGACTGGTAGAATTAAGATAAGGTAATAGCTTTTTTAGGCTAATAATAGTGTATAGCTGTTATGCTTATGTAAAAGTTATGCCCGTATATTAATTGTTTATGGCCGTGTATTAATTCCCTATTATATATACGATTTAATAATAATATTTTTTAACTTTTCTAATAAAAACGATAATAATCGCTAAATAATATTAATAATTTTAAATCCTAATCTTTTTATAATTAGTATAAAATATAATTAAAATCTTTTATAAAACCTTATATTTTCCTTTTGAATACTTTTTTTTTTTTTAAAAAGATCTTATTTAAATCGATTAATTATTATATATTAACCGCTTTTAAATTTAAATCTTTACGGCTTATTTATAAAAAAGGATTAAGGCCGCGTTAGCTATAGTTTATTAATCGTAATTTAATATTTATATTTAATTAAATAAAGCTAAGTAGCCTTATTTTTATCAATAATCCGCTAATTATAATAAAGGTTTAAAAAAGTAATAATAACCTTACTTTTAATAATATCTTTTTAATTAATATAGATCTCGAAGCTAAAATAGCTCCGTTTATGATTTTAAATAAGAATTCGGGCTTTTTAATCCGCTAAGTAAATTATTTAAATTAATTAATTACCCGGTTAACTTATACTTTAAATTACATTAAGAAATTAATTATTTAAACCGTTATTATAAAGGTCTCGTAGGGCTACTTTACTAACGTTTAATTTAGTAGGACCCTATTATTATAAATAAATTTATTAAATTCTTTAATAATTTATTTATTTACGAATTTAAACTAATCGTTAAGTTAATAACTTAATTTATTAATTTTATAGTAAAATAAAGTTCGCTTAGTTAAGTTGTATTTACGATATATTTTAATTATAAATAATAGCGCCGTATTAATTTAATTATTATTAAAATCGTTTATATTGTTATATAACTATTTTTTTAATACGTTTATATATTAATAATAACTTATTAATCTGGGATAAGTATTTTTATTTATACTTAATTTAACTTATTTAAAATCGTATTACGGCCTATATTAAAACTTAAAACAATCGTTATATTAATTTTTAACGTACCAAGGTTTAATTTATTTAGAAATAACAGCGGCGGCTTTTTATTATCGCTTAATTTATTGTTAAAAATTAAATTAGTTTTTATATTTTAAGTTTATTTTATAATATTCCTTATATTTATCTTTTATTTTATAAATAAGCTTTTAACACCGTTTTTAGCTATTATAAGCTCTTTTTACTTAATTTAAATAGTTTTATTATATTTTATTAAAAGTAAATTTTAATTAATTTGACAATATTTTAAATACGTATATTTCTTTTTAAATAAATACCTAAAAAGTATATACATTTATTAAACGAATTACTATTATTTAGTAGTTTATTTCCTTTTAATAAATATAAAAAAACCGTTTTAAATCCGTTTTTAATTTTTCTTTTTATAATTACCTTAGCCTTAGCCTTTTCTTTTAATACCTATTAATAAATTATAAGGATATTTATTATTTTTATATAATAAATATTCGTAATAGGCTAATTAAATTTAAAAATCTTATAATAACCTCGTTTTTTACTCATAAATCGTTATTAAGGCCGTATATTATTCGTTTATTTAAAAATGTAATAAAAAAGCTAAAAAAAAGGTTAAATTATATAAGATTTTATAAAATTTATTTTATATTTTCGATTTTTTTTTTAATCTAATCGTTATATATAATCTATTTAAAAGATCTTTTTAATTTTTAATTGCACGGCGCTTAAATATATCCTTACTAAAGGCTTATTTTTTATATTTATAAGATTAAATAAATTATTTAGTTTATTATTTATATTACTTTTTCGTATTTAAATTTCATAAATTATAAAATAAATATAAATATCGCGCGATCCGGTTATAATTAATATAAATATAAAATAAATAAATTCAGATACTTATTATAAAAAATAAATAAAAAATAAAAAATAAAAAAAGGGTTTTTTAAAATTAAAAAAAATATAAAAAGACAAAATTCTTTTAATAATTAATAATTAATTTAAACGGTTCCGTTAATAAACCGTTTAAAAGCGTTATTAATATAATAAACGCTTCTTTTTTAATAAAAGTTTGAAAAATCGAAAATCTTTTATTTTATACGGCGTTAAAAAGTCGTTTTTTTTTAATTTTTATAAAAAATTAAAATAACTCGATTTTTTTATTTTATACGGTATTAAAAGGTCGCCTTTTCTATTTTATAATAGCCTTATTAATTTACGATAATAATTAAATTATTAATTAGTATTAGATTACGTAATTATAAACTAATTTATTTAATCGAACTGTAGTAACGAAAGGTTAATTATTTTTATATTAATTTTTACGTAAAGGAGAAAAGAGAGGTTTTAACCGTAGGTTAGATCGCCGGTTAAACGTTAATATAAAGACCTTTAGATGGCCCCTGCGCTAGCGCTGACTTAAGGTCGAATTAGGCTTTTAATCCGATAATTATAAACTTTAAAAATTTAAAAATTATATTATAAAAAGTATATAAATGATTGATAATTTAAAAATAATATTTAATAATAATAACGAAGCTAAATACACGGATTTAATATTATAAAAAAAGCTAAATAGATAATAAATATAATTATTAATATTATTTTAATAAACTATATTAAAAAAAGAATAAAAATTAATAATAGAAATATATAAACTATTTATATATAAAAATGTATAAATTTAAAAAATAATTATAAATTTTATAATTATATATAATTTTACTAAATAATTAAAAAATATAGAAAATAGATTTTTAAATAACTTAAATAAAAGAATTTTATAAACTTACTTTTTTAATTAAAAAATATAATATTATAATTATAATTTTATATATTATATATTTTATAAAATATTATAAGTTATAATATAGAATAATTAAAATAAATATAATATAATTATTAATTAAAATATTAAATATATTAAAAATCTTTTAAAAATATTAAAAACTTAAAAAAAACCTTTTAGATTTTTAAATTATTTATAAAGGTTTTTTATTAAGATAATTTATAAAGAATTAAAAAGATTTAGAAAACAAAATTTAAACATTTATTTATTATTTAAAAATATATATAAAATTATTTTTATTAAATTAAGTATTTATATATAAATTTAATTAATATAATAAATTTAAATGTTATAAAATATAGATTTATATTTATAACGATTTAAAACTAATTATAATTTATAATATATATATAATAATATTTATTATTTAAAGTTTTGAATTAAAAATAATTTTAATATTATAATTTAATTTAAAGTTATTTTAATATAATATTATAAACGCCTTTTTAAATATAAAAATTAAAAATATAATAAATTAGTTATTTATAAATTTAAAACTAAATTTAAATTAATAAGAAATATATTTTATTAAAAAAAGTTTTATATAAACTTTTTAACGTATTTTATTTATAATATAAAATATTTTTTAAATAAATTTAAAAACTTAAATTTATTTTTAATAATTAAAAATTTATATATATATTAAAATTTAAATTATAAAATTATTATTATTTTTTATATAAATAGTATATTTATATTTTTTTATAAAAATTATAAATAATATATAATTATTATTATTAATAATAGTAAAATAAAATATAAATTATTAAATAAATAATTCATAAAATATTATTTCAAAATTTAAATTATATAAAATAAAAATATTATTTTATATATAATATTTATATAAAAATAAAATTAAAAGGTTCGAATTTATAAATAATATTTATTTAATTATATTATTATTTATTAACGATTTAAAAATATATAAAAATTAAAGGAATTAATATAGAGGCATATAAAATTAATATAAAAGTATATACCTTATAGCGATATATACATCTACTATCCTAATTAATTTAAAATTTGTTATTAATATATCTAAATTCTACCGGTCTATTTTTATATATTCTTTTTATTTTAAATTTCTTTTACTATCGTAATTTTTATATTTAATATTAATATATATTATTTTTAATAGCTAAACCCTAGCGTAATTTACGTTACTAAATTATAAAACGTAGCCTTAATAACGTAATATATCTTTTAAAATATTAACATATAAATATATTATTATTATTTTTTAATTAGTAATTATTTTTATATCGGCTAATTTTATAAAGTTAACGATTTTTAATTATATAATAATTTAATTAGCGACTTATTAACTAAACTATTATAAAAAATATAATTATTATCTTATTATTAGCCTTATTATTTTAAAATTAAACTAAAACTCTACTTTAAGCGCCGTTTTTTTAATAAAACCGACTTTTTTTAACTTATTATATTATTTCGATTTTTATTTACTTATAACGCCTTTTTTTTTAATATTAAATATTTTAAATTTATATTTTATTTTATATATTATTTTTTAAAAAAAATATAAAATACTTAACGTATTGCTTTCTTTTATATTTTATTAAAATAAAGTCTATTATCCTCTAATAATAATTATTAAGACCTTTAATAATATATTTTAAAATATTTTAATAATATTTTTAAATTTGTTTAATAAATTATTAATATTAATAGAAAATTAATAACCGCCTTTTTTTAATAATATAAATTAAACTATTATTAATAAAAAACGTAAAGTTTTTAAATAAACTTATTATTTTTATATTTATTTTTATAATAAGACCCTTTTTTAAATCTATTATTTTTTTAAATTATAGTTTTTTATTATATTTAATTTAAGAAATCTTCCTTCCCTTTTTTAAATATTATTTTAAACTTATTAATCTTAAATAGCTTAGAGCCTATTATAAAAGCCTTTTTTAATTAACTTAATATATTTATAAAAACTAACGGATTTAATATTATAAAACGATATAAATATACTTTTTAAATAAGTCGGCTTATATAATATTCGTTTTAATATAATCGATTTAATAAACCTAGTCTTTTAAAAAGCGTAAATATCCGATAATAAAGGTTTTAAAATATAGCTATTAATAGTAAATAATTATAAAAATATAAAAAAAAATAGCTTTTATATTACTTATTAAACCCTCGCTATAATTAATATAATTATTAATTAAGCTTTAAAACATTTACCTGCCCTTTATATTAAAAACTTACTTAATTTATTAAAAATTCTATTAAAAATATAAGTCGTTATATTAATATTTAGGTACGTAACGTCCGTATTATTATATAGAAATAATTCTTAAATTCTATATTTATTTAATATAATATTTATAATATTAAAATATATTTAAATTAAGAAAAACTAAATAATTATTTATTAACGGCCGTATTAATTGAATTATTTAATAAGCAATAAATTCCTTATATTATCAAATAAACTAATAATAAGCCGGACCACTTTATTAAACTTATTTAGACTTTTCTTTATTATTTTCAAATATAAAAGCGATTTTTAAAAATAATTAATTTCGATAATATTTATAATATTAATCGCTTTAAGTTTTTATTATTCTAAATAACTAAATAAACGTATTTTAAATCTATTTATAATATAATATTTAGTTTTATTAATAACGAAAAGTTAAAAAGCTTTCGATTTTTTTTTAAAAATATAAAATAATTAATCGAATAATACTTAATTCGTCGCTTTATAATTATTATTATAAATTATAATAAATAAATAAAAGCTATATTTAACGAAAAGTTCTAAATATTTAATAATACCTTTATATTTATTATATTAATTTTAACGTTATATTTAAAACTAAATAAAAGTAAATTAAAGCCGGCAGTAATAATAATAATAATAATAATAAGTTTAATAAAAAAGTTTTTTATTTAATAATATAAATAATAATAAAGCTTAACGAAAAAGACCGCGTTTATATTAATATAATAATAAATTAAACTATTTTATATATTTACTATAGAGTATTTATTATATAAAAGCTTATTATTTTTATTAAAATAAAGTAATTTTTTTAAAAAATATAAAAAAAGTTTTATAATAAGTTTAATAGTTCACGCCCGATTTTATAATACTTATATTTAATATACTTATTTACGAAAGTATAATAAACTCGCTATTTTATTTGCTAATATTAAAACTTTAATATTTATATTATTTTTAATATTAAATTAAATAATAAAAATATTACAAGCTACCTTTTTAATAGTTTTAATTATTTATATCGGCTCGTCGACGTTATATAGGATCTAATTAATAATTAAGAGTTATATTTTTATTAAGCTTATATAAAAAACGAGGTGTTTACCGGCCGGGATTATCTCGGCCCTTATTTAAAATATTTTAATAAGTTTTAAATTATAATTTTATTAAAATATCTTAAATTAATTACTAAATAATACCGACTTATATATAAAATAATATTTTTTAAAAAACGCCGTTTTTATCTTTTTATTAAAGAATATAATAATAACTATTTTATATTAATTAAACTAAATATCCTATATTATTATAAGATTTTTTTAAAAATAATAGAATTATTAATTTTTAATAAATAAAAAGTTTATTTATAATAGCGGCTTTACATAACGTCTTTACATAACGTCTTTTTTTAATTTTTATTATCGGATTTTAAATTTAAAAATTATAATATTTTTTTATAATAAATTAAAAAATATAATATAGTAAATTCTTATAAAGCTTATGTTATTTTAATAGGGCTAATAATTTTAATATCAAATTACTATAATATAAAATAGCTAAAGCTCGATTAGTTATAAGTAAAACCGCCCGCCGGGAAGCCGTAATAAATTATTATTAATTAAAAGCTTATAAAAAGCCGGCTATTTAATCTTTAATTAAGCCTTAAACTAATTTTAATAATAAATAAAAAATTAATTTAATATTCTTAATAAAAAAAAGATAATGAAGGGTCGTATAAATAAAAAGCCGTTATAATTTAATATTTAAAAATAGTAAAATAAATAAAAAATAATATTAAATAACGATAAGTAAAAGAATTTATAATTATATTATTCTATTTATTACTTAAATAATTTATCATAAATTAATATTATAATTAAAATAAAAGTAATTATTTATTTATTTTTTTATTACCCTTAAGGACTTTATAAATACTTTACGAAAAATAATTTAAGGTATATATTATTTAGTAAGAGCTTTTGAGTTATTAAGTTATCGAAATATTATTATAAGCACTTTTACCGCTTTTATAAGAATATATTATAATTTTAAGTTAATTAAGATAGTAAATATATATACCGCTGTAAGGTGTATGCTTTTATATCAATTCTATATGCCTTTATATCAATTCCTAAAATTAATTTATATTCATATAAATAAAAATATATTAAAAAGAAATTAGTTTTTTATATTTAAATATTAATATATTTAAATTATATATAAATAGTTTTAATATTATTTAAATATTTTAAAGATTTAAAATTTAAATACTTTTAAATAATAAATTAAATTATTAAATATTTATATAAAACATATTATTTAGTAATTTATTATAATATATAAAATATACTATTTAGTAATTTATTATAATATATAAAAAAGTAAAATAAATTAAAAACTTAATTATAATTTATTTTTATTTATAACCGGTAATACTTTTTTTATAAATAATAAAACTATAAAAAAGTTATTATAAAAATATATTATAATATTTATTAATAATTTAATTTAATAAAAAGCGTTTAAATAATAAATAATAACGACTTTTATAATTAAAATAAAACTTTTTTATTTATAAAAAGATTAATTAAAAAAATAATATTATTATAGAAATTTTTTTATAATTTCGTATTTATTTAGAAACCTTTTATATAGTTTATGATAATAATAAATAAATAATTAGATTTATAGTAATAAATATAAAAAGATTTTTTATACGTTTTTATTATATATATATTTAAAATATATAACTTTACTAAAAATACGTTATTATTTATTTAAAAATTAAATATATAATTATAAAAGAATATATTAATAAACGGTTTTATAAAACACTTAATTAAAAAAAGCTTTTAAATTTTAACATTTATTTAAATTTAAAAAATATATAAAAAGTAATTATAAAAAATCATAAATATTAAAGATTAATAATTTAATTATAATTTAAAAAGCGGTTATTAAAAATAATTTATTTTATAAAACTATATTAAATATAAATTAATTATTTTATAAAGTTATATTAAAAATAAAAATGATAAAAATAATAATATTAATTTTAATAAATATATTTAATTATTAATATTAATAAATATATAAAATAAATCTTTTTTAATAATATTTAAAATTAATAGCTTTTAATAAAAAAATTAATAAAATATATAAATACGTTATTATTATTATTTTATTAAAAAGAATTATTTATAAAAATAAATTAATTTTTTATTAAACAATAAAATTTAATATTTTTAATTTTATAAATAATAAAATAAATATTAATAAAGAATTAATATTATTAATTTAATAATTAAAAAACGGATTTTTAAAGATTATATAAAAATTAATAAAAAAGTTATTAATTAAAAATATTATTAAATAAATTATAAAATATTAAAAAAAAATATAATTTTAATATAAATATAACCATTTTAAAAAGTATTTAAAATATTTATTTTTAATATAAAAAGCTTTTTTTTATAATAATAAAATATATATAATATATTTTAATATTTCTTTTAAATCTTATTAAAATAAAATAAAAATAAAAAATAAAAAATAAAATATTAAAAGAAATTTTTATAAAAGTTTTATTTTTAGTTTTATTTTTAAATATAATTATAAATAAAACTATATAAATTTTAAATTTAATTTAAAGTTTAATTTTTTTTTAAAAAAATAATATATAAATATTAATACTTTTCTTATATATATTATTTAAATATATTAAAAATAATATTTTAAAAAATTCTAAAATCTTTTTTTTTATAATTTATTTTTTTAATTTTTAATTTTTTAAATTACTAATATAAGATTTTTTTTTTAAATAAACTTATTTTATTAAATTTTATAATTTTCTTTTTATTTTTTTTAAAATCTTTCATTAATAAGCTTATTAATTCTTTTTTTAATAATAGTTTTAATAATATAATTATTAACGTATTTTTTAATAACGGCGGCGTAAATAATAGTTTTTTTAATTTTAATAATATAAGCGGTTTTAATATAAACGTCGGCGGCTTTTTAATAAAAATAATATTAAAAAAGAGTTATATAAAGCTAATAATTAATTAAAAAAAATTATAAATTTTTTTTTTAAATAGGTTAAAAAAAGATTTAATAAAAGAATAGGTAATAAAAAAATTATTTTTATTATTCATAAACCTATTTAAATAATAACTTAATAACCGACTTTATAATAATTTATTTATTAATAAATATATATAATAATAATAATAATGCGTTTATATAAGTATATTATAACGCTATTATTAATAAAATAATATAAGATAATTATTTTTAATAAGTTATTTTTATTAAGCTTATTTTTTATTTATTATTTTTATATTTATTTAAAAAATAAATAAAAAGGATTTATATATATAATTTAATTATAAATAACTTTATAATTAAAAGGGTATATTATAAAAAGTTTTATATATACTTATATATAATTAAAGTAATATTTATTTAAATATATTTATTAATTTATATTTTAAACGCCCTTAGTCGGTATATTTATTTAATCGGTTTATAAAAGAAAATTTAAAAAATAAATATTTTAGATTATAAAAACTACGTTTTTATACTCTTAGTTTATTATAATAATTTATTAATATTGTAAAACGATAATACAAAGTTTATAATTAATTTAAAAGATTTATAAAAATAATTTATAAATAAATTAAAAAAAAAGAATTTAATAAAAGAGTAAATTAAAAAATTCTTTTTTATTACTTACGAGTTTATTTAAATAATAATTTAATAACCGGTTTTATAATTATTTATTTATAAATAAATATATATTATAATAATAGTAATACGCTTATACAGGTGTTACGGCCAACTAGTCGTAATGAGGTTTGTGTTAATAAAAATCGGGGCTACGATATTTATAAATAATAATCGTTATAAGAATAGCTTTAATAAAGTTATTATCTATAAGTCGTAAAATAGGTAAGGCTTCGATAATTAATTATAATCTTATTAAATAAGTTTTTAATAAAAATAGCTAAAAGCGATCGTTAGATTTAATATAAAAATTAATTATTAAAAAAGCTATAGAAGTCTATCCTTAAGCCTAGCTCGGGCTATTTTATATATAAATTTTAGTTATAAATATATCTTTTATAATATTTTATTTATTTATTATCCGACGGTTTACTAAACGGTCGTCCGTTTTATATTTTTATAATCGCCCGTTTTATTTATTTACGGGCGTCCGTTTTTTATTTTATTATACGATCGTAGTTATATAACTTATTTATAATTTTTCTATTCTAAAAAGAGCCGTTATTATTATATATATAATATAATAGTTGCTATAGGTCTTATAAGGTAAGGCCTTAGTCTAGTAATACGTATTAAGTCGTAATATTAACTCCTCCCCTCAAAGGTTTAATCCTTAAGCTTATAAATAAGTCGTTTATTTCCTAAATTAAGGAATCGTTAAGTATTTTCATTGAAATATATTAATATTATATTAAATCGAATTAAAAAATCAAAATTGTAAATAGCTACGTCTTATTATCGTTTATTACGTATTATTCGTTTCTTTAATAAAAATATAAAAATAATACCGTATTTAAATTATCGTTTTTAAAACGTTCGTTACTTAGTTCTTCTTAATTTTAATATTTATAAAATATACTATTATCTAAGTATTTCGTATGATACTTCTATTAATATTATTTATATTTATAAGTTTTCTATAGATAATTCCTTACGGGTCCCGATTAATAAATATAATAAATTATTTAATAATAAAGTCTAATCGTTTTAATTATAAAAAATAAATAAAAAAGTTACGGTTTTAAAAAAAAGCTATAGAGCTATAAAGAAAAGCTAAGGCCTATTAAAAAGCTTAAACTAAATTAAATAAGTCGTTATTTAAATTAAAACGCCTTCGTTTTTAAAAGCGAATAATATTTAAAAAAAGTCATATTATATCAAAGGAATTTCTTAAAGATACCGAGAGTATTTCTTTAGCGGCCCGGGAGGCGTAAATTAATAATATTTTTAATATTATTAATTAAAACGCTATAATAGCTAGGAGTTTTAGGTTTAAATTTAATTTTAGTATTCTTTAAGAAGCTATTAAGAGTTCTAAAAGTTTATAACGGGTTCTTATATATTATCTTCATATCCATAATCTTTCTATTTAATAAGGTACTTTTTACGTCTTTTTTTAATTCGGTAGTCGATAATTTATTTAATTTTATATTTTAATTTATTAAGTTCGACGATAATACGATCTTTAATATATAAGCCTTTAAATATTAACTTAAGGAGTAAAATATAAAAAACTAAGTAATATCGTATCGTATTTAAGAGTTTTAATTTAAAATTAATTAATAAAACTTTCTTAATAATTTTAAAAGGTTTAAGTTTTTTATAATCTAACTTATCGCTTAGTCGTTTTATTTTAATATTACGGCGAAAGAAATATATATTATTTCCTTTTTTTAAAATTAATCTATTAATTTTTAATCTATTAACGTATTTTTTTATATACTACCGTATAAACTCGAAGTCTAAAGAGGCTTTTTTTTAGATTTTTTTAAATTTATTTACGTTTACTACGGCTTTTATAACCTATAGTCTTTTACGTACTTCTTTATATATAGTTAATTAAAATCCGTAGTTAAAATAAAAAAGGGATTTTTTTATACTTTTATTAATTACGCTATTATATATAAACTAAGCCATTAATAGTAATATTACTTAATTATTTTAGTTATAATTTATATAATAACGGAGGTATATCTTAAAAATTTAATTAATTTTTTTCGTTTATCTATCGATTTATAAATAGAAAAAAATCAATAGTTTATAATTTATACCGAGCTATGAAATTAAAAATCTTTAAAACTTAACGGTAAATAGCTTATTTTTATTAGAAATTATTTCCTTAGGTAAACTATAATTAATAATAACTATTTTAAAAAAAGTATATACTAATTCTTTAATATTACTTACTTCTTTATATAATATAAAATAAGTAAACTTAATAAATCGGTCGACAATAACTAAAATATTATTATATTATATATTTATAAATAGTTCCTTAAACTTTAATAATTTAATAATAAAATCTTAAGAGATTAAATACTATATTTTTAATAGCACCGGTAGAGGTTATAGCTTTTTATAAAGCTTATAAGGGCTATTTTTACTTTTTTTATAAATATCGTAGTCTTTAATAGCCTTAGCGATTTCTGCTTTTATAACGGTTTTATTATAATATTAATAAATCCGTTTTTATATTTTTATAATACTTTAATAATCGTATACTTAAGTATTATAAACTTTTATAATAAATTTAGGAGTTATTTTTTTAAACAAGTTAATATTAACTCTTTTAGTTATTATAAAAAGTTTTATAATAAATATAAAATTACCGTTATCGTCGTATTTAAAAATCATTTATATTTCCTTAAGGACCATGACTTTATAATTAAATCGTTTATTAAAAACGTCTATTCTATCGTTTTCTAAACTTTTCTAATAAATAATTCAGAAATTAAATTTTAATAAAAATTCGCTTTATTTAATTTATCGTTTATTTAAATTTTTATTTATTATAAAGTTTATAAAGTTTTTATAATTTATATAAATAATAACTTCGTATTTAGTTTTTAAAAGCTATAGTCTTTATTTTTTAAAAGCTTTAATTATAATTATTAATTTTTTATTATAAATTTCTTAATTTAATTTTACTTTATAAAACGTTTTAAAATAAAATATATAAAAATAAAGTATTTTTTATTAGTTTTGTTATCTTAAGATAACTTTTATAATAAAGTCTAAAACGTCGGTCTTAACTTCGAACGGTTTTTTTAAATCCGGAATTATAATTATTAGTTTTAAAATAATTAAGTCCTTAATTTTATTAAAAGCTTTTTTATATTTTTTATCTTAAATAAAAATTATATTTTTTTTTATTAAATTATTAAAAAGTTTAATAATATTAGCGTAGTTTTTAAAAAATCGCTAATAAAAGTTAACGAATCTTAAAAATAACTATACGTTTTTAACGTTAATAAATATTAACTAGTCTTTAATTACTATTACCTTAAATACCTATATATAAATTTATCTTAATATAATCGTATAGCTAAGAAAATCTATTTTTTATATATAAAATTTATATTTATTAAGCTTAGCGAAGAGCTTTACATTTTAAAATTTTTAAAATACTATATAAACGTATTTTTTATATATTTTAAAATTAAAAGAGAAAATAAGGATATTGTTAAAATAAACGACTATAAAAATATCGACGTATTCTTTAAATACATAATTAATTATTATTTAAAATATAACGGGTATATTAATAAGTCCGAAAGGTATAATTAGGTATTCGTAAAGTCCTTTATAGGTTCGGAATACTATTTTTTATTCGTTTCTTTTTTTAATTTTAATTTAATTAAATATTTTTTTAAAGTCTATTATAATAAACTATTAAGCTTTATATAATATTTCCTTAAGTTCTATAATAAGGAGTAATAAATAGTAATTTTTTTTTAATAATTTCGTTAAGTTTTTTATAATCGATTATAAATTTAAGCTTCTTTTTACTTTTTTTAAATATAAAAAAGATTAGTATTTTTATTAAAAAGGATAATAGTTTAATATAACCTTTCTTAAGTTTATCGTTAATATACTCGTTAAGTTCGTCGCGTTTAAGTTAATTTATAAAATATAATAAATAAAACTTAGGTTATATTCTTTTTTTTAATTTAACTTTTATATTTTAGCTATTATATTTTAATAGTCCTATTTCTTTTTCTAAAGTGAATAATTTCGTATAAATCCGGTACTTTTTAAATATAGTTTAAAATAAATCTAATCTTTAATCGTCCGTATTAAATACGAATATCTTAATAAATTCTATCGTTTTAATAAAAGCGATATATCTAGTTTATTTTCGTTCGTTAAGTATTACGTAAGACTTATTTAAACCTTTTTCCTTAAGTCGTTTAATAACTAAGTTTATTTAATAAAGTTAGCCGGTTCTTTAATTTATCCGTAAATTATATTTTTATAATTATAAGATTCTTAAAATAACGTCGGTATCTCCGATCTTTATAATATCGTATTTTAATTATTTTAGTTAATTATTAATATATATCGTAAAATATATAGTTTTTTAGTTAATATATCCGTCGTTATAATTAACTTATTCTCTTTTTATTATTCGTAAAGTATATAAGTTCGTTTTCTATATTTATAATAATTTATATTTATTTACTATTTTTAATAAAATAAAAATTCTTTAAACGCTACTATTAATAATAATGCTTATATTATATCCGTTTATTTAAAATTTAAATCGTAAATATTCCTTATTAAAGAATATTATAAAATATAAAAACTTATTTATTTTAGCTGCTTTTCGTCGTTCTTTTATAATTAATATATTTAGTTTTTTAATATCTAAAGGGTTAATACCCGTCCTTCCTTTATAAGCCGTTCGTAATTAATTACTAAATTAAGACGCTTCTATCCTTTAGTAAATAAATATAATGCGTTAATAATATCGTAGATATCGTTTATTTTTTTGTTAATGGGTTCTCTTTTTTTAAAAAATAATTTATAATTTTTAAATATTTTAATATTAAATTATGTATTTAGAATATATCGGTTATATAAGTAATCTTTTAGATTTTTAATAAGCTAATTTAGTTCTCCTTAAAAGCTTATAAATTCTTATTATTTTAACTATTTATCTAAATCGGCTTCTTTTTTAATAGTAAAATCGTTAATATTAAGCAGTATCCTATAATCGATTTCTAACTAAGTACGTCGTCAAGCGACGTCGTAAGGTTCGTCCGAATTATAAAACGATTATTAACTTATTAACTATTCGTAATTTAATATATTAATATTATTTAAAAAGGGGTCGTAATCTAGTCCCTTAGTATTAAATTTTATAAATATATCGTTAGTAATTTCTTTACTTAAGTTATCTAACTTAATATTTTTTTTAAATATAAAAAAGTTTTATTCTAAACAGAGTATATTATCCTTTATTATTATTTTAAATTATTTATATAATCGCTATTATAAAATAATAAGGACTATTTTTATAATTAAATATCGGGGAATATAAGCGTTTACTATATAATAAGCCTCGCTTAGTTCCTTAATATATTAATAATAACGTTTTTTTAACGTCTAAAGTCTATATATTAAATATATAATATCCATTTCTTTATCGATTTCGTATTTTAACTAAAAAAGGTCTTTTTTTATTTTAGCTTTTAATCGTCTTTAAAATCGTTATTAAAATAAAATAAGTATTACTTTTACATTTAATTACCTTTTCTTTAATAATCGGCCGGCTTTATAATAGCTAATTAAAATACGAATATAGTTTTTGTTATAATCTTTTATTATTAAAAAGCGTTATTCGTAATATTAAATTATTTTATTAAATATTTATTATATTATATAAATAGATTTATTTAGAATCCGTATTTCACAAATTAAAATCTCATTTTCTAATTAAAATAAGTCGTTTTTATTTTTAATTATTATCCTTTTTTTTAATCTACCTTTTATTATTATAAAAATTTACGCTCGTTTAAAAAAATTAATAAATTATATTTTAACTATTTTATATACTATTAACAATATTTAAATATACTTTTTATTATAGTTTTTAATAATCTTAAAATATTAAATTATTTCTTATTTATTTATTATAATAAGGGTTTTATTAAAAGGTTTTTTAAATACTATTTTAATTATTCTTTATTATCTCGGTAAATAAGGTAGTTATCGTTGTAATATATAGTTTATAAAAGCGATTTATAAAATACTTCTTTAAAAATAATATTAATTTATTTCTTAAAAATAGGTCGTTATTAAATTTATTTAAATTATTTATAGTCTTTAGTTATATATTTTAACTTATTATAATTATAATATTTAAATTTTTTTTTAACGGGATTAATCTCGTTTTGTTATACTAAGGTCTATAGGTCCGTTATATTATTTATAAATAATAGTTTATTAAAAATTATTATTCCTATTATAACGGTGTTTTTAATTAAAATTATGTTAAAATTATTATTAATATTTACGTTTTAAATTAAGTTCTTATCGCCGGTCTTTTTTTTCTTTTTTTTGTTTATAAAAACGGTTATCGATTTTAATTACGAGTTCGGTATATTAAAAGAAATTATTTAATTTATTAAACTTAATAAGTTCGTCCTTAACTTTGTCCTTTAATCCTTAATAAAATATAAAGATTTTAGTATTATTAGTATAATTGAGCTAGGCGCTAAGGCGTTTAAACTTAGTTAAATAGTTTTTTACTAATTTAATCTATTGGAATTATAATATATCGCGCTCAACTTATCGTTTCTTATTTAGATTTTAAAAAAATAATTTAAATATTTCTTTAAATCCTTCGAAATTATAATAAATATTTCGTATTTTAAATAAATATTTATTAAAGGTTTCTTTATTAAAATATTCTTTTTAAAAAAGCTCAAATTATTTAAAAACTCATTTTTTTAAAAAAACTAACGGCGTATACGACCTTCTCGATTTTATTATTAAAATCTTTTTAATAAAAGTTTTAAAAGTTTTTAATTTAAATTAAAAATCTTTTTAAAATTTTAAAAGTCCTGTTAAAAATAATAAGTACGTTAAATTTAAACTTTTATTATCCTTTATTAAGAGGGGTAATAACGATATTAATAGTATTTTAAAATATATTTACTTAATCGACGAGGTTTAAAACTTTTTAATATTTATTTTTAAATTTTTTAAACGTAGCGTTAAATATTCTTTATATTTTAATAATATTATGGTCGTTCTTAGTTTAGGCTTTTATTAATTGAGTAATATTAATATTAAAAAGTTTACTTAATTCCTTATTACGTTTAACGCTTTTTTTAATGGCCTTGCGTATCCGGGCGTATATTATTTAATTAAGGACTACGTCTCCATCGAAATTAAATTTAATATCGGGTATCTCCAAATCTCCTTCGGCTTAGGAGAGTTCGGTATTTAAAGCCTAAGGCTACTTACTTTTATTAAAAAAAGATTAAGTAAACATCGTTTATATTATTTAGTGAGTTTTTTATAAAGTCGACTTATTAAATAAGAATAATTAAAGTGTTACGGCTAACTAGTCGTAATAAGGTTTATATTAATAAAAGTCGGGGCTACGATATTTATAAATAATAATCGTTATAAAAATAGTTTTAATAAAGCTATTATTTATAAATTATAAAATAAGTAAGGCTTTAATAATTAATTATAGTTTTATTAAATAAATTTTTAATAAAAATAATTAAAAACGATCGTTAGATTTAATATAAGAATTAATTATTAAAAAAACTATAGAAGTCTATTTTTAAACCTAACTTAGGCTATCTTATATATAAATCTTAGTCGTAAATATATCCTTTATAATATTTTATTTATTTATTATTTAACGATTTATTAAATAGTTATTTATCTTATATTTTTATAATCGCCCGTCTTATTTATTCGCGGGCGTCCGTTCCTTATTTTATCGTACGATCGTAGTTATATAATTTATTTATAGTTCTTCCGTCCCGAGGGGAGCCGTCATTACTATATATATAGTGTAGTAGCCGCCGCAGGTCCTGTAGGGCAGGGCCCTAGTTTAGCAATGCGTGTTAGGTCATAACAATAGGTATATTATAACGTTATTCTTAATAAAATAATATAGTCATATTATTTTTAATAATTGTTTTATTAACTTTATTCTTTTTATAAATTTATTTTATACGTATTTAAAAAGAATATAAAAATAATCTATATATAACGTATTTTATTACTTAGCTACGTATATTAATTAGCCGCGTACTTTTTTTAATTTTTTAAATATTTTATAAATTTATATAATATACTTTATTAATTAGCTGCGTATATTAATTAGCCGCGTATTCTTTTTAACTTTTTAAATATTTTATAAATTTATATAACTATAATATAAAATATTAATTAACTTTTATTAATATTTAAATTATTAAACAATTTTATATTTTTAAAATATATTTATATATTATAACTTATTTTATTATATATACCGTAACGTTATAAAACCGATCAATCTTTTTAATAAACCTTTTTTTTTATTTTTTTAAAATATTAAACGTTTTTCTTTATTTTTATTTTTCAATATAATTTAAGATTTTTTTATATTAAATACTTCTTTAAGCTAAAAATATATTTTATTTATTTTAAAATATATATATTTAATTTATTAAAATTATAATTAAATACGTTATTATTTATATATATTTTTATTAACTAATTAATTATTTTAATTATTAATATTAAAAAGCTTTTTTAATAAGTTAAGATTTAAATTTTAATAAAATTAAATTATAAAAGCGCTTTATAATAATTAAAAAGCGTTTATAATTATTAAATTAATAATATTAAAAAGTCGATTATTAAAAATATAAGCGTCTGTATATATATATTAAACTTTTTAATTATATAATTTAGGTTTTATAATAAAACTTTAATTTTATAAAAAATGGATTTAATATTTATTATAGGCTAGGAGCGTAGAAACGTAGTTCTTATAGTCTAAAATGCTTATTTTTTTAAAAGGATTTTTTAAAAACTAATTAAGTAAATATATTATCTAAGGGCGTTTAAGAAGTAAGTTAATAAACGTATTTAAACAGGTATTACCTTAGCTATATATAGTTATATATTAAACCTTTTATAATATACCCCCTTAATTACGAAACTATTCGTAATTAAATTATATATATAAATCCTTTTTATATCCTTTTTAAATAAATATAAAAATAATTAATAAAAAAAAGTAAGTTTAATAAAAAGAATTTATTAAAAATAGTAATCCTATACTATTTTATAAATAATAGTGTTATAATATATTTATATAAACGTATTATTATTATTATTATATATATTTATTAATAAATAAATTATTATAAAGTCGGTCGTAAAGTTATTATTTAAATAAGTTAATAAATAATAAAAATACCTTTTTTTTATTATTTACTTTCTTAATAAATCTTTTTTTTAACTCTTTTATAAATCGTTTTTATAAGTTTTTTAAGTTAATTTTTAATTTTATATAACCTTTTTTTAATATTAATAAATTATAATATAATAATTAAATATATATATATATAATAGCCAGTATTACCCTTATTAAAAAGGGCGCTACCGAGCGCGCCTACGCCGCCCGCGCCGCTAAGGCTAAAAAGGCCGTTATTCGTATTACCGTTATTACTAAACGTATTATTAACGCCGCTATTATTAAAAAGGCCGCCGACGCCGCTATTAAAGCCGCTACTAAAAAAGAGGTTAATAAGCTTATTAATAAAAACTTTAAAGATTTTTAAAAAAAAAGTAAAAAAGGGGGAAAAGTTAAAAATTTTTAATAATCTTTTTATTATTAATTCTAAAAATAAAAGATTTTTATATTAATAATTTAAATATTAAATTAAAAAAATAAACTATAAAGCCGTTTTTAATAATATTATTAAAAAAGCCGTTATTAAAATTTATAAATTTTCTTTTTTTTTAAATTTTTAAAAATATTATTTTTAATAAATTTAAATAATTTATAAAGAAAATATTAATATTTATATTATTTTTATTAAAATAGTTAAATCCTTAATTAAATTTAAAATTAATACGGCTTTATTTATAATTATATTTAAAAATAAAAATAAAATTAAACTATTATAATAAAAAAAAATATAAAAAAAAAAAAAATTTATAAATTTTAATAACGGCTTTTTTAATAATATTAAAACGTATTATATACGTTTTATTATTATAAAAAAGGCTTTTTATATTAAAAATAAATATATTAAATATTTTTAAAACGGTCGTATTTATATTATTATTTTATTTAATATTTGCTTTTTTATGGTTTATTTAATAAACTTTTTAATTAACGACTTTTTTATTAACTTTTATATAAATTTTTAAAAATCCGTTTTATTATTACGACCTAACACGCATTACCAAACCAGGGCCCTGCCCCACAGGACCTATAGCAGCTACTATACTATATATATAATAATAAAAACTTAAACGGCCTCCCTCAGGATAAAAAAACTATAAATAAGTTATATAACCACGATTATATAATAAAATAAAAAACGGACGTTTATAAATAAATAGAACAGGCGATTATAGAAATATAAGACGGACGACCGTTTAATAAATAGTTAAATAATAATAAATAAACTATTATAAAAGATATATTTACGATTAAAATTTATATATAAGATAGCCCGAGCTAAGCTTAAGGATAAACTTCTATAATTTTTTTAATAATTAATTCTTATATTAAATCTAACGATCGCTTTTAACTATTTTTATTAAAAACTTATTTAATAAGACTACGATTAATTATTAAAGCTTTACCTATTTTATAATTTATAAATAATAGCTTTATTAAAGCTATTCTTATAACGATTATTATTTATAAATATCGTAGCCCCGACTTTTATTAATATAAACCTTATTACGACTAATTAGCTATAATATTTTAATTATTCTTATTTAATAAATCGACTTTATAAAAACTTATTAAATAGTATAAACGATATTTATTAAATCTTTTTTTAATAAAAGTAAAAAGCCCTAGGCTTTAGACGCCGAGCTAACTTAAGCCGAAGGAGACGTAAAGATATTTAACATTAAGTATAATTTTAATAAGGACGCGGTTTTTAATAAAATAATATATAATTTAATACGCCGCGTCGTTAATTAAAGTATTTAATATAATAAAAAACTAACGGACCTCCTCGATATTATTATTATTTAATTAATAAAAACTTAAGTTAAGAACGACCGCGATATTATTAAGATATAAAGAATATTTAACGCTACGTTCGAAAGACTTAAGAACGAACGCTAAAAGGCTTTAAACTTCGCTAACTAAATAAATACGCTTTAAAATACCATTAATATCGTTATTACCCCTCTTAATAAAGGATAATAAAAATTTAAATTTAACATATTTATTACTTTTAATAAGACTTTTAGAACTTTAAAAAGATTCTTAATTTAAATTAAAAATTTTTAAAACTTTTATTAAAAAGATTTTAATAACGAAATTAAAAAGGTCGTATACGCCGCTAATTTCTTTTAAAAATAAGCTTTTAAATAATTTGAACCCTTTTAAAAAGAATATTTTAAAAAAGAGATTTTTAACAAATATTCTATTTAAATATAAAATATTTATTATAATTTCGATAGGTTTAAAAAAACTTTTAAATCGCTTTTTTAAAATCTAAATAAAAAACGATAAGCCGAGCGCGATATATTATAACTCCAATAAATTAAATTAATAAAAGATTATTTAGCCGAGTTTAAACGCTTTAATACTTAACTTAATTTTACTAACGATATTAAAATTTTTATATTTTATTAAAGATTAAAGGATAAGGTTAAGGACGAACTCACTAAAATTAACGAACTAAACGATTTCCTTTGATATACTAAACTTATAATTAAAATCAATAATCGCCTTTATAAAAAAAAAAAGGAAAAAAAATAATAATAATAAGAACCTAACTCAGGATATAAATATTAATAGCAATTTTAATATAATTTTAATTAAAAATACCGCTATAACGAGAATAATAACCCTTGATAAACTATTATTTATAAATAATATAGCGGACTTATAAACCTTAATATAGCGAAACGAAACTAATCCCGTTAAAAAAAGAAATTTAAATATTATAATTACGATAAGTTAAAATATATAATTAAAAACTATAAATAGCTTAAACGAATTTAATAACGACCTATCCTTAAGAAATAAATCAATATTATTTTTAAAAAAGTACTTTATAAATTACTCTTTTAGACTATATATTATAACGATAACTACCTTACTTACCGAGATAATAAAAAATAATTAAAATAGTACCTTAAGAAACCCTTTAATAGAACCCTTATTATAATAAATAAGTAAAAAGTAATTTAATATTTTAAGACTATCGAAAACTATAATAAAAAGTATATCTAAATATTATTAATAATATACGAAGTAATTAGAATATAACCTATTAGTTTTTTTAAACGAGTATAAACTTTTATAATAATAAGAGGTAAATTAAAAAAAAAATAATAATTAAAAATAAAAACGACCTATTTTAATTAAAAAACGAGATCTTAGCTTATAAAATACGGATTTTAAATAAATTTATTTATATAATACGACAAATACTTAATAAAATAATTTAATATTATAAATAGCGCCTTTTAACGATAGAAAATTATAATAAAGATTATATTCATATTTTAGTTAATTATTATAAAACCGGCCGATTATTAAAAAAAAAGCAACTAGATATAAAAGTAATACTCGTTTTATTTTAATAACGATTCTAAAAACGACTAAAGGCCAAAATAAAAAAAAACCTTTTTTAATTAGAATACGAAATTAATAAAAAAATAAATATTATATATTTAATATACGGACTTTAGACGTTAGAAAAACGTTATTATTAACGTATTAAGGAACTAAACGAGGCCTATTATACGATAGACGCCTATATTCCTTAATATTTAATTATAAAGATAGTCTTTATTATTTTATAATAACGATTATATAAATAATTTAAAATAATAATAAAGGATAATATACTCCGTTTAAAATAAAACTTTTTTATATTTAAAAAAAATATTAAATTAAATAACTTAAGTAAAGAAATTACTGACGATATATTTATAGAATTTAATATTGAGGGACTAGATTACGACCCCTTTTTAAATAATATTAATATATTAAACTACGAATAGTTAATAAACTAATAATCGCTTTATAATTTAAACGAACTTTATAACGTCGCTCGACGATATACCTAATTAAAAATCGATTATAAAATATTACCTAATATTAACGATTTTATTATTAAAAAAAAAGCCGATTTAAATAAATAATTAAAATAATAAAAATTTATAAGCTTTTAAAAAGAACTAAATTAGCTTACTAAGGACCTAAAAAACTACTTATATAACCGACATATTCTAGATATATAATTTAATATTAAAATACTTAAAAACTATAAATTATTTTTTAAAAAGAAAAAACCTATTAATAAAAAAATAAACGATATTTACGATATTATTAACGTATTATATTTATTTATTAAAAGATAAAAACGTCCCGATTTAATAGCTAATTATAAACGGCTTGTAAAAAAAGGACGGGTATTAGCCCTCGAGATATTAAAAAACTAAGTATATTAATCGTAAAAAAATAATAAAAAACGGTTAAAATAAATAAATTTTTATATTTTATAATACTCCCTAATAAGGAATATTTACGACTTAAATTCTAAATAAACGGATATAATATAAATACTATTATTAATAGCGGCGCTTAAAGAATTTTTATTTTATTAAGAACGGTAAATAAATATAAATTATTATAAGTATAAAAAACGAACCTATATACCTTACGAACGATAAAAAAAGAATAAGTTAATTATAATAATAAATATATTAACTAAGAGACTATATACCTTACGATATATATTAATAATTAATTAAAATAACTAAAATACGACATTATAAAGATCGGAGATACCGACGTTATTTTAAGAATCTCATAGTTACGAAAATATAATCTATAAATAGATTAAAAAACCGGCTAATTTTATTAAATAGACTTAATTACTAAACGACCTAAAGAAAAGGGTTTAAATAAGTCTTACGTAATACTTAACGAACGAAAATAAACTAAATATATCGCTTTTATTAAAATAATAGAACTTATTAAAATATTCGTATTTAGTACGGACGATTAAAAATCGGATTTATTTTAAATTATACCTAAGGAATACCGGATTTATATAAAACTATTCGCCCTAAAAAAAAACAAAACTATTAAAACATAATAACTAAAATATAAAAATCGAATTAAAAAAAAATATAACCTAAGTTTTATTTATTATACTTTATAAATTAACTTGAATACGACGAACTTAACGAGTATATTAACGATAAACTTAAAAAAGGTTATATTAAATTATTATTCTCTCTAATAGGAGTATTAATTTTCTTTATATTTAAGAAAAATAAAAAAAAGTTTAGATTTATAATCGATTATAAAAGACTTAATAAAATTATTAAAAAGAATTACTATTTATTACCCTTTATTATAAAACTTAAAGAAATATTATACGGAGTTTAATAGTTTATTATAATAAACTTTAAAAAAGTATTTAATTAAATTAAAATTAAAAAAAAAAACGAATAAAAAACGGTATTCCGAACCCGTAAAGGACTTTATAAGTACTTAATTATACTTTTCGGACTTATTAACGTACCTATTATATTTTAAATAATAGTTAAATATATACTTAGGGAGTATATTGATATCTTTATAATCGTTTATTTTAATAATATCTTTATTTTCTCTTTTAATTTCGAAATATATAAAAAACACGTTTATATAGTATTTTAAAAACTTTAAAACGTAAAGCTCTTTACTAAGCCCAATAAGTGCGAATTTTATATATAAAAGGTGGATTTTTTTAGTTATATAATTACGTTAAGATAAATCTATATATAGGTATTTAAAATAATAATAATTAAGGATTAGCCTATACTTATTAATATTAAAAACGTATAATTATTTTTAAAATTCGTTAATTTTTACCGGCGATTCCTTAAAGACTACGCTAATATTATTAAACCTTTTAATAACTTAATAAAAAAAAACATAACCGTTATTTAAAATAAAAAATATAAAGAAGCTTTTAATAAAATTAAGGATTTAATTACTTCGGAACTAATAATTATAATTCCAGACTTAAAAAAACCGTTTAAAGTCGAGATTAACGCCTCGGACTTCGCTATAAAAACTATCTTAAAATAACAAAACTAATAAAAAATACTTTACTTTTATATATTTTATTTTAAAATATTCTATAGAATAGAATTAAATTAATAAATTTACAATAAAAAATTAATAATTATAATTAAAATTTTTAAAAAATAAAGACTATAGCTTTTAGGAATTAAATACAAAGTTATTATTTATATAAATTATAAAAACCTTATAAACTTTATAATAAATAAGAATCTAAATAAATAATAAATTAGATAAAACGAATTCTTATTAAAATTTAATTTTTAAATTATTTATTAAAAAAGTTTAGAAAACGGTAAAATAAACGCTTTTAATAAACGACTTAACTACGAAGTCACAGTCCCTAAGGAAACATAAATAATCCTTAAATACGATAATAACGATAATTTTATATTTATTATAAAACTCTTTATAATAATTAAAAAAATTAATATTAGCCTATTTAAAAAAATAATTTTTAAGTTTATTATAAAAGTTTATAATACTTAAGTATACGGTTATTAAAATATTATAAAAATATAAAAACGGATTCGTTAATATTATAATAAAACCGCTATAAAAATAGAAATCGCTAAGGCTATTAAAAACTATAATATTTATAAAAAAAGCAAAAATAGCCTTTATAAGCCTTATAAAGAGCTATAACCTCTACCGATACTATTAAAAGTATAATATTTAATTTCTTAAGACTTTATTATTAAATTATTAAAATTTAAAGAACTATTTACGAATATATAATACGACAATATCTTAGTTATTATTAACCGACTTACTAAGTTTATTTATTTTATATTATATAAAAAAGCAAATAATACTAAGGAATTAGCATATACTTTCTTTAAAATAGTTATTATTAACTACGGTTTACTTAAGGAAATAATTTCCGATAAAAATAAGCTATTTACCGTTAAGTTTTAGGGATCTTTAATTTTATAACTCGGTATAAATTATAAATTATTAACCTTTTTTTATTTATAAACCGATAAATAAACGGAAAAAATTAACTAAATTCTTAAGATATACCTCCGCTATTATATAAATTACGACTAAGATAATTAGGTAGTACTATTATTAATAGCCTAGTTTGTATATAATAGCGTAGTTAACAAAAGTATAAAAAAATCCCCTTTTTATTTTAACTACGGATTTTAACTAACTATATATAAAAAAACATATAAAGGACTATAGGCTATAAAAGCCGTAGTAAACGTAAATAAACTTAAAAAGATCTAAAAAAAAGCCTTTTTAAATTTTAAATTTATATAGTAGCGTATAAAAAAATACGCCGATAGATCAAGGATTAATAAACTAATTTTAAAAAAAGGAGATAATATATATCTCTTTCGCTGCAATATTAAAACGAAGCGACTAAATAACAAATTAAATTATAAAAAACTTAGACCTTTCGAAATTATTAAAAAAGTTTTACTAATTAATTTTAAATTAAAACTCTTAAATACGATACGATACTACCCGGTTTTTTATATCTTATTTTTAAAATTAATACTTAAAAGCTTATATACTAAGGATCGTATTATTATCGAATTTAATAAACTAAAATATAAAATCGAACGAGTTATCGATTACCGAACTAAAGAAGGACGTAAAAAGTACCTTATTAAATAAAAAGATTATAAATATAAGGATAATATATAGGAACTCATTATAAACCTTTAAAACTCTTAACAGCTTTTTAAAAAGTATTAAAATTAAATTTAAATTTAAAACTCCTAGTTATTATAATATCTTAATTAATAACGTTAAAAATATTATTAACTTACGCCTCCTAAGCTATTAAAAAAATACTCTCGGTATCCTTAAGAAATTCTTTTAATATAATACGACTCTTTTTAAATACTATTCGTTTTTAAAAACGAAAGCGTTTTAATTTAAATAACGACTTATTTAATTTAACTTAAGCCTTTTAATAAGCCTTAGCTTTTCTTTATAGCTTTATAACTCTCTTTAAAACCGCGACTTTTTTATTTATTTTTTATAATTAAAACAATCGGATTTTATTATTAAATAATTTACTATACTTATTAATTAAAACTTATAAAAGATAATCCTTAAAAAACTTATAAATATAAATAGTATTAATAAAAATATTATATAAAATATTTAGACGATAGTATATTTTATAAATATTAAAATTAAAGAAAACTAAATAACGAATATTTTAAAAATAATAATTCAAATACGGTATTATTTTTATATTTTTATTAAAAAAATAAATAATATATAATAAACAGCGACGAAACGTAACTATTTACGATTTTAATTTTTTAATTTAATTTAATATAGCGTTAGTATATTTTAATAAAAACATTTAACGATTCCTTAATTTAAAAACGAATAACTTATTTATAGGCTTAAGGACTAAATTTTTAAAAAAAAGAGCTAATATTACGACTTAATACGTATTACTAGACCAAGGCCTTGCCCTATAGGACCTACAGCGGCTATTATATTATATATATAATAATAAGAATTTAAACGGCCTCTTTTAAAATAAAAAAATTATAAATAAGTTATATAACTACGATCGTATAATAAAATAAAAAACGGACGTTTATAAATAAATAAAACGGGCGATTATAAAAATATAAAACGGACGACCGTTTAATAAACGGTTGGATAATAATAAATAAGCTATTATAAAAAATATATTTATAATTAAGATTTATATATAAAATAGCCCAAGCTAGGCTTAAAGATAGACTTCTATAGCTTTTTTAATAATTAATTTTTATATTAAATTTAACGATCGCTTTTAGTTATTTTTATTAAAAATTTATTTAATAAAACTACGATTAATTACCGAAGCCTTACTTATCTTACGACTTATAAATAATAGCTTTATTAAAGCTATTTTTATAACGACTATTATTTATAAGTATCGTAGCCTTAACTTTTGTTAACATAAACCTCACTACGACTAGCTGGCCGTAACATTTATAAGTTTTTAATTAATAATATTAAGTTTTTATTTATATTTATTTTATTATTTATAAAACCGAAGGTTTTAAATCCTTTTTTATTTTTAAAAAAATTAAAAAAAAAACTAAGTTTATTATTATAAATAATTTTTTATAAGGAATTAATATAAAGGCATACAGAATTAATACAGAGGTATACACCTTACAGCAGCATACACATCTACTATCCTAATTAACTTAAAATTATAATATATTCCCGCAAAGGCGGTAAAAGTGTTTATAATAATATTTTAATAATTTAATAACTTTAATACTTTTACTAAATAGCATATACCCTAGCTTATTCCTCGTAGAGTATTTATAAAATCCTTAAAAATAACGAAAAAATAAATAAATAATTACTTTTATTTTAATTATAGCGTTAACTTATAATAAATTACTTAAGTAATAAATAAAATAATTTAGTCGTAAATTCTTTTATTTACCGTTATTTAATATTATTTTTTATTTACTCTACCGCCTCCGAATATTAAATTATAACGGCCTTTTATTTATACGACCCCTTATTATCTTTTTTTTATTAAATATATTAAACTAACTTTTTGTTTATTATTAAGATTAATCTAAGGCCTAATTAAAGATTAAATAGCCGGCCTTTTATAAACTCTTAGTTAACGATAATTTATTATAGCTTCCCGGTAGGCGGCTTTATTTACGGCCGGTCGAGCCTTAGTTATTTTATATTACGGTAGTATAATATTAAGATTATTAGCCTTATTAAAATAATTTAAGCTTTATAAGAACTTATTATATTACGTTTTTTAATTTATTATAAAAAGACGTTATAATTTTCAAATTTAAAATCCGATAATAGGGATTAAAAAAAGACGTTATTTAAAGCCGTTACTATAAATAAACCTTTTATTTATTAAAAATCGATAATTTTATTATCTTTAAAAAAATCTTATAATAGCATAGGATACTTAGTTTAATTAATATAAAATAATTATTATTATACTCTTTAATAAAAGGTAGAAACGGCCTTTTCTTAGAGGGTATTACTTTATATATAAACCGGTATTACTTAATAATTAATTTAAAATACTTTAATAAAATTATAATCCGAAGTTTATTAAAGTATTCTAAGCGAGGGCCGAGATAATCCCGGCCGGTAAACACCTCGTTTTTTATATAGGCTTAGCGAAAGCGTAGGTTTTAATTACTAATTATATTTTATATAACGTCGATAAGCCAATATAAATAGGTAACTAAGACCGTTAAGAAAGTAGCTTTTAATATTATTGTTAGACGGACTGGGGGGGATGTGTACATAGATCCCGGTGATAAGTTAGTGATTAAAAAAGTGATTCTATTTTGTGATGCTCTTCTTAAGTTCGTATAATAGGGAAAGTGTTTTGGAATGTGTCCTTATACGCGACTAGAGCTAGTTATGTGTCGGAATATTTACGTGACTGAATAGAGGTTTAGTTATTTTTAATATACCGTACGTTTAATCTTAATTATTATTATTTTAATATTAGAAACTTTTTTTTTTTATTAATAAACGTATGCTATCCCCTGGGTTAATAATTAGGTTAAATTAATTATCGTTTTATAAAGTTAGTTAATAAATTGAATAAGTAAGTTATCGTACGACGATAGTTATTTATTTTTTAAAATAATAAATTAAATTCTTGCGCCCTTAACTTAAATAAATTTAATAATAATCCGTTATATAATTAGATAAAAATAAAATAGTTATTTATTAATTAACGGATGAGTCGATATTAAAATTGAACTTATTAATAAATTATATGTACGATTATCGTATTGATTTATTTGATCCGAAGTAGTTATAGTAAATCACTCGTACGGACTTTTTATATTGATTTATTGCCTCTATGAATATTTATTTAAGTATTCGTATAAGAGGGTATATAAGAGCAGCCTCTGCCCCTTTTTTAGCCTTTTGTTTTCTTGCTTTTATATTAATTCTATAAATAACTTAAATAATAAGGCTTTTTTTATTATATATTAATAATAATTTTCTATATTAATTTCATACGAATTAATATATCTTTTATTCCTACTAACTAGCTCGTTCTTGGTAATTAAAATATTCGGTTTATTACCCCGATAGGAGCTATTAAAATTCGTACGGATCTTTAAAGTATTCGTTACGTTATTTTACTTACCGGGTCTGGTCCGAATCGTAATTTTATAATTTCTTTTTATATTAATATTTATATAGTCTTTTTTTTATTATTCTTTAATTCGTATTAATATTTTTTTAAGATTAAAAGCGCTAAGTTGCTTAGATACCCTCGCGCGATATTTAAATACGTTTTCCTATTAACGAGGATTTTTATTTTTTATTTATTTATATTATTTATTATAAGGGTTATTTCTAAGCTATTTTAGTTTAGTCCTGTGGCTTTATCGTACGAGGTTATATTTAAAAATATTAATAATTTAATATTCGGTTTTATAAGTACGTACGAGTTTATAATTACTAAAACGGAGCTTATATCGAATGCGTTTAGTAATCTTATAGTGCTCGTTATGAGTATATTAATTATGGTTCGTATAAGAATAATAATAATAATAGAGGTGGCGGTCTTAGTGGAGGTAGTTTTAGTAGAGGTCGGTCTAGTAGAAGTCGGTTTAGTAAAGGTCGGTTTAATAGTAATCGTCTTCGTAATACGATTAAGGGTCGTTTTATGATTAAGGGTGCTAGAGTTATTAAAGAGTATTTTATTATATTAAAATAAAGGATTTAGGGTTTTTAGTTTAGTTCGTACGATAAGGAAATAATATAAAAAGATCGATAAAATAAATATATATTTAAGTATACGATATAAATAATAAAATAATTTTAATTAAAATAAAAATAATTTCTATATATATTAGTTATATCGTACGATTAGTAGTGTATTTTTCTTTTTTTTTTAACCTATTTACGTATATTTTAATTCTGATTTTTAAGTAGTTAATTAAAATAAGTCGTTTAAGTGCTGTATTTAGAGACTTCTTTATAAAAGCGTTTAACGGATTATTTTTCTTATTAATCTATCTTATTTTTAAGATTTTTTTTTTTGTACGATTCCTTTAATAATATTATATTAATTATAAGTCTTTTTTTGTTTGTAGTGCTTAGTTTAATTAGGTATTTGTATAGCGATCGAGAGTTAGAGTAGATAATAAAGGGAATCTTAGGATATATAAGGGTATTTAGGATATTGTTTAATGTCGTACGAATAGTAATAGTATTATCGAACCTAGCTACTATTTTATAAAGTTTATTTGTTAAAACGCTTTGTATGATACGTTTATATTTTATAGAGTTTTAATAAATGATGTTCTTTTTGATTTTAAACTCTATCGTTATACGAGAAGTTTCCTTATTAAGGATAATTAGAAATTTAAATTAAGAAGAGAGGTTAGAGTTATTAGTAAATAATCTATTGGTAAAGATATAGATATTCGTACGAGATATATTTAGTGGTATATATTTTAACCCTCGGTTTAGGTTATTAATTTGCTATTATAATCGTACGTTTAAATCGTTTATATTTTCTAGCGTTAGTTCTTTAAATTAGGCCGTTATTAAGAGGTCGTATATAGCTTCGGGCTAGTATATAGAAGATATATATACCCTTTTTATTCGCTATATAACGTATTATTAAGAAGTATTGGGTGCTGTTTTGTTAATCGTACGAAGCTGTTTAATTTATCCTTTTTAGTTAAATAAAATATCTTTATTTAAAATTAAAATACGGCTTTTATTAAATTCGATCGATTAGTCTTAAGCTAGAATTATTTTAGGCTTCGTATAAAGGTTATAAAGTTTAAGCTATTCCTCCTTTTTTTTTAAGAATCGTACGGTAATAAAGCTAAAGGTATTATTAGTTTATATTATTATAAACTTAAAATCTTTTAGGTTTTTTGTTATATAAAGTAAATATAAGTCGTACGATAATTATATTATGTTGAGATTATCGATATAATAAGCGTAGTAAGTTTTATATTAATATAGCTTTGACTTTATTAATCCGTATAGGGGTTTAAAAATATATAATAGCGTTTTTTTAGGGTATTTATTTTAGAGTTCCTTAGGGAGTTAGGCGACGATGGTCTTATTAAGCTTATTATATGATTACGTATAGGTTTAAGTAATATTTTATAATTCGTTTTACGTTTTAAAGTTTTATATAAGGGTAGGACTAAAAGTTAAAATTAATTTTTAGTTTATTTTTTAAACGATAAGTATTTACGTGAGGATATTTTCTTTCTTTTTATCCCTATACCTTTAAATAATTAGTTTCGATTTTTTAATTAGTTTTATAGATTTATTTTTAATCTTTTATATTATTTTAGTTTTATAGATATGGAGAGATCTATATTGTTTTTAGTCGTATCGTATAAAAATAAAAACTTTTTAAGTAATAAGGGCGTTAATTTTAATAGCGTTAAATTCTTTATACGGTCTTTTAAGAGTCGTAATAATATTATTTTATTGTAATTTAATAGCTAAGTCGTAATTATTTTTTTCTTTTTAAATTAGGTAGAGTCGTATTAATTATCGTACGGGGCTTTATCGTATTATTTTCTTCTTCGGCCTTCTTTTTAGCCTTAGTTAAGTTAATAGTTATGGTGGTTAGATTTCTTTTTGGTTTAGGTCCTAGTCTTTATATATAGCCTTTTTTTAGTGGTATGGCTTAATATATATTATACGAAACTAGGTAGGGTTATTAATTATATCTACCGTAATTATCGTATGGTTAATATTTATAATTTTATAAAGTCTTATTTACTTTTAGTTTTTTTTTTAAATAAGGACGTCGTTTTGAAAAGGTAGCGAAAGGATTTTTTAAATATTAAGTTTATTTTGGGTATTAATCGTACGATTAATTTTAATATTTGTTTTGATTATTTTAAGTATTTTTATAGCTTTTTAGATTATTTTTGCTTGTTATACGATGTTTAGTGAGGGTAGTAAGTCGAAATTAATCCTTAGGTATGTTTTAAAGATTAGTAGGGTTAGTATAATTTTATTAAGTCTAGTAATGTCGTTTAAAGCCTTAATTACTATTTAAAAAATCGTTTTTTTATCTATATTATAACTAAGTTCTTTAAATAGGATTTTATATACTCGTCGTAAGGGTATATATACCCTTTTTATTTTTCCTATTATTTAATATGCTTTAATTAGTATCTTTTTATATGATATGCTTATGATTTTTGCTTATGTTTTAAACTTTATTAATGTAAAATTTATCTTAAGGTCGTGCGAGATATAGTCTGGTGGTCTTATATACGTATAGATTAAGTATTTATATAGTATATTTTAAATATCTTGTATAGAAAATAATTTTAGAAATATTGCTTTTTGGAAGTTAGTTTTAATATCGATAATATATAGGATATTCTTATCTTTTAATTATACGATATTTATAATAATTTCGTAATTAAAATAACAGTTATCTTTTAAAGAAAATTTAAATCTTTTTAATGCTAGGTCGTATAATTAGTAATAATAATAAAAAGTTTAAATTTTTTAGAAGATTAATTCGTTTATATTATTATACTTAATATCTTTTAAGAGTCGGTATAGTCGATCTATACGAGGGTATTTAAAACGTCGATATAATCTTTAAAGCTAACCCTTTATAAAAAATACTTTTATTTCTATATGACTAAGGTTGAAGAATAGATATCCTTATTTCCTTAGGATTAGGATTATCGTACCGTCTCGTCGTACGATAATATTATCTATATTATTAAAATACGCCCTTAAACGGTCTGTATTTTATAATGAGAATAGGAAAGGCGTTGAAGTATTTAAGATATGGTAAATAACTCGTCCAATAGGGTTTTTAATCTTAACCGACCTTATAAACGATATATTTTTAATCGTACTAAATCGTACGTTTACGGATTTTAAATTCTAATTGACTTTCGTATAGGGGTACTCTCTTAAATATATTTAAAACTAAGGTTTCCTTATTATTAAAAACTTAACTACTTTTATATCTTATAGTTCCCTTTAATACGTCGTAAAGTACGTATCGTATAATAAAAAGAATTAAATATCGGTAATTTTAAAAATAATAAATATATTTTATCCCGTCGTACGATATAAAAATATTAATATCGTAAGGTATGCTAAGATAAATTTGTTATTATTTTTTTTTTTTTATCGTACGAGGCGTTTTTTAATTAGCTTTTATATTTTAGTAAGTATATTTTAAATTCGTCGTGCGAATTCTATTATATTTATAAATAGTCTTAAAAGAATTGTTTTTTAATCTAGTTGCGTTTTTTTATAAAGTAGTTCTAAAATTAATACCCTACTTTCTTATATATAAAGCATTTTTTATTTAGGAACTTTTAGTATTAGGGCGTTAGGCTAAATAATCGTATAAAAAGTTTCGTATTATTTTTTAATTCCTAGGGTAGCTTCTTTAGGAAAGGTGGTTTTAAGTAATTATACGATAGTTTTTAAAAGCGGTGAAAATTTAAGATATAGCGGCGGTCGATATAATTAATATCATACAATATAAAAGTCTTATTTATAATTATTTAAATAGATACCCGTAAATCCAAAAAGAGCGCTTTATATATTAACTTTTAGGAAATTATTACTAATTTTAGTTTTAAAATACCGCGATATATTTTAGTTATTATTATATAAAATATAACTTTTCTTTGGTATTTTTCTCCTAGGGTACGTTATACGATTTAAAATTTATTTAAAAGTATTTTTAGGACCTCTATAAGTATCTTATTTAGGTTTTCTTTTTTTATTTGTACGAATATGAGTATTATTTAATCGGTTTAGTAAAGATTATAATTAATATTAGTATTAAAGTAGCTATTTAGTATATTATAAATCTGGTCTTATCTCTTATCTAGTTTAATATAGTATAAATAGAACTTTTCCGTACGATCGATAAGTATATTTAAGAAAACTATATAGTATTAGTCCTTTATGATTTTAAAGCGACGGTAAAAGTTAATAAATACTTAGACCTTATTATAAAAGATATTATACGGTTTTTTAATATAGTTTTTTTCCTTTTTTTATCTTTTTTAAAATAAGGTAATTATAATAGGATTATATAGGCTATTTTAAATTAGTCGTTTCGGTGGAAGGTCGTATACGAATATAAGTTTTTTTTAATTTAGGGTTATATAATAAGGTATTTATAGAAAAGTTTCGATTTTTTAAAAGAATTTTATTCTTAATAGGGTTTATCGTACGACTTATTTAGGAAACTCGCTTAGGGTTAATTAGTTAGTCGTATTTAACTTAACGGGTTTTGATTTATACGTCTATTTAGTTCTTTTTTAAGTTATAGTTTGTGGCGGTAGAAGAGTAGGTATAGGGATTATCGATATACGAGAGATTAATTTCTGTATATTTTATTATCGTAAAGCCTCCTTTAGCTCTTCTTTAAGGGTACTTATAAATTATATAAATCGATTAATATAGTTCCTATTTATTAATATAAGAAAATTACTATTTTTAAGGATTCGTATGAGTTTTTTTAAAAAGATATGGTTTATTTAAAGGAAGTGATCTTTTATTTATCTTTTAAAATCCTTAAAGAGCGAAGTTCGTAATAATCTTTTTATTAAGTTAAGTTAAATAATATTTATTAAGGCTCGTACGAAATAGGTAGTTATCCGTAGGTTTAATAGGTTTATATAGAGATCGACGGGGTTATCTTAAGATATTAAATTAATAGTATTAATCTAGTTTTTTAAGGGGATTATACTCCTGTTGCTAACGTCTTTGTACGTCCATATCGCTTATAGTTTAAAGTCTAGTTTAGTTAAAGATTCGTCTATTAGGGTATTAATTTTAATTTTTAATTAAGCTGGTTCTATCTCTTTTCTTTTTAATAATTAGGGGTCTAAAAATGATATCGATATAGTCTTAGTAAGTAATAATCGTATCGAATCGTACGAAATTTTATTAAATTTATTATGTAATAGCGTATATTATTAATTTTATTAATTATATAAAAATAATTTTTTATTCGGTTCTATTTCGAGGCGATAATAAAGAGTTCTTTTTATATAAAAATTAAGATTAAAAGTCGTTTTAAACTTCTTTTACTTAGTTCTATTAGTAAGGTAATATAATTTTAGTTTAGGGATAAAGTATAAGGAGTTTATACGGCTTGATTTACGAGCTTAAGTTTTATTTTTTTGTATTAATTAATTTATAAATTATCCGATATAATTTACTGATTAGTGTTGGACGGACTAGGGGGGATATATATATAAATCCTAGTGATAAGTTAGTAATTAAAAAAATGATTCTATTTTATGATACTTTTTTTAAGTTTGTATAATAGGGAAAGTATTTTAGAATATGTCTTTGTATGCGATTAGAGCTAGTTACGTGTCGGAATATCTACGTAACTGAACAGAGGTTCAGTCACTCTTAATATACCGTACGTTTAGTCCTAGTTGTTGTTATTCTAACAATTATTATTATTAAACTTAATATTAGAAATAATATAAATATTAAAATTTTAATATTAATAGATAAAATAACGAGCCTATTATATTTTTATAAATAAATATATTAAATATAAATATTATAAAATTAAATATTAGTTATTAAACTCATTATAAAGCTTTCTTTACGTTTTTTTAAAAAATTATTTTATTTTAATAAAAATAATAAGTTTTTATATAATAAATACCCCGCGGTAGGTATATAAGATAGTTTAATTTACTATTATATTAATATAAGCGCGGTCTTTTTCGCTAAGTTCCGTTACTATTTATATTATTAAATAAGGATCTTTTTTATTAAATTTATTACTATTATTATTATTACCGCCGGTTTTAATCTATTTCTATTTAACTTTAAATATAATATTAAAATTAATATAGTAAATATAAAGCTATTACTAAATATTTAAAAACTTTTTACTAAATATAATTTTTATTTATTTATTATAACTTATAATAATAATTATAAAACGACGAATTAAATATTAATCAATTAATTATTTTTATTTTTAAAAAGAAATTAAAAGCTTTTTAACTTTTTATTATTAATAAGACTAAATATTATATTATAAATAGATTTAAAGTATATTTATTTAGTTATTTAAAATAGTAAAAGTTTAAAGCGATTAGTATTATAAATATTATCGAAGCTAATTATTTTTAAAAATCGCTTTTATATTTAAAAATAATAAAGAAAAGTCTAAATAAGTTTAATAAAGTGGTCCGGCTTATTATTAATTTATTTAATAATATAAGGAATTTATTGCTTATTAAATAATTTAATTAATACGGCCGTTAGTAAATAACCGTTTAGCTTTTCTTAATTTAAACGTATTTTAATATTATAAATATTATATTAAATAAATACGGAATCCGGGAATTATTTTTATATAATAGTACCGACATTACGTACTTAAATATTAATACGACGGTTTATATTTTTAATAAAAATTTTAATAAGTTAAATAAGTTTTTAATATAAAAAGTAAATAAATATTTTAAGGTTTAATTAATAATTATATTAACTATAGCAAGGGTCTAATAAATAATATAAAAACTATTTTTTTTTATATTTTTATAATTATTTATTATTAATAATTATATTTTTAAACCTTTCGTTATCGGATACTTATACTTTTTAAAAAACCGGGTTTATTAAATCGATTATATTAAAATAAATATTATTTAAGCCGACCTATTTAAAAAATATATTTATACCATTTTATAATACCGAATTTATTAGCTTTTATAAATATATTAAGTTAATTAAAAAAGGCTTTTATAATAGGCTTTAAGTTATTTAAAATCGATAAATTTAAAATAGCGTTTAAAAAGAAGGAGGAGGATTTCTTAAATTAAATATAATAAAAAGCTATAATTTAAAAAAATAATAAACTTAAAGGAGGGTCTTATTACGGAAGTAAATATAAAAATAATAAATTTATTCAAAAACCTTACGTTTTTTATTAATAACGGCTTAGCTCGTATTATTAAAAAAGGGTAGTTATTAACTTTTTATTAATATTAATAACTTATTAAATAAACTTAAGAGTATTATTAAAATATTTTAAAATACGTTATTAAAGGTCTTAATAGTTATTATTAAAAGACGATAAACTCCGTTTTAACGAGATATAAAAGAGAATAATATATTAAATATTTTATATTCTTTTTAAAAAATAGTACGTAAGGTAAAACGTAGATTTAAAGTGCTCGGTATTAAAAAGGGGGGCGTTATAAGTAAGTAAGAATTAAAATAATATAATAAATTAAAAAAAGTCGGTTTTATTAAAAGAACGGCGCTTAAAGTAGAGTCTTAATTCGATTCTAAAATAATAAAGCTAATAATAAAATAATAATCGTGTTTTTTATAATAGCTCGGCTAATAAGTCGCTAATTAAATCATTATATAATTAAAAATTATTAATTTTATAAAATTAGCCGATATTAAAATAACTATTAATTAAAAAAGGAAATAACAATATATTTATATATTAGTATTTTAAAAGATATACTACGTTATTAAGGCTACGTTTTATAGCTCGGCGGCGTAAATTACGCTAGGGTTTAGCTATTAAAAATAATATATATTAATACTAAATATAAAAACTATAATAATAAAAGAAATTTAAAATAAAGAAAATATATAAGAATAGACCGATAGAATTTAAATATATTAATAATAAAATTTTAAATTAATTAGGATAGTAGATATGTATGCCGTTGTAAGGTGTATGCCTTTGTATTAATTTTATATACCTTTATATTAATTCCCTTTTTTTAATAAAGTAATAATAATAACGTTTTTATATATTTTATTAGTTTTATTATTAAAAGCCGTTATATTTTTAACGTTATTAAAAAAGATATTTTTTATTTATATCGCCGTTAATAATAGTAATTAAATATATTTTTCGGGGCTATTATTTTTATTTTTATTATTTTTATTTTTAATATAATTTTATAAAATAATTAATTTTTATTTAATATAATTTTATAAAATAATTAATTTTTATTTAATATAATTTTATAAAATAAATTATTTTTTAATAAGCGCTTTTTAAAATTTAAATTATAATTAAATTATTAGTTTTTTATATTTATATTTTTTTATAACTATTTTTATATATTTATTAAATTTAAATAAATTTAAAAATTTGAAAACTTTTTTTTAATTAAGTTTTTTATAAAACCGTTTATTAATATATTTTTTTAATTATATATTTAATTTTTAAATAGTTAATATCGTATTTTTAATAAAACTATATATTTTAAATATTTACATAACTTAAATATATAAAAACCTTTTTTATATCTATTATTATTAATTTAATTATTTATTTATTATTATAATAAATTATATAAAAAGCTTTTAAATTAAATATAAAATTATAAAAAAGTCTTCGTAGCGCTATTATTTTTTTAATAATTTCTTATAAATAAAAAAGTTTTATTTTAATTATAAAAGTCGTTATTATTAATTATTTAAACGCTTTTTATTAAATTAAGTTATTAAAAAATATTATAATATATTTTTATAACGACCTTTTTATAACTTCGTTATTTAAAAATAAAATATCACTAGTTATAAATAAAAATAAATTATAATTAAATTTTTAATTTATTTTACTTTTTTATATATTATAATAAATCACTAAATAACGTATTTTATATAAATATTTAATAACTTAATTTACTATTTAAAAATATTTAAAATTTAAATTTTAAAATATTTAAATAGTATTAAAATTATTTATATATAATCCGGACGTATTAATATCGAAATATAAAAAACTGATTTTTTTTTAATATATTTTTATTTATATAAATATAAATTAATATATGTATATTTTTAAATTATTTATAAATAATAATATAATTAAATAAATATTATTTATAAAATCGAACTTTTTAATTATATTTTTTATATAAACGTCGTATATAAAATAAATTTTTATATTTTTTTTATTTTATATAATCCGAACTTTTAAATAATATTTTATAAACTTTTTATTTTATAATTTATATATTATTTTTATAATATTAATAATAATAACTATATATTATTTATAATTTTTATAAAAGAATATAAAAATATTATTTATATAAAAAATAATAATAATTTTATAATTTAAATTTTAATATATATAAAGATTTTTAATTATTAAAAATAAGTTTAAGCTTTTAAATATATTTAAAAACGTTTTATATTATAAATAAAACGTATTATAAAGTTTATATAAAACTTTTTTAAATTAAACGTATTTTTTATCGATTTTAAATCTATTTAAAAACTTATAAATAATAAGTTCGTTATATTTATTAATTTTTATATTTAAAAAAGCGTTTATAATATTATATTAAAATAATTTTAAATCGAATTACGTTATTAAAATTATTATTAATTTAAAAATCTTAATTATAAGCATTATAATATATATATTATAAATTATAATTAATTATAAATTATTATAAACGTAAATCCGCGCTTTATAATATTTTAATTTATTATATTAATTAAGTTTATATATAAATATTTATTTTAATAAAAATAGCTTTATATACGCTTTTAAATAATTAATAACTATTTAAATTTTATTTTTTTTAATTTTTTTAATTCTTTACGAACTATTTTAATAAAAAGCTTTTATAAATAATTTAAAAATTTAAAAAATTCTTTTTAATTTTTTAAAATTTTTAAAAGATTATTAATATATATTATTTTTTAAATAATAATTATATTACGTTTAATTTAATTATTTTATATTATAATTTATAATATTTTATAAAATATATAATATATAAAATTATAATTATAATATTATATTTCTTAATTAAAAAAATAAGTTTATAAAAATTTTTAATTTAAGCTGTTTAAAAATCTATTCTTTATATTTTCTAATTATTTAATAAAATTATAAAATTTATTATTATTTTTTAAATCTATACGCTTTTATATATAAATAATTTATATATTTTTATTATGTTTTGTCGCTTTTTTTTTAATATAATTTATTAAAATAACGTTCATAATTACGCTTCCGGTCCGTTTAGCTTTTTTTATAATATTAAATCTAAATACTTAGCTTTATTATTATTATTAAATATTATTTTTAAATTATTAACTATTGATACGCTTTATAATATAGTTCTTAAGCTTTTAAATTCTATAATAATCGGTTTTTTATTTATAATTACCGATATATTTTTAATATTAAAAGTTTATTTAAAAGTTATTAATTTTTTTTTTTAAAAACTATCCTAAGTGTTTTAATATTTTTTAATATAAAAATTATAATTTAAATTAATTAAATAAATATTTTAAATTTAATAACTTTTTAAATAAGCTTATTTTTATTTATATTTAAAATACTTAAAAGTTTAAAAATAATATTTATAATATTTATAAATTTTTAAATATTTTTAATAATTAAGCTAATTATAGTTATAAATAATATTTTTATAATATTTTTTTTAAATAAAAAATAATTTTATTAAAATATATTATTATATATAATTATTATTTATTTAAATATAAAAACTTAAATCTTATATAAATTATAAACGTTTATTACGTATTTAATTAAGTATTTAATATACTTTTATAAAAATATTTTATAATATTCTTTTTTAATTTCTTTTTTATAGTTTTTTAAAAGCGGGTAAGTTTTATAATTATAAATATAAAAGCTTTTTTAATATAAATATAGGTTTTAAATTATTTTATAAATAAATTTAAGTACTTATTATTTAAAATACTATTTAAACTTTTTTTATTTAATTAAACGATTTTTAAATTATATCTTAATATAATAAAATATTATAAAAGAATATTTTTATTATTATATATCTATTTTATAAGCTTTTTAAAAATCTAATTATTAACTTTATTTTAATATTTATAATAAATTCTTTTTTTTTATATATTTACCTTTTTTTATTAATCTTTTTATATATATAAAAAAAGATTAAAATCGATTTATTTATTTTTTATTTATATTTAAAACTAAGTTTTTTTATATATAATAAATTTTTTTTTATATAAATTTTATAAATTATCAAGCTTTTTTAATAATATATTTAAAATTTAAAAACTTTTACGATTTTAAAAACTAATTTTATTTATTAATTTTTCAAAAAGAATTTAAAAAGCTTTATAATATATTTATTTTTAATTATAAATAATTAAAAATAAGTTTTAAAAACTTTTTAAAAAACTTTAAAAAATTAAAAAAGTTTTAAAATATATAATAATATAGTTTTAAAACTCGATTTTTTAAAAAAGACTTAAAAACTATTTTTTATATGTATATAAAAACGTAATATTTATATTTTATTTTTAATAACTTTTTTATATTTATTTTTTAAATATTATAAATTAAATTTTAAAAAGCTTTTAATTTTAAATAACTAATTTAAAAATATTAAATTATCGTATTATTTATTTTATTTATATAAATAATATTAAAATTAAGTTTATGATATAATAAAATATGAAATTAAACCGTTATTATAAAATATAAAAAGCTTATTAATATTAAAAAACGGGTTATAAAATAATAAATAATAAGCTTATATTAAAAAAAAAGAAATTTAAATAATTAAACTATTATTATATTTTTATTTATATTTTTAAAATATAAAATCATATTAAAAATATAATATTAAATTTTAATTTTTAATAAGCGCGTTTTAAAAATAATATTAATTTAAAAACTTTAATATTTATTTTTATAATATAAATATAAATAATACTCATTCTTATAAATTTTATTTTTAAATAAAATTTATAAAACCCTTTTTTTAATAAGGCCTTATTATTAATTAAATAATATTTTCTATTATTATTATAAACCGTATTATTTAACAAAATATTGTATTTTTTAAAAAATATTAAAAATATTAAAAAACTTATAAAATCGTTTTTTTATAATTTTCTATTATTATTAAAAATAATAATCGTTATAACGTTTTTAAAATAGTTTTTTAAATAAGTTTTATTATTTTTTTAATCTTTTTAGTATATATTTTTAATATTATTAATTAATTACTTTTTTTTAATATTTAATTTAAATATAATTAAAAATTAATAACATGATTTAATATTTTATTCTAATTACTTTTTTATTTATAAACCTTTTTATATATTTAAACGTTTTTATAAAAACTTTTTAAATTTTTTTATAATTTTATAAAAATTAATAATAATTCTTTTTATATAGATAAACTTTAAATATCGTTTTTTAATTATTAAACTTATTTAAACGTCTTTTAAAAATAATAAAAAAACTAAAACTTTTATTATCGTTCTTTAAAAATTAATCTTTTAAATAAAAGATTTTAAAAATCCGTTTATATTTTTTTAAAATTAAAATAAAACGTTTAAGATTTTTATTTATAATAAATTTATTAAATATTTAAATTATCTATATTAATATAAAACGGGTTTTAATAATTTTAAAAAAGCTTTTTATTATTAAAACGTTTTAAATTTTAAATATATTATAAGCTTAAGATCGGTTTTATATTTTATATTAATCGGAATATTAAATAATTAAAAAAACGTTATTTTAAAAAGTTTTAAAAAATATAGTATTATATTTTTTATAAATTATTAAAAAAGTCGTAAATTTAAAAAAAATTAAATTACGTTTTAATATATATATAAACTTTTAAAAATTAGTTTTTTTTTTATATAAAAATTTTATTTAAATATTTATAAGCTTTTATAAATTAATTATTTAAAAAATAAAAAAATTAATTATTCGATAGTTTATTATAATTGTTATTTATATTTAGTTTTAATTAATATAATTTTAAATAAGTTATTTATATTAATTTTAATATCGTCGAATTTAATAAGATATAGTTTCGTAAGCTTATTAATTATAAAAATTTAAATATAATTAATTTCGTTATTATTAAACGTTTAAATTTTACTTTTATTATTACCGTTTTTTTAAATAATTAATTATTTATAATAATAATTTTTTTTATTTAATAATATATTTAGCGATTAGTTTAATAAAATTTAGTTTTTCTAATAATTATATATCGTCGTTATTAATATTTTTTATATTTAAATTAATAAGATTTTAAATGAACGCGTTTTTTATATATATTTAAAAGCTAATATATTAAATTAATTAATCCGTTTTTATATTAAAACGTTAATTATTATTAAATATAAATAGTTAAATAATTATTAATATTATTAATAAGTTTTTTACGCTTTTATAAGTTTTAAAATAATAAAAATATTTATTTGTTTTTATATTTTTAAAAAAAGGTTTATAAAAACTAAATTTTTAATTATTATAAGTTAAGAATATAAAAACGTAATTTTTATAATCTAAAATACTTATTTTTTTAAAAAGATCTTTTATTAATTAATTAGGTAAATATACTATCTAAGGGCGCCTAAGAAGTAAGTTAGTAGGCGTACTTAAGCGGGTACTACCTTAGCTATACGTAGCTATGCGCTGGACCTCTTACGATAATATTTTTATTTAAAAAAATCTTATTATAAACTTTATAAAAAATAATAAAAACCTTAGATTTTATAATATAGTTAATAAAAAATTTAATAAATAAATTAATTTTATTCTTATATATTTATTTTAAAAATAAATAAAACGTAATATTCAATATTTAAAATAAGTAAAATAAATATAAAGGTATATTAATAATTGTAATATTATTTTATTTATAATATTTATTAAATTCGGTTCATAAATAGCTTTTATATTTATTAATTATAAATATTTAATAAATACTTTTTATATAAACTTAAATATATTTATTAAAATATTTAATTTAATCTAAATTAATTTTATTATTAATTTATTTATTAATAGTCGGTTTAATTACTTAATTATTTAAGAAACCGGATTTTATTAATTAATTAATAAAATAATAAAACCCTCAAACGATTATAAAAAATAAAATATATTACCTTTTTAAATTAATATATTATCGCAAGAGGTCCAGCGCATAGCCACGTGTGGCTGAGGTAGTACCCGCTTAAGTACGCCTACTAACTTACTTCTTAAACGCCTTTAGCCGGTATATTTACCTAATCGGGTTATAAAAAATCCTTTTAAAAAAATAAGTATTTTAAATTATAAAAACTACGTTTTTACGCTCTTAGCTTATAATAGTTATAAGCTTAGCTCTTATAAACCTTTTTTTTAAAATATAAAAGCGGATAAGTATTTTTATTATTTTAAAATTTATAAAAACGCGAAGCGTTTATTAACGATATCGGTAACCGCCTAACTTTTTATATTTAATAATAATTAACGTTTTAATATAAGAGCGGACTAATTAATTTAGTATATTAGCTTTTAGGTATACGTAAAAAACGTATTTATTTAGGATTTTATTAATTTAAATACGAAGGACGTTAATAACGATAATATATAACTATTAAAAAGATTAGATTTTACTAAACTAATCGCTAAGCGTATTATTAAATTAAAAAATAATTATTATAAATAGTTAACCGTTTAAAAAAATAATAATAATAAAAACGAAATCTAAACGCTTAACGATAACGAAATTAATTAAATTTAAATTTTTTTAATTAATAAGCTTACGAAACTATATTTTATTAAGTTTAATAATATTAAAAACGAATATAAACGACTTATTAAAAACTATATTAGTTAAAACTAGACATAAGTAATAATTATAACGAGCTACCGAATAATTAAATCTTTTATTTTTTAAATAATTAATTTATAAAAACTTACGAACGCTTAAATAAAACTCCTATATAAAAACAAAATTAACTTTTAAAAGCTGATACGCATATTAAAGCGTAATTTAATACTTTTTAAATTTATAATTTTTTTAATAATCCGTAAAGAGTATAATAACGTACTTTTTAGAGCTTTTTAAAATAACGTCTCTTTAATTACTTAGTATTTCGATTAATATAAGGTATATAAGCGATCTCGGGCTTATAATATACTCAAGGTCTAAAAAGTTTTAATAATAAAAAGTTTTTTTAAAATTATTAAAACCCGCCTCGCACCGACCTAAGTAACGTAAGTATTTAATAAACTTATTATAAATAAAAATTTTAAATATTTTATTTTAATTTTAAAAAAATATAAACGGATTTTCGGAATCTTTTATTAAAAAGATTAGCTTTTAAAAAGCGGTAATAAAAGCCTTAGCCTTTTTATTATTTTTAAAAGACGTTTAAATAAGCTTAATAATTAAAAAACGACGTTTAAGGCCTACTTATATAAAAAAAATTATTATTAATTTTTATAAAATTACGAAAAAGTTTAAAAAACTTTTATAAAAGCGTTTAAATATACAAAAAAGTTTATAAATAAAAAAACGATTAAAATAAAAAACTAAATAATATTATTAATTTTTAATTATATTTAAACTAAATATTAGGAAAAGGGGTGGCTAATTAATAATATTAAAAGCGTACGCTAGAAAAACCGAGGGGACGGCAAAACCCGCTTAGAAAACTACTTTAGAAGCGTTATAGCGGTTATTATATTTAATAATAATAAAGAATTATAAAAAGGCGGTTTTATAAGCTTTTTAGTATTTTTAATACTTTTTAGAAAACGCTATACTTTATTAAATAATATGGTTTATAATAGTTATAAAGGATATTATTTAATTAACGATAAGGCCTTATTAAAAAAGGGTTCTTATAGACCTTATTTAAAAAAAGAATTTGTAAAAACGGGCATTACTCGTATTTATATTATAAAAATAAGTATTAAGGTTCTTAAGAAAGCTTTTTATAATAAAAAGAGCCTTAATATTAAGGACTTTATTTTAAAAAATATCGCTATTATAAAAAAGTTTTATATTAATATCGTTTTTAAAACGCGCCTATTAAAAACTAAAATTTAATATTATAGCCTTGATACGATTTTACGCTTCGGAAATATAAGTAAAAATATAATAATAGCTTAATTATTTAAAAAAAATAATCTTATTTTTTTTTAATATAAGCCTATTATTTATTACCCTATAGCCCGCTTTTTAATATTAATAAGCTTTTTATATTTTATAATAACGGTTTAGTTTAATATTTTATTATACTATAAACCCGATTTTAATACGGCTTATATAAATAAAATAAATAATATAATAGTTTAATATCTCTAAGCTAATTATTTAAAATTAAAAGCCTTTTAAAATTTAATCCGTAGCGCTTAAAAGATAAATATAAAAAAGTTATTAAAAATAAAATATAAATACTACGCTTTTATATATATATAAAGAATAATTTTTAAATCCCCTTTAAAAGATCGAGCTTTAAGACTGTACTACCGTATATTTTAAAACCTTTTTAACTTTTTAAAATCTTTTAAAAGTTATTCCTAATTATTTATAATTAAAAATAAATACTTTATAAAGCTCTTTAAATTCCCTTTAAAAAATAAATAAATAAAATCAGTTTTTAAAATTATAAAAATTTTTAAATTTTAAATACGCTATTAAAAAGGCTTAATAATTTATAAAATCCGTATAAATAATAAAAAAGTAGTAATCGCTATACGTAAAAAAACCCCGTTTTAAATATAAATAAAAGATAAAAAGATCGATTTTAAACTCCTTTTTATGTATATAAAAGAATTAATAAAAAAGGGTAAGCGCATAAGAAAAAAGGTAATTATTAAAAATATTAAAATAAAACTAATAGCTAGACTTCTAAAAGGCCTATAGGATAAATATACGTTAATAAAAATATTCTTTTATAATATCTTATTACGCTAAGATATAGTCTAAAAATCGCTTAATTAAATAAAAGAAAAGTAATTTAAATAATATTTTAAATAATAGGCGCTTAAGTTTATTTATAAAATAATTCGAAACCTATACTTATACTAAAAAAGCCTTTACGCTTACGGTTATAAAATTTACTTATTTTTAAAAAACCATAAAAAAAAATAAAAAAAAAATATTATAAAATGTTTTTATAAAGGTATATTAAATACCTTATTAAATATATAATAAATATTTATAACCTATATAGGATTTAAGTTTTTATATTTAAATAAGTAGTAATTATATATAATATATATTTCGATAAAATTACTTTTTATTTAAAAAAAGATATTATAAAAGTATTACTTATAGCTACGGCTAACTTAATTATTAAAAATATTTAAAAGCCCGTAGATATTATAAATACTATTTTTAAGCTCCTAAGCGCTTTAGATATAAATAAAAGCGAGCTTACTTAAAAGATTATTAAACTTGAAATACTTATTTAACTAATTTAAACCGTAGTCCTTATATTAAAAAATATCGAAGCGTCTAAAATAGCTTTTAAAAAAAGAAAAGGATTAATAACCCCTAAATAGACCCTTAATATTAAAAATATACCAATAATTATAAATAAAGAACCGATTATTATGGAATTTAAGAGCTTAAGAACTATATTATAAAATATATAAGTAATTAATAATTTAGAAGTAATACTTAATAATAATAATAAAACTGAGCACCCGGACTTAATATAATAAAAAAAGCCGAGCGGACCGGAGGCGTAATTATTAATATTATTTTAATAAATTATATTAAAAAGGAGGCGAAGAGGGACGGTAAAAGTATATAGGCCGTTTATATATAAAAATATACGGACTTAAAAAACGATAATAAATTTTATAACTATATATAATTTCGCTAAGTAATTAAAAAGTATAGAGAATAGACTTTTAAATAGCCTAAGTTAAGATCTTTTATAAACTTACTTTTTTAATTAAAAAATACGATATTACGATTATAATCCTATATATTATATATTTTACGAAGTATTATAAGCCGTAATATAAAATAATTAAATTAAACGTAATACAACTACTAATTAAAAAGTAATATATATTAATAATCTCTTAAAAGTTTTAAAAAGCTAAAGGGAACTTTTTAAACTTTTAGACTATTTATAAAAGCTTTTTATTAAAATAGCTTATAAAGAATTAAAAAAGTTAAAAAAAAAAAAACTTAGACGGTTATTAATCGTTTAAAAGCGTGTATAAAGCTACTTTTATTAAAATAAGTATTTATATATAAGCTTAATTAATATAATAAATTTAAACGTTATAAGGCGTGGATCTATATTCGTAGCGATTTATAATTAGCTACGATTTATAATATATATATAGTAACGCTTATAATTAAGATTTTTAAATTAATAATAGCCTTAATAACGTAGTTCGATTTAGAATTATTTTAATACGATATTATAAACGCCTTCCTAAATATAGAAGTTAATAAGTACGACGAATTAATTATTTATAAGCTTTTAAATAGATTTAAGATTAATAAGAAGTACGTTTAATTTAAAAAAGCTTTATATAGACTTCGCGACGTACCTTATTTATAATATAAAACGTTCTTAAGTATATTTAAAAACTTAAGCCTATTTTTAATAGCTAAGGATCTTTATATATATTAAAATCCGAATTATAAAATTATTATTATTTTTTATATAAACGATATTTTTATACTTTTTTATAAAGATTATAAGTAGTACGCGGCTATTATTATTAATATTATAAAAGTAATATATAAATTATAAAATAAAAAACTTATAAAGTATTACTTAAGAGTTTAGATTATATAAAATAAAAAAAATAAAAAGATCTATTTCGTATATAACGCCTATATAAAAAATATAATTAAAAAGTTCGATTTTATAAATAATATTTATTTAGCTACGTTACTACCTACGGGCGACCTAAAAGTATATAAAGACTAATTTATATTTATATAAACGAAGGTATATTAAAAGAAAATAAGATCGGTTTTTTATATCTCGATATTAACACGTCCGGATTATATATAAGCGGTCTTAACGCTATTTAAATATTTTAAGAACTTAAGTTTTAAATACCTTTAGGTAATAGACTAAGTTATTAAATATTTATATAAAATACGCTATTTAGCGATTTATTACGGTGCGTAAGGGGGTAAGATTAGTTAAAAATTTAACTATAGCTTATTTTTATTTATAGCCGGTGATACTTTTTTTATAAACAATAAAGTTATAAAAAAATCGTTATAAAAATATATTATAATACTTTTTAATAGCTTAATTTAATAAAAGGCGTTTAAATAACTAATAATAACGACTTTTATAACTAAAATAAAGCTCTTTTATTTATAAAAAATTATTAAAAAGATAATAGCGTTATAAAGACTCTTTCGTAACTTCGTATTTAATTTAAAAGCCCCCTATATAGTTTATTATAATAATAAATAAATAATTAGATTAATAATAGCGGATATAAAAAAGGTTTCTATACGCCTACGCTATATAAATATTTAAAATATATAGTTTTATTAAAAGTACGCTATTAGCCGCTTAGAAATCGAATATATAACTATAAAAGATATACTAATAAACGGTCTTATAAAAAACTTAATTAAAAAAAAATTCTTAAGTTTTAAAACTTATTTAAATTTAATAAACGTATAAAGAATAGTTATAAAAAAGATATAAGCATAAAAAATTAATAATTTAATTATAACCTAAACCCCAAAGGGCGCTTATTAAAAAATAACCTATTTTATAAAGCTATACTAAATAAAAATTAATTACTTTATAAAATTATATTAAAAATAAAAATAATAAAAATAAAAATAATAGTTTTAAAAGGCGTATTTAATTATTATTATTAACGGTAGCGTAAATAAAAGATTTTTTTTTAACAGTGTTAAAAATATAACGGCTTTTAATAATAAAGTTAATAAAATATATAAAAGCGTTATTATTATTATTTTATTAAAAAGAACCGTTTATAATAATAAACTTAGCTTTTTTTTCAATTTTTTTAAAAGCGGGAGAGGATTTAAAACCCTCGGCTTTATAAATAGCGAAGTAAATATAAATAAAAGTTTAATATTATTAATTAAGAGCTTATAAAACGGATTTTTAAAGATTTATATAAAAGTTAACGGGGGGGTCGTTAATTAAAAAGCTTATTAAATAAATTATAAAAAGGCGAATATTAAGTAAAATAATAATATAAATATAACCGTTTTAAAAGTATTTAATATATTTATTTTTAATACGGGAGGCTTTTTTTATAATAATAAAATATATATAATATATTTTAATATCTTTATTAAATTTTATTAAAATAAAATAAAAAATATAAAAAACGGGATTTAAAATATTAAGCTCCTTTTTTACGCTCTCTTTTACTATAATAACTTTATTTTTAATTTTATTTTTAAATATAATCGTAAATAAGGCCGTATTAACTTTAAATTTAATTAAGGATTTAATTATTTTAATAAAAGTAATATAAATATTAATATTTTTTTTTATTTACGAATTATTTAAATATATTAAAAATAACGTTTTAAAAAATTTAAAAAAAAAAAAACTTATAAGCCTTAGTAATAGCTTTTTTAAAAACGTTATTAAAAACGGCCTTATGGCTCGTTTTTTTAGCCTATTATTTAAGTTATTAATATAGGAGCTCTTTTTCTTTAGAGTCGGTAAGGTAGGGATTAAAAGAGGTTTATAACTCCTCCCTCTCCCCCACCTCCTCCTTAAGGTCCTTAAGGCCCTTATTAATAAGCTTATTAGCCTCCTCTTTAGTGGCGGCTTTAGCGGCGGCGTCGGTAGTACGTTTAATAATAACGGCGGCGTAGGCAACGGCCTTCTTAGCCTTGGCGGTGCGGGCGGCCTAGGCGCGCTCGGCGGCGCCCTTTTTAATAAGGGTAGTGCCGGCTATTATATATATATATATATATATATATATATAAGTGTGTATATATTTATATATATATTTGTATATATATATATATGTTTAATTATTATATTATAATCTATTAACGTTAAAAAAGGGTTACGTAAAGCTAAAAACTAATTTAAAAAATTTATAAAAACGATTTATAAAAAGGTTAGAAAAGAGAAGAGATTTAATAAAAGGGCGAGTAATAAAAAAAAGATGTTTTTATTATTTATTAACCCGTTTAAATAATAACTTAATAACCGACCTTACAATAATTTACTTATTAATAAATACGTATAATAATAATAATAACGCGTTTATATAGGCATATTATAATACTATTATTTATAAAATAGTATAAGATTACTATTTTTAATGAGTTCTTTTTATTAAACCTATTTTCTTTTATTAATTACTTTTATATCTATTTAAAAAGGATATAAAAAGGATTTATATACGCGATCTAATTACGAATAGCTTTATAACTAAGGGGGTATATTATAAAAAGTCTAGCGTATAGCTACGTATAATTAAAGTAGTACCCGCTTAAGTACGCTTACTAACCTACTTCCTAAGCGCCTTTAGCCGGTATATCTACTTAATCGGTCTATAAAAGATCCTCTTAGAAGGATAAGCACTTTAGATTATAAGAACTACGTTTCTACGCTCCTGGCCTGCAATATATATTTAATAATTATAACTTATTTACGATTATTATACTAAACGGATTTTGTTTTTTTATATTTATTAATATATATAACGATTATTAATTTAATAATAACGCTTATTATAAAACTAATCTTATCGAAATTATATAGATTTTTATTATTAATACCGTATTTAATTATTATATTATTTAATAATATAAACTATTTTAAAATAATTTTTAAATCTTTTTAAAAAGCTTTTTAATAATTATATAAATAATTAAATTTAATTTTTAAAATTAGTTACGAATTAATAAACTTTTTAATTTAATATTTCTTAATAAGCGTTTTATTTCGTATTTAAAATAAAAAATTAGCTATATTCTTTATATTAATAAATTATAAAAAAAATCTTTTAAAATTTTATTCAATAATATATTAAAAAAGTGATTTTTTTAATTAAATCGAGTTTATATTATTAAAATTAAATTCGATCGCGACGTAATTAATTATTTATTTTATTATATAAAATATTTTTAAAAATATTGTATATTTTTATAATACGTTATATATTAAATTTTTAATTTATAACGTATATAATTCGGATCGTTTTAATAATAAAAATAATCTTATTATCTTAAGTATAAATTAATATTATAATTATTAAGTTATTATATATTAAAAGTTTAAATAGTTAAAAATAAAATACGTTATAAAAAAAATACGTAGCTAATTAATATACGCGACTAACTAGTAAAATACGTTATAAATTAGTTATAATAAACTTTTAATTAAAAAAGTATATTATAAAAAGTTTAGTATATAATTATAAATAATTAAAATAATAATTATTTAAATACGTTTATTAATTTAGTTTTTAAATATTTTTAATTAAATTTATTTATTTAATCGGTTTATAAAATATCTTTTTAAAATTTAAAATATTTTAAATAATAAAAATTACGTTTTTATATTCTTAACTTATATTACGACTTAATATACATAACAGACTAGGGACCTACCCCGCTACTCTACGACGGCTACTTCGCTATATATATAATTAAATAATAAGAACATATATATTACCCTAACGGATTAAAAAAACTATAAAAAAGTTATGTAATAATAAAAAGGACCGACGGATAATAAGCGGTCTTTAAATATAAACCAATAAAATAAAAATCGGTCCACTTTTAAAAAACCGACTTCACAATATCGGTCTTAAATATAAAAAAACTATTTAATAATATACGGGATTTATATATAATATAAATTTAAGCTAGGCTTACGTCTATAACTTCTATAGCTTTTTTAATAATTAACTTCGTATTAAATCTTACGATTATTTTTAATTATTTTTATTAAGAACTTATTTAATAAAACTACGATTAATTATTAAAACCTTACTTACTTTACGACTTATAAATAATAATTTTATTAAAAACTATTTTTATAATAATTATTATTTATAAATATCGTAGCCCCGATTTTTATTAATATAAACCTTACTATAATTAATTAGCCATAACATTTTAATTACTCTTATTTAATAAGTCGACTTTATAAAAACTTACTAAATAACACGAACGATATTTACTAAATCTTTT